>NC_080593.1:72738673-73446061 GCF_027887145.1 Ammospiza caudacuta | reverse complement strand
CGCGGATGGAGTGAGCTGTGGGAACATGATGTTGCTTATTTCAGCCACCCAGAGAGACCATGCTAGGGCAAATTATTGAATGACAATTTAGTGAGTCAAGACCCTGTACTTTCAGAAGAATATCCTACAAAACTTTTCTTCTTATGAGTTTATTTATGTACTTTTTGTTCAGAAATACTTTACTACAAGTGTTGTGTGGTAGGTACTTTTCACTAATGTATTTTGCAGCCCAGCACTTGAAGTTCTGCTATGATTGCACATCATGTGTTTCACCGCCCTTTGGAAAATTTTTTAATGAGTTATCATGGAAGCCCATGAGGAATCCCTTTAAAACTTGTCCTCCATGAGAGAAGAAATGTGTTTCTCCGATGTTGGCTCGTGTTAAAAAAAAGAACAAGTGGAAATAAGCAGCACTGAAGCAAACCAGTTAAAACAAATGAAACCAATGTTTCACCCATAGTGTCATTTGGGGGACATAGGAGGAAGCACATTTGAGAATGGCTTGCTTTCGTTTTCTTCCTAAAGAGTAATGAAAAAAAAAAAAGGAACTTGCCTTTACAACCTGATGAATAGTGTGCCAGTAGCATACTTGACTGGAAAATGAGCAGAAAATGTGCTTCCAGCAGTCTCAGGAAAATGTGATAAGCCAGGCTACTGAAATCAGCAGGATCTGAGCTGAATTCAGCAGAGTCTGGCTGCAAAGCTCTAAGACTCACTTGGGCTGCTCTTTAGCATAGAGAGTTTACATTTTCTGTATCTGTTCCAGGCACTGAACTTGATGGAAAGACTTCTGGCTCCAATCCTAAACCTCAAAGTTCATGTCATCAAGGATTCAAAAGACAGTTTGTGCCATGTAGATCCACATTCTCAGTTTGTTAAATGCTTATGTTTGCTTGTGTAATTAATTACGGCAGATGTAATCAAATATGTGGGGTCCATAAGAGAAATCCCAAAGGGTGTGTTCCAAATCTATGTTCAGCAAAAATGATTAGTGGTCTGCACTTATTCTCAAATCTTCCTTCCTAGCCCTCTTGATGCTGTGAATGATTGTTGGACTATTCCATAGGGCAGAATTGCATTAATTTATTTCTAGAATGCACCCCTTAAAAATATTTTAGAAGATCATTGAAATGGGATGGCATTTCAAATTTTGTGTGGAAGCACTTTCCCTCATTTCTAGAAGACTTACGAAGACAAATGCCCGGCTGGATCAGGGTAGCAGTCTGTCTAGCCCAGTAGCCAGCATAAAAATCTCTTTTCTTGGTTGCAGCCTTCAGTTGAGAATTTTTTCTTCTGAGTGTGGATGGCTTCTCTCAAAGTGTATGTCCTTACATTAATCTACACTGATGTGATTGTTATGAGGTTTCTCTTCGCTACTGAACTCAGCAGGTAAAGGCTCTGTCATCTCAATGATGTAACAGTTCCATTATTTAAATGTAACATGCTAGGGTGCATGTTTATCTGAGGAAAATGTTAGAAACAGCTTCTCATCAGTGCAGTTAGTTCAGAAAAAAATGTTTTCCATGGCCTTATAAGAAAATGCATTTGACAAACCTTGGCTTGGTTTGAAATGGAGACAATATCGAAGAAAACACTTGTGTGACTCTGGAAATATACCAAACAAATTTGTTGCATGTGGATCATGCAGAAAAGTAGACTGCTGAATTTTACAGACCTTTTAAGGAGTTTTTTGAGTTTTGTATTTAGATTGTTGCAGCTGGTACCCAATTATATGTATTTAACAAACTTAAAATTGAAGCCAGTAAGCAAGCTATAGGGATTCAGTACATGCATCCATATTACACTTTGAAGCTTATGAATAAGGAAGGGCAAGTCAGGATCTCTGGTTTCACCTCAACAGGAGGAAATAGCAGTTGCCAAAGCCAGAGCTTCAGAGTCACCACCTAGCCAGTGACGGTTCTGCCATCCCACCCAACAGGTGATGATCAGCAGAGGGTAATCAGTGGATAAGGGTGCAACTGGATGTGCAGACCAGACTTGTATTCTGGTAGTCTCTGTTTTAGCATGTGGGCTCTCATCCCTCTTGAAACCAAGGGTAAAATTTAAATTTTCTTCTTGAAGAAACAGCACAATCATGTGAAGATTGCATGTTCATTGTGCCAAAGCTACCTTCTGTACCACCAGAAGATACCCTTTTTATTTTTCAGTCAAGCAGCAGTATTTATTGTGCATTTTCACCTAAATGGAAGAAATGTCTTTTTATTCCCTTGTTTACTTATGCATATTCTTTTGGGGGTCTTAAAGCAGTAGAAGAATACATGAAACATTGGCAGCACAGCATAGCACACTAATGCTGTATTAAAGTGTTCTGTCTCTGTTGTGGGCTTTTGTAACCCACAGAGTGCAGTCAGAACTTTTTGTCAGCCTAAACATGTTCCAGCAGTAAACTTTACACATGCACACACACCCACACACACATCCCCCCAAAAAAAGCAGATCTTTTATTCCTGGACAAACCCACATGTTCTTTAAGCAGGATAGCGCTCTGCCTTTCTGTTTTCATTGTGAAAACTTCCTGGGAATAATACTTTCCTGTACTGAATATGATGGAAATATGCTGCTGAAAAGAAACAGAAAGCATGAAGAATTTTGCATGTAGAAGAATGTGACTGCACACTGATAATGTATACATTTATGCATAAATATGTTCAAGGCTGCAAATCAGCACAGGTTTGACTATGCAGAGAAACTGCATTGTAGGGCATTGATCACAAGACTTCTTCTAACATCAGGTAGCAGGTAAATAGGTAGTATTTTAAAGACTACATTCAAATCAATTACAACAATCAGCTGTGAGTTTTAATTTTGCTGTACATGTCTAAAATATTTATTTGTGCACAAGTGTATGTATGGGTGAAAAAAAGCTTTAAGAAATTTTTATTGCATTTTAATTACTTGCGATGTGCAAAGTGTTTTCACTGTGAGAAACAGCATATTCTGGCATTTCAATTTTCAGCAGGACTCCTTCCTCCCATTTCAGACTTGTTATCTGTCATCAGACAGCCTAGCATATCTCATCATGTGTTTCAAAGTCCCTGTCACCTGAAATGACCAGGAAGCAAATAGCAAAAATTAAACTTGTGTTTCTAAGTAAGAAAGAGCTAAAGAAGTGATCAAGCAACAGTAAGACTTTACTTGTAACAGAACACTCACAACTGCCTCTTTGCACACAGGACATTAGATTGTTTCTTTGATAATTTTACCCTCAAGGATAAAGAGGATAACTAAGACTACAAGAGACACTTGTTCAAGGACATGAAAGGAAACCAAAACAGAATTATTCATCCTATCTTTTATTTAACATGTGGATTAAATGTAAAATATAAGATATGCAATGAACAAGAGCTATTAAATTATACATATATCTGACATGATTTTCATGTGATTTAAAACCAATGGTTTTTATTATATTTTTTTTCCCTTTTCCCCATTCTGTATCAATTAATTTTCTAAGTTAGAGTAATTGTGCATCTGGTTCATGTGATTAATTATGTAATATAAGGTATACTTACATTATTCTGTGACTTTTTATATTCTTTTTTGTAAATATCCAGTATGAAGCAAAGAGACAATGGTATTTTTCTACAACATTTTTCATAAACATCATCACTTCCCTTAATTCAATAGATTAATTCTATTTATTGGTCTCAAACACCTGCACCCAATGCAATGAGCAGACCTCTTTGCTTCAAGAGGGATGCTCAGCAAAGAGTTCAAGGAGCTGAGCCATTTCTTTTGCACCCCCGTAGCAAGAAATGAGAAACAAACTGTCAAGGCCTTCCAGTGTGAAGGACTGAATGTTGCAGAGTTTGGCAGCAGAGGTGTCCTCTCTTTGTGCCATGGGCCTCCTCCTCTGAGCTTAGCCATGGAGACACAAAGCCAGAGCAAAGAAAGGGTAGTGCAGAGCCAGGCACAAGGTTTAAACAGCCTGTTTGGGGGCCCTGTGGAAATCTCTGCTCAGTCCCTTCACTTGCCTTTGTAGAGCAGGATGGGAAGCAGAGGCTGGATGAATTTAGTTGCTGGTAGCAGAGCAAGACCTGCTGCTCCTGAGCAAGCATTGTGAGTGCAAAAGCTTTCACACCAGGTGCATGGACCTGTTGCATCTCTCATAAATACTCACTCTTGTTTGAGGATTGAAAGCAGTAAACAAACCTTTTCAAATGACACCTCTGTGCTGGTTATCAGAGTTATGTCGTGCATCTGTGAAATCAGTCCTTTTCTGTTTTGTTTACTCTGTGCCTCAGAAGTAATATTAAAAACATAACCCAGGTCCCATCTGGCAAAAGAGATCTTATAAATGAACTTTGAACTTCTTTGCCACGGGCTAAGGAGGTTTTGTGAACTAACTGCTTCATTCAGCAGTGACACTGAATTTCTGTCAAGCCTCAGTGCTACACTATGCTATGAAGCCATCCTAAGAGGACAATGCTAGAGTTAATATTGTTCATTTTACAGTTTTGGGTAGAGAGTTTGTTCATTTTCTTATTTTAATGAAGAGATTAAATGTCATCTTTTTTCCTTTAAAGTGCTTATTTCCAAATTACTGTCTTGCTTTTTATATACAAGAGAAAAAAAGACAAGTAATGAACCACTGAGCAGTTATCTTCCTGTCTGTTTTGAAAGTGAAGGCAGAAGAATGTACAAAGCTGAAGCAGCTGCTTATCTGTTGTTTGTATTTTGTCAGAGTGCCTGTGTCTTGTGCTGCTGCTGGTGGGTGTGAAGGATCAGGCAGAGCCCTTCTTAAAATTACTATTGACAATATGATCCAGGTATGATCCAGTTGAGAGGATGACTCAGAAAGCACCCTCCTCATTTCCTGGTGCTGAAACCCCCACAAAGTGGTTGTTATATAAGGGTCAGGCTTTAGATAGAATAGATCAGTTCAAAGAGGCAAGGTGAACCCTTTACCTTTGTCTGGGAGAGAAGGGATTCCAGGCCCCATATTTACCTCAATGTAGGAACAAACCTCTTCTTTCTATGTTGGATAATGCCAGAGGCAGTTGTTATTTTTACAGGGACTACCATATCCTCTGTTTCCTACACAATATTTTATGGATCTGCACTTTACGGCTTTGTAGAGTATGGTGGTCCCTTGTTGTACAACCTGTAGTATCTTTTGTATTTTATAAGATAACAGTGTTTAAGCATCCCACAAAAAATGAAAACATTACAACCCCCAAACTGGACACTATGGCAGAGACTGTGGTTTAAATAAACTACAATCAATAAACTGTCAATAAAACTGTTAATAGAACTGTTAAAATTAATAAAAATGTAGTTTTATTAGGTTCAGGGAGGATGGCAGACTGCAAAGTCACACTTTTTTTTTTGTAGTAGGCACTAAGAAATGTTGCAGGCAAAGCCTTTCTTCAACTTTTCTTTTTTGATTTTGTCAGTCCAAACACTGATGAGCATGTAGAAGAGAGGTGAACAGACAGAATGTTTGATAGCTCAGCGCATAGGATAAAAAACCCACTCATTATTTAAAGTACTTTGCTCGCTCACTAAGCATTTGTTCTAGGTCCCATGAAAAAATACAGTAAATGATGGTATTTATTTCATAAAGCCTATACAATCAAAATAGGAAGAACGAGCAAAACAATGCAGGGAAGCAAAAATTTAATTATTTGCTTAAGGAATTTGTCTAGGCAGGGGCTTTGAGTAGAGTTTGAGTCTCGAAAACCCTAGTCCCACTGTTGTAGTATAAGAAAATTGAGGTTATGCTCTTGCTGTTTAATGTAATATGTGGCCCTGGACTCATTGCATGTGAATCACAGGCAAATCCAGCAGTCCCTTAAAATTAAGATTTAGATTTTAATTATGTAAAGATTTGCTACTTGATGCTTATTTATTCTGAAACTTGAGACTTGCATTAGATTGTTCTCTTTTGTGTCCTCGAGATCAATGAGAGCATATATTAGTTAAAATTTTTAATAAATAGAAAGCAGTAATTTACAGAGTAAGAAAAGAAGGTTTTTGCATTTCAGGAGGAAAAGGGATGAAGCAAAACCATACAGGATTCTTTTGATATTGCTTTTTACATCCTCAATTGAAATATTAAGGCAAAAACTGAGGCATATCAAGAAACCTTTCATTCCTATACCATCAATTTGTGGGTTTTTTCTTTCTTTTAAAATCTGTCACAGTGTGAACTCTACTAAACCAGGTAGTAGTAACCAACCAGGTAGACTTTAAAATTCATATTTATTTAAAATTAATTAATCTGTGACTTTAGGCAAGCGGAGGTGAATCTCTTTTTCTACACATTGCTAATATCTGATTTAGTCTGATTCACTGATAAAAATTGAATTTATTACAGAGTCATGCAGAAAATGATAGAGCAGTGGGACCATGCATAAACTGAACACATGTCTTTGTAATACTCTTGTAAAGTTTCAGCTTTGTTTTTATATGAACTGGAAATTTCACAGTTTTCATTACTTTTGTGATTTAAGTCAGGAACATAAATAAAACTAGACACAATGTTAGAAAATATATGTTTCAGGGTTTCATAAAATTGGATAATTTGGATAATTTTTAGGATTTTCTAGGATGACTGATTATGAATTGTCATAAATTACCTTTTTCTTGCATGTCTTGGGAATTCTTTGTATAAAGCATAATAAATTAGTCCTCACACAATAAGAATGGGACAAAGAGAAAGGGACAAAGGGAAAGATACAAAAGAAACATGTATTACCTAGTTTATTATCTAAGTTGAAGAGGGATCTAGTTTTTTGAAGGCTGTTCCCTTATTCTTTGCATTTTTTGTTGATTAAAAAAATGTTATCTTGGATATAGATCTCCTTTTCTCCAAAGATTTGCCAGCCTCAACAGAATGGGGCTAAATCTACTTCTCTTTGGACCCTTCAGCAACAATTATTCTGCAAATGAAGAAGCCATTGCAATCTTCCTATGTAACCTCTATAAGAAAGCAAAAGCATTTGTGTCCTGAAATTTTCATTCATTTTTGTTCCTAACAGAACAATTGAAATTCATGACTTTTTCTTTTTCCATTTTTTTGGTCAGCTTTTAGTATTAACTGCTATAAACAGAATTTTATTAAAGATGCCAATCTCCTCCTTTTTAAACAGCTATTTAAAGCCATAATGAGAACTGCAAATGAGCAAGACCCAAAGGAATTATTGCTCAATATAATGCAGTAAGTGTTTTTTTCTTACTGATTTCCCTAGAAGCTTTACCATATTCCAATCAATTGAGGTGCAAGAAAACTACACCACACTTTTTTATCTATGAAAGGAGTGAGTGGAGTGTCTGTGAAATGGCTTAATATAGATAGAAAAGTTACCTTGTGCCTGACATGAGTATTCTTAAAGTGAATTCCCATTGTGTGGCTTTGGTTTGCTTTACGTGTTAAAGTGTTCCAAGACTCTATTACAGGGAATACTGAGTTCCTAAATGTTGTCTAGCCAATCTCACTGACCTGCAGCAAAATAAAAGTTGATCTTCATTATAACACTGCAAGTTTCTTTGTTGGCAAAATAAAGAGTCAAGTAGTTTCATTTTAACTGGTACATACTTTCCAACCTGAAATAAAATGAGCTTATGGTTCTGAGAAAAGATGAGAATTTTTCAAACAAATGATTACTTGGTAAATAACAAAAGTTAGAAGATTTGTACAAAAAGACCAAATCAGGGATATGGGTGAGGATGAACTGTACTACTTGAAGGGAAAAATAAATATTCTGACAATGTCATGAAAAGCAAAGCTTTTCTTAGTATCTTCTAGTGAAGAACATTCATTCTCTTCTTCAGATTATGTGATAACTACATTAAGTTATGACATGGATTCAAAAAATATGTTCAAAAATATGTTCAAAAATAGGCAAGACAGTGAGGACAGTCTAGTCTGATGCATAGAAAAATTGTGGATTATTGCTACTTGCATCTTGTTGAAAGTCTGGTTACTGTTGCAGGTGAGAAATTAATACTATTTGCTTTGCTTGCATCATCTAACCTGTTTAGAAACACAAGCTAGACGAAGGACAAACCTGCAGTGGACCCTCTGGGTAAATTGAGTCAGAGAGAGCAATAAACAACTCTATCCTTAATTAGGGAACAGAAAATGAAACATTTTTCACACACACCTAATTTGGCAAATTTCTTGGGCAGTAATGACTGAACTCATCTGAGATGGTCAGAAGTAAAAACCAGGACAAAACCCATTACCTCTGAGATGATCATAAGCATCTCTAAACAGCAGCAGCAGCATGAAGACAGGTGAAAATTAAATGCCATTAAGTGTCAATTACTTTTAGAGAGTCGTACTTTCTTTTTTTTTCTGCTGGAGAGTGTGGTATATTTTGTTCAAAGACATCTAGTCTGTTTTGAGCCTTGAAATGGGAATAAAAAAAGGGAGACAAGAAGAAAAAAGGTTTATGACTGATAACCAAGAAGTAAATGAGCCCTCTTTCAAAACACACAGTAGTAATAAAGGAAACATAATAAGCTTAATGCTTGGTAAAAACATATTGAGTCTTAGGCAGAAGAGTGCTAGGATTCTTTTAGGAGAAACAGTATGTTTTAGTTCAATGGCTATTTTGGGAAAGGAATATTTATAATATTATTTTAAAACTGAGCACTCTTGGAACCTCTACTTAAAAGGAATCAAGAGCTATCTCTTAAAAAGTAATATTAAAGCATATGGATGCTCATTTTAATGCTTTTTTGTTTTAGAAATCCCTAGGGACTAAAATGAGAAACAATCCACATGTCATTTGAATTTCAAATGTAATTTTAGTAGAGGCTCTTACACTAAAGTGTGAGATACGCAATATAAGTTTTACTAAATATGGAAAACTGTCTGAAATGCTGCTTGTTGATCAGAAAGCAAAGGTTGTAGACATTGAAACAAACTGAAACACTACATTTACAATGGGATACTTTCAACATATTCCTATTGTTCAATGTGTTACTATTTGGATTAATTTTTCTCCTTGCACAGTGAAATCTGTACCATGGCCATGATAACTTGACACAAACCCCACAGATTTAGAAAGCCTTAATTAAGAAATAACAAATAACCAGGGAAGAGTTCTTTGATTAAACATTTGTGAATTTATAGACTTTCATGAATTATGACTGTATAAGAAAGAATAGTTCTCTCAATTTCAAGCTGCTAACCTATGCCCTTTTGTGCTTAGGCTGAGAAAGTATTTTTCATGAGTGATAAACCAAAACCTTGTCCTTCTAGTTGACATCTAGAGATAAGTATAGTAGTGAAGATAAATTGCCTACTCTCTTTCCAGTTTAATAGTTATATTTTGTATTTAAAACACTCAGAATTATTCAGGAAAATAACACAAAATTTAGTAGTCAACTAGTATGCTATTTGTTACACTAATTCCAAGCAGTGTTCCTGGATAATATTTTTACTTTGAGTTGTATGTTTTGTGTTTAGCATGTAGAAGTCATTCCTGTATATTGTTTTTAAATTTTAGTTATCTGAAATATGGTGGCTTTGCTGATAGTACTTGGATCTTATAATTTAAATTCAACTTATTTGAAGAGAAGGTGAGCCACTGAAGTAATTTAGGGTATGTTATCTCACAATATCCTTGTATTTAAAAGCATTTTTATGAACTGAAATTTCTGGGAGAAAAAAAGTGTACTGAACAGGATTCTGTAAATATGTTGAAATACAAGGAAGGCAAATTCTTAAATTTTTATATTTGTTAAAGTTACTAAAATGCATCAGAAAAAGTGAGTTAACTCGCTTCTGCAAAATACATAGAGTGTACTCTAATTATCAGCTGAAGTGTTCATGAAGACTGGAATTATGACAGGATCCATGTGTCAGTGCCTGAAGATACCAAAGATGCTGGGATATCTCATAAATTAGATGAGTCCTTCCAAGTCAAAGCTCCAATCATTTCAAAAGTGCTTATATGTCTTTTTGAATTCTTCTGTTAATAACTATGGATAACATGGTGCTCTGCAATTGTTTGAGTGCTTTAAATGAGCACTTACATAGAAAAAGGCACAGTTTTAGGGAAAAAAAGAAGAAAATTTCTTTATTTGGTATGGATATGTTGACATATATTTTTCACTGTCTTTCTGAGTCAGTGAATATTGTTATCTGCAGTAAGAGCGACAGCATACCATCCAGAATTTACAAGAATAAACAGGTTAGAGTCTTCAGAGTGTGTGCTGTTGACAATTCTCCATAAAATTTAATATGGGTTCCCTAAAGTTAATTATTAAACTCTCAGTTGCTACTCTTGAGTTGCTATTCTTCATTTTGATGTTCTAATATGCTTCTTCAATATAATGGTGACAGCCCACCTAAAATGTAACCTTACAGGTAGAATTTTGAGCTTTCTCAGCTTCAGCATTTGGATGGCAGGTCCCAAACCTGCCAAGGTCTTGGCAGACTTTGTCAGCTCACCTGCCAGCCTGGCTCTATGACTTACAATCTGTCTGCAGTGTCATATAAATGTTCTCTTACATGACAGCAGATAAACTGTGTGATTCTGTAACCTCTTAACCTTCCTAATAAGTACAATGTTGTATGCTTGTTCACTTTCTCAGTGACAAAAAACTTGTTTTTTTTTCCAGAGCAGGAACTAATTCTTGCTGCAGTTTACTGGGCAAGCTGTTTTTCTATTTTTCAGAGCCCAGCCAGTGTGACTGGATTCAATGTGCAGGGACTCACTCCCGTGGAGCACAGGGACAGCACCCTGGCCTGAGGGGCTTGGGGGAGGCAGTGAGTGAGGAAGGAGCGCCCACAGCACTGCTGGTGGGAAGTCTCTGGCAAGTACAGAGTAGCTTTCTAAGCCCTTTAATCTGTTTTTCTGGAAGGCAAAAGTAATGCCCCTGAAAATCAAGCTCAAATACAGACTGATGAAAATTATGGTACATGAACATCTACTGGAGATGCATGGCTACAAGTTCTTCTCCCTAGAGTTGCAGTGCTGACAGATGCTATGAGGATCCACACACAGGATTTCTTCTCATATACTTAAATTAGGCAAAGATTAGAAAACAACAAAAAGACTTCTTAAAAGCAGCACCAAAGCTGATTAAAAAGAAGCACAAAGGCATTTTATGAATAATACATCATCTCAATGCTATTAGGCAAACAGATGAGAATTAAAATCTATCCCACTCACAGGAAAGCATGAGTGTGACCTCTATAAATGCTGTTCTCACAATGCAGACATAGCTGTCACACATTGCTGGAGTTGCCTCAGTTCTTAGCCTAAATACAACACAAACAACTCAGGACTGTGAACGCCACCCCTGAGAATTACACATTTCATTGTGAAGCTTTAAAAGGTTGATATTGCAAAGCTCCATGCTATTTCTCAACTCTGTTTTTCTTTTTGTAGGATGCTAAAGCCAAGCCATGTAGGATTGGTGCCAGAGTAATTGCAGGGATGTTGGTGGAACTCAGCTGCTTTGTGGAGGCCAAGGATCTGTTGCCATATGTCAAATAGGCAGATATGTTGGAGCACCCAAAACTGCAATCAAAGAGTTCCTGGGGAAAGCATCAGGGGGTGGTTATACAGTGAGACTCGAAAATATGTAAGTACAGGGCTTAAGATGCAGAATGGAGAGAAAACTCCTTGCATCTACCTAATAGTCATTATAGCCTATTAAGGGAGTCAGCTAAATTGCAATGAAAATATTTGTTCAAGCAATCAGGCTTCATTATATTTGGGGTGGGCTTTTGGGGGGGTTTATTTGTGTGTATGCTTGTTTTTTTAGCACACAAGGGAACTGAGGAACAAAGGAGTGAATTTCTTTCATGCCTTGAACTTGCATCCTAACAGCTCTAACAGTCAGCTGCTTCCCAAAAGAAGAATGAACCTATTTTTTAGGAGTTTGAATGTCATAGGGTTTTAAAATTAGGTTTTGTTTAGCTCCCTGAATTTTGACTGCAAAAGAAAAAATTGGGCCTACTGGGAGGAGATGCACACATTTTGTAGCAAATGTGATTGTTATTGGATATGTAAGTGTTAATACCTGCCCTTAATTTTCTGTATAAACTTTTGTGTCTGCACCATGGTGAAACATAATATTTACATTTATACTGAAGGAAAATCCTCCCATTTGACTGTTTCTCTGTACTTTAATTAAATGCAGAAACAGTCAAAAAGATTTGACAGTCGGAGGAAATGGAGAAAGTCATTGAACACTGTAGAAACTACATTTCTTCAAGGCTTTTTCCATACCTTACTTCTGGTCATCTACTGCATTGTATTACAAGAGTCAGATTCTGACATGGAATATGCAGCAGCATTTCTATTTAAATCACTTGTGTTTCCTTATCTCCTGTCTGACATATATGCCCCCCCTTTCATGGAACTGTGCAATTGTGGCTACATTCAGGAGGCCCAAACTCCACATGCATCCCCAGGTCTAGTACTCTGCATTGGTTTGAATTTTCATTTATTCCCTTTGTTTTTTTGTTTGTCTGGTTTGCTTTTCACCTAGCTAATGGTAATATCAGACACATGAACACAAGCAGAATTCAGGTTCTCTCCTTGAGAGAGTCTCTGTATGTAGAGTTTTGGAGCATGCTGTTCTACAAGTTACAAATACATATTGAGTTTGAATAGTTCAGCAATTGATTAAGCCATTATGTCAAAAAAGTGAATGTGTGCACTTTTTTACACTTGGACCTACCCATTTCAAGTAAAGAAAACCTCAGTAAGACCACCACACAATTTGGTTTGGCACATTACATTGCAAACTTTTCAAGTATACAGCAGCTAGAAATCAGTTCCTACATCTCCCTGAAAATTCTTCCTGTTGCAATTTTCTTCCTTGCACTGAGCAGCTCTGTAGCACTAAGATAATTGCCCTGACACTTCACTCACAAATAGAAAGCATCCTTCAGTTCTGCTCACTTTTGTTCTGCTGATAATATGTATTACTGTGAAAGATACTGAGAATAAGGTTCATGCTTCTTGCAATTCACGAAGCTCTAACCATAGAGATGCTCACAGCTGCATTGCAAATTTTCAAGCTATAGGTCTGCATAGGTGTAGGTAGAAGACCTTTAAGGGAACAATAATAATAAATCTAGGACAGACGTGAATTGAGTTATTATATGCATTAATAATAAAAAACCCATGACATAACTTCATAACACTACTAGAATGTGTTTTGCCTCTGTTTTAGATTCCTAAAAAACTGTATTAGGTGCTTCTCTGCTTGCACATGTGAGCACAAGGAAAGACAACATGACTGAGAGCCAGACATTTCTGTGCTGCAGCTTGTGCTGTGGGCTACAGCTTCTATCTCTAGCTACCAAAACTCAGCCAGAATTAAAATAACCCTTCATTAGTGCTCCAGTTGTTTCCAGAGAATACTTATGCATATTTGCAGATATGGCTTTAATTACTGAGTATGTAGGGACATAACTAATAGCAGTTTGTAATTTGGTAACTCTTGTGATGCCGAACCAATATGCTTCAGATGGAAACTGGAACACAAGCTGTGTATTTCAGTAGTTACTGGATGCTGAGTCTGGTGAATGGAAAATATTAATGTTTCCCTCCTGCTGGTTCTCTCTTTTATTTACTCATAATTAATACTCGAATGAGCTATCTTATTGACTCTGTGTTCTAGTTTTTCTTTCCGTTTGCCAAGGGCAGTATTAAAATAAAGGCCAGTAAATTGAGTTTCCCAAGGGATTGGTGGGCTCTCCTTCAGTGTCTATTGCCTTAAAGTTATTTCAGGTTTGTGTTACCTTTCCAGTTTACAAGTACCAGCAGCTCTATCTGATTGGGTATTAAAATGGTAAAGGAGTATATTAAGCCATAAGAAACACTGAATCCATTTGCCAATATGTGTGTGCCTGTGTTTGTGCATGTCTGCACATTAGTGTGAGGTAAGGATGGGCAGCTTACCTTGCTGTCTTAGAGCTTACCCCAGAAATGTTTTGAATTTGAAGTTTTATAGATAAAACTTGGACAAATATTTAAATAACCACAGCAAAATTAAGAATAAATTGAATCCGTAACATTATACTTGGCAGAACTGAGACAAAGTAAACTGCTTCTATTATGGAAGTGAGCTCAGTATTTCTGAAATTGCCTCCAAAACCACCTAGTTCACACTTTCCCAGCAATCTGAAAATTCTCAGTATGAACTAAAGGAGAAATAATAGCCTAACATCTCTTTATTAATATACTAAAAGACAAATGGGAACATAAAATATTTTCTCTCTTGAAGGGAGTGAAGATATCTCTCAGTCTCAAATTCTTAACAGATGTTTAAGAGAGTAAATGTTCTCATTAATGAGCATAATTCCTTTCGAAGGATATCTGACTCTCTTTCTGCATTTTCCTTAGGCCAGCATTTAGCCCTCATGATGTGTTACAAGAACTGCTAGAACAAAGAAATAAAGTTAACAGTGAATAGTGAAGAAGAGAATCAGTACCTGTATTATTTTCCTGATGACATTTGAGCTGTGCTGCCCTATAAAACTGACTCTGCAGAGGATGGGGATATCTATCTCTCCTTGCAGTATGTCAACAAATAGGAATATAAAAATAGCATCTTGCTCTGGTTTAAACACTCAAAGCAATTAAACTGAGAAGTTAGGCCAGCTGGAAATTCTGTACTCAGACTTGTGAGGCAAGACGGAGAAAGAAACAACTTATCAGCATGGGAAATCAGTTGCAGAGGACCTTTCAAACGGCAGAAAGACCTATTTAATAAAACAAAAAAGGCAGCAAGAACTAAACATTCCTCCTGCTAAAATCTTTCTTTATCTCAGCTTATATTTGACATGTAGCATGTGCAGCATGGTTATATCTAGAATAAAGCAGAATATGTCAGGAATGTCAAATGCTATATCAAGGTGATAGAAAACATCCATTCTTTTGAAGACACAGCAGAGGAGGGGGAGAAGATACTGCTGTGGTTTGGAGGAGCACACTACCAGGAAACATAACTTTTTCCCCCTTTCTAATGTAGTGCTGTGCTGTCACTAGCACATTTTATTATTTCTTTCCCTTTACATCATCTCTAGGGAAAACCAGCTTTAAAAAAGCCAGAACAATGCTGGGGGGCCAGCCAGCAGGCGGTTGAGTTTGAAGTGGTGCTTATCCATAGCAGGAGCACAGAAGAAAGAAAATCTGTAGTAGAGGGTCTTTTTCATCCAGTGGAGACCCAGCTGTACCCTCTTGCTGCTCTGCAGCAGCATTTGTGCT
The DNA here is from genome assembly GCF_027887145.1 of Ammospiza caudacuta. Lineage (NCBI taxonomy): Eukaryota > Metazoa > Chordata > Aves > Passeriformes > Passerellidae > Ammospiza > Ammospiza caudacuta. The sequence goes on along the minus strand of NC_080593.1, from coordinate 73,430,852 downwards.
GTTCTGTCCAGCACTACTCCTTGAGCTGCAGCGCTCACCAGCAGCACCCATGAGCAGTCAGCATGGCTGTTTGGAAAGAAGCCCTCCAAAGTAAAGATGATCTTTTGTTTTATCCATGCCAGCTGACATAGAGCTTGTTTTTGTGCATGACTATCCCTCTTCTATAACAGTAATGCTTGAAAGAAAAAACCTCTCTGCAATTATTCTTGCTTGGGCTTAATCCTTTTTTGAGTTGAGATTCCCATGTCAACTAGATAGACTTTAGGCTACTGCAAACTGTAAACAACATAAGAAAAAGAAAGAACAAATTTTAAAACTGTGACAGAGGACCTTTGAGGAAATCTGGACAAAATAATATCTTTTCACATTATTTCAATTGTGCCAAACAATCATCTGATCTCTTTAAATAGCAGTGAAGAATTCACAAAATGAATTCTCTCTTGCTGTTATCACACATAAAAGAGGAGTCGTTCTGCTTTAACAAATTGATAGTTACACAAGGGCTTATAACCCCTACTTCAAATCAGAAAAATCAGCATTCTTTTTTAGTTAAAGGAAAACTCTGCTGCAGAAAGTCTCTGAAACATAGTGGTATTTGCAAAGAAAACAAAGAGGTCTACATTTTCCATGAGAATCATCCAGACCCGAGGCATATGTGAATCCTATTGTGTAAGGTAAAATTGACTTTGGAAAATGGGTCTGTCTTTTTATTTTTTTTTCCCGATATGAGAGCTCCTGACCTATTACGGGTGTGGAACTCAATCATATGCAAATTATTGCTACCAGGGACTAGGCCAACAGCTACAGTTTGGCAGAAAAAGATTTACAGTTGCTGCATCTGTGGGACTTGGAAGGAGACATTTGAGGAAATATGTTAAGAATAATTCTGTTTCTGTTGGCATACAGGGATGAAAAGCACAGAAGTCAGGACCATGTTTCTGTTTTCCTGGATTCTGAAATGAAAGTGCATGAAAAGTGATTAATTAACAATTTCTGCTAACTACTGAATTTGCAGCTGCAAAAACAACCATCCAAATCCTTCTTGATAAATTTTTAATGAATGGCTGTTGTTTGTGATCATTATAGATAATTTCTAAACATTATGGAGAGGATTTATCATACAAACAAACAAAAATTACACATAAGCTTCTTAGGCAAATCTTTCATATAGTTTTGAATAATGCAGTAAAGTATAGTGTAAGAGCATTAGCAAAACAAGCTCAGAGAACTAAGCATCAGTCATGCAATAGTGTAAATTTAAATTCCATTAACCTTACTGACTCATGGTTAAAAAGAGACACAGACCAGCTGGAGGAAGTCCAGAGATCAGCAGTGAGAATGACCAGAGGTCCTGAAAACATGACCTGAGAGGAAAAATTGAATTAACTAAAGAAGAATAGATAATGAGGCATATAAAACCAATAGGCAAATGTAATACAGCAGCAAAGATTTAGGAAAATCACTGTGAGAATAAAACTCATGCATAAGAATAGAGAGTCAACTAGCCAGCTGTCTGGGTAGTGTCTGGAGAGCTGTCTGTCAGGGATGATGTGTGTGCACAGAGAGGTGAAAATGCCTCAGGGCTCCTTCTTACTTCATGGCTCCTCAGGGGAGTAAACTCATGGTGTAAGTGTCCAACCTCAAATAAACCAATGAAGGGTACCAACACCGGCTATATAAAGGAATCAAAACATACACAGAACCTTGAAGGAGTGACTCATAACTAGTTGATACCTCTCTTTTCCCCTCTCACTCAAGAGCTGTGCTGTAAACACATTCTTGGGTCATGGAAACAGAGATAGAGTCTGCTTTTATGCTACACTGCTCTTATTGACGACTACAAGAGAATTTGCAGCACTGGACTCACATTCCTACAGGTTTTCCCAAGTGGAACAATGAACAGAGATTATCCATGGGCAATACAGAGGTGACAAGAGCTGCAATGAGCACCACTTTCATTGATCACCACAGAAAACTCTACATTTTTTTTCTTTGTAGTAATCACCTATAAACATGCCAACTGGCTAATGTAATGAAAAGTTATAGTTTGCTGTGTTGAGGTAAAGTTCAGAATCATCCTGCTTTTTAGTGCTCTGCACAGCGCCAGAGTAAGAGTTATTCACATGGCAATTATTCTGGAATAATTTAGTTGAAGAATATCCCAAAGCAAGTTCTGTACTCAATTCTATGGCATTGCTCATGTTTGGTCATTGGCATCTGTATCAATTATATCTGGTCATGTCTGTGTAAAAAAAGCAAAACAATGTTTCATTTTTGTTTCAATAAATTATGAATCTAGGTATCATTTTATGAGCTCAGTGGTTTATCTCAGCTCCAGCTTATTTCTCTCTGCCACATCCAGAATTCATTAACCTGAAAAGGTGATGTAGATCTTTTCCAATATCAACAATCTATCTTCATCTTACTAAAACATTATTTTAATGATCAGCAAACCTTGCAATGCTTTAATTTTCAAAGCTTCACTGAATTCTAACTTGAAAATTTTCTCATTAAATTCTTCAGTACTTGTCTTGACTTTCAGGAAAATGTCTAGAACAGCTATTTAAATACCCAGCATTAAGATACATCCTTTTTCAGGATGAGTAGAAGAAAAAAATGTGATGACTGGAGAAACTTGATTAGGAAGTGGTCAAAGGTAGTTTGACATGACACCTTTTTAATGAAAATGGGACCAGAATAGTCGCTTCTTGCTATTTGCTTTTTAATCCTCTTCTAGCAGCTGAGAAGAAGGAGATGTTGATTTTTTTATTTTTTCAGGTGGACTTGGATTAAATTACTTTTGCTTCAGCTTGGAAATGTCTGCTGGCCCCTATTTCATTGTTCTCTGGTAGTGATACAGAAGTCTTGTAGCTTGACATGTAAAATCTTGCGCAGCACAGAGTTTTCCCAAGACAAAAGGACATGGCTGACATGCAATGTCTAGTTAGGGTCTAAACATGAGTATTAAGGATGTAGTTTAAGTTTATTCACACAGAGGAGGAAGGCATGAGAAAAAAAATTTGCTTCTTAAACCTCTAGCAGGAAGGCATGCAGGAAGAAAGGATTATAAGCTGATCAGAGAGATCACTTTGTACAAAGGAGGAAGAGTATGGCAGAAGAACAGTAGGAAAACTCCAGCTCTAGATCTCAGCACACTCACAAGTGTGGCAGAGCGGAGCAGCTCTGGTGGCAGAACAAACCACACACTTTATGCTGTCATAATCCAGTCCACTTTTTTTCACTATAGCATCCTCTAGCATATTCCTTCTTGGAGTGTGTGTATGATGTTCCCTCCCTTGAAGTGGAGCTGCCTCCCAAGGGCACTCCTCAAGGGTGAGTGAAAGAAATCTGCCCACAAGCTTTTGTGTGGTGAATTACAACAACCTCTACTTAATAATTTTTGCTAGCTTTAATATAAGTGCTTTAATATATTTGCTTTTACATAGTGCACTATACTGTATTATACACAACTGGTAATTTTAGCTAACATGCTAAGTAGCAAATAATTCTGATTAAGATATTTTGTCTAATCATTTCCCATAATAAAGAATTAATTGTATATAAACATATCTAATTTGCCATCTTTAATACTGTGGGACAAAGTTACTTAAGCTGTTGACAAAGACTGTGCCTAAGATTGGATCCAGCTGCCCCCTGGGATCCTCTCTGAGAAGGAGCTTAGGAAGCAAGGAGGTCCTTTCTGCACCTCATGACTCCATGGGAGGGCTCTTCTAATAAACTTTGAATGTCCCACCTTATCTGTGACAAAGAGATAATTCTTTTTTTTTTTTAAAAATCAGTTCAAGAACAAGTTGAGAAAACTCTTGCCTTGACAAACAGAAGCTGAATTTCATACAAACAAATGCTTCTATTTCATGTGCAGAATTCCAGCTTTATGCCAAGAGAAGGTTTGAAGGGAGTAATTTGCGCATTAGTTGAAATTGTGTGTTCCTCCCAAACTATCATCCACACAGTATTTGCATAAAGTAACATAGTTTCTTAGGACACATAATTTCAGTTTATTTATTCTCTGTTGCTTTGAAGAGTACAATGCTAAATCTGGCAAAAATTTGTTTTGTTCACAGTAAATTGATGATTTTATAAAAAAGGGAATAATTATAGTCTTTGTCACTAAGGATGGATTACTGGCTTCTCAGTTATTTGGCAAATTGAGTAGAAACATACACCTCAGAGCTTACTCTTTTTTGTTTTGTTTGTCCTAGTCTAAATGAAAGATGGCTGACAAAAACAGACTTAGGATAATGGTAACTAAGATAGATAAGTATTTAATGAATTAGTAAAAATTTTGCCATTGATTTAAAAAGAGTTCCCACAACTGAAGAATGACAAATATTCATACATTTATAACGTATTTATCATACACTCTTTTAGCAATATATTCAACAGAAGACACTGCATTTCTAAAAATGATGTCATTAACTGACCTTTAAATTGCTTGCTTGTTTAATATAAGGTACTAAAGCACTGTCATGTAGCAAGCAGTTAGAGCACATTGCCATATCTGATAGCTAAAACAGACCTGTAATACTTCATCCTTGTTTCTCTTTTCTGTCCTGTAAATTAATTGAAATGCAATTACATGTCTTCCATGCCTCTGAGACAGAAAACTACCCTCTTCTGTCTCAGAGTGATTTTAATTACTTTTATGCAGAAAATCACTTGCTTGAATTTTAGTGACCTTGCTAACTATCATTTTTGGGAATTTTATACTAAGAGAGATAGGAAAAAAGATGATAAACCTCAAAAATAGCTTGTTATACTCATTGCAGAAAAATCCTTTTCATACTGCTAGCCTACCATATAGAGAGATGCTTATAAGAGCTATTTTAAAATAAAAATCTTTCAGGACTTAGCAGTGCTTGCACTTCCCAAAATGTAAAAGTCACACATATATCTTCACTCACAAAATTTGATGGGGAAGGTTGTGCCCTTTCTTTCCATCAAGAGCTTCTCAGCTGAAGTTAGGTCTGATTTTTTTCTCTATCTGCTTTTTATTTCTTCTCAGAACCTTTGTGGGTTTCAGCTGCTCTAGCAGCTATAAGAATCTCATTACAATCTGCAGTAAACAGAGGTAACCCATTTTGCTTAAGAGCTGTAATAGGGAAACTATGGCTCTGTTTAGGGCAGGGTTATAGTTCTGGCCATGATGTGGCATAACTGAATTAGTCTGTCACTAAGCATGTGATAAATCATATAGATTCAGTAGCACAAATAAGATAGTTCAGTCCTCTGTTTTGCTATTCTTCTGTCTTGAAAAGCATTTTCTAAAATTATAAGGAAAACCTCCTCAAAGGCAGAGAAAAAGGATGCTTGTTTGATGTCTTTCAAGGAAGTTCTGAATTTCATTTATTAAAGAAAGGAGGATGAAACAGAATTTTTTAGGAAAACACATGATATGATTTAATTATACTTTGTGTATCTGAGTTTGAAGACAGTCTGGAAAAAACACTGTAGCACTTGTTCTTAAAATAACTTGCTAAAGAAGTTTTATTTAATATTATCAGCAATAATTACTGGAAATTGTTGCTTTTCTCAGAAAGAAATCTGAATCAGTCACTTCTTCCCAGGATGTAGTTATCTGCCATATAAATTTTGAGAGAGCTAATCAAAGCTTCCCAAGGTGATGAAAAATCCTTTTCGTTGCTTGCGCATTTTTTACAAGTTTCTTAACTTTTTCTGTGATTTTCCTTACCTGATTAAATTTCTAATATTTTCAGGATCTTTTTTGTTTAATAATTTTTTTTCAGTTATCTGCAGGAATTCACAGTACCCTAAGGTGTCGCATGCTGGCATTTTGATATATGTTTGTCCAGGCAAACAGTCCTTGGAGGGATTTTAGCTTTGTTTTCTGCTTTCCTATATTGGAAAGGAAATGTAACATGCATTTAAATTGGCTTTGTTTCCCTTGCATCCCATGTTTACAATTCTCTACCTCATTCTTGCAGATGTGAGGAAGAAATCTCATCTCTGGTGCTCACACAGCACCAGAGTAAGATTTACTTTGGAGTAGGGGGCTACCTGAATGAGTCTGCCCAAGAGCTATTTGACATCCTAGTTTACACAGCTGCAGAGACTCCCTTCCTCATTGAAAAATCTTTCACACGGCATGGGAGGATCCTTTGGTACTTCGTTTTTCCCTGTTTTAACTCTCAAAGGTTTCAAACAACCCTCTAGCCTCTCAATTAAACAGTTAGCTTCAGCAAAATCTCTTTACTGTAAAAAGACAGATAAAATATTATTAACACATAAATTTCAGTCCAGCTTGAGAACTCCAGGGCTTTTCTTGGTTACCTCTCAGAGATTATATTCCTTCACCTACAGTTCTATAGACTGCTTCTTAGCCCTTATCAATCTTTAACTCACTTTAGAATTTAGACTGCCACCAGTCCCATCTTGTCTGTTGAAGTAAAAGCATCTCCTAGTCCAGGTTGATTTCTCAGCCATAAAGGTGATTCAAGTGTTACTCTTCTACCATGGCTACCTTCTCTCCCTTCTGCTCTTTTTTTTTTGACAACCATAAAGTGTGGAGTTTTGAGCACCATAAAGACATAAGCTACTCTATTTAATTTACTGCACTGTTCTCATATATACATTTAACCTTTCATTTTCATAAGAATCTATTATGGCAGAAAGTCATCAGCCTCTGTCACAGAAAGCCATGAAATCTGTATGCCATGAGTAGAGAGGAAAATTATTTATAAGGCATACTTTCTCCTGAAAAGTGAAGAAAGGAGACTCTTCCTGAGTTTATGAAAAATAACCCTTCAGTGAGGGCTAGACACTCTCAGCAATGACCCAGAGCAAATCTACTATTCAAAAACAGGAATTGGCTCATGCCCCTTAATTTCAGAAGAATGTTCTACAAGAGCTTTGAAAATAAAATATTTCTGCTTTCCATTGGGTCAGCTTCATTAGCAATATAATCTTGTAACTCAGACTTTTTAAAGTACCAGAGAAGATCTTCAAAGGAGGAACAACTGTTGTCACAAGATGAAAGGGGATATTCTTCTCACCATACGCTGATGATTGTTGTAAAGAGGTTATCAGGAAATCAAATCACTGTAGACACACTGCAACACTTCAAAAGTCTAGACATTTTGTACTTTTCCCTTCTGTGCCCAGTTCTCATAGAAAACAATGACAATTTTTGACTGTATGTCAGTGACTTACCTCAGGGAATTACTCTCAGGATTGTCTTTTCATCTAGTCTTATCCTGACACATCTGCTGGCTGACTCACTCACTTGTCACATCACCCCGTGTGTCTGCTTTATGTCTTACACCACATTATGACTCTGGGATTTCTAGTTGCTTCAAAGAACTCCTAGGAAGGAAAACAATTCACAAGTAACATAAGCACTCCCTGCAGACTCTGTCCGGGACTGCTTCAATATCTCTGCTGAGAAACAGAGTGCTTAGAGGAGCTACCAAAATGAATGGAAACTGTGAAAATCCACTGTGCAGATATAGAATATAAATATAAATATATGTATATTTATATATATATATATGCAAATTTTTGTGCAGAACATTCAGTAAGGGTTAAAATAATCTGGTTTTTTGTAACAGTATATATGTATGTATGTATGTAAGACCCTTCAGACATAAATCATGCATCTTGAATAGTGCTTACTAAGCACACAACTCTTCCTTCCTACAAGGCTACCTAAGAAATGACTACGTGGTAATGTCTAACTTTTCCATTGGAATAAAAACAATCACACTCAGAGGTGAGTGGACTGGAAGAGAAAGCTCAAGCCAATGAGCAGCTTTGCATCTCACACTAACTTTTGGTTACTCCCACTCAGAGGACTTTTCTGAGAAACTGAAGTGATTTGGCATCGTACAAAACAGCTGCTTTTATCCCACAGCACAATCCTGAGCTTTCTTTAGATGATGATCTGCCAGTTTTTCTGCTGTGGCTCTCCACTTTTTATTCAACTATAATGAGACATACCATTTTTCATGGTTAGACAGCTGGGCTGACTAGATTTTTTGGCTAGAAGGAAAAGTCTTTCACAGATAAAAACTGAGTATCATTATGACAGAAAAGTGAAGACGATAGACTAGAAAAGTGAAGATCTTTTTAAACTTCATAATATAAAATTATCTCATGATCTAAAGTGAGAGAAAGAATGGTAGTGTTGAGAATGGCCCTGTCAGGTACATATAGGGAGTAAAGAAGTGTATGTAGATGTTAGAATATTACTTCTGCCATATTTATGTTCAAATGTCATGGATAAAGAAAAAGACCAGGTTAACAGCTTATTTTTAAAAATCATAAATCATTTAAATAGTGGCTTATTTATAAAAAAATACATGTTTTTTTTTTGGAGTCTGATGATCTGGATTGATGGCAATATTTGTTTTGTACCTAAACCCAGATGCTGCTGCATGTCTTTTTGGGAGATATTTGGAGAGGGATATTAACACTGAGGAGATTGTGGAGTCACTTGGAAAAAGTGCTTCAGATGAGTCTGAACAGGCAAGCACCTAAATCTACAAGCCAGGAAAAGAAAATTGATTATTTCTGAGATGGCTGAGTGAGAAAAAACTAAAAGGATGGTGATTGCTGCATTGACTGCAAATTAATAATATCCATAATCATAATGGTGATCACTTAAAATGGCAATGAGATCAGATTTAAACAGCTTAGTATTTAAAGCTTCGGTGGTTCTCATGCCATTTTAATGAAAAGCATTCTACTTCTGCACATTTACAGCATTTTCAAGTAAGTACAAACATATCATTTGCCAGAATGATCAACATTATGTGCCTTCAGTCTCCAGATGACTAAACAATTCTCCTCTTCTTGTAACTAGCAGACATGAGGAAAAGAGGCAAGCTACTGAGACTCCTGCTCTCGACACTGGAGTCTCTTGATTTAAAACTCCTTTCACTTTAAAAGAGTAAGATTGTGAGGCAATCAGTGCCCCCAAAAAGAGTGCTAGTTTAAAATATATTAGACCACTTTTCCACTGACCAGTGTTTTTATTTGCATATGGTCCCAAGAGACAGTGATCAAAATCCCGAACACTGGGAAGCAACAGAGTATGGGAATGTTTTGTTTTTTTTTTTTTTTTTTTTTTTTTTAATATCTCCATCACTAACAGGAATGTCAATAGAGAATGCATCACCCAGAGATTTTCAGATTGTAGTAAGTTGACAGGTATGATGGGCAGACTAAAAAACAGGGATTTGATCCAGAGGGATATTGTGAGACCAAAAGAAAACTATTGGTCCAAAACTGTGAGCAAAAAAGTGTCCCTGTATTGGTCAGAGGCTAATTTAGTGAACTAGAAAGAATCAAAGAAATGTTTCTTCCAAAGACATCTGTGGATAGGAGGTAAAAGTACATTGTATTATTTTAATAATTTTTGGTATCTTGAGTGTTAGGTGGAATTGGCCACTGCTACATAGATAGATGATGCAGACTAAAACCTCATAAAAGCTTCCAAAATTATATTGCCTGTTTCTTTTTTAAAATTTCAAAATCAGCATGCTAAAATATACCACAGTTTATACTGCAGTTACAGACTTGAGTTTTTTAATGCACAGAAAAACTGGATCTGATGACATGTAATCAAACTCCTCCACAAATTATGCTTGTGCATGTAAATGCAGCATCACCCTTTGGACAGTACCAGGGTAGTCACACAAATCCAAGGGACTAATTAAATGTTAAAAATCTGCTTCTTTGGTTCCCCCTTCTACCCAGCTTCCCAGAGCCACTCCTCTATTTCCATTTACAGATGCTGAAGTGCTAAAAATTATCTCTGTGCTTGGGTTACATGGTCATGGGATTCAAAGAGATCTCACACGGCGCGCATTTGAGCAAGAAAGGGCCCGGGCGAACTCCCTCTACCTTTCTTTTTCTCCCACAGTGAACCTGTACAGGCTGCTCATGCCTCTGCCTGTCTTCTTGTATCACTTTTGGGATTGTTCATTGATTTCAGTGAATGCTTTTTTCTCACTTTCAAATTCAACTGGCAGAGGATAATTCATCTCTCAAAAATATTGTGAGGTGGAGATGATTGCAACCCTGTCTGGAAAGAGGGTGTCAAAGAGTATCTGCAAACAGAGCATATTAAAAAGGAGAGGCTTTGCTCAAATCTTTGTGATGGTTTATTTCTCTTAAGAGCTGGAACTCATATTAGTATATCACTGTTATCACTTTCTAGTTTTCTGCAATCATGGCTGGTTTTCCATGGTGTTCAAAAGCAAGCCACCACTTTTAAAAGAAATATTTTCTCAGCTTTAGTTTTTAAAATTTAAGAAATAATTTTGGCGGTATCTGTTATGCAATATTCATATAATCTTTGAAAAAGATAATTGAAATATTAACATGTCTTCAGACATGAGAGATCTAGGATACTTTGAACAATTTTAGCATTATAGGGTTTATTTTTTGTTAAATAGGGGCCTGAGACATGCATCTATCTTTTACCACGTAAGTAATTAGACATACATCCATCTTCTCTCATTTTAAAAAATAGCTTGTTTTGCCTTTTAGTTAGAGCAGGCTGATCACCTGCTCTAACTAAAGAGGTGCATCACCTCTTCAGTGTTTCAGCTAAGTTGCTAAGCTACCTTAAGTCTGCTGCTTCCAGTAATGAAACCCCATCCCAAAAATATGAGTGGCAAGCACTAAAACAAATGTGCCCCAAGAGTGCAGGGCATAAGTAGAAATTTGGAGGGGAGGGATAGCTGTGGATGAAAAAAAAAAGTGAGCTTTTCTTTCCATTGCTATAACCATTATTGCATTTTTATGACACATTCAGCAAAAAATCAAAGATGGAGCATCATCTGGATAGCTTCAGGGTGAAGAGAGCAAATGACAACGTAAATGGGGTGAGAATGGAGATAATGTACAGACAAAGGGAGGAGCCAGGAGGCAAATAGACAGACAGATAATTGGATGAAACTCCCTGGAGGAAGCTTCCCTCTATTCTTGCCAGGCTCACCTGATCTAGGTCCATCTAAGTCAGTGAAGGGAGAGATCTCTGTGCTGTGGGCACTTCCAGCATGGAGAGATTCATGAAGGAAGGGATGTTGAGTGGCTACTGGGATATCTTGAAGATTACACATTTCTGGATGCAGGTGTAGAAAAGATAGGTTATCTGGGGAGATGCTGTTCTCCCACATCAGTCTTTATATAATTTTTCTGTAGTTCTATTCTTTAATGTTTGGGTGGGCATATCCTGTCTATGTCAGGAGTTAGTGAATACTGTATAGTGGCCTCAGGATCAGTAACTAGATTAAAAAAATCTTTTTGAATTCTGGTTTGCATTATGTCTTGACAGGAAAGCAAATGTCACCCTTTCAGCAGCAAACTACTAAATTTCAAGCATGCTGCAGGTAAATGATGTATTCCAAACTGATAAATGTGGGATTTCTTGTGCCACAAGTTATTTTGTTTGTCTTGGTGGTTTATGTTTCAGTTTTATGAAGCAATATGTCTGAAGAAGGGTCCAGAAAATATTGACTGAGGCTTTTCTTCTGATATAGGTCTTAATAACCATAGGTCTACAGCAATCCAAATGTGAAAGTAAAATCACACTCCATCCTGATGCTCAGATGTTAAATATAGATGTGCTTCTACACACATTCTGTCATCCTGTACCTCTTTATTAGCTGGTTCACTTTAAAACCAGCTAATGCACAGAAAATGAAAACATGTTGAGATTTTATATTTGCACTTATTATTTTTGCACCAGATACAGACCCCTCCAGAGCCTTATTGGTAGTCAACTGGAAACGTTCTTTCAAACAATTTCCTGGTAAACATTACTCTCAGGTGCAGCGACTGACTTTTCTATGGCCTTTAAAATCCATTTGTGCTTTAGGCTTTGTTCAGCTTACTTGTTTTTCAAACATCAGTTGCAATGCTTGAAGATGTAACAGCAAAACAGCTTTTGTCCTCTCTCTTCATGTTACTTTGGCACTCTTTTATTCTTTATTCTCAAAGGCTTTTCCTGAGACACTGCGCACAAACAGACTTTCAGCTCATGGCCTGTAAACCAGGGATATCCCTGTGCTTCTGGGGCTTCTGGGCCATGTGGATTTCTAGGAAATTTATTGAAGCTTTTGCATCATTGCCATTATATGAGCTCTACTTCTTACAGGTTCCAACTTTGTCTCCTGCAGATTTCCATAATCTGTTCTAAATACTGCATTTTCTTTTTCTGCCCAATATCTTAATTCTTGATGGTTACAGGGCTTCTGCAATCAACTCCATCATCTTTTCCTTCTCAATTACTAAGAAGCCTATTACCTGGAAAAAACTACTTTATTTAGGACAGTTTATTAAGCCATTTGTGACTTTGGATCATGTTGATTTTGGTCCTTATCTTGCCTCCATATCTTAAAAATTATAAGAATCTTACTAGAGAGTATAATGTAACATTGCAACACATCCTAGAAATGGACAGCTAAGGCATAGAAAAGTAGCAAGGCAAAGGGGATCTAGGAGAGAGAACCAAGACTAAAAATATATTCTTTTGCTTTCCTTCCCTAATCTTGTTTTGCCACACCTACAAAGCAGAACAAATTTGTACCACAGAAGGAGACAGAGTAAATCAGAATCTGAAAGCTAAAATCTATCACTTCAGCTGCAAGAATTATGTAAGATTGCTAGTACAGTTCTGAAAGTTTTGCTAATTGAAAATCAGCATTGAAATATTATTCTGAGAAGCTAAAGAAGAGAAGCAATTCTCTGGTAGCTTGTCTGCCTTCTTGTAGCTACTGGTAACTTGTGCTGCATGTGAACCCGCTGTGCCGTGCCGTGCAATGCTTCGCAGAGGCTCAGAATCAGCAGCCCCTCCACTTTCTGCAGCTCCTGAGTCCCATTGGCTGGAAAGAAAAGCAGAGGCGGAGAGTGCCCTGAATATTTTTCTCTTCCACACACGGTGAAACAGGCAGCCAGCATGCACTGCCTGACAGTGAGACTGGTGCTTGCAGTTTGAAAACAGTTCCTGCTCCACAGCAGTCACTTGGGCATTTTATGGTCACATCTCTTTGATGGAAAGCACCAAAAAAGCCTTGCAGCATGCCAGTGAGCTAAAGAGGAACTGACCACATGGGAGGATCTGATGCACACATGGAGACTGTTGGGACTCTGTGACATAGATCACCAAGGTAAATGTGATAATGATCAGAAACTGTGTCTGTAAGGGTATAAACCAGTTCTTCTGAGTCTGAAATCTTATTTTTTTCACAGTAGTCAAAGTGTTCTGAACTGCTGCCTGCCTCGGTCATAACTTATTTTACTTTTTTTTTTTCCCCCAAGCTGAAAAGCCAAAGAAGGTTTTCAAAGGAATGCAAAAGGAACGGGATTTGTAGAAGCAGGAAGACAAAAGGGATCTCCATAAGATGAATTTCACCCAGCATCGTGGGACACTCCAGCCTCTCCATTTCTGGAACCACAGCTACAGACTGCATGGAGGAGCCAGCGAGCCCAATGCGAAGGGCCACTCCTCAGGAGGCTGCTACGAGCAACTCTTTGTATCCCCAGAAGTGTTTGTGACCCTGGGCATCATCAGCTTGCTGGAGAACGTCCTGGTCATTGTGGCCATAGCTAAGAACAAGAACCTCCATTCACCCATGTACTTCTTCATCTGTAGCTTGGCAGTGGCTGACATGCTAGTGAGTGTATCTAATGGATCAGAAACCATTGTGATCACGCTGCTAAACAACACAGACACAGATGCACAGAGCTTTACCATAAACATTGACAATGTCATCGACTCAGTCATTTGCAGTTCCTTGCTTGCATCAATTTGCAGTCTTCTCTCAATAGCAGTGGACAGGTACTTTACTATCTTTTACGCCCTCCAGTACCATAATATCATGACAGTGAAGCGTGTAGGGGTTATCATCACGTGCATCTGGGCTGCTTGCACAGTCTCAGGCATTTTGTTCATCATTTACTCCGACAGCAGTGTTGTCATCATCTGCCTAATCAGCATGTTCTTCACTATGCTCATTCTCATGGCATCCCTCTATGTCCACATGTTTATGATGGCTCGTATGCACATAAAAAAGATTGCTGTTCTTCCAGGGACTGGCCCTGTTCGCCAAGGGGCCAACATGAAAGGGGCCATCACTCTCACCATCCTGATTGGAGTTTTTGTTGTGTGCTGGGCTCCGTTTTTCCTACACCTGATTTTCTACATCTCCTGCCCCTACAACCCTTACTGTGTGTGCTTCATGTCCCACTTTAATTTCTACCTCATCCTCATCATGTGCAATTCCATCATCGATCCACTTATCTATGCATTCCGGAGTCAGGAGCTCAGGAAAACATTCAAGGAGATTATATGCTGCTGTAGCCTGAGAGGGCTTTGTGATTTCCCTGGCAAATACTAAACCGAATGGATGGATATGTTACTATGTACACAACAGGCAGCACAGATTTCCAAGGCTTTGGATCCTTTTTTTCAGCAGAATTTGGTTTAAATCTTTAAGAGTGAGCACCTCTTTCTGTCTCTCCCTCCCCCCCCATTCATGTGTTCCATTCATGTGGAATTCATATTTCTGTATAATGCTCATGATGTCTATAATTTGTAATTTATTTGGCTAGAAAGAGCAGTAGCATTTCATGCCAGTTTGTAAGTAAGCAAATAAATGTATTGATGAATGTGAAATAGTAACTAACATGAGCAGCTATATATTCCAACTGCTGACAAAATAAATATCTTGCCTGATTTACAGTACACATTGGCTGATATTGTTTCTTATTCTGTTGAAGCAATTATAGCTATCAACTACATTATATTCAGCTAAGAATAGAGCATATGCTTCTACATTGGTGGATTAAGGGTTCTCTGGAATTAGAAAGCAGATTTTTCAGAAAGGCTAGTGAAGCCAACAAGTTGTATTTATACATTTTGAACTCTTCTTGTTTTGCTTCCCAGTGGGAATTCTATTTTTTGTTATAGTTATTGCCCACAAGAAGATTTTTCAAACACTTGCTACATAGCCAGTTGAATGCTTGGGCTTTGGGCTGGGTTTGTTTTCAAGGTGATTGCTGTATGTATGAGAGTACCTTTTGCAAAATTCAAAATGCTCCCTGGAGCATCCAATAGTCCTGGATATATCTACTAGACTGGCATCAAGGCAGACTAGTTCCCTCCATTCAGCCATGAAACAGGCACAATATTAACTTTGACAGTGCCAGCAGCAGTGCAAAAATTTGCCAAGAGATTTAGCTGCTGAAGATAAAGAGAGAAGTTTAATCGGAACACTCAGTCCTTGTTCTGAGGTGCTGTGGGGAATAAGGACTCTGTGCTCGAAAATACATCTTTGTTGAAAACAAGCTGCCCTGTATTGTGAAGTGTGGTGTGAGCAGATGGGATCCACTGCCAGGATCTTTACACAGGAGTGAAGGCAGGTGTTAATTTGGTCTGAGCACCTCAGCCTATACTGAGGACCATGTGGGCTTTGGAGGGGCAATGGTGTCACATGGAATGAGTGCCTGCTGAGGAGTCTGGCTACCCATGCTCAGCATCATTCACCTTTGCAGGCACCTACTCTCTGCCTCAGTTTCACCTTAAAATTCCACTCTCTTCACAGGTTGTTTTAAGGACCTGGTGTTAGTAATTTAGGGGGCATTTAAAATACAAATGTGACTACATAGGGTTCTGTGAAGGTGTCCCTTAGTATCTGGACCATACCAGCTTCTATACAAATAGAGAAAAAAGTAATTTATTTATTCCAAGAAAGTATAAAACATAGTGAAATTTGTAGAAAGTCTGGAGAGTTCTGATTTAAAAACTCAAAATTAAAACACAACTCAGGTTTTAAACTTGAATATTTGCTTTTCACCAAGATGAGCAGTGAATGAATGAAAAACAGGATGATCAGTCCTATTTATTTTCTTGGAAACAGATTGTTCTCTCCAGCTGCTAGTTTCTTCATCCAAGAAAAACATACAATAAAAAGCTATTCAAAGAGACCAATGGTTGCTCTCTCGGATTCTCCAGACAGAAGCTGATATTTCAGTTGTGGGTAACTTTTCAGAAAATTGTAAAACTACATTTGCTCCTCTCTTAAAGAGCATGAAGGACTTAGGGTGAGTCTTAGTGTTTTTAACTTCAACTATTTATAGGAAGAGCAAGAAAATAATTTGACTTTGTGCACTGAAGTCTCTTGGTAGACCAACAGCACCAACATCAGGTCTCCTACAGCCTTCTCTTGTGCTTGGGCCAATCCATGGGCCTTGCTGCTTGCACCACCACTATTGCCTTTCATCAGTTTTAAAAATTAATTTCCACATCATAACAGTCACAGTGTGAAGGGTATTGAAATATATTTACTACATTAACTCTGCTACTTTCTTCTGGAAGAAACTATAAATGTTTCAATAATACCTGGTTCCACTGGGTATAGAATAAAAAATGCCAAAGGAGGAGAACTAAAGCCCAAGCAGAGAAAGAAATTAATGCATTTAAATTAATATTCTATCCAAAAATCCAGTGGGCTTTACTAAAGGCCTTTCCTTCTCCCACAAGACACAACACAAAAATGCTCAAGTAGTAATGAAAGAAAAAACTGTTGCCAGTTTTAACAAGGCATACTTGATCTTTGCTTTGCCTCACTTTTTATCACTGTTTTAGGACTGTAAATTATGACACTGGGGGCTCCAGCTTTTCCTTTTGTACTTCATGGGTGCAGAGAGGGCCCCTAAGAAAGTGACCAAAGAGTAAAATACTACCTTAGGTGCTCTAGATATTACTTTGAAAGTCTATTTCTCCCCTTTACAAGAGCAGTTACCTCTGATTTCTGAAGAGGCTGTGTTTCAAAAAACCCAGTGTGTATCTCTTTAATGCTTATTTGAACTAAGACTAATCAAGACAGTTGCGACACCATTAGGTTCTAAATTTCATTTATAAATATAAATTCTAAAACTAGCTTATTCTAGAGCTTTAGCTGCTGTGAGCCTGTTTAGCAGCACTACTTTCTTTATTTCATAACGATAAATGTATATACATATTTTTAATGGAGTTTCTAATTAAAGAAACTCCATTAAAAGAAACTCCATCTAATTAGGAGGACTTTTTCATTTCATGGTATCATTTTGGAGAGTGCAATTCATTGAAATTGTTGGAACACCAGCTACATAGATAATTTTTCTATTCCAAAATAGTCTGTTTCTTCTGAGTAGCTGAATCAGTTTGCCAGAACCATAGGAATTATTGTTGCAAAAGATAAATAAATTAATCTAGCTTGTTGGAGAGTGGGAGGAGTGGAGGATTATTTTCCACAGTCAATTTTCTGGAGCTTTGTTCTTCTATTTGAAAATATTCCAAGAAAATGTGATTTCTTTCTTTAAATGACTAGGACTGTAATTGCTTTAGCACTTAATATTTTGGTCATGTTAGGTAACTGTAGTGGGCTGACCCTGGCTGGATGCCAGACACCCACCAAAACTTCTCTCTCATTCTCCTCTGCAGCTTGTCAGGGGAGAGAAAATATAACGAAGGATTCATGAGTTGAGATAAGGACCAGGAGAGATCACTCATGAATGATTTGCTCATGAGCAAAACAGACTCGAATTAGGGATATTAATTGAATTTATTGCTAACAAAATCAGAGCAGAATAATGACAAGTAAAATACGATCTTAAAAAAACTTTCCCTCTACCCCTCCCTTCCTCACTCCCTCCCAGCTCTACCTCCTCCCTCCCAGGGGCACGAGGAGACAGGGAATGGGGCCTATGGTTGTTCCTTCAACTGCTCAAGGAGAGCAATCCTTCCCCTGCTGCACCACAGAGTCCCTCCCACAGGAGACAGTTCTCCATGAACTTCTCCAATGTGAGTCCATCTCACAGGCAGCAGTTCTTCACAAACTCCTCCATTATTCCACAGAGAGAAGTCCTTCAGGCACAGCCTGCTCCAGCATGGGTCCCCCATGGGATCACAAGTCCTACCAGGAAACCTGCTCCAGTGTGGGCTCCTCTCTCCACAGGTCTGCAGCTCCCAGCAGGAGCTGCTCCAGCATGGGTTTCCCACAGGTTCAGAGCTCTCTTTTGGGCATCCCCCTGCTCTGGCGTGGGTCTGCAGGTGGATTTTTGCACTCCCATGGACCTCCATGGGCTGTAGGGGAGTCTGTGATCCAGTGCCTGGAGCACGTCCTGCCCCTCCTTCTCCACTGACCTTGATGTCTGCAGAGCTGCTCATCACACATGTTCTCACTCTCTTCTCTGGCTGCAATTAGATCTGCACATTAGATCTGTAACTTCTTTTCTTCTTCTTCTTAAATATGTTGTGTCAGAGGAGTAGCCATCATTTCTAAAGAGCTCAGCCTTGGCCAGCATCAGGTCTGTCCTGGAGCTGTCTGGCATTGGCTCTGCCAGACCTGGAGGAAGCTTCTGGCAGCTTCTACAGAAGCAGCTGATGCAAACACAATACAGCAGCAATGGCATGTTCTTCTGCAGCAAGGAAATGGTTTTGTCTCCACTTTACAGGTGTAGGGATTTACATTTTTACTTCTGCTGAAAAAGAGAGTCTAATGGATTTATTCATCATCCTAGGATGAAGCCTTTTCATGAGCTAGAAATTGATGGTAGTGTTCTCCACATTTTCCCAATAAGTGACTTAAATTTTACACAAAAAACTTTTGAAGGAAATGTACCTTCTTAAGAGGTACATTTCTTTAGCTTTGAAGTAGTTTTGTAACAAAGCAAAAGACTCTGAAAAGCACTTAGAGGATGCAGTTGATCTCAGTTCAGCAGATTTTGAATGATGACCCAAAATGTCTTTTAAACCTGAAACATGCTGTTATCTGGTGCTGGTTTCCCGGCTGTTTAGGTGACCTGGAAAGGCCCGGGGTGGCCTTGGGCAGCCCGCGTTTCAAAGGACGAGAAGAGGCTTCAGATCTTTTCTCGGTCTCGGTGTTTATTAGTTGTTTATCTAAAAGATTTTCTCTTGGCCCGACAGAGGTCTGCACAGCAGCCAGCCATGAGCACACTGAGTCCCCGGGGCGGTCACCTATCTTTATACTCAAAGTTATGTATACAATATTTATCAATTTTCCCCAATACCTTTTACCCTTATTAACCAGTGCACTTTTAGTAATAACCAATCCCAAAGTGCCAACATCACCACAGAAGATGGAGGCCAAGAAGAAGAAGAAGAAGAAGAACAGGACACGCCCCAATTCCTCCATCTTACCTCTTTAGACCCCCCTGTACAGAAATCCTAAACCCCGTGTCTTACACTCTAATTAACTTATCCCTTCACCATTTACCCAGTGAAATCCTCCCATCCTCATACAGGTGTCGTCTCCCGTGTAGGATCAAAGTCCAGC
Organism: Ammospiza caudacuta; assembly: GCF_027887145.1. Lineage (NCBI taxonomy): Eukaryota > Metazoa > Chordata > Aves > Passeriformes > Passerellidae > Ammospiza > Ammospiza caudacuta. The sequence continues at coordinate 73,411,524 of NC_080593.1, read as the reverse complement.
CACCAGACACTTCTGGCAACATTCCAGGACTCCCGAGCCCCCCAAGGGTTGTCTCGGTCACTCTGCACCTCAGTCCTGAGGTGCTGAGATCCCACAATCTGGAAGCAAGGATAAATGCTCTGATAGATCCACATTACTAAACACGCAGCAATGCATTCAGTTATGCCTTTAAGAGATGTCTGGTGTACGTGTAATTAATGCAATCCTAAAATTACTTAATTGTTGTTAAACTGATCCTTTTATACACTGTGTTTATTGAGGCCTCCCTCATCCTCAAACCTAATTCTGGTGAAGAACTTTGATGTTGTTTATAACACACTGTAATGCTTATAAGCTTGCAGAAGAATTGCAGTCTCAATCCCACTGGAAGGAACTGTGCCCTTGGGCATGAAATCTTAATTGTTTATCCAGAAATTACCTTAGATTTTAACTTAATATTCTGATCCCTTTCATCATATCTCAAGTATCATAAAGTTTCCCTTTTGCATAAAATACTTCTCTCACCAAAAAAAGACTTCACATGTCATAGGAGTCCTGAACTACAACTATAGATGCTCATTGTCATATAAGCCAAGTTATGAATTAACCTTTCTTGGATTTTTCCCCTTTTTTCCCAATGGTTCTGTTTTCCTAGATGTTTTCCATATTTTTCCTCACTTTGTGCACTTACAAAGACATTTTCAGATCATCCCCTTCAAGTTTTTAATGTAAAAGTATTAATCTGTTCTGCTTTTACTGGTTTTGCTCCCTTGAAAATCTTGTTAATTTGTTTCAATTATTAGCCTTCATGCTTGGTCTATTTCTGTGTTTGTGTATTTGTACACTGCCATCAATTTGAGTTTTCCAAGCCATGCTCTGTCTGCATGGTGTGGCTGACTTTGCGCAACAGCAAAACCTCACCCAGTTGCTTGCTCATGCCCCATGAGTGGGATGAGGGGAGAAAACAGGAAGAACAGAAACGAGAAATCTCACGAGTCTGGATGAAAACAGGATTATCACTTATCAATAGCTATCACAGACAAAACAAACTTGATTTGGGAATAATGAATTTAATTTATGAAAAATTAAAATATTTTCTTAGTGGTTCAGCTAGTAGGAAAAAAAATACAAATATTAAAATTACACCATTCTTCCTCAGGCCTTCTTCTCAGCTACAACCTCACTCCTTTGCTGCCAACTCTTCCACCTTCTCCCCAGAGCACTGCAGGGGATGGAGAAGGAGGGGCTGCAGCCAGTCCACACCACCTCCTCTCTGCCACTTTTCCCCCTGACATGAACAAATCAGCACAAAATGCTCCTTTCTTGGGCTCTTTCCTTCTGAAGAGCTGCCATCATAGAGTTTTGAAATCTGTTATTAGCTTCTCATTAATGTCTTTGAATCCTATCTTATTTCTATTATCTCCATCCTCAAAAATATCCACCTTTCCTAACTGATGCTCATTCTTTGTGTGGAAATGGCAGCCAGTCTTGTACCACCAGGTTCTGTCCCTGGCACATCCCTCTGGACCCAGCCCTGCAGGACTGGCAGGCGAGGCTGCAGCCCCTCTGTGAGCTGGGGCTCCATTGTAAATCTTGCTTGTCTTGTGCCATGCATTGATGAAAAGTCATTCACATAGTCTCTCAGGTGGCCAAATGAAAAACAAAAATCATGTAGGTTTGCAATTTGCTATATTTAAATATATTTGAAACAAGCATGAAATAGCTTTATTCTTTGTAAAAGGCAGCGGGTGAGTAAAAAAACACAAGTCCAAATACATTTGGAGCCACTACCAGCAGAGAATAAACAAAAAACTTCATTCCTGAAATAATCTGCAGCAACCATTTTGAAGTGCAGAGAAATTAAAACATATTATGAACATAATATTTGCTATACAAATAGCTTGTCTTGCCATATCTCTGTGAATTTCTGAGATTTCTTCTAATGCAAGCTCAGGTCATGCAGAGTTCAACAAACACCCTTCAAGTACATCATAAAAAACACTCAGTGAGGTTTCTAAAACTGTATTCAGTACAGCCTGAAAGCTGATTTATAAAAAAAAACAATAAAAAGCAAAACTTTGTTTTCTGCTGAAAGGGGGAAACAAAAGATGATGTCTGAATTTAAAAAAAAGCAACCAAAAAACAACACATTAAATTGCTACCATCGAGGTAATCACTTTTCATACTCTCCCAATTTAGCCTTTTCCAAGTGGTGGACTGAAAGTTTTCTGGAAAACAGGAACTACGCAGATATCTCTCCAGAGATTTAACTGCCTGTGCACTAACCTGCCAAGTTCAGATTGACTCGAGGGGTTTTGCATTGAAAGTCGTCTTGCAGTGTGCACCATACATTATCACTGATGCTTCCAATTATCTGAATACACAAGCAACCGCAGCAAGACCGGAAAAAATCCTGTCTGTGCATGAAGACAAATGCAAATAATTCAGGTTTGATAAAAACAAATCTTTACTTATTATCCTAAAGTTTTTGCTGAGGAGATGAGGTGAATGTAATCGCTTTCATATTGTTATTATCTTCAGCTTCACCCAAGGAAATACAGTGCTCAAAATAATACAGACACACCTAATTATCCCCCTAAGACAAGGACTGTGCTTCTCTGTAAGAACTATCTCCAGGTCAAATAGGATGTTATTCTATGCAATACTAAGGGCGTTGCCGGTAGAAATTTTCCTTACTTGTGTACAGTGTACCAGTGTACACCAGTACACCTCAGTTTGGGACTATTCGTCACCAAATAGCTACCCAAGGCAAAGGACTGAGACAGTGAACCTTCTGAGGAGTCAGCTGAAGAAAGAGAAAACCCATTTTCATTTTTTTCAAACTTCATTCAGACTTGAAAATCTGCTGTCATATCAGGAATTCAATATCCAACATTTTGGCATTTCAAGGGAGATTAAACTATGGATTTGGACTGTAAATTCTGTTCTGGCCCCAGCATGGAGAATCCATATCTGCCAAGCATTCTTTCAGGAAATCCCATGTTTCTCACTGCCTTAGAGGAACCAGGTGACCCCAGCTGTTCTCTTCCCTGAAAGCAAGGGATAGCACTTGTCTGGCTAAGGAAAATAGGGCATTGGTAAAAACTCAGAGGTAAAATCTGAGCAAACTAATTTGATTTTTGTTCAGGTTATTTTCTAAACATGATTTCATGCTCTTACAGGCCTTTGAAGGGGTCATGTTTCACACATATCTTTGTACTAACTTCAGAACTACTGTCCCAGTAAGAGCTTTGTCAGTAATATAATCTGGGCTAAAATGAAAGGAGTATGGAACTTCGTACACCCTGTGCATATCATAAAGTGCATATATTTTTAGCCAGATATTACCTAAGATTTAAGAAGACTTTACTTACTTCTGAATACCATAGAGAACTAAATATGCTGATTTTGGATGCCACAAAGTTAAGATCCTTTGTGCATCCAAATATCCTGAAAGCTGGAATATCCTTTGAGTATTCAAATATTGTGGTCACTTTATGAAACCTCAGTCACTTCTGCCACATGCAGTGCCTGAGTTATCAAAAAGAGAATTATAAACAGGGCACCATCTGATCCATTCCCAGCTTTTAATATTCTTTTGATATCAACTGTTTTAGCTCTGAAAGAAATGTTGTAATGGTCTGCATAGATTGGAAATGTTCATGAAGCTTTACATCACATCACTTGGCTGTATGTAGATATTGAAAAATACTGCCATGGTCACTAATGGGATGAAGAGTTCATTTCTCCCTTCAAATAAGTGTAATTTTTTGATTTGTCTGTGGGAGTAAAATCAATGAAGTGAATAAGGTGCTGTCTTGTCAAGTGAAATTTAGATAAAAACAGGCTTTTTGAGACAGAGTGTAGGATGCTGTTTTACTTTTAATGAGGCAAATTAGGTTTTCTGATGAAGACCTAATGGAATCCTAGGCTACATCAAAAGCAGCATGGCCAGCAGGTGATTCTACCCCTCTGCTCTGGTGAGACCCCATCTGCAGTGCTGCATCCCAGCAGCTCTGAGATGCCCAGCACAGGAAGGACATGCACCTATAGGAGCAAGTTCAGAGGAGGCCATCAAGATAATTAGAAGGATGGAGCTCCTCTCCTGTGAGGAAAGACTGATAGAATTGTGTTTTTTCAGCCTGGAAAAGGAAGGCTTTGGGATGACCTAATTCTGGCCTTCTGGTACCTGAAGGGAGCCTACAAGAAAGGTGGAAAGGGACTTTTTTCAAGGGCATGTAGTGACAGGACAAGGGGTGATGGCTTTAAACTGAAAGACAGCAGGTTTAGGCTAGGTATTACAAGGAAATGCTTTATTAAGAGAGTGGTGAGACACAGAAAGAGGTTACCCAAAGAAGTTGTGGACACTCCATTCCTGGAAATGTTCAAGGCCAAACTGGATGGAGCTTGGAGCAACCTTGTCTAGTGGAAGGTGTCCCACCCCATGGCAGAGGGATTGGAACTAGATGAAAGGTCCTTTCCAATCCAAAACATGATTTTATGTCTCTATGATTTATCTCCTGGGCATTTTAGTTTGCAACTACAGAGATACTTTGGGAAGAGCTATCACTTCAAATATCTGTATTTTAACCCTGCCAGCACATACACTTGTGACAAAAATAATTACAATTGGTTTTGATGTTCCATCAATCATGGAGCTGGATCTTAAACATGGAAAGTTCACCTGCCATCTTTATCCATCTTTGGCTTCAATCTTGTGATTGCTATTCAAATATTGGGACACTCAAGAGATAAAGGTGTAGGTGCTTAATGGAAAATTTTAATTTATTCTGAAAAATATAATTTTAACTGTCATTTAGAAACTCATTTAGTTCTGAGCTCAGGAAACTCCAAAGAGTTGCTTAGGGAGATGAGGAATTCTTTGTGTATCTGGGTAAACAAAGAAAAGCAGAGTTCTGAATTTGTGTCCTGAGTTACAACCTTCTCCCCCTACACATTGTGGCTACAGCAGGTTAGCCAGACAGTACCTCATGAGACACTGTGAAAATGTGTCTTCATAAGGCCTTAGTTCTCCTGCAGGATATGGAAAGAAGAGGTAAAATACATTCACAACCTTTCTTACCTTCCTGTGTTGCTTTAAGAAATAACAAAAAAAAGTCTTGTGGGAAAATGTAATTTACTACAAAATCATTAAGTGCTTATCTAAGTCAGAGGGACTCTGAGTTCCTTTTAGGCTATATTTCTTGCCTTCAGAGATTTAGTGTCTTAACCTGAATATTGTAGTCGTCATATACTCTTTCTTCATTCCCCTAAATAATATCAGTGAAACTTCCTGATTCACTGTATCTGCTGCCTAATGAAAGAATTCAAAATGCAGCCAGAAGTTATGATGTCTGTTTGGCATCCCTCTTTTCTGTTGCAGGGCCTTTGCTGACGACCAGGAAATCTCAGCTGCAAACATTAATTTCTTAATGATGAAAACAGGGGCAAGAAAAAAACATTTGTACATGTTCTTCCATTCATTTTCTGGTTTAAAGGCACCCAACATCTTCTTGTGATACAGTTCCTATGGCCTCTGTTTTAACAAAGGATCAGCCTCAAAAAGATTGGATGTGACTTAGGTAAAAAATGAAATAAAACTAACTCATCAGAATAATATTGCTTCTGTAAATCTGACACCTACTTAGGCTCAAAGTGAAGTGCTAGCTGTACAGTAAGCTGAAGTTGGTGGCTCCAACTTCAGCTTATAATAGTATCTGTTGTAGAGGCCATTTTTTTATTTAATTTCATGAAGGAACACATAAAGGCGATACAAAGAGATAAAACTTGGCATATCTTTCAAAATACAGGTACTCTTTTTTTCTTATTAGATGCTGGGACTGCAGAATGAAGATTCTGTGGTTTTGCCTTTTTTTTTTTTTTAATAATATTTTCCCTTTTATTAGCTCAAATTCTTAAAAGGCTTTAAATATCCTGGAGACTTCTAATTAGAAGGCCAAAAAGAGATCTGAGAGAGAAATAATTTTGTAGGCCAGATAGCTCTACCTTGAGATACTTCAAATATTGAGTAGAAAGTGTTTCCTCCAGATTAGTCCTACCTCATAATTAATTTATCTATGTTTCATTTTCACTTTTTAAAAATGGAGCACTAATGTGAGTAACAAAAATTCAGGGGTTACAAGTAATTTAGAAATGCCAAATGTTTTAATACTAGATGTCAACTGCAGCATAGGATGCACCCTCAGGACAGCTGAATGTACAAAGCTCTGGTTACTGAAGAGTGTCCAGGAAAGCAAGTTTAGTGCCTGACAAACAGGGGCAGAAGCTGCTCTTTGGCCTCAGACCTATAAAGCTCCTTAACTTACAAATCCCTCCATCTAATTCTCCAGCCATAACACCTACTAAGAGAAAAAATAAACCAGACAAAACAAAAAACCAAACAAAATAAATCCTATCTGTCACATGTGTGCATTGAGATGGTAGATTTTTTTGCATGCATTTTAAATGTTTTAATTCCCTAGAGGCAGCGAGCCAGAGGAAAGAAAGCATTCCTATATTATGTGCTAGGTGAAGAACTTCACTCTGGTTGTATTATACTGATGCATTTCTAAAATAATTCCTTACAAGCATATCTTTTGGCTGACACAGTTTCTTGGGTGACACCTCCAAATTCTTTCATCCTTTGTCCTGTGTTGCCCTCTCCAAGTTCTACATCTGCCAGAAAAGGAAAGGTGGCCATGTCTTCAGGAGGTAACACTTCAAGGACTGTGCTCTCTTGCTGCACATCCTGACTCAAAAGATAAAATTTCTAAAGCATAACCCTTGGTGACAGAGGCAGCCGGAGACTGCTTTGTATGCCACAGACTCAGCTTAATGAGTTTGCAGTTCAGGGCAATGGTCAATTCCTTTTTCAATTACAACTCTGCAATTCAAATGAAATATTGAGATCAAGCAACATTTTTTAATAAAGAAACTGATTTTTAAAATCAGTTTGAGAAAGAAATGTGTGAAGTTGTTTTCTTTTCTCACAGCCTTTGCTTAGCTTGAGGAATAGTCTGGCTTTATAGCAATCCTGAAGGGACCGTGCAGTCCCTCTCCAAAATCTGCTCCTTTTGGCAGTCTTAGCTGGGATCACTAAAATGACTGAAAGGAATTGCAGTTTCAGGATCCAGGTGATGAATAATTTTCACAGCTTCCTGTCCTATGAAGTATAACACACAGAGCATTTGTCTGTGAAGCTGGGTAGATTTATCATCTCCTCAAGGACTTTCCAGTTGTGCTTCCAGGCTATTACTGTGCTTCAGAGGTCACATAATGCTTTAACATTACCAGTCCAAAAAGCACAAGATGAGCTTCTGAGCTTCCATTTATTGTTGCTCTATAAAGGAAACACAGAGAAAATTTAGTTCCAAGGTGAACCTTAAGATAAAATGGCCTGAAATTGGTAAAGATTTCAACTTCTGAAAGGACTGAGACCTAAATAAGTTGAACAATTAAGACACTATGAGGAACAGGACTGTAATCTCTTTGGCTAGAAACAGACATTCAGAGAAATTTACTGAAGAGTTCCCTGTTACAAAAGTACTGATATTTAACAGGTGCTAACTTTGATAGGCACAGACAATAGAACATTGGAAATAAGCAGAAAAGCATTCACTTTTCTATATACATATAGTTTAATGATTGCTTCTAATGAGAACCTGACTTCTAATTATAATAACAAATGTACTTTACTGAAGCCTGCCCTCAAAATCAATTTTGAAAGAAAGATTACAATGCAACTTGATTCAGGAAATATTATCTATTTTTTTAGGGTTTCCTTCGCACTGCTTTTACTGCTTAATTCACTTGGCTGTCCTTAGCCATGTTTTCTATGCTACCATATCTGCAGCATTTCAGGGTAGACACCTTACGTACATTTTAGTTACATTCCCAAAATTCTCCCAGGTGCCAACTACAGGAATCTTAGAGAAGCCAGAAGTGCAAAAGTAAGAAATGCATTTCTACTCTCAAGTAATTTTTTTATTTCTTGGATTTTCGACCATAAGATCAGTGCAATTTGGAACTCTTGCTGCAACAGCCCAATAGGATTGTGATGTTGACAAGAAAAAGTCTGCAGTAGATTATTTTGGGTATATTGCATGAATGTCAGATTGTCCCAAAAGCATTGTCCCTTTAAATCTGTGCTCATCTGTTTTGGTATATTGAAGTCTTCAACAATTTGCAAGCATATAGGAGTTTGTTTTTGCTTAATAAAATCTTTACACCCCTGCTCAACCCTAAGGGAATAAGTGTTCTGCAAAACTTTCCTAATGATACATCAGATTCGTTAAATGATCCCACAAAATTATAATGATCTCTTTTCAAGTGATTTAGCACTCCTTGTATACGATTTTCTTGTTAGTAAAAAAAATATAAAATAGATTAACTGCTCTGCAGGTCTAGCCAGAGTTATATTTCATTTCATTTAAAAAGGAAATATCGGTTACATTAGCTCCTAAATCCTGCAACCACATTGGATCCCACTGTGCTCTACAGTGCTTTACAAAGGCATGATAGACAAACACTGTCTCAAAGACTATTTCTAAAGTAAGTAATATCTATATAATTTAGTGAAAGGGCACACACACACACACACACACACACATATATAAAGTAATTATTAGTACTGAAGTACTGAAACAGTGGAAGCTGGATTTTTCTGATATGTCATACATTATTGGAAAAAATTCCTAGGAAATTAAAATAAATTTGAATTTCCTAGGAAATTAAAATAATTGCTCTAAAAGATATCCCTCTCTAAAAGATTCTCCCTCTCATCACTCCCTCTCTGTCCTTCAGAAATCTCTGCAGCTTTTGGGGTGAGGGTGATAAAAGCATTGGCAGGGAAACCATAATAAAGTTCCTTTTTTTCAATGATAAGAATCAGAATGCATCATCTCTTCATCCTAATGTATTGTGGAAACTGATGAGAATTCAATACTGTGGAAGGAAGAATAGCAATAAGTATTTAGAGATTATAAACATTGTTGTGAAAGTCTTTGGTCCAGTTCTGGTCCCTTTGTTGTGGCTAGGAAACCTGAGCTGACTTTGGTGAAGTATGGATTTCACCTCTGACATTTCAATATCACTGTTGTTCACAGTTACTGGGAATACAGAAAGTGCAATATAAAATGAGAATAACCTTTGCACCAAAGTTTTCATCCCAAATGCAATATTCTCTGATGACATCTCATCATTTTTTTTTATCCCTGTTAATGTCAGAGTGTCCACTTAAAAGACCCCAAAGGTCCAGGTGCTATTTGCTAGTTTCTACATGATCATAAAAATGAGATTCTAAAAGCTCCTCAGAAACCTCTGTCTTAACCTCCCTTTATCTCTTTTTCTTCACATGATTGATTCTTCCCCAGTAAGTTGGACTGTATTTTGCCTGCATACTATTCTTTCCTCAACAATTCTTCCTCTAATTTTTTTTTTCCATGCTTCTGTTTATCCCACCAGAGGTTTCCTTCCCTGGAAGGAGCTGAGCATGCTTAACTGGAAGGCAGGGTTGGGCGGGCAGAAGAGCAGCACTGCAGCTAGGGAACACATGTTGCAGCTCCAGTGTTATGGAGAGAGGGATGAGGGTTTGGCTGGGGAAAGGGGTTTCTCTCCCTTTTCTTCAAGGTGCAGAGGGAATAGTGCAAACCGTGTTGCAGATCAGGAAGGCACAGAAAAGTGGTGGTGAGAGCAAGTGTGGGAAAAAGTAGAAGGTACTTTGCTGCCAATTTTAAAATTTCCTTTAATGCACCCTGTGCAGCAGAGCTGTGCCCAAAAGGTCATTGTTGTGACAAAGCAACTATGGAAGAATGACGAAGAACACGACTTCTAGAGACTGACAGCTTTTTTCAGGAGCTTCATTTAAAGAAAGGTGCAGATAGCATCACTTCAAAGCTCTGACTAGCTCTTCACACAATGCTGCCCACCACAATCTCTTTACAACTACAAGTGTGGAAAATAATTTCACTCTTATGACTAACTTTTTATGGATTCTTGGGGTTTAGTTGAAAAAGAAATATTTTTCTCTATCAAAGTGAGTAAGTACCTTAATGTTGTTCTGCTTCCACTGCTTTCACTTTTTTAAAGATTCGTCTGAGGTTTATCTGAAGTTTCTAGTAAAGCATTTTCAGTGTTTTCCAGAAAAAAATGAAAAAAGGCATATTTTTCAAAGCAGCTTCCTGTGAGATTAAAAAATAAAACATTAGACATTGATTCAAAATTCAAAGCTGAATCTTTAGGCAGCACCAACAAATATTACTTATCACAAATGCAGCTTCTCTTTGGCTGGCTGGAATGTCTTCTCACGTAATTTCAATAACATTTCTATTTCAAACAAGTGAATTGCCACATTTTGAATGCATTTGATATTAAGAGAATACTGATATTAAGAGAATATGACCTTGAGAGATATTAAGAGAATATGACCTTGCTATAAAATTTCAAACCATTTCTAAAGAAGCCTGGATTTCTTATGAATGGGTTAAATTCCTGCTCCATTTGAGTATGCTGACTTTATTAGGTTTAATTTATATCAGTATCTTTGTACTGAAAAAAAAGCAGTTGCTTTTTTTTAACTTGCAATATTTCTTAGATAACAGAAAATCAATACTTAAGGAAAATAGATGCAATGCATCACATCTATAAGACCTTTATTTATTACTATGACAACACGTAAATAAAGGTAATATTTAGAGGTCTTTTAGGCAAAAGCTTCACGATGAAAATGTAACAGTTATTTAAGGCACTTTTCATTGTGCTTTTAATGCATAAGTTTTGCCGTCGACAAGATATATACAGACACGAATGGAACGGGACACTCCGAATCAGTGTCGTGAGCTGTTTATTTCACACATCAGTCTCAGTACATTGTTAGGACAATGGAGACAGAATATGTTTCCAGCTCTCTGATTCAAATGGAATGCCAAGGAAACGTCACGTTACAGGGTAGCATAAAGCCATCTCAGCCTAAGTTTCAGCCAATCACACATAGAGCAAAACATATTGACAATAATTCTATCCAATCATATGAAACACATGTAAAGGTAGTTAACACAACAGAAAATAAGTCATATTTTCTAACACAATGGCTTGTTTATGAGAGACAAAGCACAGAGACTCATTAATACTAACCTTCTAAAGATATACATTAAATAAACTTGTTCCAACCTATAAGGGCAAGTCACAGGGGCTTATCATTTTATTTCTCATGTCTGCTTTACTGCTGAGAAAACTTTTTGCTGTATTAACAATGTTCACAAATCTGCTGTCTGAGGCCTGTCTTTTTTGCCACTTTCTCAAAACCCTCTAATTTTATGAATCCCAACAAATAAGTACAAAAAAAATGAATTGTTGGAAACAGGTAATTTTAGAGTATGTACAACAATTAATAACTTGTCAAGTGTCAGTGAAATGTACTGCAAGAGAAAGCCTTCTGTGCCTTTTCTTATGCTGCCATTGAATGAGCTCTCCTGGCTTTGCTAGCTAATTAATGATGACTCTAAGTGTAGCTTCTTAGGCTAGGCATGGCAGAGGTGGAAACATCTGCCTATGCAGAGGTGACATGGCCTGGCCTAAGTGTAGCAAAATGGACTCCCAGACCTCCAGTTTTCCAAAGAAAGGTCTGCAGTACCACTAAGCTGCAGGTAAATGTGATCCAGAATAACCCTTTGGCAGCAGCACTAGGGAACAATGAGCAACTTATGTCCTAGACAATTGCCTCTTATAAGTAAATTTTTGCTCATTGCAAAACTGAATAATCTGAAATCTTTAAATCAAAGTGGTAATGAGGATTCAAAATCTTTAAATTGTACCCTGAAAGTGGATATAGCTCTTGGTAAGCAAAATACAGCCCCAAAGACTATTTCATTCTCATGACAACAAAAACTTTTTTGTGTCACTCAGGTAGAAAAGCTCAGGTGTGTTACTAGAGCTGAGGACTAGATACAAAAGTTTGTCTACATGCAGTTGGGATTTTTGAGACCTGCTCATTAGGGTGCTAATTAATTTTTTTTAGGTTGCTACAGGTTCACTAGCATGCTGCAGATATTTGGTATTTGCTTTATATTTGAAACAAAATTTACAAGTAGAAGAACCGGACATTGTCCATATTACTTGCACAAGGGAAAAATCAAGATGGAGTAATGACATAGAAATGCTTTTGGAGGATTTTAAGTTGAAGACAATTTAGTCTTCCTAATCCAAATTCAGAATTTCATTGAAGCACTTTTAGTGTGTTTTTTTCTCTCTTTTTGCTTTTTGCCTGGCAATCACATCAGATCCTTCTACCCAGAGTTCATCCCACTTATTATTATCCTGATCCTCCTCTCTGATCAAAATTTCTTTGTGTATGACTTCCAGAAGTCTTTTTAAGTCATCTTTTGACTGAGTCTCACTGCTGATTCTCAAATCTGCAGACTGTCTGGACAGCTGCTCTAAGTTTCATGCATGCTCTCTGAAGCTTTTCTGCATATGAAAAAATTCTTCTTTCTACTCTAAGGAGACTTATTATTTCATTTATTTCTGAAAAAAAGAACAGCATGTAGCAAAGTGACTAATAATTAAAGACTAGGGTGTAAAGCAGAGGTCTGGTTGGAGGGGCTGGGAGAGGAAGATGTGTTTGAAGAGAAACTCTGAATCATCTCCTGAAAATTTTGGATAAAGATTTTAAAGATCAAAAAAATATGGAAAATTCATTAAAATTGTGGTGGTTTGACCCTGAATGAACACCAGGTGCCCACCAGAGCCACTCTATTGCTCCCCTCCTCGGCTGGACTGGGGAGAGAAAATACAAATGAAGTCTCCTGAGCCAAGTGCAGGGAGACATCACCCACCAATTACCATTATGTGCTAAGCAGACTCATCTGAGGGAAATGAGTATCATTTGTTGCCAGTCAAATACCAAATCTTAAAAACGTCTTCTCCACACCTCTGCTTTCTTCCCAGGCTTAACTTTACTCACAATTTCTCTGCATCCTCCCCCACAGTGATGCAGGGGAGGAGGGAATGAGGTTTGTGGTCAGTTCCTCGAACATTGTCTCTACTGCTCCTTCCTCGTTAGGGGGAGGACTCTCCACATCATTCCCCTGCTCCAAATTGGCATTGTCCAGTAGATGCAGTGGATATCTGATCCACCATGGACCTCCATGGGCTGTAGGAGCACAGGTGCCTCAAATTTCTAGGTAAAAAACTGAGATCAAGGCAAATCTTTTAGTAAACTTTCACTATCTTAATAATAATCTCTCGCAAAAATTTGTAACAATACTTTGCATTAAAAGAAGCAGATTGGTCTACTGATTCTTGGGGTATCTGCTCAACTACTCATTACAACCTCTTAACACGACAAAGTAAATCAGAGGGTAGCTGCACATTGTGCAAAGTTGATAACTATCTATAGAGATTCAGTTGTCCAAACCCAAGCCTTTTAAAAGTTAGGTCTGTAGACTAAATTACTCATCTGCTATTCCCTCTTTGAACAGATAGGAAAAAAGTGTCTCTGGAGGGTAACTGATCCCATTTGCAGGCAAATCATTGCAGATGTTATCTAGAAATGCCAGTCTGACTTCACTACCTTGTCTCAGGCTCCCTCTATAGTCAATTCCCCTGAAAGTTCCTGACAGGTGTCTCTGGCATGTGCTGAAATGCCCACTGTTTCTCTGAATTCAAAGCTGATCTTCTGAAATGCAGCTGTGTTCTAAAAAAAGAGTCAGCCAGAGCCCTGGCCTCTGGATATATGATGAAACAGAAGTTATAAATTCTGTCAGAGGGTTTGGTGAAGGAGTAAGGATTCAGATATACTTAAGGCTTTTCTGTATGGAAGTCTACATTCTTCTCTGCTAAACCTGAAGGATGTTTGGGATGCTCTCTTACAAGTTCAGTGTTTCCCAGTGCACTGTATATGTGACCTTTGCTATTGGTATTTTGCATTAGAGGCCAGGTACCTCAAAGAAAGCAGCATACTCTGCTGTTCATAGCCTACTCTGTTCATACCCTGAGGGTCTTCTGAAGTCTGAAAGCCAAGAAGTGTAGGTATCTGCTGAGCACAGCCTGAGCTTCCTCAGCTTTCAAATGAGCAAGATTTGATTGAGACTGTTCCATATTCAGTGAAGGAGCAGAAGAATCAGGATGTAAACTCTGTACACAATAAAACTTCCCAAAAGTGACACATGGGAGTGAAATGACTCTGGGTTTTTGGTTCTTTTTTCATTTGAACCAGAAAGTAAGTATTTTCTCATTGTGTGGCCACCAGGGCAGTGATCACACCCCAGCTCTCAGCACTGGTGAAGCCACCCCTCAAATCCTGTGTTCATTTTTTGACCCCTCACAGCATGAGGGACATTGAGGTCCTGGAATGAGTCCAGAGAAGGGCAAAAGAGCTGGTGGAGGGTGTGGAGCACAAGTCTGATGAGGAACAGCTGAGCTGGGCTTGACAGGTCTGGAGAAAAGGAGACTGAGGGGACACCTTATTGCTCTCTACAACTACTTAAAAGGAGGGGACAGCAAGTTAGAGAACAGCCTTTTCCTCCAAGTAGCAAGCTGTAGCAGGAGAGGAAATGTCCTCTTCTTGCACCAGGGGAATTTTAAATTGAATATTAGGAATAATTCCTTTATGGAAAGAGTTGTCAATTATTGAAACAGGCTGCCCAGGGTGGTGGAGTCACCACCTCTGGAGATATTTCAAAGATGGGCAGATATGGCCCTTAGGGACATTGTTTAGTGGTAGATTTGGCAGTGTTAGGCTAACAGATGGACTTGATGACCATAGAGGTCTTTTACAATCTATAATTCCCTGTCATCTTTCTGAACATCACTGCCATTTGGCAAACAAATGTCTGTGTCACCAAAAACTGTATCTCTGTTCCACTGAATGCGCTAATGCCCACCCCAAGAATGAGTGCTAAATGGCAAACCAGAATATTTGTACCATTTCTCACCATTGACCTGGCTTTATACAGTATTTGGCTGAGCCCCAAAAAGGGAGGTGGGATTAGTTATTAACTGGTAGAAAAGTAATAGCACTATTTTCTAGACAGATATTATGTAGTTCACACTCATGCTTTAGACCAGAGGGAAAAAGAATAAAAAGAGGAGCAGCAAAGCATAATAGTCAAATATCAGAGCATCTCTGTGTTCTGTGAATGGGACACTGGTTTTGAAAGTGTGAGCCACAACACACAAGCAGAGAGGTGGGTTTAAGAGCTATTTCATATGAGGTTGAAACAGCATACTTTGGCAAAGTTCCATTTGGAAAAAATACAGTAGCTGGTTGGTCCCACGGGAAAGTTTTGCACTGGTACCTATTTGGACACAGAGGTATTTGCTCTGAGACCCCCTGTGAGATATATGAACTTCCTCAGAAGTCTGGACTCCAGGATTTTGGAGGCAGCAAGTCTTGGTTCCAACAGCATGAAATAAGGATATATTCACTATAGGAGACAGCAGCTTCAGAGGAAATTTATCTAGACAACAGAACATCTTCAGTGAAAGATTGAGACTAATATTTAAACTAAATACTTACACACTTGTATGGAAAACTGAAGATAATTTAATTTTCCTGTTTGCCTCTACACTCATGAAAAGAGACCAGTACATTAATCAAGCCTCATTTCCCACTGATCAGATGGCAAGGAAAACACCCAGAAGCTATGGCAAGACAGGGGTTTTTATGAACAGTAGTATGTCTGAAATCCTACAGACCATAAGAGAGAAGCGAGAGGACCGGCAAATGACTGTGGAGAGGCTCTGAAAAAAAAGGTTGAGCATACCTTGTGCAGACAGATGGGAATCATGAGTACCCTTAACAAATACCTCTTTCTGCTTGGATTTCTGGTGGATTATTTTAGCTCTCTTTTACTTGAACTGATTACATTGAGCTATTCACATAGCCTCTGGACTTCCAAAAGAGCATATTTCTTTGAGAATATTCTGGGGAAAGAACAGGGGTTAATTGGAGCTTTGGCTTCAGTTTCCATGTTGATGCTTTGTGTACGCTTGTGCTTCCTGCTTTTCTCTAGTGCTGCAATTTCTCATTTTAGGTTCATTGATGGTACTTCTGGCACATCTCTCTTCAACTTGTGTGAGAAGTGAGTATTGTGTTAAAACCTTTGACAGCTCTGCTCATGAATCTGTGGAAGCAATCACTGCCTCTTTGGCATCATCTCTCTCAGACAGACACTTTCTGGGAAGAGGGGTAGGTTGGATGAGACAGCTTTTCTTGTTGCAGGACTTTGAAGGCCATTCCTGTCCCACTTGCTAGGTTCTTTTTCTGTCAGTAGTGGTCCTGGCTTTTGTTTGTCCACTGGAATGCTCCTTCCTTGTATCAGAGCAACAAGTTTGGTGCTTCTTTCTATCTATGAGTAGATGCTCTTCCTTACTGGAGCAGCTGCTGCTGTGTAAATGCTCTTTATTCTAATATAGCACTTACTGTTTCTTTCAGAATTTTTTTCTCTAAAACCTGTCCAGTTGCATGATTGTGAGTAAGAATATGTAAGAGTTCAAGAATAAAAAATAATAATAAAAAAAAAAAAAGAAGAGCCAAAAAGGGGTATGGCATGGTGGCTCCCAGTAGTATTTTGGATATTCTGTTACTGAATGTGCCAGCCCTCACCTATGACCTGAGATGCAAAACTGGCATGGGAGAATGAAATATCTTGGCAGAGATGCAGAGCATCTCTCTCATCTAGATGAGAAGCAGGCATGAGATTGAGTCTGACATGTAAAGTCTTTATCACAGAATCATAGAATCATTAAGATTGGTAAAGACCTTCATGATTATTGAGTCCAGCCTTTACGATTAATGGTTAATAACCCTCGTCTTACATTAAACAGTTTTGTGGCTGTAGATTCAAGAATATATTTGGGATTAATTTTTGTCTCTAATTTAGCTATAGATCAAGGCTGTTATTCTGTCCTGTGCTCTTTTTTATTTCTGCTGGTAAAAGGGTGGATAATAACCAACCCAGACTACTTTCTTGAGTATTTCCAAAAGGCAGTAGTGTCTTTGGAGGCTGGGTAAAATGGTTTTATAGCCAGATTTCCAACATACTTACCAGCACTGCACAGGGGCAGTGAAGAGATATGATCAGGATGCTCATGGTTTGTTTGGTCCATTCAGATTTACTGCTTGGTAGAACTTCTGCATATTAGAGCCAACTAAGCAAAAATATTAGGAACCAAAGATTTTTCTTTCAGCATCTCACTGATGGATATCTAATGTACTTTTCCTATGTGGGCATTGTTGGTCAAAATGATCAATTTTTTCCCTCCCTTTTTCAGCCCAGTTCAGCATCAGAAACATGTCTAGGATGGAAACCATGAAAATTAAACGCAGAAATAGCCAAGTTGAGGAGATGGCATATCACATCCAAGGCAAAACTGTAAATCCCACACAATGGATTAAACCTGTAGGAGTAAATATTTACTATAATATTAATAGCTCCAGCCACTGCCTCTCCCTAGCTTGCTAATGCTTCTGAGTTGAGAATAGGAATTATTAAAATACAAGGCGCTGAGGAAATATTCTGCTATGATAATTGTGGAAGAACTACAAGCAAAAGTAGATGTGACACAGAATGACAATTGGCCTGGAATGCTTGGTGTAAATAAAAGTTGATGCATTTCAAAGTCCATGGCATTCTGACTTAGTTTGCAATGGAAAAACTGAGAGATTATTATTAAATTGTCTTCTGTTGCCTTTCTCTGAATGAGGCCTATTGTTTGGCTGATCCTGGATGAAATAAAAAAGAAGACAAAAATCTTTCCTCCCTCCAGAGTTTCCGCTTCCCCTGCATTATAGCTCTGTACATCACGTCCTTTTGGCTAATTTTTTTCTTGTAGATGAAATTGCAGAGCTGCTGCTTTAAAATCTCCCTTTCCAGCCAATCTCTTACTTGTCACAATATCCTGTCCCAGGGCACTGCTACTCTGACCCTCCATCCTAGCTCCAGGGGCAGCTGTGTGCCTGCTGACTGCAAATCACTTCTCTGGACTCTGCCAGCAAGTCCAGGGCCCTGCTTGTCTCAGCTCTGCCTGACTGCAGAGATGTACCATTAAGTTTTCTTTTTTTCAGACCTTTTGACGTGTGAAGTGTGATTTCAGCCACAGATGTTCATGAAACACAAAGTGGGAACCAACAATGCATGTTCCAGTGGCTGGGACCTCTGGCTGTCCTTGAATGTGCTAAATTGACTCTCAAGAGTCATGAGCTCTTTCCTCATGGCTCTTGGCCCTCTATAGCATCCATCTGTGTGCATATCCAAGCTTTTAAACCACACACAATTGGTCAAAAGGAAGTACAGATTGCCTGTCTGCCTTTCTGGCAGCTAATCATCTTGATGTGGTGAGGGTCTGGAAGTGGCACATTTGTTGAATGCATGGCTTATCCTCAGTGAGCAGGTAAAATCCAACCTTGCTTTTGTCTTCATCTTTGCACAGTAGCTAAAACCACAGTCAGGCTTTTGCAGATGCTTTAAGGCTGGTCTTGCCCTATTATTAATGTCCTTTCAGCCATCTGTTGTATTTATTCTCTTAAATAGGATGGAAAGACTCCCTACCAGGAACATGATGAATTACTAGAAGAATAAAAATGATGGCTATAGAGACATTACATAGCTTCTTAAATATAAATAAGAAACTGGTGTCTCCATGCAAGTACATTTGCGATATTAATCAGCCTTGCTCTCTTATGAAAAGCATCATTTCATGCTAATATCTTGCTGTAACCTCATTTCAAACAATGTGGCTTAATTCTATCATGTTATTAAGTTTCACAAGACTGTGTGCAGAAAAATGAAGATGAATTAAAATGAAAAAATTTCCTGGAATCATTTTTCCTGTCAGTTAAAATCATAGAAATTTACCATTTACACATTAAACCAACTATTTTTCCATAAAAATACATATTAAGATTCATGAAGTCTGCTGTTGGGAATTATGTAGTAAGGATCATTAGAGGTGATCAGAATGTATGGACTCTAGCCAGAGACAACAAAACAGTCTGGCCTATTACAAATTCTGCAAGTACTCTTGTGTAAAAGAATGATAGAATTTGACAGAAAAATTATTCAAAGCAGCAATAATTTTAATACCTTATTAAAAAACCCAAGTTCTTAACATGTAAAATGAGATGTATGTGTTTCATGAGGAGATAGAACTCTAACCAGTTAATTGCATGCTTTAACTGAATATACATTATTTGTAAATTTTTACAACTGCCTGTCAGTTTATCATGGGCTTTAGTGGTTTGAATTTATGGCTCTTTACTCTATTTGGTTCATTCTCTCAGACTAAGCTCTATATTAAAAAGCTCATCTTGGCCTGCCAAATTAAAAAATCAGTACAGAAATAATTTTATTTTAGTTTACACAAAAAAGGACTTGTCTTTTTCATTGTAATGAGAACTCAAAACAAATGATATTTACAAAGGCTTTTCTTTTAGAGGTCTTCTTTTTAATTTAAAGAGAAATTAAACTAAATTTTGTAACAGATTAGAAATCAATATAGTCCACAAAATCACCCCCTTCTTGCAGACCAGTACAGGTACAGACCCCTAACCAGGGTTTTGGGGTTCCTTCCATAAAGTACTCCGCTTGAAGCCCTACAAGGGCTGGCAGGTCAGGCTGGCTGCCCACGAGTACCCCCAGGAACTTTCTGCATGCAGCCTGGACAGGCTATTGAATGTGGGTGGAGTATGAGGAAAGGCTGAGGGAACTGAGTTTGTTCAGCCTGGAGAAGAGAAGGCTTCGTAGTGACCTAATTGCAGCCTTCCTGCACCTGAAGGGAGCCTTCAAGAAAGATGGAGAGGGGCTTTTTACAAGAGCATGTCACTACAGGACAGGGGGAATAAAGAGGGCAGGTTTAGATTCAATATTAGGAATAAATCCTTTACTGTGAGGGTGGTGAAGCACAGGAACAGGTTGCCCAGAGAAGATATGGATGCCCTTTCCCTGGAGTGTCCGAGACCAGGTTGGACACAGTCTTGAGCAACCTGGTCTAATGGAGGGTGTCCCTGCTCATGGCAGGAGGGTTGGAACAAGATGATTCTGATTACTCGCTACTAACATTTATTTTTTAAGTTTGAACATTATGTTTTGCTTCATATGATCACGATATGGTGCCTTGAGCACAGAAACATGTGCTGGTTTCTTCTAGTGGAAAGTCAGGATCCAATAGGGATTTCTGGGAAATGTATTTTGTCTATGAATGTAAGAGCGCTGTTTGTGTTTCTCTCAGTTTATTCCAATGAGTAGACCTTAATGCTATCTCATCTGTGGTCCTTCTATGCACTTATGTTGCATCCTTAGGCTTTTTCCCCCCCCACAGCACAAAACAAATTTCATATTGATTAGGTTTCACCTTGTGGAAAAATTACTCACAGAGTGTCTTTGTTTCTGTTTCATCACATTTTTCTATAATTTACTTTCAAGTATAGAGTTAAATAGTTGTTTTCTTCATGCGCATTAGTCAGCTTTTAGAATTAAATATAAATAAAAGCCTTTTTAACAGTATCTTTTGTTTTCCTTCTTGCCTATTTTATAGGTTTATGATACATCATTCTGTCATTAGTAACTAGGATGAATCCAGTTAATTAATATCCAAAGTAATGGAACAATCCTTTTCCCTGTGCAGCACACACAAAAGGCAAACAAATGTTTTCTATTGTAGGTAGTGTTTTTTAAATTTCCTCCCAGGGGAGTTTGTGAAGTGGAATTTCACCAATGGACAAGGGAGGAAGAAACCAGGACAGGACCTAGACAGTAAGATGCCACATCAGCTTGTGTTTGCTGTGCAAAATTCTCAGTCATTTTGTTGCTTCAGTGGCCTTTAGGACATATAGGTCATCTTACTAAGAGCAGGGAGAGGTGCTGTTGGGAGACAAAGATGTGACAAAGAGCAAAACAGCAGCAAATATTTTCTTCTTTTTGGTTAAGCTATTTTGAACTATTTATTTTGGGACAAGAAAGGCAGAATTAATTTGTATGTCCAAAAAGGTTGTGGAAGCTTTGAAAGGTTTTTGAAACAATATGTTGCTGTCAAGCTGTCATTGACTTAAGTGGGAGAGGGGGCTGTGGGACTGTAGAATGAAAGGAGAAGAAATAAAAAGAATAATTAGAAGTTTCCTAGTTACTACTGCAATTTGTGTTTTAACATAAGAAATTGAAAGACAGAGCTAGCAGTAGTGCTTCAAACCAAACAGCACCAAAGGAAATGTTCTGCACGTCTGCTATCCCTGCTGAGGCAGAGACAGCTCTGGTGGGAGCTGTGCTGCCCCAAGGAGCAGCTCTGCAGCCACTCGGCCTGGGCCGCTCCCTGCCTTGGCTCTGCTGGCTGCCAAGCTGAGCTCTGAGCCTCTGCACAATGCAGCAGTGGGGTTTGAAGGTGTTGTGACCTCCAGATTTCTTCCAGGAACAATAGTAAAAAATAGAGTTTCATAAGGTATATAAACCCAGAATAATAATCAGCTGGTCATTTCATGCCCTTGGGCTTTCTTTTCCCAGAACATTCTGATTGTGTTGTTACTCTGAAACCTTGATGGGCAAAGTGGTTGACTCAGTTCTTACTTCCTTCCCCTCTTCTTGACCTTTAGAAGGTGATGTCTTATTCTTCTGTAATATATGTCTGCTTGGCTTAAAAATGCTTCCTGCAGTACAAAACAAATTGATTTTGTGTTTTGGACCGTTTTGGACTTTATTTTTATTTTTTTAATTTTTATTTTATTGTTTGGTTCAGGATCTCCCCCACAACTCCTCACCCCACAGGGACACACCAACATCAGTGGTTAGAAAATACTCAAATTACATTCTTTTTTGATTGTTGCTGGTTTTCAGATTTCAACTCTTTAAATTTTATGTATCTTACTTTATTTTAATGTTCTTGAAGAGTTTCTGTTGCTATGCACAATTTTATGATGACCATCCTGTTTGACTGAACTTGATCCCAATCCCTAACACTTTTTGTCATACTGGAGCTCTGCAGTGAAACAGCGAATAAGAGCTCTGATATTCTTTCAGCCCTCATGTGTGCTGCTGGAACTGCCAGGGGAGTTTCTGTCACTTGATAAATTTGATACTTTGATTTTATGCCACTCTCAGTATTTCAGTGAAGGTTTCTTTCAGCAGTGAGGTTCATGTAAAATCACGAGTGATCGCATCACTTTTAGCCGCCGTGTTTCCCTCAGACAGGCACACACCTTTCCCTGCAGCCTTAACATCTGTCAAGAATTTGTATTCAACTTGAGACACTACATGTGTTAAAATCATTATAGCTTGATTAGTTTTTACTTCTGACTGAACCAATTTGGCTCATATTAATTGAAACTCCACTTAGAGTCTTCACATTTCTAACAGCATTTCCAACCTAAGCCTAGCAGGATTTTTTCCCTCATCTTTTAGTTGACCCTGGTAAGAACTAAGCAAAAAACTGGATTGTACATTCTATACAGAGATTATCAATCCTCTATATTCTGTTATTTTTATTGAGGAAACTTTGTTGTTTAGTTAATATCTGTACAATTGATCTCCTGTCTGAAGCACCTGACTCTGTATCACTCAGATGCGGTTTTGGTGTGAGATAGCAGGATCATAGCAGATGTGCCTATATTATGGGAATTGCTACAGAATGCCCTAAATTGAAGGGTATTTTTTTAGAGGAGTTTTTTAAAACCAAAGTCCAGTAACTAACAATAATATCTAGCTTCTCAGCTTGCACAGACATTGAAGTTTCAGGTATTGTATGCTTCTGTAGTGAGCCTTTAAGTGCCAGCTACATCATGTGACAATAAAATACATTTCCCTTTGCAATCAGTTCTTGTGAGAGGCTAAACAAATCCAGGTTTATTCACTCTTGAAGTTGCTCTGCTTTTGAAACCACTATCATCCTCTATTTCCTCTCTGAACAGTACATTCTTGTTTCCTTTTGTTCTGAATTGGTTTTTCTGATCTCAAGTATTAGTTTTTTTTGTAAAAGGCATTTCCAACAAAACCCATCTTCCATATTCTCTGACAGTTGGATACTTTTTGAAACACTAGTTGATGCAGCAGTACTTTTCCATAAGTTTTCAACATTTTACTTAATGCTAAACCTTTGCAGAAGCCTTACAGCCTATTTATAGAGTGACAGATCTTATCTCTGCATTATCTCAGCACTGTTACTTTACAATGTGATGTATGACAGCTGGAACACTCATGGACTCCAGCTTGTATTAGTTTACTTGGATAAAGGTTCTCAAGACTATAAGCATTTTTTGATTAATACTGTGGTTGTTTCCACTGCTATCTCTGTACAAAACTTTCTGGAGCGTCTCACTGGAAAGACCTGATCATCATGGTACCCTGGGCTGATTCAAACATCTCTACAGAAGTAAAAGAAAGGGTTTTCCCCATGTCAGATTTGAAGAACTTTTCAGACTAATATTGTTTTGTAAAAAAAGAGTTTATTACAGCATCTGTATTGTAATAAGCTGCAATAGAAATATCATTTTATGAATAAACCCCAAGGCTATAGCACAATGCAGTTGAACATATCCAGAATCAAATCAAGTGTCATTACACTGTATGAGCTGGCACTTGGAAATCTATGATAAAATTTGAAAAGGGTAATCTTGAGTCACTACCCACCTACTAGAATTTTATTTGCAACCTGTGCCAGGGTGACAAGGTGAGAAAGTGAATTGAATGTGTGCTGATCAGGCATCCTGAAAATGTTCTGCATCCAAACATCTTCTGTACTAGGAATGGACAAACCAGAGAATTATTTGTACATTAGTACACCTTCTCTCACTTCCCTCCAACAGGTAAAGTAGCTTTTAAAATACAGAACATTAAAAAATAAAAAATCCCCACCCTTTTTTTTTTTTTTAACTACACAAGTCCAGTTAAGTCTAATGAGATCAGAAAAAAAATAAGTTTTGGATATTTTCAGGATCAGCAAGGGGAGGCGAGAGAAAATTGTTTTACCTTGCCAAAATTCACCTTTTTTATTGTCATAGGGGTGATTAACCTCAAGTGTCTACGTTTTCTTTTCTCCTTCTCTTTCCCCTACAGTGTAAAATAGGACAGATTCCTTACGAATACTGAGAACCCAAAGCAGGTTTTGTTGCTTATTGTTGCTTATTGTAGATCTACCAGTTTCCAGTGACTCCTTCCTCATTCATTAGCCCTACAAATATTTTAATTTGGGGATTTGGTTAAACAAATGACAGAAAGTGGCAACCATTTCTCATTGGTTTTGTTTCGCAGCTTAGTGGGCTGTGAAACCAATAACAGGGTTTGCTTTTCTCATGTGTGTGGTGACATGGGGTGTTTAATACAATCTATTGATTTGAATTTTTTTATCAAGGTATCAGAGATGACATATCTGTGACTCATGCCCACAAAACTGTGACTGATGGGTGCATGCTGCAGTGTTGGGCCTTTTCTATATTTTTATATATTTAGAATACATTTGATGTCCCCAGACCAGCAGAAATCATAAAGAAGAAAAGAAAAATTGGTGATATTTCTGATTAGTGGCTGAAAGTAAAATTAAATGTTTCTGAACATGCACAGACCCTTGAAGTCCAGAGAGATCATGTGTTCTTGACATGTCTACCTTGAACCTCCTAAAATCCACTTCTGCCCTCCTGCCACTGTTTCTGTTGGTATATTTTCCCCGTTTCATTCTCTCTGCAGAGATGATGTCCCTGTTCTCAATAGCTCTTCTCAGAAAATTTCTAACTATCTCTGGCAAAGCACCTGTCAGTAGAGTTGTTCTATCAAGGACTGAGCAGTCCAGGACTTTGCTGAAGGTGCCTGCATGTGTAGCCCTGCCATTTAAGGGTAAATTATCATTCAGCTTTCAGCGGATGATCTAATCACCATGGATTTGTTTTCACAGGTAAGCTATGAGGGCTCCATTCTAAAGTAGGAGGGGGCTAGAATAATGTAGAAGAGGGTAGAACAGAGCAACACAACTTCTGTTTGGTGTTAGTATACAGAAGGCTTAAAATCATGCAAATGAAGATGCAATCAGAAATTACCCAAATGAAGATTTGCCAGACTTTTTTTTAAAAAACAGTCCTAGTGATAGTTGCACATCTGACCAGGTTATAGATGTGATCAAGGAGATAGATAGAATTCCAAATCAATTTTTGACAGAAACCAAGGGAAGAGACATAAAAATTGAGGAATCTGGACTACTGAGAGAAGAGTTCATCTCTGTTTTTTAGAGATAGTATGAATCAGTTGTCTTTCAAGTACACAACATAAAGGATGCATATAGTTCTGGTCCAAAATGGTGACTAAGGCATTTGCTGATGCCAAAGAACTATGGTCTATCTGAGAGTGCCAAGGTAGTAATTAGGAAGGAGTGGACTGGGCTGAAAATTGGCTCAGACCAGAAGTACACAAACAAAACGTTAAATGTTTGTGAATTAGACCTCTTTATAAACTGTAAAGTTTATAAAACTTTGTAAAGAGCTCAGCTACAAGCACTTGAATTGGAAAATATCTGGGTTTATGGCCTTCATGACACATTGGCCAAATAGCACAGACATGAGAAATGCCAGTATAATCCTAAATTACATGAAAAGAGGTATTTCTGGTAGAAGAGGGGTAATTGACATCAAAATAAATAGCTCTGCTCTCGCCTCATTTGTAAATAACCTTCTTATTCAACAGTGAGAAGGAATTTGAGAGACAATGAGCCCATTTTTTAGGGGAAGCTAGAGTGCTTTGGCTTAGATAGTATATTGAGAGCTAAAAGGGGATATGATTGTGAAAATAAATGAGACTAAACATCAGGTTATAGCTAAACTGAAGGACAATGTCACCATAGGAACAAATGGCTACGAAAAATGTGCTGATACGTTAAGACTGGAAAACAGAAGCATCATGGCCTTAAACAGTCTGTTTAGGACAAAAGAACCCCTCAAACTCACAAAACCACACTATTAAACTCACAATGTAACTTGCTTTGCTGATGAAAAGATGTACATAAAGCAGTGCAAAGATGTTACAGGATATCATTCAGTGACTCAGGACTTGTTCAGTTCTTCTGCTCCTAAACATAACAAAAGACATTTTTACCTAATTATTATGAACACTAGACTGAACTCATGTTGCTGAAAGCCATCAAATTAGGAGGATGTGAGGTGCTGCTCTCAGCAACCTGAACAAAACATAGAGTGGCTAAAAGTTAACTGTGCAGGTCTTGGTCATGAGTTACCCCCAGTTCTGGAAAGGTCTCAGAGCTGGTGGGATCTCTGGGACTAGCAAATCCTGGCTTACAGAACCCTGCTGTGCATTTGGAGGCTGAGGCAGAGGTGCTGCACTGTCTGTTCCTTTTGTTCTCAGCCCTGTGTGCAGTGATGAGAGAGTGAGCAGGACATGGCTTGGAGAGTCTCAGTGGGAGCACTAAATTGAGCAGTGCTGTTCCTAGGCTATGATGGCTTTTCAGTGAACAACATGAGTAAAGTTTCATTGCTCTTTTCTCTCTCATCCTTGTTGCTTTAGAAAAGCAATTTACTTATACAAGTGGATTTGGAGGGATTTGTTGTTTATCTGGGAGTTTTTTCTCTTTTTGAAGAAAGATTTTTGTTTTCTGCATGTTCCCTGTGACTCTGCCATTCTTAGGTTGCAAACAGATAATTTGTTCTTTCCTCCTCTTTTGTATGTCAGTGGTGGGAGAGGGATGTTTATTTATTCCTCATCTACCTTTGGATGTCTGGCCCAGCTTAAAATATCTTCAATTCTTGCGAGTCTACAATTAGACTTGGCAGCCCCACTGTTTTCAATAGGTGCAGTTCCCTGCCTAATGTTCAACTTCAGCAATAACTGCAGTAACTTCACTTCTGGCTTTGTTCTGCCTACAGTGACTAATTGCAGGGACATAATCTGTAGTTAACCACCTCTTTCATATACTTCTGCACTAAT
Source organism: Ammospiza caudacuta (assembly GCF_027887145.1). Classification (NCBI taxonomy): domain Eukaryota; kingdom Metazoa; phylum Chordata; class Aves; order Passeriformes; family Passerellidae; genus Ammospiza; species Ammospiza caudacuta. Next base: position 73,384,642 of record NC_080593.1, on the reverse strand, counting down.
ATCATGCCTGTCATTTCTATAGAATGAATGTTCCCAGTTTAATCAACTTTGATCTCATTGGAGTCAATTTTCTGCTTTCTCTTTCATTTAGGTGCAAATGGCACTCTGAATAAATACCCTTTCAAACATTACATTGGACCATGGAGCTCATGGCAAAATAATTCCAGCTGCAAGAGCTGTAAGTATCTAGAATTTCCACCCCAATTTTGTTTTCAGCATCTTCACTGGCTCTTATTTTCCCCAAAGTGAGATGGAAAAAATTAGAATACTGGATTGTTCAGAGGAATGAAAACATCTAGAAAATATTATGAGTCAGAACTAACCCTGCAATGTCTGTTTGGATTTACTGATTCCAAAGGAGACTCTCCTTTGTGTCTGAGATTTGAAATTGGTTCTACATGCCTAGATTAATAAAATAATTCAGGGACTTTAGGCTATTTCCCATTTCTACCAGCCAGACTGCAGCACTTGCACTGACTAAAAAAACTCTTGCTGAGCTTTAATAACGCAATAATATTGATAAAGAAACAGATATTGCCAGAAAATAATGTATAGCTATAAATAGCTCTGTCTGTGCTTCACTGCAGGCAGGACCAGCAATAAATAACATGTCCTGCTGGGCAGTGAACCCGGCTCTCCCAGCTTCCACACCCAGAGAAAATAACACACATATTTGAGCTCACCCACATCATTAAGGAAAATTATTCACCCAGTAGATCTGGGGGGCAAAACCAGCCAGAAACCGGAATGGAGTGGTGGGGATGTTCCCCACACTTGAGGGTGAGCTTTAGCTCGCTGCTTTCTCAGTAGAACTGCAACTGAGCATCTGTGAAAATCTTAGTGCCATGCATTCAATTTTTTTGGAGGAGAAACTCAGATATCTGCCTAGAGAAGGTAGTTTCTGACACCTAGGATGTCCTAATTTTTTGTCATTCATAAAAATTCATGTGAATTCATAAGGATTCACATGAATTTGTGGTTATAACAAATAAAAAAGATGTATAATTATAAAGACAACTTATTTATTGAGTTTTCATAATCTTGCTGAAATTAATATAGCCATGAATGCAAAAAGTCATAGGAACCATAGCTACATATGGCCATATAACCTTAGCTAATGGAGACTCTTCTCTGACTTTCAGGAAAATTCTTTTGAAAATATTTTTTTTGCTTTTCTTCACAGAAAAAGAAAGCCTCTATGTTGTAGGAATTTTTAATCTAAAGTAATTTTATGATAAATTTAACAGGATACTTCTGTCCTTCTCCAACCTATGTTACATCTCCAGTGGTAAAAGCCCAGAGTAAGACAAGCAATAAAACTTCCTAGGGGCCACCAGCTGGAGGATATACTTGATTTCTTCTAAATAAAGTAGGTACTATTGTTGGATCCATATCACTTTGAGCATTAATTTAAATTTGAAATGGATTACTAACTCAAGGTTAACCTTGGTGTGAAACCCGGAAGTTTGAACTCTGGGAAGACTAATTACCATCTGACTCCTTTGCTCTGCATGAATGGATTGTATGATTTTATTTAAATACTTACTTGATTACCTGGTCTGTCCCTTTGGTTCCACAGATGGAGAGTTATCCTCGAAGAATAGGTTGGAGCTCACTGTAGCTGGAAAAATCTCAGCATGTTTCTCACAGACACAAACACTGTCTTGTGTAAGAGAGAAAGTTTTATCCCTCAGCTGCTTGTTAAGAGCCAGGACACGGGAACCTGCTTAGTTCACTATGTACCCTCACAACTGCGTCACACAAGAAGAAATAAAATCAGTAGAGTCTGAGATGTCGGGTTTGTGGGTTCATTTCATACAAAAAGAGACAATAGGCACTACCCTCCTGGGTGTTTTGGGTCCTAACTGTAATTTACTCAGCAAAACAACTTGTTCAGCTAAATGGCTTCCAAAAAAGGCATATCATCTGATGTGGATATACCAAGAGATTACAGATCCGCTGCTCTTGTTATTACACTGAGTAGTCCTTTAAGAAAATTATTCATCAGCTTTACTGAAAATTCATTTTAGTAAATTTCATCAAAATATATTTTTTTCCTTGTACTTCTTCTACGCTACACCAAAGAACTGACAATTTTTAGCATTCTAAATTCTTTTGCATTTTCTTACTGTAGAATTAGGAAATGAATACTTAAAATTGCTTTTTGGTTTCTCTTTGGCAAACTTTAGGAGAGCAAACTATTAAGCTTTCTCTGCAAGAACTCTTTGCCAGCAGTCAGATCACTTTACTCATATTTTCTCCATTTTTCTCTGTTGCCTAGAGAAAATGACAGTGAGAAAATACGTAGTAAGGAAATTGCATTTCCAATAATTTTAAAAGACTTTTGAAGAGAAATACAGTTAAAACACCAAAAGAATGCTTGTTTTATGCCTTCTGGTGACATGAATGGTCTAGTATGAAGCAGTTAAATCTCAGGCTTTATGCAGTTTTTCTATTGATGCATTTCTTTGTTTTTGCTAGAAAATAGTCTTGCTTCTTATTATGTGTGTTTAGAGGTAAGAGGCAAAAATTCACTACTGTGAATTCTTATCTCAATCAAAACTAGCTCTTCAAGTACTTAGGAAAAATAGAGTGACAATGCCTTGGTTTTAACAGTGAAGAATCCAATGAAAATGCTTTGAAAGTCTGTACTATTCTATCCATGGTATGAAAGTAATAGAGGCTTTTGTAACATTTCCAAAGAACAGAAAGGGGCACCCTTTTCCATTTATAAGAAGACTGTAGTGTCTGTTTCATGTCAGATACAAAATAAAAGTTCTTATTTGTTGCACGAAATATACTGGATAGCAGACATATAGACTTGAGATGGACAGCCAGAAAGAGAGGTTGGCGCATTCTATGCTCTCCTTCTCCACTTGGTTCCACTTGAAAGAAGCCAGACCTGCAGCAATGGGAACCGGGGGTGTGGGACCCTCTGCTGATGAACAAACACCCTTCCAGACAGAAGCTGTGGGTACAGCTGCAGCTCCTGTGGCAAACAGAAAATCAGCAGGTCCCATCCCTAGCTATAGTGCACCTCCGCAAAGCATCCCGCACCCTGGCAGTGGCCTGGGGGGAAGCCCTGTGGTGAAATCAGGTCTGCAGGGAGAACTGAGGCAATCTCAATGACCTGTGACTAAGGAAAGCCCCTTCCCCCTGCCTCTCTGACCTCACCGGATCCTTTGAAACTGCAGAGAATACTTGCAAATACTTAGTGGCAGATTTCATTTCAGAAAAACCATGTGAGTTAATGCTGCTGTAAATATTTATCCACCACATTGAAAAGATGTCATGAGCAGCATTTGATAATATACATGAATTGCATATCCATCCCCTCCTCCTACCTGATCACTAAAAACACAGTTTTGCATGTCACACCCTACCGGGTGCTGACATTGTTACAACCCGATGCCCTTTCTGCTTGAGGAGCATGGTAGCCTGAGATCTAACTAGCCTGTGCAACTGAAAATCTAATTATACTTATGCTTTTTCTTGCCAGAGCTGACAGCAAGTTGAAACCTTTGGCAGGTGTTTCATTTCCATAACTGTCTGTGCGCTGCGCTGTGTCTCCTACTGTGAGCCCACACGGTACCTGCTGGTCTGATGACTGTAATGAGAGGAGCTCACTGAGGAGCCTTCCCTGACTTCTGTGATCATTGCTGCTGAAATAAATAGCCTCATATATGGCATGCTCACTTTCTGCTTGTTTGTGGATATAAGCATTATAAGGGTTCTCTTGCAGACAGGAAGTAAAATTTCTCATGCTAGAACATAACTTCTCTAGTGCCAGAGCTGACAGAGCAGGAAAAAAAAAGAGAAAGCTAATAGGTGCACAGATATACTTTAAAGTGCCGCTGGATTGAATTAGATGGGATTTCTTAGCATTATTTATAAAGGATGGATCAGACATACAGAGAGGATGATGTGAAAAGAACTTGTCTGGGAAGACTTCTAGCTGCTCATTCTAACATACATGACAGTACTGTAAATAGGAAAGTGAACTATTTAAAGCAGAAAAACTGCAGCATGACATTTGATATTTCTGGGTTTCCTTGACCATTATGGGGTGAGGGGGGGGGGAGGAGACAACACAGGGTGCTGAATTTTCTCAAAACAATATGTTTGCATTAAAAGGCCTGACAGTCATAAAGACTGTGACTTGAAAAATGTTTTGCGCTTTCTCATCAAGAATTGTTGTAGGGCTTACCTGTTTGTTTGCTCTGATTCTTTCTGGGAGAAGCAAGGGCAACCCAAGAATAGGGCAGGCATGGAAGCAGACAGGCAGGCAAATTTCCTGAAAACTCAAGTGGTTACAGCTTGCTCTGCAAGTGTGGCACAATGACAGCATATTTACACATTTAACAGATTCAGCCAATTTACCAATTACCAGGCAATGCCAAGAGCAGTACTTAGGGCTGCTTGGTAGCTGCTGTTTTAGTTCTCAATTGAAAAACAGTGGTAAGTGCTGATACAAATGTGCCCTGATAGAAAAGTGCCCTGATACAAATACGAGGAACAAGATTAGCTAAAAGCACCATGGGGTTTGATAGTCTTCCTGGGCCTTCCTCTTCCTTATCAATATAATCTGCCTCAGGGCTGAGACAAGCAGGTGGGCCTTGGGTGGTGGCCATGTGTCCTAGGTTGACTATAGGATGCTTTTATCCCCAATTGTCTTGCTCTGTTTATGCTGAATAATAAGTTTTGCACCTTAAGACTTGTTCCAGAGAGTGAAGGGTGGGAGAGAAGAAGCGCGCAGTTTGTTTTCAGACACTGCACTCACTCCTCCACATTCCTGCTTCTGGACTGTGTTGTCTGCGGATGGACAGACAGCGGGACAGAGCTCTCCTTTGCTTTAAGTTAGTTTAGCTAGCTGAGACAGAGAAGTTCCCTGGACTGTGGGTTTTTTCCCTTCTTCTTTGGACCTGTTCAGACCTGCTCTGGACTGAACACCCAACAGAGCACTGGCAGCTCGCACCTGTGGCCTACCGGGCCGGGCCTGGCCTGTGACATTTCCAGCGCCGGAGGGACTGATCAGAGACTGAGTGAGCTCAGCTGCAACCTGGGGAGGGGACTTTCTGAGTTTGTCATCTCTTTTTGGAGCAGCAAGGGGTTTTATTGTTTAATATTTTTAGGTTTTATTGTTTAATAAACAGGTTTTTCCACTTTCTCCAAGGAGGTATTTTCTCCCAGACTGGTTGGGGAGAGGCGCCGATTGGATCTGCTTTCCTAGAGGACCCCCTTTGGGCGTTCTCTCCCAAATTTGCCCTGAACCAGGACACCATGACTCCAGAAACTCCCACCAAGTTGGTTCTTCCCCCAGGTAAGGAGCCCGCCTGGGTTACTGCCACCAGCTGTGTGTCCATCCAGGCTCACAGGAGCTGGCTCTTCAGTAAAGCTTTTTCAGGACACCAAGAGCACAATACCCTTCCCGACATCCCCCCTCCCTAGCAAACCACCCCTTCCCATGCTGAATTGCTGGGAAGAAAGATGAGGAGTTCTGAGTGACAGAACCATCCTCGCATCAGCTGGCATCTGCTGCTGGTGATATCAAGGTGCTGGTATCAGTTTTGAAGCCAGGGATATCTTTTTTTCTTCTTTTCTTTGATTGGATTGCAGGCTCTCCTCTCTTCTTATTATTGATTTCCTACGCTTTTTTTTTCTTGTGATATTTCTCCTCTCTTTCTTTTATCCAAACCAGCTTCTACACCCAGAATAAAAATTACGGGAGGGTTTAGCCTGGGGAATTATGTTTACTTTGCTTGCCTGTTCAGGTAAGGCTTATACAGTCAAAGAATACTTCTGGCTGCTGGAAGGCATTTAACACAGGGGAGGGATTATTTCCAGGTACCCTTGCTGAGCTGCCCTTCAGTGATGAGAAACAAAAGTATCTCATTTTACAGCTGCTGCAATTCTATGCTAAGTCAAACATGTCAAGCTAAGTCAAGGAACACTTCTGGGTTTGCTGGTGTATGAAATGCACACACTCTGGCAAGTGAACTGCAGCTCTTGGGAGAAGCAGTAGCAGCCTAGCCCTCTGTACTGGGAATCAATCCATTCCTGTGGGGTCTGATGCGCTCTCTCAGCACAACCTCGTGGTGATGCTATCTCAGAGAAAAATAGACCTTCTCTATGCTTTTTCCCTTCTGCATAGGGAAAAAGAGGGAAGTTTGTTGGGTTTTTTTCCCTAGTTTCTTTCTTTGTTGTTGTTTTAGTTTGCTTGGTTTTCGGTTTGGTTTTTGTTTTTTGTTTGTTTTTTTTTTTTTTAATAACATGTTCTCTTGCATTTTGTTAGAGCACTAATCTCAAACTCTGCTATTGCTGCAGGGGGGGAAGGGCTGAGGAAACAGGCTGCTATTTCTAAGCAGGCATAGTGAGTTCTTTCTTGTTATAGTTGGTAGTTTTTATAAAATATTTCAGAAAATTGGACAGCTAATAATAAAGCTTAAAAATCACCTATCTTTATAGAGCCAGTATAAAATTATCCTCTGTTTTGGGCTGATTACTTTGTCACTATGCAATGTAAAGCCTATGTCTTACGAAGCCACTCTCTGTGAATAAAAGGATTTAAAGTTATGGTAAAGCTCATGCCACAACCTGTTCTCATGCTTTTCCACCCTAATTTTTACAAATACCTGTATTTTACAGTGGCAAATATTCAAGCTTCAGCAATATTCAAGCTTTAGCAATGTGGCAATTCTTTTGTCCTCTGAAGTGTAGTGTGTCTCCTTTTGTGTTTAAGTCATTAATTTTTCCTTATTCTTGAAATCTAGTGATTAACTGTGAACTCCCATTTCAATTTTACAAACTACTATTGAAGTGTTGCTTTGAGTTACTGGAATTATTTGGTCAGAAGCACTGTATAATACATTTCAAAGAGCTGGGAAGACAAGCAGAAAATGGGAAGATGTGTTCAAAATTAGGCCTGTTTTTGTTACCATAGCAATGTAATAACACAGGAAAACTCTCCACAGATATTATTCCAAATATCCTACCTTTGCAGTTTCCCAAGGATGTAGAAAGACCAAGTACCATTCTCTTCCTTGTCAAATCCCAGAATGTGGGAGCCAGGGAGTAGGGAAAAATCCTCTTTTAGTGTTTCTTCTTTGTAGGTTTCTATTAGCAATTTAAAATATTTTATCACAGGTGATAGTTATATTCGTGTTTTGAGTTAATTCCACAATTATAGCTGGCATAAACATGAAAAAATGTATTGAAATTAAGTAAAAGACAATAGAACCCTGAAAGGAAACTGCTCATATCTCAACTACAAATTACAAGGAACTGGGATATGATTGCAGGCTATGTGAAATGCAGGTAGATCAATCAGAAGGCACTAAAGAAATTCAATAGAATGTTGAAGTGCTGGCAAGGTCTACCACTTCAAACAAAACAGGACATCAGACACACCAGTGAAAACCTGATTATTCACCAAAGCCAGGGTCAAAAGGCAATGATCAGACAAAAGGTTAGGGAGAGACTGACAGTCTGGGAGACTTCTTGAAATGGGAACAGAATGTCAAGCAAGGCTCGCTGCTGTCCCAGCTCAGATGGTAAAAGCAGACCTGTCTTGCCATAGAGTTAGAGACAAGCTGATGATGTAGCTCATCTCACTGTCTCTCCAGCACAGGTCAGACTGGGCTCCAAAAGAGTATTCCACTTGGACTGACTTGCCCTCAGACCATTTTCTGTAGTGAAGTTATGTACTGGTGAAAAGATGTGGTTAGAAATGGAGCTACTTGGAGTCTGCAGCTCTGACACAGGAATACCTGCAGGATAACAGCCCTGCCATGATTCAAAGCCTTTGGCTGAACTTCAGAGCACCTTCTATTAGCCCAATCTTTGTTTTCTGATTTAGTTTAGATGACAATGCATTGTGCTAGGGAGTCAGCTTTTTGTAAAGAGCCTGTAAGCTTGTAAATGCTTATCTCACTGTTCTCCAGTTACAAATGATTACTGAGTTGTCATCTGTCCAACCATTTGGGTTCTTTTATTATGCTTAAAATTGGTCCTTTGCTTTGATGGACAAACCTCAGTTTTCAGATCTTACAGCTCATGATTTCAGCTGACCCCATATAAACTAATAATCAACTAGTTCTCATCTTTAACTTTCCCTAATTCCAAGCAACTAGACATCAAAATGCATACTTCAAAATCTCATGATAGAAATTGCTGTCTGTCTGACTCCAGTGGTGAAGTTGGATTTGCCATACATTTTCTTTGCCTTCTTTTTCACCACATGCTGGTCCAATTAAACAATCAAGGTTCTAATGCTTTCAAAATTTGATTTTGGGTTTTGACATTGTATTTGTGCCAATTTAGGCTCTGTATGTATATTTTGACTGTGCTTGTACTGAATCCACTGAACTGGATCTCTTTTTTTTTTTTGCAGTGCATTTGAAAAGGATTTCTGTCATCGCTGAGACATATGATGCAAGGGGATGTACACTCAAACAGGTGAAGTTCATGTCCCACGGAGCTTCTGATCTAAATTTGTGATGGGAAAGCTCTGCTCCTGTTTCCTTTCAGAAAATGTGACAACAATGGTTCCCCAGGGACTGCTGTAGCTGATGTACTTATATAGATTTTTATTTCCATCGGTCAGTCAAGGCTCTCCACTGTTCCTTTGTATCTACACCAGCACAGAAAAGAATTTAAAACTGCAGTTTAAAAAGTGGTTTCGTTCTGTTTTTCATAAAGCATTTATTTACCTTTAAAAAAATCAACCAACCAAACCCAAACAAGAACAGAACAAAACAACAAACCAAACAAATGAAACTAGAGCACAATGCACTAATGCATATCTTCCTGTAAAAATGTCTACCAAGGGGCAAATCACCATAGCCCAGCAGGGTAACAATTTATCCAGACATAATGTCCTCACTTCTCTCATCATAGCATTACCAGTTGCTGAGAGAAGAGCTGTGAGCATTACAGTGCAGAGTCCTTATCCCTTTTGAACTCATGTATGTGCTGCAAATCTGCAACACAAAACTAGGACCAGAAAAATTTGTAAAACATCATAAAGGCAACAAAAGCTTTCATTGCTCATGGGATGTCAATATTTTTTTTGTGGAAATAAAGAGAATGTTTATATGTGAAAGAAAATCTTTTCTTATTTAAAAAATAGAAATTAAATCCATTAATAACATGAAGTTTGGATTTTCAGTCCTGCCAGTCTAATGTTCAGACAGCACCTGTTCCTACCTGACTCTCATAAAGCCAACCCAAAAATAATTAGGAGTGGGAATAGCAAAGGATGTGTTTTCAAATGAGTTTTTGATTCTCTACCCAGTTTTTAGCCTTTAAGATATACCAGCTTTACGTTTCAAATCCTTCTTCACAGCCATGTTACTTGGGCAGGAGATAAAGAAGCAAGGGGAACCTGCTACTTCCCTCTTCTCCCCTTCCTTGAAGAAAAAGTTTCCAAAATCTGAGGCTTCTAAATATTGCACAGGTGCTTGGACTTTTTAAGCCATTTTCAACCTACAGTGTACAGAAAGAGAGAAGTCCTTTGCTTACAGAGTCTGATTAACTCACTTTTTATCTCTTTGCTCAGATACTGAGAGTGAAGGAATATATCAGAAACCTGAGCAAGACAGCCGAAAAGTAACAATGAGCCTATTGAAATCCTGAAGTTAAAATTAGACTCTGTACATTAAAAATATAGATATATCCAATACAAATTGAAAAATATTTTAAGTGTTTCCTTCCTTTAAGGCACCTATCTATTAAACTGACACCTTTCCATGCTTTGAGGGAAATATTAATAGCACTGACTTCTGCAAGAGAAATGAAAATGATAAATTTGTTCTTGATGCTTCATGGTTAAAAAAGAGAACAACAAAAAGTCTCTGTTAGACTGGGACAAGATGAGTTGACCTTATAAATCCTATTATGCTTAAAACTTACAGCTGGTATCAGGCACTAAAATGAATGTTTTCCTTTCAGGCTTATAAGCTAGAAAGTGGATTACTACTAAAACCATGAAGATGCCATCTTCATTTCTAAAAGAATAAAAGTGAAGTTTTTTTTAAAATGAAGTGATTTTTTAGATGCATTTTTTGCTATTATTTAGTAAATGACAGTAACTATCCTGAGTTTTAGCTACAAGACCCAGTAAAACGACGAGTGGTTTCAGAGCTGCACAAAGATCACCGCTGGATGTTCAGTGCAACAGCACCCTCTATGTCTGATGACTTCTAAATGCATCCCTTGCTCCAAGGTGCACTGTGCCAGGTGGCAGTATCATTTCTCCTTATCTAGGGGCCTCTTATCTGACCTTAATAGCCCACGAAGATTAAAATAAAAGTATAAACATAAGAGTAATTAAAGACAAAAAGAACAGAGTAAAAAAAGAGCAGGGGTTCAGCACAACTCTTTGCCTGTTATCTTTCCTTTGTTTAGTAAAAAAACGGTATTTTGCTGGGAAAGAAACTGGGACTATGCAATTTGTGATGCTTTTAATAAAGGATTTGGTGTTGCATGTCATGAAAAGTTACTAATTTACAGAAAATAGCAAGTAGTGCAGCACTTGAATGAAGGAGACACGAGAGTGGATTTTACTGAAATAAAAAAAATGCTGGAAGACGGTTACTTGAGGAATTAATTCTGAAGTGTAATTTGCAAAACAGGAGTCAAGGCAAATGTAGTTCTAGGCTATGAGAGACATGCTATTTCTGCAAAGATAAAGAGTACTGAAGTACACTGTCCTTTTACAAAACGTTGCTAAAATCTTCCCTGGCATATAATATGCAATTGTGGTCACTTATCTTTTTTAAAGTAACAGTGCAAAATCAGACTGGAACACTGAAATAAAATGTATAAAGGAAAAAGAGGAAAAATAGCAGACTTGTGTTTTAAGAGAGAAACATAGGTATCCTTGTTGTCTCAGGTTTGTTGTTGTTGTTTTGTTTTTTTTCCCTTAATGAGATCTTCAAAGTTTGCTGTCACATGAATGTGGGGAAGTCAAACTAATTTTTGTTCCCTCTTAGTGAAGTTAGTGTTTCACTTACTCTGTTGTGATTTTTGGTGAGGAGAGTAATGCGTAAAGCCTCCTGGCCATAAAAAGTTCAGAGAAGGTATGGAAGCTTCCAATTCATATTTTTGAACCACTGATTTTCTTACAGGTAATAGATGAACCCTTCAAATGGAACAGCTGGAGCTGTTGACAGTGTTTTCTTCCCAAGTGATACCTTTACCATAAGTGGAGTTTTCACTGGACAGTGAAGGCTTCCTCTTCTGCAAAAACATTTTGGTTATGGTGCTGTCTGTTTGTGAGGGATGCAGTGGCTGTACATATGATTTTTTTATTGTCTCCGAAACAGATGCATTTGCTCTTGAATTGAAGTAGCAAAAGCTGTCAGAAAGGTTTTGTCATTTTATTCAAAGCTGGTTGTTGATGCTGTCAGTGGCTATACTACTGTAGGGTTGTCCCATTCCCTGGAGGGCAGAAATACAGAAGTTTCAAAGATCTGCCTATTGTTTAGAAGAACTACTGGCATATACTGTGCTGAAGGACTATGGTAACACTCATGGTATTTGTTTGCTTAACAGGTAACTTTTCTAAGGTTAATTAATTCCTTCATTATTTCTGTACTATTTGAATTTTTTTTTTTTACTATTTTGAAAAGATGCTTTCATTTGGAATATGCATTCTGAATTCAGCCTTCAAAGTCTTCACTCACTTTCCTAGTCACACTCTCAGTCTGTGCTGCCAGCTGTATCAGTCCTTTTAAGAGTATTTTTAGGGGAAGTTCACATGGTGGTGCTGTATGATTTTCCATGTCAGAATTTGGATAGCTACTCCATGACACTTTAAATTTCAGACCAATTTCTGCCTCCAAGACTGTTTGCTGCCTGCCTGGGCTTCCAGTTATGTTTTGTAAAATTTTATTCTTAGTGCAGAAAATATGGAGAATTGCTTATTAGTACTGATCTACAAGGAAAGGAGTCAACTCCTTGCTGACTTCTGAAGTGGTGTATAAGAAAAATTAAATCTGATGGTGTTTGAGATACAACCAGAAAACTGCATTTTCTCCTCTCTAGTAATGCTTCCAAAAACAAACTTAGTAATTGCTTAGCAGTGATACTTTGAAGATACTTTGAAGAGCATTGTTTTGAATACCTGCATAATAGAAAGCTGCAAACCAGACTTGTACATTTTTATGGTTCTAGGTGTTGAAATTTTACAAAGGGATTTTGGAAGATTTGACTTCTTGGGTCACAGAGGAAGCAATAGCAAAAGATTTCATTCTCTGCAGCACATTTGTGTTTTGAGAAATCCTTCCCCTTCCCCTTTTCCTTTTTTACTGCTTAATTCCATGGATTTCTTTTCAGTTAATTTCAGTCCACCTTAGATATTTTTATAATTTTCTTACCACTGCCTCTGTGACCTCTAGCTCATGTGATTTGCTGAGTGTTGACATCTTTTTCAAAAGAAGGTAATTTTACTATTATGAGTTAAGTAGTCATCTTGCTTGCTGTAAAAGGAAAGAGGCCATGCAAGCTTTCATATGCAGATGACATAAAAATACATAAAAATTACTTTGAAATATATTTATAATGATTTATAGTTATTACTGTATTAATAGAAATATCATTATTTTGAATCTTATGTCATATTTTACACTTCCATTTTATGAGGCTATAGTTACAGTAGCTGAAAAACAAGATGATGAATTTTAAAACTCCTCAAAAAAGGAAGCAGTGTCTAAATGTTCAAAGAAGAGGAAGCAGACAAAGGTGTCAAGTGTCTTGCATTTACTACAGCAGCAGGGACTGAAAAATGTCCTTTCAGCCTTGAGATGTTGTGTGGCACACTCCTGGAGAGGTGCAAACAGAACTCGTGCTTGAGAGTTCTGCTTTCCAACAGAATAAACAAAGCAGTTTGGTTTGAAGTGTATCTTCCTTTCAAATGTCTTCTGCGTACAAAGGTTTTTGGTATCCTGATCCAGGCATGCAGAACTTTGTATTTTGTCTTGTTAAACCTCATGAGATTCCCATGGGCCCACTTCTCAAGCTTGTCCAGCTCCCTCTGAATGGCATCCTGTCCCTTAGGTGTGTCACTGCACCACTCAGCTTGGTGTCACCTGTGACTTGCTGAGGGTGCCCTCGATCCCTCTTTCCATGTGATTGAGGAAGATATTATACTGTACTGATCCCAGTATGGAGCCCTAAAGGACACCCCTTGTCACTGATGTCCACCAGAACTCTGAGCCATTGACAATACCCTCCTACCAATTTCTTATTCATGTAGCAGTCCACCCATCAAATCCAAGTCTTTCCAACTTAGAGAAAAGGATGTTGTGAGGGACTGTGTCAAAGGCTTTAAAAAATCCACAAAGATTACTTTTGAAGTCTTTCACTTGTCCACTGATGTGATCACTCCATCACAGAAGGCCATAGAGATGTGCCTGCAGAACATTTGTATTTCTAACTTGTTCCCCAACATGGCTGCACTTACCTTCACCTGTGCCTCTTGTGCTACTGTCTCTTACCACAAGGACAATGCAAGCTTCAGTTCCAAGAACCCTTTTTCTGACAATTGGCATCCGCCAAAAATGGAGGGGAGAAAAAAGCCTTAAGGATTTCAAATATTTTTTTTTATTATTATTCTCATAATGGTTTAAAATGCATCTCTTTGGTGGTGATTAAAAAGGAGTTAGAAAATAGCAAGTCATTATGACATTGATTTCAGCTTTCTCTCTCCACTGCCTTTTATTTTTTAACCTTGTACAGAATTTCTTGATAAGGCTTTTCTCAACAAGCACTTGTTCCCTCAGTCTACCCCAGAGACAGAGCTCAACAAGGAAAACAAGGAGGGGAATAAAGCAGAGGCAAGACCATGGTAAATCAGCTTGCAGTCTCTACTGGAGGCATTGCTGTCTGTGCCAAGCCCTGTTTGGACCAGTACCCAAATACTTCACGTTGTTTTGAATTACAGTAAAGAATCCATCTGGGCTACAGAAATGACTGTTAATCTAATTTTGTTACTAAACTAAAAGAAAAGGTCCCAAAGGAATATTTTGGGCTCAATCAAAGTTCAGAAGAAATGTCCTTTTAAAACTGAATACTCTTTGAGCAAATTATTTGAACAGGTTATGTTTGCAAAATGAAATCTGGAGTGCTTTTTTTGGAGTCAATATTATGTAGAGGAATAGTGATAGCCTAAAACATTATATAAACCACTTTTTAAGCAGAAAACATGTCCTAATGTTGACTATGTTTTCTTTAAACAACCTTGCAAAGGTATCTTTGGGCCCATTCTTTTGGTAAGAAGAATCAAGGTAAACGCTAGAAATTGGTATTTTTTTTTAATGTGAGGGAACAAAAGTTAACTGACACTTTTAGAAATTATAAAAGATAAATTTCTTTTTAAGTTACTTTGTCTTTAGAGATTGAACAAGACTGTGAGAAAATGTATTTCAACCATGACATGACTGAAGTTGGTTAAAATATGAAAATAACTTTAGTTAATTGTTCTAAATAGGGATTAATTTCAAAAATCCTATCACTTTTTCATTCTGATTTCTGGTATAATTTTTCTGCTATATTTATCCTATAATTTTCAGAATAGGAAAAAATGTTTACACTCAAAGGGCAATTTTCTGAATTTCAATCACAGTCTTATGGATAAGAAATTGTCTCTGTTAAAAAATAAAAAAAAGCTGAGGGAAATTAACTTGATTCCAGCTTTTGAATGAAAAATTAAATGCTAACAAAACAATAAAGACAACTATATAAAAAGCCAGCTTAAAATAACTTTAATACTTTTAATTTTAGAATTTACTGAAAGTATTTATCTAAATATCAGCATACTATTGTTTTTATTTTACAACCTCATCTCTTCATTATTCAAAGTAATTTCCACCTTGCACAACTTAAAAAACTCATTACTCTGTGACAAGTCTAAGTTGCCTGATTCTATTGTAGTTTTAAGTCTATTTCAAAGCATATTTTACACAAAACCTTTATGGTTCCTGCTGTATTATGGAAAGAGGTTTAACTGCATGTCTTAGTGGGATTTAGTAGGGAATATTTCTGAGTGCAACACATGTTGTTGCATTTTTACTAGAAGCATGAATAATCCTTCCCAATGTCTCTTGGGTTTTACTTTTTGAAAAAACTACATTTGAAAGTTAAGCTATATCATCCCAATTATTAGAATAAAAAGTGTTAAACTATTGTAGTTGTAAGAACCTGTGGGCATAAAGGACTGCTTTAAAATGTATAAATTTTCCTAAACGTCTGAATACTATGAGCGCCACAGCAAAATGTTCAGTTTTTCCCTTGCAGAAATGCTTTATTTATTAGTTGTTTCATATTCCTGGTATTACTGATAAGTCTGTATCATTCTAAAGAACTTCTTTTTTTAAATTTCCCTTATTTTAATGTGCTATTAGAAGCTTTGATTTGCTGTTTTCAGGTTCTGGTAGGTGTATGTGCTGATTGAACTGGCTTCATTCATACAGCAAGAAGAAAAATACTGTGTACTGATGTCTGACATGCAGACCATTTGTAAGCAGCACTAGGTTTCTCTGCCACACTTAGCTCAATCACAAGGCAGATTACTGATTTACATCATTTAAAACTCCAGAAATGTGTCAATTGATAGTTTATTCCATCAATGACAGAGCAGCCCGCAGTGTTTTCACTTCTCTGCGTGATCCATAGCATCAGGTAGGACACTGAATCAAGGGGAGACAGGCTATGCCCCAGGAACTCCCTGGGGACTGAGAAGATGTAGCCCAGGGAAGAAGTGTCCCCAGAGCCCCATTCTCTGATGCCAGCAGCAGGGTGTCAGGACAGCTGCTTTCCCTTTGGAGAAATGCACACAGAATTAATAGCAGGCAGGAAAGTCCCTGGGGTATAAGACTTGTCTATAGAAGCCAGGACAGCTTTTGGTTCCTAGTCTTCAAGGCATAATTATTTGACTTAATAACTCTTTTGTAGTCAAGTCTTGTTATTAATAACACACTGGTGCTTTGAAATGTCTAACATTGCTTTAACCCTAGACATGATGCTCCTGTATTTGTAAAAGTTGGGTTTTCTTTGTTTCTTCTGTACACATTGCTCTTCTGCTGTTCAAATCTGCACACTGCTTCATGTCTTGCCTTTTGTTGTTCACTTAGCTAACCAAATTTCTACTTTGGTTTTCGACATTTTTATTGTCTAAATAACCTCCCTTTCTTTGGTTATTTGGGTGTAGAACTTTGTCCCTTTCCTCCCTTTTCCTCCCTTCCACCTCCCCTCCTCTTAAAACTCATTTGAAAACCTTTTTTTCTGTTTCTGTAACGTTTCCCAGTGCTTATAACAAAAGCTATTTAATTTCTGGATGAGGCAAGTAGTTATTAGCACTTATCTATCACACAAACAGGACAATAACATCAGTGAATGATGTCAAGAAGAGTTCAGCACTCTCTGGAGGCTTATTTTGGATAACTTGGGGCATGACTCAGAGTTGTATGCTGAGGGCACCAGTAGTTCTAGCTTCCTTTCTTTTATTTTCCATATTTCAGCCTTGCAGCTGATGCTTCTTGTTTGCTTTGGGTTGGTTTTGAAGTAGCTTGTTGTAATGCAGAAAAAAGGGCAGCTTCCCTTTGGTGATTTATTGAAATAGCATTTCCAGTATCACTTCAAAATTGCCTCACTTGTGTTTCCATCACAGACATAATTGTATGAAGAGGTTAGATTATCTCATCAAAGGTAGAGGGCCATACTTAGTAATCAAAAGAGTCTTTTATAGCCTCTTTTTGCCATCTACTGTTAATGTCACACTTTTCTGCATACTTTTGTAAAAGTACATTGAGATATCTTGTATAGGCTCGATCCAAAGGTGTGAATCACAACTGAACCTGTGTATGCTTGTCACCCAGATGACTTGCTAAACGTTTTAACTTTTTCTGCATTGTAGATTGCAAACTTAAAGTCAGGGACTCCTTTTATTTTTTTTATTCAGCAAGTAGATATCAAATATTGAATTATTTTTATCTGGATGCCCTAGCCCCAGATTAGATACAAAGAACAGTAAAGTTCCTAAAGAGTTATCAGTTAAGACAAGAAATGTGGTATAGTGTATTATGTCTGACTGCTGGTATTTTTATGTTGGCATTGTTTACACAAAATGACAAATGCAACAAGTGATGTTTTTGCAAGTGTCATGACACTTGTCCAAATGTGACAAATGTGACTTGCTATCCAAATGTGATAGATAATAGTTATCCAAATGTAATAGTTTAGAAGAAGGAAGCAGACAAGCACCTGGAAAAGGGAACCCTATCCTACAGCTAATCCCAGGTTTGAGGATGCAGAGGAATGTGGATGCTGAGTGTTGCTATGGGTGTTGCAGGACAGGATAGACTCCACTTTCCAGATGAAGAATGGTGTGGATGGGCATTGGATTAGGAGGCAAAGAAGACAGTTTGCAGTATGGGTACAATTTGACTTTGTCCAAGGGAGAATTGAAGATCTGGTAGGGCAAAAGGCTCTGAACCACTGCAGGCATGAAGGAGTGCCTAGTAAAAAGGCAATGTAGATGTAATTACATATATAAATATAAATAAGGAGACACCTAAGCAAGAATGACCCTCCAGTGGTCAAGTAGGTCAATACCAGGTCCTTATAGGACATTGCAGGTAGACAATCTAAAAAGGAAGCTCGAGAGAAAAAATTAACTTCTCTAAAATAATTGTTTGACAAAAGAGAAGAGCCAATGTATTCAAAAGCCCTCTTTAGACCATTTTTTTTATCCAAGGACTAAGAACATAAAAATGACATATCTACTGATTTTCAAGCTTTTGGTGGGCTGTGTATTGCCAGTGAGTCAGTAATTACCCTCTTACTGTCCTTGATCTATGCAAAGAGGGAACGGGGACAAGCATTTCAGAAGCTGTAAAAGCTCTGTCGTTCAATTACCGTTGTTGAGAACATGGAGTGCTCAAAGGAGCTGTTTGAAAGGAAAACGTAGCTTTTACAGCTTCCAAAATTGTTGTGACAGGCTTTATTGTGGTCCTTGTCTTATCTTTTTCTGAGGAAATTGAAAGTGAGCAGCCACTTTAAAAGCTTCTTTTCTGTCCTTCTCCCAGCCTCCTTCCAACATGTTAAATGGGATGTAAGTTTGTGCCTCAAGAGTGATGTCTAATCTGATGAATTTTTTGAGCTAAGTGCTTTCCTCTTAACTTTCCCAGCTCCCGCTGTACAAAAGAATTCAGAGAGCAGAGTGCTTCTTGATGCTAATTTGCATTTATCTTTCTCACATGCAGGTAGGCTAGTGAGGCATTATTCCAGTTTTAAGGAGAGCAAGGTCTCCTAAGCCATGAAGAAAAGGCTTTATGTTGGACATGAATCAAAGAGGCTGCCTACAACCTTAAGATGGTGCCCTGAGAACAAGAATATGTTTTGGTTTTCGTCTGTTTTTCTTGTTCTTTATCAGTGTTAGAGAGACCAGCCATGATAATTTTGAAGTATTCTTGTGCACAGGAGAATTCAAGACATCTGTTTGCTTGATGTTTTTCTGGGATGTGTAAAGAAAGGGCTGTGCAGCACCTGATACAGCAGTGTATGGCCAGGTGGCTCACTGACTGTGCTGTCACATCTCCAGGCTGCTAAAGATACTGGCTGAGAAAAGTGATGCAAATATAGGGTAAATTAATTTTACAAAAGAAAATGAAGTAAATCTTTCAGGAGGTTCTGGTCAAGTCTCTTGAAGTTTTGTCAAATTCCAAAAGCAATAATAATATCCAAAATTATATAGCATGCTCAGAAAGAATTAATTGCACTCCTGATGGTGTAACATGTAATTTCAACTGCTGGTAATCTATTTAAGTATAAACTTATAATTGTTGAAATTGAAGTCAAATATTTTATAATCTAGGCATCCAAAATCTTGACATTTAATACTTCGAGGACTATTTCCACCATTGTTTTCAATTCATATTAGTAATGTTTAAAATTAAAAAATTTAATGCCATATTGCTTGATGAAGAGTAGTTGGCTTCTCACATACCTTTTCCAAGGCAAGAATAATTAAAATAAATGTGAAGTTCAGAAAGAATTGGTTTATTGTAATATACATTTTATAATAGAATAGCTGAGAGCAAAGTTAATGAAAGCAAAGGCCAATAGTGAAAATTTAGTAAACTGTAATGGTTTTCATGTTAGACAGTCACTGAAGGCAAACATTTAATCTGTAGATGTGTATATACATTTTCTGAGAAAAGTAATGGAAATTAGGTAGAGCAAACTAAGGGATGAAATGTTAAAAAGAAAACTCTGAAACCTGCATGAGTAGAACTCATGGGCTTGAAAATACATGGGCAACCTCTGCCAGACATCATAGTTTTTCACTTCACGTGCATCAGGGGGCAAGTAGGTTACTGCACACGTGTAGGGGGGTAGCAATTGATGCCAACATCATAACATGGAGATGTTCACCTCACTTCTCTGTGTATAGCAATGGAAGGCTTCTTTCCTACTGCAGTAAAACTCTGACAGAAACACTGTACCAGCTTGCCATTAGCTAATGAAAAATGTAATGCAATGTTTCAGTTCCATTTTACCAATTTATTTTTGGAAAATAAGCCCAAATCTAGAATGGACCATATCAGCACGACCTACCCCAGGAAATGTTGTAAAGCAAATTGTACTAGTGCTCCTGTCCCTCAAGCTGGATCCCACTTCCTTTTTCAACCCAGGGTTTGGTAAGACAAGAGAAAATTGTCTTGAAAGGTTTCTTCTAAAGATCCAGATCTCTTACATTCAGACTATTGTGTCTCCCTGAACCTGTACTTCATTCACCACCCTTGTTTCCCTGAATCCCCCTGTAGGACAGGCACTGCTTATGCAATTCTGCTGCAGACAAAGAAAGATGACACAGGAGTGATGTCTTCCAAGAGCTGGAGCTTAGACAAGAAGCCTGCCTAAGGAGGGAAGGGAGAACGTTAGCAAACTAGGAGATAATTCAGAAAAATATATTGTTTGGGGTTCTAGCAAGAATTTTAAGTGACATGTTCTTTCTCTGAAAATTTTGGTAGAAAAATCTCTACGGTTCTAATCATCTGTAGTCCTCAATTACAATGGAAAAGAGAGCAAGAAAGACAAAACTGCATGTGAAAGTCAGTTCGTTAGTATCTTCCACTCAAAAACACAAACATACCTAATGCGCACCACGGTACTAGCATATAAATATCTCAACAAGATAGAAAATGTTTACAGAAGAAACATTTTTAGGGCCTAAAAGCTACTATTTCTGTGGACATATTACAAGTTCAAGGTAGAAGTCAAAAAGTTTCCTCTCTGCAGTGAGTTTAAAAAACCAAAAACTTAAGTGAAGGATGTTTGACAAATGAATGAGAAAGTAAACAAAACATCTATTAAAAAAAATAGAAACCAGTGAAATGTAATATTTTCCATTTTTCACTGATAATTATGGCTTGTTGAGAGAGGCAGAGGTGAAAGGAAGGAAAGCAGAACCTTTCAAGTTTCCTCTATTCTCCTTTTCATGCATAAGGACTGAAAAACTGCTAAGTGAATCAATATAACCCTTATTTTGAATTGTGGAGTGCTAATCATACTCCTCAAGAGAAAGTGGCATATGTTTCTTTTGATATCATGTTATTGATTCCTTGCCTCATTAAAGTCTAAAATGCAGGTGAGTTCTTTCTTTAAAAAAAAAAATAGTACTTGCTGCAAAAGGTGCTTTTAATAATTTCATTGCTAGTAACTGACATTCTAGGTTTAGTAATAAAAACATTTCAATTAATACCTACTTGATAATGGATCTACTGATGTTGTGAGTATATTAAAATTTAGCACTTTGAGGAAAGTATTTCTCATTATATATAAAAGTAGCTAATAGGAGCTTTAGAAAAGTTGCAGGATTCATCAGATACATAAAGACTGAAAAAATTTTAAGGGTTTCAGGCTTCATCTTTGGTGCTTATGGAATCACTTCATTTAGTCTTTAGTGTTTTTGTCATTTTGCCATTATGAAAGGCTGGTCTCTTGTCTACATAGAGCTGTACATGAAGGGAGCTATTTCAGATGCCTCACTCTGTTTTCAGCTTCTCAAATCTGTTTTTCAGCATCAGTCCTATGTGAGACCAAAAGGTTCGTTTCATAGCCATGTACCAGATCCTATCTTCAGCTAAATTGGGTAGAGACCCTATCTTATAGGTATGGATGTTTTTAAGCTCCTAATAAAGCTTTTCCTTGTTCTTCTCCCTCTTCCTTCATCCTTATCCTGATATTATTTCTGCAGATGAAGACGTTAATTTTAAGCCTAGAGGAGCAAGTACACACATTTACTGCCTCCAGCAAGAGGGTGAAGAGAGAGGGACTTACACCAAGAGCTTGAAATTATTTTTCAAATACCTATGCATTAGGTAAGCCTAAATTAAACAAACAAAAACCTAGTGATTACTACATTTTAAATGTTATTTAGAACACATCCTTTTCCCTTGCTCTCAGGAAAATCTCACAGGGCCTCAGTAGGTTGCTGTGAAGTTAATATGGAAGGTAGTATAGCAGGGTCCTCAGGGGTCACCACCACATGTGAGGGAGGGGAAAATGAAGAATTGAAGGACACTGAGCATGAAGATCCCCTTTCTCCAAACTCTTGTTTTTGTGCATTATCATTCTTTGCAATGCTGTCAGTCTCTTTTCATAATTTTTATATTTTCTTCTCCTTCAAAACTTACCTATTAATAAAATTTTCTTTATTCTCATTCAGGGCAAGCATGAGAGAAGAGTATTTGTTGAGGTTGTTGCCTCAATCAAAGAAGTTGAAAGTTGCTGATGATGTGGATTCCCAAAACAGCTGTGAAGAGCATTGAGGGAGGCTAGACAGGTCATGGAAGGCTTTTCCCTCCACCTATGCCTGTCTCTCCCCCTGTAAATATGAAGAAATGTGTTTTCAGGACCTCATGGAGGAAAGAGAAATGTTCACCTTCTGTGCTCTTCCCTTCTTTCTGTGGAAGTACAGTGGTCATTCTAGCAGCCACCTCTAGAGCAATGGGAAAATTTATGGATAAAATCTTCTTTTCTTGCTGAGAGGGATGCTTTATCATTGCTGCTGGCAGGTGGAAATAAAGAGCAGTAAACCACTGTGTCCTGGGAATGACTGCAAAGCAAGCTATTGCTTCATTTCTCACCCTTCCTCAACTTCCCTGTGGGCAGATGGTCACTAAGCAAACAACAAGCCTCCCACAAGTCAGGAGTGTACTCTGCAGCACTTTGGCTGCCAAAGTAAGAAGTACACCATGATTAAAAATGTTGCAAATACATCCATGGCCCTGTGTTCCTAACTAGGTTTTTGCCTTTCTTTGTTGTTTTGTTACATCTCCATTGCTGTTTTATTGCCTGTGAAATGGATATACGGGGAGAAACTCAACAGGTTATTCATAGCCACGGAAACAGCTCCTGACCAGCCTGGCTGAGCTGTTAAAACTAAACACTGATTTGCATGCTCTTATTTTTGCACAGGCTTTTTACCTGCTAAAAATGCTGAACGCTTCACAAAACAGATTTTGAGGTGGCAGAGATTATCTTGCATTACATTATGAGGATTTCTGATGGAGAAAATAAAGTCTTGGAGTTTCACCACGTTCATAAGGTTATGGAAAGCTTGAAAAGACTCAGCCTGGGCTGTCTGACCAGCCAAAGCCCCTGGGACAACTACTTGCTGAATATAGGGACGCCTTAAAATATGGAGTTAAAGCAGGTAAAGTAGCAAAACCATACATGCCTCATTTGTCACATTGTTTTGTGGATGCTTGAAATATTGATTCATGCATTGGGCTAGATTTGTATGAAAAGCTGAGGTTTATCAAATGTGTAGTATACATTTTGTAGTAACTTTCCATTTCCAGTTGGTGTTCATGATGCTGTGAAAAGGTTTTGTTATTACAGGAGGCATTTGAAAAGAGATGTATTACTCTGGGACCAGTTAACACATCAGAAGAGTGATTTTTCCTGTCTCATGTAGAGGTCTCTGCATGGTTAGTGAAAAAAACCCTATGCTCCCAGATTTGATACAAGAAGTATTACTTCCTTACTCAGATACTTGAGTTTGATATGTACCTATAAAGGCAGGAGGAAAATGCCACCTTTATGCCATCATTAATGTTAAAATTACCTGAAAGAGTAATGTTTTTGCAAGTCTGGCTTGAGTTTTGCATTTTTCCATTTTCACCCTCTTTCTCTTAATTATGGCATTGCTTATTACCTGCTTGACTGACTTCCCATGTCCTTTCTCCCCCCTCTATTTTCGGCTAACTTCTTTCCTGTATTTACAAAGGCATTAAGCAGAACACAGTCCTTAACTCAGTACAGTCCAGGAAGCAACAGAATGATGTGAAACTGAATTTGTTCAGAGAATCAAGGCCATATGAAGGTCTAGCCCTAAAAAATAAGGATGCTTCTGAGCACCTGCAAAAATGAATAATTTCAGCAAACATGTGTGTGTCACCCTAATGTAGATATTAAATTTAGTTGATTATCTTCTTTAGTAGTGCCTAATGCTTTACAGCTTCTATCAAATCTTTGGCCGAGGAATGTCTTTTTTCCAATGTTAGTGCAAAATGTCTTGTATTCCATATTTATTTTAACTACTTACTTTACAAAAGATAGTGGAGCTTGTGCAGAGAAAACTATTTATTACACAGAATCTGTTTCATTTTAGTGCATCCTCACTGCTTTAATCAATTTTTAGTGGCCTTGACACCATTGGTTTGGCTGGGGAATTGTTCACAGTTACAGTGAATGTAAACATGGATGTACTGTAAATACCAGTCTCTTGTAGCAAGTGAAGTTATAACAATTTCTCCTGTATCTTAGTCTTTTAGGGCAGCTAAACCCAAGGTGTGGTCATACATTTAATTTTTCAGCAGTGGTGGATTTCATCTGTGTAAAGAACTCTTTTCCTGTCTACATTTCCATTTCTCCCCTGCTCAGCACAGAGGATGACAAACATTCTGTACAGGGCAGACCTCAGCTCTGCCAGCACAGGACAGCCAGCCTGGCTGGGAGCCTTGGCTGGGAGCTACTGCTCGTGTTTGGATATGGAACTGAAAAGGTCTCATCTGCCTCTGAAAGGCTATAGTATAATTTTCAGGGGTAAAAAGGGACTGGTATCATAAAATGTTTTAATATAAACCACTATTTTTCATTCCTGATGTTTGCAATCAAGTTAAGCACCCATTCAGCTTCACTGGTGATAGCAAAGCCATTGTATGCAACTAATTTAATAATTGTGAAAATTTGGCATGCAAACATAACTTACTGCCTATTGGCCTAAATTTCTGTGCTCCAGGCAGATTTGGCCACATGGAAAAAAATTACATGCAGAAGGACAAAAAGGCACCTGGTATCCTGCCTGAATTTTTGTGGTTTTCCTTCTTTGATTTAAAACTCAGCTTCTTACTTGTTATTTCCTCCTCATGCTACTTGTTATATAATGGCTGATGTTACCCTGGTCTGGTTTTTACTTCACATGTTGGTGTGATATATTAATATGAGCTGGTTAGGTTATAGTTACTCTGATGTTCCAAGTTAAATATATAGAACTGTAGTGTTACAGACTTTGATTTAATTAGAAAAGAGCAATGCTTCAATGTCATGTCTAGTAAGTCTGCACTGAATACATGCTTTTATCAGCTTGGTTGTAGCCATCTACTTTAGAGTTTGTAGGGCAGCAAGCTTACAGGAACATTCAGTTAAAGGAAAGACAGAAACCATTCCACTGGGCTCTAGTACTAGGCAACAGCACCTGACTCTCCCTTATCAGCACCCCTTAGAAATCTGTTTTCATATAAAAATCTGTATGGGATTGTAATCTAATAGAGCAATATAAAACACCCAAAACTGATTTCAGTTGCAAGTCATTAAATAGTGTAGGATTTTTGCATGTTACATACTTTGCAGGTTACATACTTTTGCCAAAAGCAGTGTGTTTTCCTCTGCCTTACAGGTGACAGAAAACAATCTGCAGGCCTTTTCCTGCTGTAAATGCTTATTGCTGGCTGGAATTTTCAGCCACCTTCAGGCTTGTTTGGAGTTGGATGATCAAGTGGGCTGGTATTGCCCAGTAATGTCTGTGTACTAAATGTGCCTTACTAGTTAGTATTGGTTTCCTGACTGTCTCACAGGTCAATTCTGGTTAAATTTTTCACTCCATCTACAAAGCATATCAGGTAGCTCTCAAATCATCCTGCTCCACAGAGCATAAATTGACAAGACTGTAATTTCACCTTAAATCAGCCCTCAATGATATGAGTTTATTGTAGTCTCACAGAGAAACTCTCAGATGTGATGGCGTAGCACAAAGGCTCTGGTGCACAGTCCAGACTCTGTGCAGCAGAGTCTTTGTACTACACCATCATTTCCAACAAAAACATCTGAAGTGATGACTGTAAAATGCTGGAATATTTCAGTCCAATGAGCTATAGCTCAGAGCTCACACATAAATGCAGTTTGTTTTGTAGCAAAAATCTGAATGTGAACTACAGTCTATAGAATCAGTAGGTACAATTACTGAGTGTCCAATGGCCTCTTAACTGTCTATGTATCAAAAATGCAGTAACTTTCTCCTCTGCAGAAAGACAAATATTAGTGTACTCTGGTCTTGCTAAACCAAACCCTCCATTCAATGATATTTCTTAAGCATTGCGAAATACTCTTAAAATAAGCTTTTATGGGGAAAAAACATATATATGACTTCACACAGGAAATGGCTCCAATGTTCACTATCATGAATCAGATTCTTATGAAGAAAATACACTAAATGATAGGATCATCAGGGAAATTTTAGCAGATGGCAAGATTGTTTCCACGTAAGAAGAGTAAGGTAGTAACCATGTCTATTGGTTGTGTCTGTCTAAAGAGTCATGTAGCCTCACTGGTTTAAGAGAGGTTCCCACTTAGGCTCTAGAGAAGGATGAGATTTTGAAAGGCAAAAAGAGTTTGCCACAAGGTAGGTAGTAACTTTTACTTTCTGTGTAATCTAGAAGAAAACAGCAGTGGAAAAATTTTGGAGACCAATAACTTTGCATATATATTTAAAAATATTATTTATAATTTCAACATGTAAATTATTACAACTGAAAAACACTAAATGTGGTAAGAATATTTTCTCAGACAAAAAAATTTCAGAGAGAAGCACCTCCAGATTTGGAGGTACTGGAGGTTGTTTTTTTTTTTCAATTAGATGACAGAAGTCAGGCTTAATTAAAAACTATACAAAACTAAAACAAAATACCCAAAAAAACCCTCCATAACTTTTTTAAAAGAAATTTACTTTGGTGATAACTTGTGGGCAACTAATTCTTCCTCCTTGATGCTTTGGCGTTCTGTGAAACCCAGGACATGACAGGTCAAGGAAAAGGGTCAAATGGGCCTAAAAAGTATAACTGTATGAATAATGCTGTAATGCCCATGCCAGAGCAAATAGCCTGGGACTTCTGAAAATTCCAAATGTTTCAGTGTGTGTGTGTGAAAGTACTCTTAGTGATTTAGTAACCTTTGGCCCTAGACTTGAGCCTATGGTGGTCAGGGCTTCTGAGTCACAAGATTGGTGATGTTTACTGTAAGTGTCTGCATCCTCCAGGTGTTTGAACCTTGGGTGAACCTTGAATCATGTGGAGGTCTGCATAAGCACATTGCCTATAAATCACTGTTACCTGAAGGCAGACTCCTGAACTGAGCATCTTTTCCTGCTCGCTACTGCAGAGAAGGAGCTATTATATCCTGCTGACTTGTATCAGCAAATTAGCCTCAAAAGCACATGTTGATATCTAATTTTTTCTTTCCTTTTTTTTGAAACTAGCCATTGTAATTTTGACAGTTTAAAACAATTGAGAAACAATTCAATCATTCAGCCAAATCAAGTATGTAATTTCCTTACAAAGGAGAATTCTTACAAAGATTACCAAATAGTCTCTTGTTTAACTTAAACATTTCATTTCAATTAAAAAAATGACTGCTAATATTGAATTTGATTTTTTTTACAGTGTAGAGGTAGGCATTTAAAAAGTAAACTCATCTTCAGCTGAAAGAACTCAGTATGGGATATGAACATCAGAATTAAGCATAGGAATGTTCTTTTGGGGAGATTTTTTTTTCCTATATATAATAATGAACTGTCAAAACAGTGAGATGGTCATGAACTCTGTGATATCACTAAGTTGCTGGGTATTTTTTATTTGTCCTTTTTAATAGCCTTTCTTGTACTTTTTAGCAAGAGAATCACTCAGTTCTTGTTATGGAGACAGAGAGAGAGTGCAGCTCTCTCTATTTCAGGGACAAAGATGGGAGACTGTGTGACCAGGCTGCTCCCGCTCTCAGTTGTGTGGCACAAAGTGCCAGTGATGCATGCAGAGGGCAGCTGGGTGACACTGCTCTGCCCTGCAGCCCCTCTGGCCGAGCCACTGCGTGCTTGTCACATCTGGGTGCTGCAACAGACCTTAAAAGAGCTCTGATGTGCACTGAAAGCTTTCTGAGATTTGATCCCAAGCCAAGGAGATTGGGTGGCTTGTGTGCCAAGTTGAGTGGGCTTGGCACAGAGCTCTTTGGCCCTGACCTTTGCTAGAAGCTGGGGAGTGCAGGGCTTTGTGGAAGAAAGCAAGTAACATGCTCTGGGTGGTTAAAAGCTGACACTAGGGTCTCAACAGCTTTGGCCAAACTGAGCACTGTTTTCCCAAGCTGAGAATCTGCCTGCTAGGATGACTCTGTCATGGTTTGGGCCTGGCACAGAGCCAGTGCCCCCATGAGAATACCCTCTCCCTGGTGTCTCCCTGTGAGATGTGACCAGGAAGAAGCAAAGCAGGCTCCCGCTTAGAAATAAAGAAAACTTTATTAACTAAACTACAAGAAAAGAGGGAAAAAAAACCCCAAGGAAAATGAAAACCTTACAAAAGCATTTTCCTCCTCCCCCTACCAAATTTCTCAATGCAATACATTCCCCCAAATCACCAACTCTCAGTCTGGCACCACCCTTTAGAATACTCAAACTTCAGTCCATGAAGAGGAGAGGAGTCCTTCTTGCACCATAGGCTTCCCCTGGAAACACGCTGAAACCTTGTGTGCTCCCATGTCACTCGGCACCGCCCGGAAAGTCCTTTTGCCGCTTGTGACATCTTCCTTCCATGCCCAGTGCTCTCACCACTGTGCATGGACCAGAGCTGCTTTTAGGGTTGTCTTTCAATGATGCCTTGTCTCAATCCAAAAAGGCACAGTCTCTGCTTTGGGACATCTGTCTCCCCCAAAAACTTTCACCCCCTGGTGCCGAGGGGTACCCACAATGAACCCTCCCGGTTCTGAGGCACTGCCTCCCCCTAAATGCAGTCTCTGTGTCACAGGAAAAAAAACTAGTTCAGTCTATGGCCACACAAGAAAAGTCCAGCCAAAAGGCCACTCCGTCATCTCTCCCCCCACTCAGCCAGTCTTCTTCACTTCCCTCAAGCCTAGTCCTTGTTATCTCATCTCTTATCTCTCTTCTCATTCAGCTCCAGGAGGATCAGCATTTGCAAGGTCTCAATCATGTAACAAAAGTGTTAAAACTTTCAGTCTCTGCCTGTCCCAGAGCTCCGTCGCTCCCACGTGGCCGGGCACCTTCTCGCCGCACTCCTTCCCCTCCTGGGCCGGCCACTATCAAATTCAGACGCCGGCTCTCCCTCTCTCTCTTCCCTGGGGGCGGGGGGAATGGCTGCCCGATGTCTCTTGGTGCTCCTTCACCCTTCCATCCTCAAAGGCCTCCTCACTCCCATCTCTGTCCAGCCCCAGGCCTACCGCATGGCTGCCCCTCCCCCTCCCAGCAGCAGCAGCTGGACGGGGGAGGGAGATCCGACCTCGTTCCGACGAAGTCCGAAGAGAGCTTCCCCGGCGCGCAGCTCTGGTTTTTAACCCCTGTGTTTTCTCAGAGGCGTATCTAATTTTCAGTGGTCGTACCAAGTTCCAATCTTAAAATCTGAGCATCCATTGGTGGTTTGATGGTAGTGACCACAGCATCTCAGAAATCTCATTTCTGGTCCAACCACCACAGACTCACAGCCAGCTGGACAGCCAAGTTGTGCTCCCTTTTCCTCCTTTCCCCACCCTGCTACCAGCCTTGTCTCAGGGACTCTCAGAACATCCTGGTGCCACTTGATGTGTGGCTGCACACTTGTGACTATCATTCAACTCCTACTTAGATTTTGGCTGATGTAGCTCAAGCTAAGGCATGATGTATTCAGGAGCAGTGCCATTAGGTGGCCAGAAAGAGCTAAAGGGTCATTATGCAGCCATTATCATCCACAAATTGCTGTCCATCATCTCTGCCCGGCGGTTTTGTCAGAATCTGCTGTCTTCTGGAAATGGTAGAGATCAAACTTCCAAGCTGGGGTATCAAAAATATCAGCTTTCCCCCAAAAAAATTTAGGTGACTCCAGCAGCATCACAACTTGCTGAGGTTGGGATGTTTCCAGTTGTGACACAGAGTACACCCACACTGTGGTGTAGGAGGAAGGATGAGCGCATTCACCATGGGCTAGGTAACATTTTTTATCCTCACAGGTGCACAAATTGAATTGTTACAAGTCATAAAACCTTGTGACCTGCAAGGTAAAGGACTGAATTCATGAGATAGGTTAGTCTGGTAAAAATGGATTGAGCTCCTGTTTGTCATGGTTGCTTGTTGTATTTTTTAATGAGCTCAGGAAATCAGAGTATGCTGTCCTGTAAATCCAAGCTATTCAAATGGACCACGACAGCCCTCTGATGAGTGGCTGCTTCCCTGCAGGTGTTTGGAGATGAACAATATATCCCTGTAGATGTAGGATGGGGTTGCCCTGATGCTGCTGCCTCAGCTGATTTTTGGGGATGTCGTTTCAAAGGCAATACTCCCTAATTGCCTGCTCTTTGTTTTGTCACTGTGAAGGCACATGATAAAAGTTGTAAATTTTTGGCGTTCTTCTTTTCTCTTTGCTGGGCTGATTTATTACCGGAGATAGTTAGCTCAGGGAATGCCATTTTTGCTCTGTTTCTCGGCTGTTTAGGCTGTTTAGGTTTTCTGCTGTTTTAGGTGTGCTGGAATTCTCAAGGATGTCCTTGGAGAGCCGACGCTTCAAAGGACGAGGAGAGACTTCTGATCTTGTCTCAGTCTCGGTGTTTATTAATTGTTTATCTAAAAGATTTTCTTTCAGCCCGACAGAGGTCTGCACAGCAAGTCAGCCATGGGCACACTCCCGAAGCCCCCGGGCGGTCACTTATCTTTATACCCTAAGTTACGTGTACAATATTTATCATTTTTCTCCAATACTTTCTACTCTTATTAACCTGTGCACTTCTAGTAATGACCAATCCCAAAGTGCCACCACCACCACAGAAGATGGAGGCCAAGAAGAAGAAGAAGAAGGACAGGACACGCCCCAATTCCTCCATCTTACTTCTTTAGACCCCCCTGTACCAAAATCCTAAACCCTGTGTTTTACACTCTAATTAACTTATCCCTTCACCATACACCCAGTGAATTCCTCCTATCCTCATACAGGTCTCATCTCCTGTGTAGGATCAAAATCCTGCCACCAGACACTTCTGGCAACATTCCAGGATTCCCGAGCCCCCCAAGGGTGGTCTCGGCCTCTCTGCACCTCCATCCTGAGGTGCTGAGATCCCACATCTCCCCCTTCTGTTTGCACCAGGAAGATCTCTTTTACTATCCGATTCATAGCGTGTTTTAAACATGCAAATATGCATGGGATGACAAGTATGAGGAATAGGAGAATTATTAAAACATAGAATCCTACTCTTAAAATTCCTCTCCAAATGGGAGAGATGTCAAAGAATTCTACCCTTAAAA
Source organism: Ammospiza caudacuta (assembly GCF_027887145.1). Classification (NCBI taxonomy): domain Eukaryota; kingdom Metazoa; phylum Chordata; class Aves; order Passeriformes; family Passerellidae; genus Ammospiza; species Ammospiza caudacuta. The sequence goes on along the minus strand of NC_080593.1, from coordinate 73,353,816 downwards.
TTCCTCTCCAAATGGGAGAGATGTCAAACTATTCTACCATACATTTTGCTTTGGCTGACTAATAGGTAAATTACCCCCATTGCTTATTTCAATGAATGAAAGAATGATGCGTATAAGCATCATAAAACTCATGGCTTCACTTTTGTGTGACATCATTGCTTTGCTTTTCATTCAGGACCTTAACAGAGAATCCCCCCAAAGTCCTTAGTTTCTTCTTATTTCTCTTCCGAGTCGTCTTGGCAATCTGAGTCTCGACCCCTGTCTGAGTACTCGTCTCTTTGTTTTTTGGATCTTTGTTTCTGGGATCCGCATTTTCATGTTCTCGCACTCGAAATGGTTTCACGTGTCGTGCCGTCACCCACGTCTCGATCTGTGGAGATACAAGCGAAAGCCTTGCCCCCCACTAGGTGGCGCTGTCACCGGCCTCCCCAGCTCGGATGACAGCATGAGCTCTACCGCCCCTGTCCTGTCGATTGCCGTGTTCGTGATCTCATTTGAGACCGTGTCTGCTTGGCTTTTAATTCAGCTGGAAATGGAGCTTGAACACCAGAACGTCTCCCTTGAAGGGAAGGGACTGGGACTCCGAGGGTTATACCAGAGGCATCAAGTCTGAGGAGGGTGTGGAGCCGCTGGGACATAGGATCCCGAGCACGGCCCCTCCTCGCCCGAGGCGTCACTCTCTCCCCCTCGTTCCACCTCCGAATCTCCTCCCCTCGGTCTGTCCCGACTCTGTCTCCTCTCCCTCTGACGTTGTGTCCCTGGCTCCTCCCGCCGGTGTGTACAGCCCGCCCCCCGCCGGCACCCGGGCCCGCCCCGCAATTCGAGCCGACTTTGCTCCCGGGTTACTCTGCCGGCCGGGCCGGCTGCCACCCCCCGGCGCCGCGCTGATAAAAGCCGCGTCTGCACTCATGTCTCCCTTTATCTCTTCACCCGCGCTCCCCGCCAGCTCCGTCGCTGCCGCGCCGTGCCCCCCGCGGGAAACGCCTCTCCCCCCGATCCCTTCTCTTCCCCCTGCACCCCCCCCTCCGATCCTGACTCCCTTGTATTCTGCGGAGTTTTAGGACGCTTTAGGAGCTTCTTAGGGTTTCTGGGTTTTGGGACCGGGGCTTTAATATTATTTCCTGCTCTCTTTTCTCGAGAGCCCTTTCCCCTGGCTTCTTGAGGCCAGAACTAGTTAAAATTTTTTCTTTTTTTTTTCTCCTGGAGCTTTGCTCCCCACCCTCCTTCTGAGGGTGCCGGCAACTTTTCGTTGCTCTCCCAGTCTTTTCGACTGTGCCGAGATGATGCCTTTCTGGCATCAATCTTGCCGACGAGAGCAGCTTTAACGCTGTCTCGTCTTTTTTTTTTTTTTTTTTTTTTATTATTTTTTTTTTTTTTGTTAAGAAATATAAGTGTCTATTAATTTCCTGCCAAAACCCCACTTCGAATAGCAGGCATGTTTCGGCCAGTGGGTAATTAAGCCTTGCCCACAACAACAGCTGTTTTAATTCTTTCTTTTGAGATCCTTTCTGTATATGTTTGAGCCACGCCTTGTAAGGCGGACAAAATTTCCCGTTGTTTTTTGGGAGAGTGTGCAATTATGTTCTTATTTTTTGACCTTCTCACCGAATCTGTCGTCAGAGCTGTCCGAAGGCTCCCTGTCTCTGTCCAGCAGGTCACAGGAGAAGGAATCCAGAGGCGCCTTCTGGTTCCGATCCGGGCTGCTCTGCGAACTGCCTTCGGCAGAAGCTGAGAGATGGAATTCTCAGTGACTGCTGTTTTTTTGCAGACTCTTCTGGCTGTTTTTTTTTTTTTTTTTTTTTTTTTTTCTTTTCTTCTTTCTTCTTTTCCTTTTTTTTTTTTTTCTCAGGCTTCTCTCCTCAGGAGCTGCTCTCTCGGCTCTTCAGCTCTTCAGCTCTTCAGCTCTTCAGGGCTGATCCCCCCCCGAAAGGGTTGGTGGGGTGTGCCCACGCAGCGAACGCCACTTGTAAAGTTTTCTGTGTTGCTGTTCTGGTGGCCTGGAAAGGCCCAGGGATGGCCTTGGAGAGCCGACGCTTCAAAGGACGAGGAGAGACTTCTGATCTTGTCTCGGTCTCGGTGTTTATTAATTGTTTATCTAAAAGATTTTCTTTCAGCCCGACAGAGGTCTGCACAGCAAGTCAGCCATGGGCACACTCCCGAAGCCCCCGGGCGGTCACTTATCTTTATACCCTAAGTTACGTGTACAATATTTATCATTTTTCTCCAATACTTTCTACTCTTATTAACCTGTGCACTTCTAGTAATGACCAATCCCAAAGTGCCACCACCACCACAGAAGATGGAGGCCAAGAAGAAGAAGAAGAAGGACAGGACACGCCCCAATTCCTCCATCTTACTTCTTTAGACCCCCCTGTACAGAAATCCTAAACCCTGTGTTTTACACTCTAATTAACTTATCCCTTCACCATACACCCAGTGAATTCCTCCTATCCTCATACAGGTCTCATCTCCTGTGTAGGATCGAAATCCTGCCACCAGACACTTCTGGCAACATTCCAGGATTCCCGAGCCCCCCAAGGGTGGTCTCGGCTTCTCTGCACCTCCATCCTGAGGTGCTGAGATCCCACAAAAAGTTAGCAAAGCTTTTCATGGTTCTAGTTTTCCACTTAAAAGTCAAGGATACTATTAAAACAAATGCAATGGAGAACAATTCAGATTAAATTTATCCCTATATTTAATCCTTTATGCAAATCCCTTAATGTTTGAGTTGATAAATTATAAGTAGTTATACATCTCAGTGCTTTTACCTATGGCTTTAGGACTGTTTGCACTGTAACTGACCACTTATTAAGTTGTATCATAAACAGTTACTGAATATTCATGATGCAAACATCAAATTACTACATTTTAAATGTTTATATGGTAATTTTAATTATAATAATGCCATAATAATCTAAAAGGAACATTGCAAATTTGCTTGAAATTCTGAATTTTTTAGTAAACTGCTGAGTACCATGCTTATGTTAATAATCTATGAGTAAACACTTTATATATATATATTTGCACGCTATGGAAGACAGAACTGTTTTTTCTGAATAATCTGTTGCTGCTCCTGATGAAGACAAACCCCAGCAGAACACTAATGATCTTTAAGAGGGGCTCCTCTTTAATGTCTTCATTTCAACATCACTGAGTCATGCACAATGTATTTCTTTAGGATGAAAAGAATGATGAGAAACATACACCATATGTATATATGTACACACACCCACATCATTTATATTTCATGTATGTGTGAATATGCTTAAAGCTCCCTCAATCTCATTGTTTTTTAACAGTATTTCACTGAAGAAAGCAGCAGCAGTTCTTGGAATTGGGGCAGATAATGTAATTACAGTGAAGTCCAGTAAAAGTTAAGACATACCACATCTATCAGGAATATTTGATTGTGCTTAACTAGCTCTGCCTTTGGTTCTGTTTCCTAGCAGGACTCCCATTTTATAAAATGAACTCTCACTGTTTTGAAGACTCTTCATAAAAACAGGGTTCAGTTTTACATGTTGCTTTTTGTAGGTCTTTATTCAGATCTTGGTGTGTTCAGCCAAAGCAAAGAGTGGCTGCTGTGCTTGGGGAAAAAGCGGAGTAAGACATATTAGAGTCTTGTGGATTTATTCCAAAATCTCATTGAGTTTTTGCCTTTAGGAGATGGTGCCTTTGCTCCCTGCTGCCTTAATGGTTGAATCTGTTGAGTCTCTGTATCTATACTGTCAAGCATGGCAAGCCAAGTCAGAAGCTTGGCACATTTCCAGAATACAGGTTTCAGTAGCTCTTGGATGAAAAGGTGCTGAGGAAGATGAACTTAGGAGCTCATTCTTCTTCTAGTGTTGGATTTTATTTTTCTCAACAAAAATGAATTTTGATCACAGCGATGACATGAATTTTACCATGCTGGTAAAATTTTCAGAGGATACAAACTCTATAGCATAGTAAATAATAAAGAACAAATAGTACTATAAACAGTCTTACAAGTAGAATGTGATACCAGATTTCCTGTATATTTCAAAGTTAATCAGAAGAATAAATGTCATTATTCTCCTTGGTTCTTTTTCCTCTTGATATTTGACACCGGGGAAATTATTCCATCTGATTTGGAAGCTGAAATACTGAAAAGTGACATGTTGTTGTTTTCACTCTCATTTTTAATGTTAATGTGGAGTTGAGTCCGACAATGCTCTCTGAAATCTGGCAGCATTTACTCACATGAAGTTGTCATTGATATTGATTGTAAATGACAAAACAGGATGTATTCCCCCTCTCTGAGAGTTATAAAATAACTGAAAACTTTATTTTTGAAGAGAATGAGAACTGACTAGTAATTTTTGTCAAATTCTAGCCTGTTTTTTCAGCCAGTTTTCTCCAAATAGAGAAAAATTCGAAGTGTTTCACCTTGATACATTATTAAATGAAACACATTGAATCTGTGTTGGATCACAGATAACTATTTTTAAAATTACTTAAAATTAATGTAGTATTCAATATATAAATATTTAATTTCATATTGATCTGAAATGGGGGCTTTTGTTACTGTTCAATTGCTTTTCACATTGCTGAAACTATGGATTTGGGGGAAGAGCCAAGAAAGCTCAGAAAATGTTCTTCAGCATCATTACCATTACAGCAATGACGGTATCTACATTTGCAAAAGCATTTAAGACCCTGTGGTGTCTTTGGATAGCTTCTGATCAAAAGTAATGGAAGTTTTTTGATTGACAATACTTGGGTTATTTGTGTGATAAATATATAAGGGTATTTCACACACAAATGCAAGTAGTTATTTACATAAATTACCATTGTAATTTGGTCAGTGATGGTTTTTAATTTCTTTTATTTTCTTTCTTTTCTAATTCACCCTGAAACAGACTAGGAAGAGATGGGATAGTAAAGAGGAATGTTCTTTATTATAAATTATAGATATAAGTTCTGCATGTACTCATGCAGTAATCTAACACATCCAATTGGTTTTTCATGCATTAGCTAACATAATTCCAAAAATTAAACACACTACATGTGCAACTTTTGAGCTCCTGAATTACTGTATGTCTTCAAACTTGTCATTCACTTTATCCTCTTGAGTGAGGATACTTGGCTTTTAACAGAGTAAGGTTAATTATGCATCCTGAACAAAATTCTCAGCTCTGGTGCAAGTATGTGGATGTAGGATGAAAGCTGCCACTTTTCTTCTGGGGGCATTGCTGTGGTTGTGAAATGGTGTGAAAAATTATGGCTTGTATTTTTAACCAAATTTAGTATTGTGCTTACTAAAGAGTCCGAATTTTTCAAATCTAGAAGTTCATAGCAGCTCTAGTCCATTAACCTCACCTGAGAATTTCTAGATAGATGTTATAAAAAGACTTCCATTCCTCATATTAGGAAACAATTTTTTAAATATTGCATATTGGACATAAAAGCAGTTCAGTGCTGAGGGGCATAGTAAAGATTTCTTCCATGGATTACTCCTTTTTGGGGGAAGTTGACCGAAATCCAGGAGTGGTCTCCAGGATCTTGCAAGGTTGTGTAAAACAGGCTTATCTTTATTTATGCATTAAAAAGACCTAAAATTGAAGCACACAATTATTATCTGTGCATGGTACAGTATTTGGTTTCTGATTTTTCTAATAAACACAGACTTCATTTCCTAAGCTGTTGAAAGTATTTGGAAGTGTAGATTTCATTTTTCTCCCAGCTGATTTACGACCGGAGATAGCTCAGGGACGCCACTTGTAAGGTTTTCTGTGCTGTGTAGGCTTGTAAGTTTTCTGTGAGCTGTTTAGGTGGCCTGGAAAGGCCCAGGGATGGCCTTGAAGAGCCCAGCGCTTCAAAGGACGACGAGAGACTTCTGATCTTGTCTCGGTCTTGGTGTTTATTAATTGTTTATCTAAAAGATTTTCTTTCAGCCCGACAGAGGTCTGCACAGCAAGTCAGCCATGGGCACACTCCCGCAAGCCCCTGGGCGGTCACTTATCTTTATACCCTAAGTTATGTGTACAATATTTACCATTTCTCCCCAATACCTTCTACCCTTATTAACCGGTGCACTTTTAGTAATAACCAATCCCCAAGTGCCACCACCACCACAGAAGATGGAGGCCAAGAAGAAGAAGAAGAAGAAGAACAGGACACGCCCCAATTCCTCCATCTTACTTCTTTAGACCCCCCTGTACCAAAATCCTAAACCCTGTGTTTTACACTCTAATTAACTTATCCCTTCACCATACACCCAGTGAATTCCTCCCAGTCCTCATACAAGTGTCATCTCCTGTGTAGGATTAAAGCCCTGCCACCAGACACTTCTGGCAACATTCCAGGACTCCCGAGCCCCCCAAGGGTGGTCTCGGCCTCTCTGCACCTCCATCCTGAGGTGCTGAGATCCCACATGGAAGTACACTGGATCAAAATATTTGAGAGGTGGTCTATCAGATCTCAGGATCCGTTGTTGTTGCCTCTTTGTATGAACCAAAAGACCACACTACTTGCTTATCTTCCCTTTTCATTAAAATTCCTCTGGAAGTTGACACTCTTTGCTCAAGGAGCAAAGCTTGCTTGCCAAAGTAATGCCTGGCAAACAGAATATAGAAGAGTAAAAGTTAATTATTTGTACTGCTATTTGTCTTAGTACAGTATATGAGCTCAGTGTGTCTGGGAGTTTTATTTGCAAGAGAAACCAGCATTCAGCAAGGAAAGGTATAAATTTATAACATGTTGGTTACTTCTGTTTTCTTATGCAAAATGTTCTTTGAATACTCAGCATGGGATAGCTTTCAAAACACAGCAACCAACCTCTCATGGAGATGCTTGGAGCTGACATAGGGAATGTAGCATTATTTTATAGCCTAGCTAAGTACTCACAACGTTTATCACGTAGACAATCCACAGGATAATGTTGCACTGGATGCATTAATTATCTGTAGGGGTTTGTAGGCTTTAACCTTGATATTTTATGGCAAAGACACTCAACTGTGTTACTATTATGAGAAGTTAACGGTGTTGGTTATTTGATGGTTAGGTTTACCAATATCTGTGCTGTCCTTCTAAGCCACAGGAGCAATAGCAAACATTGTCTTGGACGTAAAATTAAATGCCTAAAATCACAGCTGGGAGAAGGATTACTTTTAACATAACATGGTCCTTTCTCATGTGTTTGACAGGCTATTAATTTTTATGGGTTTAAGCTGGGAAGATCCTTTTACTACTTCATTAAATTTTATTTCTCTTCAGTTAATGGAGGTATGCCTCTGAGCAAGGAGAAATTTTTAGTCCTGTTTATTTTCTTTTAAACTCTAGGTAGAAAGAAAAACCTGAATTCTTCTGAAGAATTATTTGCACATATATCATTTCAAAGTGGCCATCATATGGTTTCACTAGGATTTTCTACAATGGTGTAACTAGCTGCCCACAGGCTCTCTGTTCTATCCAAATAAATAGTATGATACAGCTTTTGTCATAGGGGACAAGAAAATTCAGTGTGGACAATATGTTGCTATCTTTGTCCTTTGGTTGAAGTTGAAAGAAAAGTTATGAAAAAACGCTGAAAGTAGACATTTATTCCAGAAATCTTACATGTTCTTTTCCCTGTCTCAGGGAAATCCTGAATCCCTGTTAAATGTTTGAAAATAAAGATAAAAGTAAACTTTATACTGGATTTCAGCAGGAAATATAATCATAGAATAATAGAATATTTGGGTTTGAAGGATCATAAATATCATCTAGTTCCTACCCCTCTGCCATGGGTGGGGACACCTCTCACTAGGCAAACTTTCTCAGAACTCCATCCAATCTGGCCTTGAACACCTTCAAGGATGAAGCATCCACAGCTCCTCTTGGCAGTGGATGCCACTCCCTGTTTCAGTGTCTCACCACTCCTGTTTCAGTGTCTCACCACTCCCTCAGTAATGAATTTCCTACTATCTCATTTAAACCTACTCTCAGTTGTCCTGTCACTAGCTGCTCTTGTAAAAGTCTCTGTCTTTTGTTGTAGGCTTCCTTCAAGTAGTGGAAGGCTGCAATTAGGACACCCAGAAGCCTTTCCTTTTCCAGACTGAACAAACCCAGTACTCTCAGGCTTTCCTCACAGGAGAGGAACTTCATCATTCAAATCATCTGCTGCCTCCTCTGGACTCACTCTAACAGGCTGATATCCTTACTGTGCTGAGAATCCCAGAGCTGGATGCAGCTCTGTGATCTTCCCAGCCACAGAAGTGAGAATAAAAAACCAGAGGACTCAACATTTTAAAGGGAAAAGTCCCCAATACTTGTGGATTTCTATAAAAAGCAAACCCAGTGAAGAGGGTGACAAATAGCATTGATGTGCAGTAATTACCAGCCTTGGTGAGTTCTCTAGATAAAGGGTAGAATACCTGAAAAATGTGACTGACTCTGAGTACAACTCATGTGGGAGCTGCCATATATGTCAAGTTCTCAGACCTAAGAGTAGGAGATGTTTCTATTGTGATTTGAGTTTTCTTAAGCAGAGAAATAAACTTATTTTGTTTTTGAAGGCTGAACTCACCCATGTGTGCTGCTGGAACATCTTATGGAGGTGACCAGAATGGGATAAATTACTTCAGGTGATTTTTCTAACATTATCCAGTGAATCTGGAGAATATTAAGACTGAGAAATAATTTTCAATAGTACAATCTATTTTTGATCATCAAGTCCAACTATTAACCGAGTACTCACGTAGGTATCATCCAAAAAAAATAAAATATTGTTTGAAGTGTTTGTGATCTTGGAGAGGTTTGAATTATTACCACAGGAGTAATTCTGAATTTATGTTATGCCATCCTTAATGAAATTGTGATACATTAATACAATACATTCCTCTCTAAACTTAGTCCTATATTAAAGACTGAAAGACCCAGCCTTACTAAGTCTCTGTCAGTATCCTTATTCCCAGAGTGGTCATAAATGAGTTTGAATGAGTTTTTCCCCCCTGCAGTGGGCTGCAAGTGATGGACTAACCGGAAATTAAGATCATTTTCTCTGGTGATTTGTTCGGAGAAAGATGAATTATAAAGTGGTGGTACATAGCTTCTCTATGCATGGAATCAGCAGGAAGCTGCAAGACCAGGCAGAAAAGTAGGGAAAGAAGGATTTTAATGGAGTGGGTGATTTTTTACTCCAGTTGGGTAGGATAGCAGCCTGGTGTCTGTGGTGTCTCCCTTGTTTGTTTAGCCATAATGAAAACTTCTTGGAGTTTGGACCTGTCTGACAAGAAAATGTACGGTAATCTAACTAATAGAAGAGCTATAATAATGTATGAACTAAAGTATGACTACTGGAAATATTGCTCACATCAGACACTCCTCAGATAATCCCCACAATGAAACATTTGCATTAATCCTTTATCAAATGATTTTAAATCCAGGGGCTTACTCTCCTTGTTTTGAACTTCCTACCCTTGTTGCTTCAGACAGAATTCTTTCTGGCTTCAGTAAAGGCCATATGACTCTGGAAAATATGCAATAAAAATGATGCACTGTTCTTTTTCTTCTGACAAATTCATTCTTCAATTGGAGACATCCCTGTGAAATCCTTTGATCTGGTTGAACAGCATGCTAGCTTATATTTCAAAGCCAGGTATAGAGAAGAGAGGAAAAAACAGCTTTGGTCTTTTCCATTTTCTTTTCTCTTTTTGTTTGTTCAGAAGGACTCTTAACCACACTCTTTCTCATCTTGTATGCAGATTGCTCCCAAGATCAAACCGCAGATGACATAAGAAGGACTGACAATGGTTACCTATCAACCACAAGATGAAAAAGCCAACTTTTTCAGTATAGTTTTCTCCAACCCAGCTTCCAGAAAACCTGATGTTTACTTTCTCTTTGAAGAAATTGAAAGACTTAGCTGAGATTTGTGACAATAAGGTAGTTACACACATGAGAATTTACCTACTTGGTATTAACTGGACATGATTTAAATTATTCTAAGGCTAGAAATAAACTGTTATCATTGGTATGCACTAGGAGAAGTATAGATGTTTTCACAGCACTCAGCTTCTAAATTATTTTTTTTTAAATTCATCACAAAGCTTGAAATTTGTTGTGTGATGCTTCCCTGGCTGAAGGGTATTTTTCACTGTATTAAGAGGATACCTGAACAAACAAACTTTAATTCTTGTGAATTGGTGTGAATCCTACCCTCTCTGTGGGGCTGATATTTTCTTTCTGCCTTGGTTTGGGACTTGCAGCAGGAACTGACTGCTATAAAAACAGCGTTCTGTCTTCCATCAGCAAAATGAGTAGAATAGAAAGTCACAGCTTGACAGACCTTGAATTGCAGCTGTCTTCCCTACAGTCAAGATGAGATTTTGAAGCTGTGTTTGGCCGTCTCATTGTTTTAGAATGCTCTTTGTTGCTTTCTGCTGCACTGCATCACTTTTCCATAGGAAATATTCCATCTAAGTTTGAACATGTCAGTGCTGCGGTGTACTGTGGTGCACTCAGTCTGTGTTTTGCTCTCATCTGCAATTTACATCTGCCACGCTGGCTGCATCTTGTAACTTGTCTTGTGTGTCTGTGTTGCAGCATAAGAATGCTTAAAACTTCCCTCCATAGTAACTCAAATTAAGATTTTTTTATTCCAGTAGTTGGTCCCTACTCTATCTACTATGTAGTTGAGAAAAATTATGCCAGTTTAAAGCTACTTAGGGGCAAGAAAGGACTTACTGCACAGGGATAAAAGAGATTACCTTTCTCTTTAGGTAGCATTAGAAATGCCTCAGAGCTTCATGTTAAGTTTTATATCCCTTGGTGGATATTTAATTTCAAGAAAGATGTGGGCAACCTGGAGGGAAAACGGTGAAGGTGTGAGAATTGTTAGAAATCCTGAATATATGACACACCAGAAAACATTGAAATAATTTAAGTTCATTAGGGAAAATTGGAGGATGATCCTGAGCTAAATAACATCTGCAAAATGAAATATATTCCCTTCATATTCATAGTTTATAGATTAAAAAAAAAATAACAGTCAATGAGGTTTATGCGTTCAAAATTAAGAGGCACCTTCCTGATGGTAGGGACAATCAAGTACTAAAACAAGTTAATTTATAAAAAGGAATTATAATCATTTGCCATTTGAGGTTTTTAAAACCAGATTAACTGATATTTTCCAGTAATTATGTAGTTATAATTAATCTTGTTGAGGGCTGAGAAAGCACACCAGATGTTGTCTTGAGGTTTCTCTGGTCATGTTACATATGCACTTACCAGCATCAAGTAAGGAAAATAAAGGAGGAGTGACCAGGTTGCTGGAAGTGGAGGGGAGCTTTCCTGACTGGATCATGGTCACCACCAAAGGCCTGGATTTCTGTTTGTGTCATAACTCCCGCACACGTCAGAGCATAATAACGTTGTGCAAACCTTGAAGTAAGTTGGAAAATGTATGCAAAAAATGAAAATGTCCTCACCCACTGTACATGCAAAGTGGTGATTAGATCAGTTCCGCTCAGTGTGTGTATCCTTTGGCAATTATTAGAGTAATTGCTATAAAATATACTATAGAAAGATATCTTGCAGTTTTTCAATATGCAGACTAATTGACCTAAAAATGACTGTTATGTTTTATAATTTTTATTAAGATGCAACACCGCAAGTAAATTGAGTCTAATACAGTGTACAAGGCAATAAGAATGAATTAGATATTTTTAAAGGGATTTTTTCCCTCTTCTATTTAAGTACTTTCTTATTCTAATGCTTTAATGTCTGTAGGGTTCGTAGAACACCTACATAAATTTGAGTATACTAAATTACTCTATTTTCTCTGAGCCTGGAGCATTTAATGTACACATAGACAAAAAGGAATCTAATGATAAAGCACATCAGAAAAATCACATCTATATCTGAACTCTTTGTGTATGCCAGTTTCCCACTTTAGTTCTTTAAACAAAATAATGCAAAGACAATGTACAATGGCAGGGTGTTTTATGGCATGTGCTATTGGGTGCAAATTTGCTGCGGCAAAGTGGAAAATGGAGTAGAAACACTGTCAGTGTGAGTGCTGAAAGAGACTACTGCAACAAATGGTGACAATTAGCTTCTCATTTTCCCAGCATCATTGAAGAAGAAGAGATTAATCCTTTTCTGGTAAATTCAGAAACTGTAGGAGTTGTGAGAGTTAATATCTTTCAACTCAAAAACCACCACCAGGAATGGGAGTGCTGAATGATTTCCTTCTGTTAAAAGGAGGCAGCTTTCAGTTCCACCTCTGTTCCTGTCTCTTCTTCACAATCTGCTGGATGGGAGACCCTGATATGTCATGGTGACTGACACCTCAGTTATGAGGCAGTTCCAAATATTGTTATGTTTCAATTACTTTAGTTAGCAAAAATTTTTAAAATAATCTTATGCCATAGTGATAAATGTGCTACCTGTTCAGTAATTCAGGTAGTTACTGGCAGACATACAGGTCTCTGCTTCTCCCACTTGAGAAAACTGTGTATGCTGTTCTGTTTCAGGATCAAAAAGTTGATGAAATAAAAATGTGATGGTGTTTTATAAAAATGACTAATCAAGTGGCAAATAAATATCCAAGGAAGAGAAATATCAGAACGAGAGTAGTGGAATTTGTGTCTGTGCTTACTGGTGCCTTAGGTGGGTTTGAGTTATGACTCGAAGTCTAGCAATAGACTAGATTTCTTATTGGTTTTTATTATGTTTCTCTTGCTTTTGGTCTCAAATGGATGTCAATAGGCTTGGTGGTGATTTTCTGGTGACTGATTTGCTCACAGCAAATGTGGAAAAAAAATTCTTCCTACAGAAATTTCAGTCAAAGAAGAACTACCCTCCTCCTCCTCTTCCCTAAGTCCCAGAGAGATCTGAGATCTGAGACTTGAGTTGCTCACTCTGAAAAGAATGTGGCAGGAGAAGACTAGGAGGTATTCTTATCCTTAAACTGAGTCAAAATCTAAAGCAAGAGTGAAAAGATGGCAGGAAACCATTTCCTTTTTGTCTTCTTGGCCTCTCTCCTGTTCAATAATGGGAACCACAAACATATTTTAAGACAATGAATTTACAGGGCTGCTCATGTTCACTCAGAACTAGCCCAAGGCTTCTCAGCAGTATGGTCAAAATCAGACTTTTATAATTCAAGACTGACAACAAAATAGAGGAGATTTTGGGGGATATGGAGATGCTTTTCCTTTCTATTTGCAACAGGGCAAAAGTCATTAAGGTGGCAGGAGCAGTAGCAGCTGCAGGAAGGGAAATGTTAACAAGGTAATTGTTGCTGAATTTAGTAGTCCAGAGTAGAACCATATGCAGCTGATACATAGCTGTAATTTCTTTCTTGGTTTAATAATTATTTTCCAGGATAATTGTGATGCCAGTGCTTTGCTGCCATTCAGAGACCAATCTCCTTCAGGTGCACTCCACGATCATTTCTAACCTCTCTTCAAAATACCTTCTGCAACACAAAGTTAACTACCAGAAAAAACTTTATTGCGTCTCTTTCTCTGTAAAGAGAGGGGATCCAAATATTTCTTCTCAAGTCCACATTTCTCTGCTGCAAATTCATCTGAGGAGAATGCAACAGCAGCCCAGTAGAGTAGTGTGTGTATTTCCAACATTGCCCCACTGAGGAGTTGCAAAGCATTGTCATTTCCCAGGACTTCTGGCAGGAAGGTATTGGAGTACAGCTCTCTATTGTGAATGATACAGCTGTTGGACTGCTTCATTAAGCCTCCTTGTAATTGTTGAAGTTACTAGGGCTGCCATTTGTTTCTTTATGGACTGTTACTTTTCATGAATGTCATTTCAGATGTAGTACATGCATGATATGCAGCATGCAGGTGCAGTTTATGTTAAAAAAATTGTGTTGTAAGCAGAAAAGAGTGGAACAAAATTATAGAAATTAACAGAATTATGACCTGGAATGACCTACTTCATGTCCTAAGCACTGTTGTAACTATATTCTTCAAATAAACTTTCAAGGCTCTTTTCAATTTGTTTCATCAATAGAGTTTCAATTACCTCCTTTGGACATGATACCAGCATGTTATGATTTTCATCCCTTAGGTGCTTTAATACTGACCTTCCTGTGATTGGTACAACTTTTAGCACTGTCTCTACCTTCTTTTTACTAACCTAGTTACTTGTACTTTAACAACAAAAGAGCAAATTCAATTTACAGGAATAGACATAGAAAACAAACCTTGTGCTTTAGCAGCTAATTTAATCTAGGCTCTTAATAGAGGATGCCTGAAAGATCAAGGGCATAGATCATCCAGAGCCTAGAAAAAATTGACCACATCTCTTACAGGCCTGTAAACATTATACCATTTTAAAACTGGTTTCTAAGTAAAGGTTTGAGGGTTTTTTCTGTGCTGTTAAGTCCATGATTCTCTTAACTTGGACAGATTTCCTAGCAAAGTACTGTTTTTTCTTAAACTGGCAAAGGTCTTTAAGGGGCCATTTCAATTTCTACGGGACCACTTGCTGGGCAATATGTGCATTTAGAATACATTGGAAATTTTGGTGTGTATGATGTGGGTTATCAGCAGTGATGAAAGACCAGTGGGGTTCTTTTAAAACCACTGACTCTTTTGTAAAAATGTGTAATGATTTATGAAAATTGTATCATGGGGTATAATTGAGCAAATTCTTTCCAGGACACTCTCATTTGTCATTCTTAGACACCAGTGAAAACCTTGCTTAGTATCCTGATTTTAGTCTGAATGTCCACCTGCCTTTTTAGGGACATTGATGTAGATGGTGCTGGTCCTGCTCTGAAGCCTGCAGGCTATGCCTCTCTCTCACAGTGAAGTTGTACAAACTGAAGTAGTGAGCAGCAGAATGGAAAGAAAAGAGGTTTTACAGCCCTGTGACAGTTTAAATACAGCTTGATTAGAGAATTGTATCAGCTGCGAGTGTCAATTGTATCTCGGCCCAGCTTCATCTCTATGAATTTCCTTTCTCTTTCAGAAGTTTGCATTTTCCCCTCAGCACCACTGTTTCCAGCTCTCTCTCTCCAGTTTTTGTCCTTTCTTTCCCATCTTTCCCATCTAATGCTTGTGCCCCTGCTTCAGTTAAACCCCTGGACCCCTCTCTTTGCCTCGAAAGAAGGCAGACCCAGGCTACCCAGTAGCGTGTTCAAGTGAAGAAAAAACCTCTCATTTCACTTGCAGCTTTGGCATTGTGATTCATTATCCTTGAGGGGGTTGCCATATGGAAGGTTGGGGGGTTTTTGCTGAGTTTTTGTGCAGCAATGCAAAAGGGATGTACTGAGAACCACCCAAAACTCAGTAGGAAATGACAGAGGGGCATGAGCATGGTAGGAGAGGCCACTCCTAGAGCAGTAGCTGTAGGAACCTGAACCTTACCTGGTTTACCTGTGTATTCACAGTCTTTCCCAGATACTGTAGATGCCAGACCACCAACACTTGTGGGGTAGCTGTGCATAGCACATAAATAGAGAGGCAAGCAGGACCAGGGCAGTGATTGTGCCCTGTTCTCAGCACTGGTGAGGATACTCCTCAAATACTGTGCTTGGTTTTGGACTCCTTCAAGAAAGATGCTGGGGTGCTGGGGCATCCTTCCTGAGAAGGGCAACGAAGCTGATGAAGGGTCTAGAGACTAAGTCATATGAGGAGCAGCTGAGGGAGCTGGAGGTGTTTTTCCTGGAGAAAAGGAGGCTCAGGGGGCACAGAACCTAATTGCTCTTTACAACTGCCTAAAGGGAGGAGGTTGCAGCCAGATGGGATATGGCCTCTTCTTCCAGGCAACAAGGGACAGGACAAGAGGAAATGGCCTCCAGCTGCAAAAATAGTGTGTTTGGAGTTTTTTCACTAATAGGATGGGACTGCTGGGATATGTTCCTTGATGTTCCTTGAGCTTTTATTGCAGCATCAGCCTCATTACATGGTTGACACAATAGAAGGATGGCAAAAGCTCACATACAACCAGCAGCAGTCAAAGATTTCTTTGTTACAGAGCATTTAAAAAACTTTCCAGCCAATAGCATATTGCTAAACCTCACAGATAATTGTTCTAGCCAATCACTAAAAGCACACAGTGTTTCACACAATGCTTGCTTGTATGCCTTCTATTAACAATACACAATACACCAGTACTAAGCTCAAAACCTTCTACTATCTTGCTAAGCATATTTTTCTGTATTCTTAAGATCTATCTTAGCCAAGCCTAAAACTCAAGCTATTGTTTCATGTCCTTGCTTGCTATATTATTGTAACTTTTTTCTACTTTCAGACTTTGCAGCCGCAGGTAGTTCTGAGTTTTCTGTGTTTTTCTGTTTCTAAGGCCTGCTTTTACAGCTTTCTGGAAATCGTCTTACCCTTACTATTTCCCACAAGAGAACATTCATGTTGGATTTCAAGAAGAATATTTTCACTGAAAGTTTGGTCAGGAATGGATTGCCCTGAGAAGTGGTGGAGTCACCATCCCTGGAAGTGTTCAAGAAAAGACTGGACATGGCTTGGCTGACATGACATAGACTTCATGCTATGGTTAATCGACATGGTGGTGTTTGGTTAAAGGTTGGACTTGATGATCTTGGAAGTCTTTGCCAAACTTAGTGGATCTGTGATGTTGAGTGGGGCCATGTGCCTTGTGTAAGTATGCTCAATGTGAAATTTGTAAAATCACTGTGGACAAAGTGGAAAGGAAAGGTGCTAAGAAAGTCTGTAAATTTCAGAAATTTCTTCTGAATACTTGATTTCTGGTTTAGAAAAAACATTTCTTTTTAGAACTTGTTTATTAGTCAGTCAATCTTTTTGCTCTTTGCTTAGTTACTTCACATTAGGCTGACTACTAACTTTCAATCTTTCCTGATATGCAGTGGGTTGAAATATTCAAGAGAGGTTTCTTTTCTGCTTCTACTTTTCCTTTTGTTTGGTTTTGTTAGGCTTTTTTTCTGATTTTTTTTTTCCATTCAGTGGTCATTTATATTCTATCTTTGAAAAGCTTTTCAATGCGGTTAAGCCCTTCATAAATTCTAAAACTGAGACTCTTCTGAACAATTTTAGTCACCAGTGTTTTGTACCCGGGAATACACAAGACAAAATTAGCATTCAAAATCTGCCCAATGAACCCTGTCATCATCAGAGTGGATTTTATAAGAGTACATCATTAAGATATGAGAAAAGCTGGCAAGCCATTATATTATGACTTGAATTTCATTTGCTTCTAAGTGCCAATTGTAAGTGGAGTCCTTCCTTCTCTCTGCCTGTAACTAGGCTCATTAATCTCAGCAGGGTGGGACTAAAGAAGGTGCTGTTCAAAGGAATCATACATGCTGTCAAAAACATGCAAAACATGGTTTGGTCTACCCTCTAGGAGACTTAAAGTTTTAATTCTTTTTTTGGGCTATTTATGAGAAATGTTACAATGCTGCTTTTGAGCAAACTAATTCAGCTCTTCCGTAATTCAGTGCAATAAATCCAAATTGTGCTTTGTTTGGTTGTATTTTTTTTCAAATCCTGCATTTTCTTTAGTATAATAAATTTACAATATGATTTTCTCCTCAGTTAAATTATTCTAGCAATAAAATTCCAAACATCTGACTTAATAGGCACATTTCAATTTAAATAAAATGCACCGTGAATTAAGATATTAGCAGAGTGCATGCTATGACTGAGATGAATAGGGATACTTTTGTATTCAAACACCAAAAGTGGTCACAAAATTAGATTTCAGCTGAGCTTTCAAAAATGAGTGATAGCCTTTGGAAGTGTTGGAAGCTTGAGCCCTTAAGGTTTAAGAATCTTACTTGCAAAGTAGTTCCGAAAATACCACCTATTGTCACTGGTCAAAAAAAACTAAAACACCAACCAAACAGAAAGCCGTCTTAAAGAAATAGATAGTGAGGATTACTTGGAATTTTAATCTAGAAAAACAATTCCCACTAGTATTGCAGAAGTATTTAAAGAACACTTTTCAGTGAGTGGTTTAATTTTTCTGGCTTGTTCATGAATAACAAAGCTCAGTGCTTCACACTGTTGATCTAACCATCAGATAGTAATTAAACTGCTCTACATAGCAATCTCTAAGATGTTATGATGCTATTCTCAGAGGCTGAAACAAGGCAGTTCTATAATAAAATTATAACTCTGACATAAAACATTAATGGAGGCAGAGAGCTTTTCTCTCATGTTTCTCATACATCTCCAGAAAGACCTTGAATTACCAAATGAAAATTAAGCTGTTAGTGAGCTTGTTTAACTTTCATTGAGTGAATTTTAGTAGATGCGTTGTTTAAATAATAATAAAAAAGCAAAGTCATTAGATTCCCAAGCATTAAACCTCTTCTATGTAATTTCATTCTCACTAGAATTATCTTGGAAAGAGAATACACAGGGCTCTGAACTTCCAATTCTATTTCTGTAGGTGCAGATGTAGGTGTAGGTCATTTTACTTCCCTTATTAAGCAATTGCTTCTTCTGCCAGAGTGCTGCCCCATTCCAGCCATTTCTGGACCAGTAGTGCTTGTGTCAACCATCCTTTCTTCCAAAAACCTCATATTTGAGAGATCACATATGATGTCATAGCTTGTCTCCTCCTGCATTTCAGGACAGTGCAGGAAGGATGAAGAATCCTCCCCTGTTCTGTATCTCCAATCCCCTTGGTGCACAAGGGAATTAAAAAACAGCGTCCATTCCCAGAAAAATTCAGTGCAAAGGTGGGATAACACTGAGGCTGACCACCAGCAGATGATAAGGTAAGCTGTGTGCTTGCAGGTTTGCCGTGACATTGCTCACTCTTCTGAGCCTTCATGACTCTCCCACAGGGGCTGGCAAATGGGGCACAGGGTGCATGTGGGGTGAGCAAGGGGTTGGAGGGGCTCTTGCCTTGGTGCATGTGCTCCAGCCTGGGATATGGGGAAAACTGTGCCTAAAGCAGAAACGGTCTCTGAAGCTTTGCCAGAAAAGGGTGGCAGGGGAGAGCTCTTTAGGCTCTCTCCTTGCCCCAGGCCAGGCTCTCACTACTGTTTTAGCAATATAAACTGAGACTGAGTACTCTTAGATCCCAACAGTGCCAGCATGGCAAAGCAGGGGCTAGAAACGTACAGACAAGAGATAGGGAGGAGCCTGAATAGCATGGGCAGAACCACACCCAGTCTCAACAGGGACAAAGTAGTTGCAACACTTTTCATGGAGTGGAATCTTGGGCCATGGGAGCAAAACCTCATGTAGAGAGGGCCTTAGGACCCTTTTGTTCTCTGCTGTAGAAAAATAAAAAGGATAAAAGAGATGGTGGATGCCTGTCATGCTACGGGCAAATCACTTCTAAGTGCCTTGCATAAGCATATTGGGACATGGCACTGAGCCTGACTGGGTTTACTCAGCTCCATATATGTCCAGGCTGGGGATTATCTTGGCTCTGTGTGGTTTAAAACAAAATAGTTAATACAAAATCAGCATCGATCTTTGGCTGACCAAGGAATAAAACTGAGTCTTCCTGGATGCTAATTCAGTGCGCCAGACATCAGAGCTCCTTATGCCTCAAAGGACATAATGCTGTTGTTGCTGAAGGACCTGTGGCTCAATTTCCCAAGGCACTGACTGACTCGGGCAACCTAAGTTCCTAATGGAGAATGTGTAGGATCTCAATCATTCAAGAAGTTCTATTTTCTCTTTGAGGTGCTTGCAGACATCAACTGCCCCAGCTGACCTTCTCTCCACATCATGGGAAGAACAGGAAAGTTTAATGTCAGTTTTCCAGTTTCATTATTAGTTATGGTCTCTATGCCTGTATGTACCTCATCAGATAGCCTCAAATGCTGCACAGAAGAAGCTAAGTCAGGACATAAAATTAGCCAGATAAAGATGGATTACTGCACAAGAAGTCAGACTCAGAAGGGTAAGGCTATTATTTAAATGTCATTCAAGTAAGATATAATGGTAGGCATGATGTAGCAATATTTGTGTACCTCTGAACTTTTGTAAAACACACATAATTCATACAAGGAGAGGGAGTTTATAATTTCAATGATAATCAGATTAAAATTCACAGGGCCTCATTTGTCCAAGGTCTGGATACAAGTAGATCAAAATATCTGCCCTCAGATGATGCTGGAAATCTTCATGATAGTAACGATGCCCCTCATTCCACCCTCCCTTTTCTTCTGCAGGACCAGGCTGGGAATTGAAGATAACACTGTCAATTGTCCTTAACCCTTGGCCTTCCCAGGTGCAGCTAACTGCTATTAGATATTACAGTGACAGTTCTTTCTACAGGGAACTTAGAAAATCTTAGAATCCAGTTTCCCCTTGTCATGAGTATAAAGAGCAGTATATATAAATATGTAGTCATTCATACATGAACACATTTGTGTGTGAATATATACATACATACATAATATAATGAACTAGGAACAATAATTAACACTACGAGTTTTTTATATGTTTTAGGTAATTTCATTAGTCTTCATGAAGGCCTTGACAATTTCTGTGTTTGGTTATAGGGAGTAAAAACAATCTGCATTTTGAATGATCTAGAAGAGGAAAAAGAGAGAGGAGGAGTATTAGCAATGGTAATATTGATACGGACACTTCTCCCCTCTATTGCCACTTCTTTTCTAACTAGTTCCACCACTGAGTACGTGTGATGAGCAGAAACATTTCTGATAGCTTTGACAAGCACATAGAGATGAAATATTTTTGGAATTCTGTTAATTACAAAATCTCTCTTTTTAAATTATATGTTAGCCTCACTCAGGTAAGTTGCATGTCTACAATAGAGGATAGAGGTGGCTGAAGGTGTTCACAGAATACTCAATGCCACAATTTTATTTTCCTTTTTTTTCCATGAATATTCTAGTCCATACAAAATAATCTGGGTTCTTTACTGTCTGCACTTTATTCTGTAACTCTTACTACATCTAGTCTTTAAATGGTTTAAAAACGTATGTTCATGGTCCTGGGATTGCCTGCAACTACCTGTATCAAAACACAATTTCCCAGGAACTAAACAGCTTTTAACTGATGCATTTAAGCAGTTTCTGACAGTTCTGCCTTTGCCATTTAAAATTATGTGTATTTTATTGGAAAAATGTCCTTCTTGCTGTGCATCAGTCCACAGTGATTTATGAAGGATGAGAATCTCTGTGACAAACACACAGCTTCAGACGACAACTGTCACAAAGTTTACACATGCTCAAATTCAGGAGTTTTGGGAGTTTGGTGGTGCCTAAATTTTTTTTTTTTTTTTTTTAAACTCAAATCCATTGAGAAATGAAACAGAAAATATTACTCTTCTTTGACGGAGTGTCCTGTGGGTTGATTCCACACCGGCAGCCAGGCAGGCAGAGAATTGTAGCACCAGGTGATCTCTGTAATGGAAAGGCGAGGCTCGGTGCAGGATGCTGGTTGCCTGTTCCCGGACACTCCGCACTTCCAACAAACTCCCACAGGGTGGCAGAGGCAGCTCACGTTAACAAACTACTTAATCGGGCTGCAGGTGGAGGAAATCCTGGCAATCTTACATCTGGAAACCTTCTGCTAACTAGCTGTGGGGTTGTGGAAAGCCTGCAGGGGCACTGCCTTTGAATACCCTCCTCTTTGTGCCCTCTGGACACTCCAGCTTCTCCTTGCGGGTATATAACGCCCATGTTACCCCAGCTGTCTTGGGGTAAATTTGGTGTCCAAAATGAAATGTTAGAATTGTTTTCTATATAGCATCAAATATTCCTTTCTCCTTTTTAAAATGTTTTAACTGTTTCCTTACAATTTTCTTTGTTGCTCTGTGAAAAAATGTCTACAAGTGATTGGGAAAAGGAGAGATAAAGGAAATTACTTCAAGTTTCTAGCAGAGGAAAAGCAAATTTAAAACAAATGCTCTAAAGGTTAAGAGGGAAGGCATGAAGGCATTGAATACAGTCTTAAAAGATCTCACATCATCAGGAGTTATTATTGCTGTGTATTGATATTGCAGCACAAAGAAAATGTGTATACACCACATGCAAAGTTAAGTGTTTTTTTCAGGTCTGTGTGCACTCATCCCTCAAGATCTTAAGGCTTGAGAATATATAAATTCACTTTCTGTATCTTTTTTAACAGCAGAAAAAGAAGACTTGACATGCAGAAAAAGAAATGCACTTGGAAGTGAAATTGGAGCTCCTGAGAGACTGTCTTTAAGACTTCATGATCTTGATCCACCAGGCTGGCTACCACCAAGTGCCTATGAAGACAGTTTGAGAATAAATAGTGAAATTTATTACACCATCTTGTGCTAGTAAAAACAGACTGATAACTTCTGCATTTCTCCTCTGGCTGGGAAATGCTTCATCCTTTTTTAGCATCTCCTCTTCTCTCTGCGGTCCTTATCTTAAGGAAATAAGCAGTGATCTGTATTGTGCCCAGGAAGGTCTTCTTTGCCTCTGCTACTTTCTGTTGGGTCCTTCTCTTCACCTGTGCAGTCATGAAGAGTAGAATCTGGACAGGGCCTTGATTTTTTACCAGCTTTGTTCTGTTGTCTCCCACTCCATCTCTCCTTCAGGAGAAAGATGTGCTCATGTTCCTGCCATTTGGCTCTCCATCAGGAAGGTGAGGACAAGTTTTCCTCTATCCTACTGAGCCCACTGCCCTTGGAAGGATCATCCTTGTTCCATGTAGTGACAGTGATAGCGGGAAAAGACTGAAGAGAACAGGAATGGTAAACAAGTAAAGGAAGAAGATCAAATACTTGAGCAAAAATGAGTACAAATCAGCAGAGTACAAGAAACCCCACCACCATAATGATACAGACACTCAACAGAGAGGCTAAGGAGAATTTTTGATCTTGCTAGATTTGCATGCTTCATGTGGTTTCCTTTCATATGAAATATTCATTTGCCTAATAATGTGACCTATTGGTAGCTAAAAAAGTGGTTCTTCTTTCCATGACCATAATTTAAGAGTTAAGAACTTGAAAATATTTATAATTTAGTAATAACAAAAATAACAAAAAAGGTTGAATTGATCACAGAATAAGAATATGCTGAGTTGGAAGGGACCCATAAGGATCTTTGGGTCCAATTCTTAGCCCTGCACAGGCCATGCCCAAGAATCACACCATGTGCTTGAGACCATTGTCCAAATGCTTTTTGAACTCTGTCAGGCTTGGTGCTGTGATCATTTCCCTGGGGAGCCTGTTCCAGGGCCTAACCACCCTCTGGGTGAAGAACGTTTTTCTAATAGTCAACCTAAACCTCCCCTGACAACTTCCTCAGGTCTCCTGTCACTGGCCACCAGAGAGGAGATATCAATGTCTGCTACTCTTCTTCCTCTCACAAGGAAGTTGTAGACTGCAATAAGGTCTCCTCTCAGTCTCCTCCATTCTGAACTGATCAAGTGACCTCAGCTCCTCCTCAAATGCCTTCCACTCAAGGACCTTCACCATCTTCTTGGCCCATCTTTGAATGTTCTCTAATACTTTAATGTCTTTCTTATATTGTAGCATCCAAAACTGTCCCCAGCCCTGGAGGTGAGGCTGCCCCAGCTCAGAGCAGAGCAGGACAATCCCCTCCCTTGTCTGCCTGGCCAAGCTGTGCCTGATGCCCCCCAGGACAGGGCTGGCCCTCCTGGCTGCCAGGGCACTGCTGGCTCATGTTCAGCTTGCCACTGACCAGGAGCCCCAGGTCCAGCACCTCATTCACCATTCTATATGTACATCTACAATTGCCCCATCCCATCCCAGCACTTCAGCTTGTTAAACTTTATACTATTGTTGATTGCCAAGTCCTCTAATTTATCAAGGACTTCCTACCTTCAAGGGAGTCAGTAGCTCCTTCCACTTTTGTATCATCTGCAAACTTAGTTGACATCCCTTCCAGGCCTGCATCCAAGTAATTTATGAAGGTGTTGAAGAGCACAAGGCAGAGGAAGGAGCCCTGTAGAACCCCACCAGTGACAGAATCACCAGTTTGATTTTACCCCATTCACTGTAACCATTTGTACCTGACCCACCACCTATCCATGATGTGTTTATGCAGCTGTGTTCTGGACATTTTGTCCAGAAGGATCCTGTGAGAGACATTATCAAAAGATTTACTGAAATCCAAAATGACTACATCAACTGTCATCCCTTGATCAGCTGGGTGGGTTACCTTGTCATAAAAAGAAATCAGATTTGATAAGTGGGACTTTCTTCTCATGAAGCTACGCTGGCTGTGACCAATGACTCTGTTGTCTTTCAGATGTTTTTCAATACCACCCAGAATAATTTTCTCCATAACTTTGCCATGCACTGAAGCAAGACTAAAAGACCTTTAGTTCCTGGGGTCTTCCTTCTTGCCCTTCCTGAAAACTGGGACAATGTTTGCCAGTTTCCAGTCAGCTGGGACCTCTCCAGATTCCCACGATCATTCAAAAATCACAAAGAAGGATTTTGCAGTGACATAAGCTAGATATTTCTAGCTAGAATCTAGAGGATTCTAGATTTGTAGGGATCCAGCTGAAGCAGCAGATCCTGCACAATTTCAGGGTCAGCTGAGAGCTGATAATTTTCAGTCATAATCCTCCAGCTCAGGGCACTGAGACCCCCTTGACCCATCATCTGTGTTGAAGACAGAAAATGCAAAGAATGCATTGAACACCTCCGCATTGTTCTGTCCTTGATTGTGAGGTGATCATTCTCATCCTGTAACAGGACAATATTATTTTTACACTGCCTATTGCCATTAATATATTTGAAAAAACTCTTTTTATTGTCCCCCATAGTTCTTGTCAGCTTCAACTCCAGTTGAGCTTTGGCTGCACACATTTTCTCCCTACAGTGTCAAGCAGCACCTCTGGATGATTCCTACATCACCTGACCATGCATCCACTGAACATCTCTATTTTTTGCCTTATTTTCAAAGCAAATATCTGATCAGCTCTACTTAATTAACACCATGAGACAGCTTAAGATTCCCTTGTATTCCTGACATCCATACCACTTTAAATAGCACCGTAACTTCTGGCACCTCTCTGAGTGGGATGTGTGGCATCTCTAGAGCACCCTATTCTGCTAAACATCTTTCTGCAGCGAAAGAATCACAGCTCACTTGGACTTGTATGCCAGGTTTTGTTTGCTTGGCTGACAGGCTGATGGGTGATATCTCTTCACCTACAACATGTTTGCTTTATAGAGACATATTTGTCCTTGACAAATGTGGAAGCCCCTGGACTTAGACACAGAGAGCAGCTGACAAGAGGGGAGGTGTGCTTTAACTGCTGTGATTTAATGGATGTTGGGGAGTTAAGCAGCTACTAGATGGAATCAGGTAAATATTTTATGTTAATAGTTACTTTGAACATCTTGCACACGGCTAAGAATTTGCAGCTGATCATTATATCCTCTTTTTAGGTTCAAATTTTACCATCCCAAAGAATGTCTTTGGAAATAACAAAGATAACATTGTCTCTTTGTGCCCAGTTGAGCTATCCAGAATTCAAGGGAGAGACTGAGGCACTTCCCCACTTTGCTTAATCTAAAGCTCAACTAACATCTTACACTTTGGACTGTCATTGGGGTCAGGTTTGCATTCTTATCTGATTTCTAGAGTCCCATACTGTCACAATTATATTTCTAAAGTCCCATACTTTCTCAGCAATATTTCCTGGGGGCAGTTCTTCACAGCACAGACTTCTGCTTGTACTGCTTCTTACTCAGGGCTCCTTCTAGGCTCTCCCTGATTGTCCAAACCCACCCCCTTTTATCACAGTTATCTTCACTAGCCACAGCTGCAGCCCAATTAAGGACATCGCAGCTGCAGCCCATCAAAAACAACCAGGGCTTATCAGGGCAAGGCCTATATACAGATATTCAAATGCAATACAAATATTTTACTAGGACTTCTACTATATCCCCCCTTTTTCTTACAGAGACAGGTTTTACACATTTCACTTACAATTATGTATAATACATATATTTTCCCAGCTCTCAACTGTACAATACAATACAACTAGGACTCCTAGTATATTTTCCCCCTTTTTACAGAAACATATTTAGATGGACACAATACACTACATATATTCTACCACAGCTCTTAGCTGCACAACACATATATTTACCATGACTCGAAGGCCATGTTTCCCCACAGCTTCTTGATTCAGGCCATATTTCTCACAGCTCCTGGCTGTCCCAGCTCCTTGACTCAAAGGCCGCATTTTTTCACAGCTCTTGGCTGTCTTAACCTCCGCAGCTCTCAGGCTGCCACACCTATCTTCCACAGCTCTTCAGGCTGCATACCTCCATCACATCAGGGTGACCAATTGTTGTTATCAGATTTCTAGAGTCCCATACTGTTGCAATCATATTTCCAAAGTCTTGAACCTTCTCAGTGATATTTCTTGGGGACAGTTCTTCACAGCACAGACTTCTTCTTGTACTGCTTCTTAGTCAGGGCTCCTTCCAGGCTCTCCCTGACTGACCAAGCCCACCCCCTTTTATCCCAGTTATTTTCACTAGCTATAGCTGCAGCCCAATTAAGGACATCACAGCTGCAGCCCATCAAAAACAACCAGGGCATATCAGGGCAGGGCCTATATACAGATATCCAAATGCAATACAAATATTTTAATGGGACTCCTACTATAGGTTTGCCTCAAAAACAGAAGTGGAGCAACAACCTTGTGAATTTCTGCACTGCACAGAATGCTCTAGAATTAAAACTATACACAAATCACTGCAACTTTGAACACTTGATTTATGGAGAGAACACAAAGGCAACTTTCTCTTAAACCAAGGTACCCTGGAGTCTGGCTATGTGCCGTAACAGGGACCTGATGCTGTACCAGCATAAGAGCTGAGTGATCTCCAAAACACCACCCCCATGGGAGGGAGAGCCATTAATGTGGGCCAGGACAGGTCCAGAGTGATTTAAACTCAGCTGCCTGACCTAAGCTGTAGGGGGATAGACTATAAGAAAATAAAGATAGTGTAGAAAGTAATCTTACCCTTAAGGAGTTGCTGCTGGGCCAATTATCAAAGATTAGGAACAGGCCTGACTTTACCAGGCCACAGCTGTAACCAATGAGAAGAAGAGTGCTATACAAGAGTGGAGTGGCTGCTTGAGGAGGGAACTGGAGTCAGGTGGCTGCTTTGTGAAGAAGAAAGAGTCAGTGCTCTGAGGAGGATGCCTATAAAAAACACCAAGAAGGTATGAAACTTTTGTGATAGGAGACAACAGTATGGAACCCCTGCAATGAGATGACAACACTAAGTGACTGGCAGATCAGTAGCCAGTTTTTATACTCCAATTTTCCTTGATGGTTTACTGTGACTGATGCCTAAATTCTGTCACTGGGATAAGTGAGTAGAAGTTTTCTTTGATCTGATTTTATGCTGTTTGATACTGTTTCATTTCATACTGATTTGAGGCTGCAGTTATATTTCATTGAAAGAAATCTATGTACTCGCTTACAGTGATGCCCAGGAACCCAGTGCAACACCCAGACTACCATTAGAGCTCAAAAGTGGTTTGGGCTATTTCAAAAAGAAAATACTTGAAAGGTCTTTTGGTTTTCACAAAAATGCTTTGGAAATATATGAGAAGCAGCAGAAGAGGGGAAGGATGGGAAAACATATTATAAGACAGCTAAACCTTTTTATTTACAATGAAAGTCAGTGGTTCACTTAATTTGAGCTCTTTTCCCATTCAGCAGATGGATGGGAAGGTGGAGATATAAGTGTTTAGCTGATAAGAAATCTCCTTTTCATGCATGAGTGGCTGGGAATGCTGGTCAGAAAACTAAGAATTCTCTTGTGCTTCTTCAGCATTAGCTATTGTGGATGATGGAAATGATGAAGTACAAGGGAATTTGTGTATATGTACAGGCTTTCACGTGCATTTTACAATATCTACAGTCATTTAATTGAAGCAAGAAGCAGCAAAAATTAAGGGGCATCTACATAAACATTGATTTTTAAAATTCAGGTAACTGCAAAGATGGACAGTAAAGATTTTGTTTATGTCTCTAAGCAAAGACTTATATCTAACTTAGCAGGTTTATGCTAAGAAGTTAAAGACTTTGGATCTCACATGCAATATAGATTTTTGTAAAACTTCTTACCTTCCTGCTGTAGAGGAAATATTTACGAAGTGTCAAGCATTAAAATGTTAATTTGAAAGCAGAAATCACTGCTTGTGCAGGAGAAAGTTTTTTTGAGACTACTATGTTCCTTTCAGAAACAAAGTAAACTAGTAATAAAATCTGTTCAAATTTTTCTTCTAGTTCCATTGAAAAAAAAAGTGAAGAAATATTTGGAAAATCTGAATTCTTGATTTTAAACTGAGCTGACTGGTCAAATTCAGCTAAATTTAACACAGAAAATATTACAGCAGAAAAAATATTTTGTCCTGTTGCATTCAAGTGATAGTACCCAGGTTTATTGTTTAGTAAAAATTCAATTGATTTTGGAAGGAAAGGGGGATGTGGATTAGTTATTAGAAATCACCTTTTCTTTTAAGACACTGAAATAAAACTCATGTACTGATAGGGCCACTGGAAAGACAATTGGTGCAGGGACTCAATTCAGAGGGGAAAGAAAAGAAGCTAAAAGCTTTCAAATAGAGAGATGAGAGGAGAATAAAATAATCAAAGATAAATGCTTAACTGATATGCCTCTGATTTATCACATTAACTAGGATTTTGCATGTCTCATACTGCTTCTCATGCAGATCTTTTCTTATTATAAGGATTTTTTCTGTGCCTTGGAGATACTAACTTTTTGTCCAGTGAAAGAAAAAGTGGCTAAAACCAGGAGGGAACATAATGTGAGCTTAAAAGCCTTGTCCAGCACAAGGAATAGCAGTTTGGGCACATTAACTGCCAGGTTATTGTCAGGTAGTATGTGGATACCACCTAGATGCAGGCTTATCCAAGTGTGTGCACATTTCTAATGGTTGAAGAGAGACAAAGATTTAGCACCTGCCATTATCTGTGTGTTTTCATGTGTAGGTATAGAACTGAGATTACAATTCTGAAAGCCTCGTTTATCTGGATCATCTAGGAGCCTGTGGTTTGAGATATAGATATAAGAAGATATACATAATTATACTGCTTATTCTGTAATAAAGTTATTTTTAAATAGAAAAAAATGAAAATAACAATCTTACTAATTGTTAAGCTGATCACCTAAGCTGTTTGAGAACTGGTGGCAGTTTTTATCCCTAACAGGAAAATACAGAAAATAATAGGTAGATAACATGTAAAATACCTGGTTTCTGCTTGTTTGGAATTGCTAATTTAACAAAGAGAAGTAAAACTGTATCTGTTATATGTATTTATAGCACTGTGCAGTCTTTTATGCTCACCACTGGACCCGTACAGTTCTATGTTTGATTTCAGAAAATTAACACTTATTACAATGCACTTCTTCTCTAAATGAATGGGAATGTTAGTCATTCCACTCAATAACTGGTTTCATAGTACGGCTGGAAGAGTAATGCGAGGTATTTAATGAAATACCTGAATAATTTAGGCTTTTCTTGAAATGACCATGTAGAGCAGTGAAATAGTGAAATAAAATACTTGTACCAGTCGTTGTGGTGAGTGATTGAAACTCAGGCATTTCACAGAACAGGTCACACATGATAAGACACATATTTAGGCTCACTCCTTTGCAGTTTGCATCTCAGGATGCATCCAATGCAGCTAATGATTGCTCTAGGCCATGCTGCTGAGCTCTATTTCAGTTTCCTGATCCTATTCCCAATGTTTTAAAAGACCACACTCTGAGTGGAGAACAGTTCCATTTGCATCCTATTCCTTTCCTGAAGTGGTTAGTTTTCAGCTGGATTAACTCCCTCATCCAGCTCAGCTGTGCAAATCTACATGCCAGGCAGAGTGGTGGAGAATGAAAATAACTGCAAAGGGATGGCAGCATTCAGATAATGTCAGGTTGCCAGGATTCTGTGCTTTTGCTTCTTTCCAAAAGGAACCTTCAAATGTCTTACAAAACAATGCTGTCTGGATTATATATCCAGGCACCAGTGGACTTCTATTGCTTGGCCACCTGTCTGGAAAAAAAAAAAAAAACACAACAGTCCAGACCTCTGGGCTCTTATACAAATTGTCCAAACCACTTGTCCATGTATGTTTGCAGTGTTAAGGGCTGAATTTGTTCTTGCAGCAAGAATATAGTAGAAATAATATTTGGGACAGGAGAGGATTCTGGTGAAAAAGAGATTTTTTTTTAATGGTTTAAGTGGGTTTTTTACTCATTTCAGCATTAAATAACCAACAAAAGCCACTAAATTTATTATTTTGCTCCATATCTTAATGATATAAAAACATCAGCACTTTATTTAGTCTTTCATTAACATAATCCAAGTACGAAGTTCAGCCTCAGCAAGGACACAAGGATATTGATTATCTGTCCTTTCCAACAGAGTCAAAAATCACTTCTGTGCTGTGTTTATTAATATATGTTCATAGCCATGGCATTGAAATCTATCAGTGTGATCAACCTTTATTTTCAGGCAGTCAATAGCCATTGACCCATGCAGATAGATTACCACAGTGAATTTTGCTGTTGCTTGCTCAGACTCTTATATCAATACTTGACCTACTGAATGCTTATTCTTTTTTTTCCTTTGCTTTTACCTATCAAACATATGAAAACAATTCACACAGATTCAAACAAATGTGTAAGCAAAAAGCAGGTTGCAAATCACTTCAATGTTTTCTGTGCTTGCACGGGGACACACAGTACCTTTCTTATTTCTACCTTTTGGTGTCAGCAAAGCACCCATTTTGCTGGGGAAAGGGGAAGAGCAGAAGTTGTCTTTAAAATAGGTGGTAGTTCAGATAAAGAATATGTTGTCCTGTGCTACAAAAAATGTTTCATGTTTTGTTGACCCAGGTGAAATCTTTCTGAATGGCCATAACATGGACTGCAACATTTTGGTCTTGATTTTTATCAAAACATGGCAGTATTTAGATATGATAACATTAGACTGTTTCCTCTGTCTTCTCAGAGACCTACAAACCTCTTCAAAATATGAGAGCTTAATCTGGCCTTTCCCATAGATTTTGAGAGTTCAGAAACAAAATCTTACTTAGACCCAGTTCTAATAATTTAAATAGCTTCTAATTTAAAAAATCAAATAGTTTCTTAGACTGAATTCCCATTTTCTTTCTTGTTACATAAAAAAATTATTAAATTGACAAGGAAGAAATGAATAGCAAAAAATTGTCAGTTTGTGTCCTTTGTGTATTTGATTTGAGAAGGGCATGATTTTTAGGCGGCTTCAAAACTACGTTCTGTTGTTTCAGGAGACAAAGAGGGAGTCTTTGCAATCAGGTGGCCTGTTTCTTACTGTGAGGAGCAACATGTAAGTTCAGGGATGCAATTCCAATGCATGTCTTGTGCCATTGATCTGGAAAATCTCTGACATTCAGTTTTAGCCTGTTTCCCCTAAAGTTACTGTTTGGAGGCAGAATGTGAGTTTAATAGAAAAATGTTGTGCTTTTTGTGTCCAATGGGATTATTATTAAATGACATGATTCTACAGAAGCAGCTTTGAGTTATTCACATCTTTCCTCTTTCTCTTTTCTCCAGTCCCATATAAATATAATTGATTAAGTCTAGGAGGCCTTATATGTATGTATATCTCCATAGCGGCTGTATTTACATTAGGTTTTTTAAAAGCAGTGTTATGGTTTTGAAGCTAAACCTCTGTTGGTCAGGGCCCTGAGGTTATTAATTGACTGCAATGGCCCTGATCATCCTCTCCTGAGACCTCCTCCCCCTCTATACCTGAACCCTACTTAATTTCATCCAAGGACCAGCAGTGCTGCCAAGATACAGTGTAGGTGTGTCTGTCTTTGCTTCCTGAATCAAACTTCGACTTGTATTGTGGCCTTGCAGCCTGTCCTGTCTCCAGCCTTATCTCCTGCTGATTCTTCCAAAAGAATTTCAAACAGAGTTTCTCCAGAGGCAGAGGACTTGGTGGGGGTGCCACAAATCTGTTCATCTGTTAATCTTGTGACTGCGAGAAGACCAATGAACAATGGCAAGAGGTCAAGAAGATGAAGGTCATGCTGCTGAGACCTGGAACAGCTACTTTTTGTGTGGGCCTTGCAGAGATCTACAACAGACTTTGGAGAGAAACGTGCTACCAAGCCAGCCAGCTTGAACTCCTTGGATCCTAGGCCTGCTCTGTTGGAGGAGAGCATTACTGATGCATTTCTAAGCTCTTCATGCTGGGACCTGGCAAAGGAACACAGTACATATATATCCAGAGACAATCCTTCAGTGTGCTCCCTTTTCCGCTCAACACTGGGGGCTTTCTCTGGAAATGTTCTATACTGCCATCCCGGTATGTGCTTCGCGTTCTTTAAATGCTTTCATGGGGGAAAGGAAGGATATGTGCAAGGCTTTTTGTGGCATCAAGGTGCTCAACTCAGAGGAGAGATAAGCACTGCTGATCTACTGACTTCAAGGTCTGTTATATTTTCTAAAGTTATTCCTCCAATACTTTGAGAGTGGTCTCCTTGTGTGGAGACTGATCAAGTCAAAATCTGCCTGTTCAATTTCCACCCCTTAGTCCTATTGCAAAGTCAGCTTCACATGAAGCCTTGCCCTGGAGAAGACAAACACCACCCCCCACCAGCCCCCTGCTTCCCAGGCTTTTTTGACACAGTTCTGCTGTGCATCCCTTCCTCCCTTCTGTGCATGCAGTGGCTAATGAGCTGGTGGAGTGATCATAACGTCCCACAAAGCAGTACTGTGTCGGTTTCTCGGCCATCTCTGGCCATCAAACAATAAAAGTGGGAAGATAGTGGGATGCAAGGCAGACTGTGACTGTGAAGGTGTCCTGAGTGGTAGTCAGGAGATATTGGGCTGCACAAGACAGTAGTAATTCACCTAAAATGCAGGAGCTCCTGACATTTCATAGCAGGATGTCAAAGACAAGGGCCTGCCACAGCCAACTGTGGGTTGCAAATTTAGGGCATCCCAAGGACCCCAGTCCAGGTTCATCTTCTGGACCCTTTATCTGATACATAGCACCTCATAAACAAAGACTTCAGGAACGTCACACTCCTTGTCCTTTTCCTTCAAGAAAAGAAGTTATTGAAAATTGAGCAATGATTCATTCAAGTGTCCTGCAGTAGTTGCTGCAGCCATGGGATTAAGGTTACCCTGCTGCATCTACCTTGTAATCAACAATTTCAGCTCAGAGTGAGCAGGTGGGAATGTTTCCATAATGAAGAGAACTTCAGTAGTGTTGTACCTCTGAAGTGGGTGTTCTTTCTTCTAAACAATTAGGAGGGGAGGACTCCAAATCCTGTCATCTTTGGTCCTATACAAAAGGTAGAGAAGAAATAAACAGTCCTGATATACAGGTATTCTATCGCATCTTTGCTGAGATTATTCCTCAATTTGAAAGTAAGGTATTTAATAGAGAGTAGCTGTCTGGAAATCTACTCATTTACTGTACAAAAAGAGTAAAATTAGAAAAGAAAAAAATGCTTAATGTGAAGTGTTAATTCACTTTTTTTTTTTCAATTTTCCTGTGCAGAACCGGGAGCTGCATTCAATGATTGTTGTGGTTCCCTTCCAAGTCAGGGTATTCTATGTTTCTATGATTCAAGCAGTTCTGATAAGACAAAGACTAATGTAGTAAAAAGAATAATTTAGTAATTGTATTCATGTGTATTATTGCACAATAACATTATGGTGGTGTATAATTATAAAGGTGAAAAGTAATGAGAATTTGTGCTCATCAGTGGGACTGTGAAGGAGATAATTGTGCTTGCTGTAGTCAAGGCAATTAATAGTAACAAATTGTCTTCCTTCGTTAAGATTTTTTTTTAATGGTACAACTTATGGTCTTGTAGCACTTTTTTTTGCAAAAATCAATGGAAATTTGCACAGTAACTTTAATAGACTCAATTATGTCTTTGGAGGATAAAACCCTCTGCTTGTTTCCTTGTTTTCCTTATCTGCAGTCACCTATCTCTCTCATCTCCCACAATCTGTGTTCATGGTTTTTATGTCAGCAGTTTAAATCAGTCCCCTTTGAAATGAACATGAACTAGCACAGTGGTTTTGGGTGTTTGTCATGCAAATTATCTTAGTGAATTACTCTTGTTGTATGGATGGTCTGTAGATTACACACCTGTACCAGCCACGGTTTATGAGGTACTAATCCAATAAACTAATCCTGAAATGCTGTTATTCTATTTTAAGTGGCTTATGGAGTTAAGTAGCAGCCTTTTAGGAAGTTTGCATAATAAAAGCTTTTCCCTCTTTGGCAAAACACAGGTGAAAATTGTCATTTTACTGGGTAATGGTGGTAGGAAATAACCACATTTATATGAAGTAAATGTGATGTGGTCATGGGTACAGTACAAGTCAAAATTTGTTTTATACTTCACTCAAATATTTGTGAAGGAAATAGGTCTGCTATTTGCTCAGCCCAGTAGCTGAGGAAACCTGGTGGGAGGGATATCAGCAAACACTGCTGTCCTTTCAGATGAACTGCCATCTCAAGAGATTGCAAGTGATCAGGTCCTCCGTTTGTGCTTCATCTGAAAGACTGTTTCTAATAGTTGAGTACATCTGTGTGCGAGCTATTGACTCAAAGCAGGTCTGAAAGGCAGAGCAAAAGAGAATCAATTTAGATGAGAGAGAATTTCTTACAGGTTCACCACTGGGCCAATTGCTTTTGTCTGTACTAGGCTTCCTTTGGAGATTTCCTGTAAAAGAAATAAACAAAATTCATTCTCACCACTAACTTAATATAATTCAAGATGTAGTTTATACTTTTTGCAGTAGAAACAATTGGGTGTTCTAATCATTGTAAGTACTGTATAATTAGTCTTCCAAATGAATGTTTCCACTCATCAGGATGACTAAATAACCTGTTGAGTAAAATTCTTAATTTACATAACTAAAAGCCAATAACAGTTTCATCTCCCTTTATCTGATTATATTCTGATTTTATATCCACATTTCATTGGCCACCTGCCAGTCTCTAAAGGATAAGAGGTAATTAGAACCAGTGATAGTGCGCTATTGTTATACTTTTTACAGCACAGATGCAGTTGGGTGTTATTATCATATCTGGTACAATTTTGTGGATAATATCATTATGTCTCTGCTGACCATAAATTTAATTGGAAATGCGAATCAATTGAAAATGCATTTTAGTCTCTGAATTGTAATACATTTTGTTTAACATAATGGTACTTCAAAGTTCTAACAGAATATGTAAAGACAGCAAAATCACTGTTACCTCTGTTCGATATACACATATATTTGTAAAGTATTTTTTCACTCTTTTTATATAATCTACTGCACAAAATACCATCTAAAGTATACCAAGGCAAGGAAAATAAATATGAAGTACTAATTATTACAATTCTGGCTCCTATATTGCATTTCACATGGATCAGGTGATAATACAGCACCATAATAAAAAATAAATTACCTCAAGTAATAAAATTGTTTACATATTACCATTTCTTAAAAATTACTGTTGGACAACCTTATTTAAGTGGTGGGTTTCAATGTAGTACCAAGGGGGTTTGAGGTTTATGTTTTTTAGTTTTTTCTTAATTCATCTACTACAAATAAAACACATAATAAACCTTGAAATAAAGCAGATTGTTCTGTGAAAGAAGTGTAAGTGTGTATTAACAAAGAGATGGAGAAAATAAAGAACTTCTTTGAATAATAGCTAATCCCTGGCACAATTTCCTTGATATGTTAAACACAGATAATCTCCAATGTAGCAGAGTCAAATGTTCCATCACATCCCCTGCTGATGAATCTGATCTGCATCCTGGATTCTGAAGTATTAAAAGCATTTTGTAAAAATGCATGCTATTTCCTAAAGTGTCATTTTGAAATCAATTGCTTAAATAAAGTTTATGACAAGTCCAAAGTCGCTAATTGTCCCTATCACTTAATAAATTCATTATTGTTACAAATATTCTAATATCTTAGTTGTTTTGCATTACTTATAAGTTAAGCTTTTTAATTTTTTAATAACTTTGGAGTTGGTTTGTCCTGAAGCTCTATTCTCTAGTTTGAGGGAATCACATCTTTTTTCCCTGATGAGACTAAAAGTCCTAAGTTACATGTGAGACTTCTGTCCTTGGTTACTTCCATCACTTGCAGCAAATCAGTCCATGGCTTTGCTCTCTTGAACTGCAGAATACAATATAACAATAATGGTCAATGACTAGGACTGTCTTCATTTGTTTTCTGGATTTGTATAGTTTCTCCTCTCTCTGTATCGGTCTCTTTTAAAAGTCTGTTCACTATTGCTGCATATCTTCTAGTTTTAGATTTCCTATTCCCATTTTTCATGTCTTTGAAAGTGTAGAAGGACTGTCCACGCTGTGTACCACAGCAGACATTGGTGGTACTCCCCTCTTGCTGAATTCACTCTTTATGTCTTGTTCTGCCTTTCTTAAAGAGCCAACAAAGCACTCTTTGATAGTAAAGATTACCAAGTTGGTGTTTACTGTGCTTCCAAAATATATTCTACTTTCTTTAACCATTTTTGGTGTTCCACGGTGGAAGGTAAAAACACCTTTAAAATTTTCTGCTCCTGGGACAGAAGTAGGTCAGTTGTCAGTTCACATCCATGTTACCAAATAGCATACATTTGATTATTCTGTGTGGAGTAAAAGCTTAAATTGCATAAACTCTGGCAAAGACCCAAAACCGGGTTTATAATTTCCTAATATGACTTCAGTGCGCAGAGATGTGCTTATTTCTACTGTAAGGAAAAATGGAGCTGTGAACTTTACACTGTGACTAAGAAAAGCTACAATGAGTGTGGTAAAAACTTATTTTAAAAATTAAAAAGGAGGGGAGGCTAGAATTGTTGCTATGATCAGTTTTCTGTCATATATTTGGTATCTTATAGGGAAAAAGATATTTTATGTCATTTAATCAGGTTTGGGAGGTCAAAGCAGCAGCATTTGTTTTAGCTGTAGCACAAAGCTTATGTAGGATTGACTTTTTAATAATAGAACTAACATGTAAGAGAAAACTTGAGGAAAATCTGTCTGGAGTAAGGCTCAGAAAGACACATTGGCAAGTGTGAGAATGGAAGATTGTGGACGTAGGAAGGAGGTAGAAGTGTACTGCTTGTGAAGAGCTTATGTGGAACTTATGCCATTCTGTTAGAACAGAAATACATAAGTACTTGCAGCTCCTTGAGGTAAATTAGGAAACAATTATTTGAACTGTGATAAATTGCTGGTGACCTGGTAATTCCATTGACCATGGTCATTGGTGCGTCAGTTTCTGGAAAAAAGAAAGTACAGGGAAGTAAAAGGAAAAAACCCAAACACAACAACAAACCCCAAATTGCCAAATGTCAAGCTGATTTGCATGATCAGAAAGGTATATTAATGAACAATAACCTGTATTACTTCAAAAGACCTTTCTGCAAGGTATCCTTCAGAAGCATTTTCTGTAACTAATGGTGATCAGATGCCAATTTAAATAACAATAAATAAATAAACAGTACGTTGCAATTTTTAACGAGTTTACAGTTTATATTACAAAAAAGACGACTTTTTTTTTCTGGTTGATCTTTCACAGGGGTGCAATTAGCACACCTTTACTTGACTCTACATGGAAAATGTTAAACAAGGCTGGAATGGATTTTCCATCATTCTTCCACATTGGTGGGACACATTCTCATGTAGTTTGTTCATTTGTTGGTCTGGTTCAACAAATTGTCTAGAGAGATGCATAGTCAAGGAATTATTCTTTCCTTTATTATGCAGAGGCTTTGTAGCAGGGGAGGCTTGTATATTTTATTCTCCTTTCTTTGCTTATGTTAGATAAATACACCTAACCAATTGCTATACATCCCCTTAAATTCCTTCTGTTAATAACCTGACTTCTCTTTGGAGATGTCTTAGGACTTTTCATTATGGTTAATCACATTGGTAACTCTGTTGTTGTTTTATGTTATTTTCTTTGCCTATGTCATTTTGCTCTTCTTTTACTTCACAATTAAGTTTGTCTCATTTTCTTCTCTTCCTAGACAAGCTTTTTCCTATTATCATCCCTTTACATTTTTATGTTCCATATCAAAATCAAAATATGTTATAGCCTCTCATATCAATGTTCACTTATATAACATTCTTTATTGGTGCACGCTCTTCTTTCAGACATTTCTGCTGATTTGTTTTGTCTTGCAGAATTCTAGCATAAAGAAACTTATCTAATCTCTTCCCATGACTGTAGCTGAAGTATTCCCCTAACTTTTTATACCTTCTTTACCCATAGGCTGTGACTTTGTGTTTGATCTTCATTCTTTAAGCATTTAAATTGTTTGCACTTAAATTTGGGGTTTTTCCAGTTGAACACTTTGGTCCTTTTTTTCCTTCATCCAGTAATTGTGTG
Organism: Ammospiza caudacuta; assembly: GCF_027887145.1. NCBI lineage: Eukaryota > Metazoa > Chordata > Aves > Passeriformes > Passerellidae > Ammospiza > Ammospiza caudacuta. The sequence continues at coordinate 73,315,494 of NC_080593.1, read as the reverse complement.
TGATCTGCTATTTATCATTCCCAAGTGCCTAATTAACCTCCCTTTTACAGATTTATGACTCCTTATGACTGCATTTTCTGCTGCTAATGCTGTCTATACACATGCATGCGGCTCTCATACTCAGATTCTTAAAGTTTAGGTGTGCAACACATTCCTGATTTGTACCTGCCGCCCTTGGTTTTGCATATGAATGAGCTTATTCAAAACCAATTATATGCTAGAACGTTTTGTAGATAACACTTCTCAGTTTGTTTCAGCTAATATCTGTATTCAGGCTAAGGGCAGCAACTGCATGAAATTTTCCCTCCACTCCCAAAGGTAAAGTGCAAATCTTCTTGGTAACTCATATACCTGTATAGATGAAGATTTTTATTTTGTCTTTCTATTATGTAAAGAAAGTCCTCATGTTGTACAGAGCTGCTATAGTGGCATAGCCCAGATTTTTTATTCTGCCTTTGGAAGTGAGAATGTTTAAAGAAAGGGTCTTAATGATGATTTTTTTTTTTTTGAGAATTTGAAATTTCTGTTGGAAATTACTCTTTGGTAATAAACACAATTCGGGACAGACAGGACTTTCCAATTGCTTGGCAGATTTGAAATTGGGAGATTATAATGGCTGTTTAACAGCATTCCCTCCTCCGAACTTTTGTGTGAGCATACAAATAATATATGGGACTTTTAGGTGCCTAAAACTTGTCATCACCGCACAAAGGAGCTTGATCTTCTTGATGGTGAGGATCAAGTTCTCTTGTCTATAGCAAAATCATGTATCTGACTCTTTCAGCCACTGCCCATTTGTGTATTACAGGTAACTTATACACTTTTTTGGGGTGGGATGTTTGTTTGTTTGTTTTCCTGAAGTCTCCATCCCCGTAGCTCCTAAAGTCTTTCTATGAATTGTGGTTCAGGTTTGATGAACTATGGTGTGTGGTTTGTAGGGGATAGACTATAAGAAAATAAAGATAGTGCGGAAAGTAATCTTACCCCTAAGGAGTTTCAGCTGGGCCAATTATCAAAGATTAGGAACAGGCCTGACTTTACCAGGCCACAGCTGTAACCAATGAGAAGAAGAGTGCTATACAAGAGTGGGGTGGCTGGGTGAGAAGAGAACTGGAGTCAGTGGCTGCTTTGTGAAGAAGAACGTGGCAGTGCTGTGAGGAGCTGTCCACAAGAAACACCAAGAAGGTATGAAAGTCTTGTGATAGGAGACAACAGTATGGAGCCTCTGCAATAAGATGGCAACAGTGGTTCATTGTGATATTCTTTCTAATGTCACCTTCAGTTTAGTGGGAGTGAAAGCACTGGCAAATATTTCTCTGCCATTGTGCTGGTGCACAGAGACTTCTGAAAGAAATAATTTGGTTATGCTGATTGTGCTAGTGTAGCCAAGAATTCTGGTGTAAACCTTGTATATTAGACTTAAAAAATATTTAGAGTCTCTATGTCTGTTCTCACCTCCATCTTTGAAGCTGGTTTACAAATCCTCATTCTCTCCTGGAGAGCTCAGGAAATTGCTGTTCATATTCTATCGATTGCACTAGGCCAATCTAGTTTAACTTTCTTCATCCATACTTGTCAACTCATGGTTTAATTTGGCTTTTTAGGCCCCTCTTGTGATTGTTGCCTATTTTCTTAGTGGTATAAATAGACCATGAGAGAACTTGAAGAAACGTCCTATATTAAGAAATCGGCTAGAGGGTAGAAAAGGGGCCAATGGTTCAAGGAGACACCAGAAGGCTTCCTGAAAAAGAAAGCTGTGTGCTTGTAATATATTTCTGTGCTATAACTAACTAACTGTTAGGTTTAGGTGAATCTGGTGGCAGAACTTTCACTAAATCTTCTTGTGTGATGAGAGCTGAATTTAAATATGATGTGGAACCTGCTTAGACATAAGTAATCTTCCTATCAGTTGATTATCATATTGCACAATGGCTTTAACAAACAAATGTGGTATTCTCAGTGATTCTGTTCAAGTTATCCTGCTAAATCAGGGAAAAGAACAACAAATTGTGGTGATTGAACCTATTGCTCACATGTCTGTCCTCTGAGGATGACTTTAAATGGCACATTTCAAAAAATACCTAAAAATTGGCTTCATTCTCTAGAGTTATTCTGCTAAATAACAAGTCTCACTCTTCTTACATGGGGTGAATGCTTAAAAGAGTTGCTGAACTGCTTATGCTTTCTGAAGGGAAAGACAAGCAGCAATATTCCTTGCTGTCTCAAGTGGCAATCTGCTGATGCTTTCAACTATGGTGTGAAAATATTTTGCTTGCAAACCTTTGTGTGGCATTAATGAGATTACCTAATTATTAAGTCCCTCTTAACATCCTCACAGCATACTCCTGCTTAAAGGATTTTGCAACTAAATACAAATTAGGAAAAGGATTTTTTTAAACAAACATTTGCAAATGCAATTCAAGGTTCTTAACTTGCAATTACTGGTATTGTAAACGAAAGAAACTTGTATGGGGGTTTGAGGGGGTTTTTGTTTGCTTGGTTATGTTTTGTTTTTTAAGTTTATTAGCAATCTCATGGAAAAAAAATTGTTTCTCCAATTTTCACTCAATACTCAGTCCCACTGAAGACCACCTCTTATGACATGATAATAGTTCTGCAACAAATTATTCTTACTGCCTGTTTGTCACAGATTTTTGTTTTCTGTTTTATCTTCTTGGCGAGAAAAGACGCCAGTAGTAAAATTTCTACTGAAGTTTCATTGTTCAATGTAACATTTTTCATGGTTTTACTCCTCTTTATTAAAACACTTGAATTGTGACATTACATTTAAACTGAAGAATTTGTAACATATACCAGAAGTCTGAGACATAAAGGTTGAGATCGTTGTCCCTAGAGTAAATATATTTTTCATCCTGCCATGAGTGAGACTTTGAAATATCTAAAAATCACACATCGAAGATGAAGTGCAATAAAGTAAACTATCACTGTAGTGGGATGCTTCTCTTTGATGTAAATATTTAATATGTATGAAGAGCCTTGGCCTTCTCCCAGCAGTGCACAAGAAGAGGAGTGTTTCTAGTAATTTACCCCACAGAGTTTTAGAGAAGATTGACTGCACTGTCCACATAACAATTTGTGTATTGCTGTTCTCCCTGGGCAGTACAAGTGAAAATTATCTCTTGTTTATCTTAGGCTGCAAGATTAAAATTAAAATTTGTGTCAGTGGAAAGGTGATTTATAGTTTTGGTGTGTTCAGGACTGATTCATTTCCTGCAGACCACGTAAAGTTGCCATTCTTTCTGCTGTGTAGAGTGGGACTCTTCATAGCTGCCTAAGGGGCTTGGAGACTTGCATAGAGTCAATGGTACCTGGGTCTCCAAATGCTGGATGACAAATGGAAATTGAGGAGGGGGAAAAAAAAATCAGAAATTCTCCTCCAATGGAATATGCAGAAGATGCTCAGGTAACGTAGAGCACTTGTGCAAGGAGAGAAATCACCTCTTGGAGTAATAACTGAGTGAATTACCTCTTTTGGAGATCCTCTTTTTTACCTTCACATAGTTAATCTTATAGGGAAGGAACTATCCCATGTGAAGACTGATAGCACACAAGGCAATAACAAAACAGTCTTCTATTAAGAGTACTGAGAAGGAAGCAGTTATTTTTCCTGTTTCCTAATGTTTCAAGGTGTTCCTAGGATTTAGGTTAATAGTAAGATAATACCGTACAAAGAAAAGAAAATTACAAAGAGAAAAAGTGCTTATATTGTATTATTATTAAGCCAGAGATAAAGTGCAGGTTTTTGTAATTCATTCTTTTAACTTATGCATTCTCTTTGATTATAGAGGCATAATTAAGATGGGTAATTACAAACTCTGTGTTTCCTAGTAATATATTCATGCAGTAGTAGCTATAGTGTTTTACAATACCAAGCTCATATGTAAAGCAAATTATCTATTTAGTTGGAATGATATCATTAGAGCCAAATTAAATTCTCTGATAAGTACAACTATTCATTAGTTGGCTGCACATTATCTAAGAGCCACTTGCATCTCAGCAACAAAGTTGGAATATTATCCTATCCTACATACATTTGCTCTCAAAAGGATAATACACAAGTTTAACTAGATCAGTTGAGACCATTTTGGTTTTTGATTTCCTAATTAACTTGAATTAAATTGCTGCTGACACATCTGTCTTAAAGTTGGTTTCACTGAGTTTCTGATCTGCTGCAAAGTCTTTTTCTTGGGCAAAGATTCATCTCTGAAATGAGGAAAAAGGTTTTCGATAGGCAGCTGCTTGAGTTCCTCTTGAATCAATTGATTTGTGCTGTTTAATTTTAAAATGCACTTTAATAGTATATTAGGTGCTGAACATGCTGGAGAGGTGCCTTCAGGTATTTAAATCAAAATAAATAAAATATTGACTAAGCTGAACTCAGTAGTTCACTTTATTAAACCAAAGAGCCACATGCCAATTTCAAACATTGCATTTGCAGGGACTTATTTCAATTCAAATTAATGTTTAAAATTCTCTATTTTCAATTGATTTGATGCAAATTTTCTGTGCAAGGTCAAAATCCGAGAGGTGCTGTTACAATAGTCTGAAACTTGCAGGATGATTTTTCTTTAGCTTTGTGATTTTCTCTGTTATCTTCCAGGTTCATGGGCCAGTTTCAGGGGAAGGGTGAGACAGTAAGAAAGAAGTAAGAAGACTATGCTTCTCTGTCCATAGCACAGTAGAAGAAAGATGCTTCTCTCAATTCTATTTTTCATAAATTCAAGGGAGGATCCTACACCCCTGCACCTGTCCTGGATAATGACTTTGGCATGGAAAGTTTAAAACAGCTATAAAAATAATGGAGGAATACTTTCTCTTTATAGATTCAGTGTTTCATACCAATGGTCTGTGCCACACACTGATGCAGAATTCCAGGTTGGTAAGACAGTACAGGATTGAGGTATCTCCTGTGAATCTGAGTAGGAAGGTTCATCAGAAGATTCCAGTTTCCAGTGATTTACCAGGATGGCTGAGCCCTGAGAGTTGTGGTGAATGGAGTTAAACCCAGCTGACAGCTGGCCACAAGTGGTGTTCCCCAGGACTTAGTACTGGGGCCAGTCCTGTTTAATATCTTCATCAGCAATCTGGACAAAGAGATTGAGTGCACCCTCAGTTTGCAGATCATGCCAAGTAGAGTGGGAGTGTTGTTTTGCTGGATGGGTAGGAAGGCTCTCCAGAGGGATCTGGACAGGTTGGATCAATAGACCAAGGTTAAACAAGGTGAAAAGTCAGTTCCTGCACTTGGGTCACAGCAACCCCATGCAGCACTACAGGCTGGGGCAAGAGTGGCTGGGAAGCCTGGTGGGAAAAGACCTGGCGGTGCTGGTTGACAGCAGCTGAACATGAGCCAGTGTGTGCCCAGGTGACCAAAAAGGCCAAAGGCATCCTGGCTTGTTGTGGCCAGCAGGAGCAGGGCAGTGATTGATTGCTCCCCTGCACTGGACACTCGCGGGATCGTACCTCTAATCCTGCATCTGATTCTGGGCCCCTCACAGCAAGGAGGACATTGAGGGGCTGGAGCACGTCCAGAGAAGGGCAACAGAACTGGAATCACGATAAGAGGAAATTACCTCAAATTATTCCAGGGAAGGTTGGATATTAGGCAAAATATCACCATGGAAAGTGTTTTTATATGTATATGTAGTATTATAATCATTTGGCATTCTTGTAATTTATGCATTGTGAACATGTTTATAGACTGCTTTTCATATTGGTTAAGTCTGCTGATTTGAATATTAGTATTACTTTGTTTCAGTGAGGACTGGTGTATATATAAGTGATTTGAGGCAAAGTAAAAGACTTTCATTTTATTCTGTTTCTGGCTTTGTATGATTTAAAGACATTTAATATCTACAGTGGCAAATGCATCACTGCTTATTTCTTAATAATTCATTGTTATTCTTATTCATTAACGTATACCTGAGGGTAATATGTATTGATGCAGTAAATATGCTCCATTTCTGAAATAATGTTAGAATTCAGGGCCAAGTAGAAAAAAAAATTTTCCTTTAATTAGGCTCAGGTCCTGTTTTAGAATAGTTTGCAATAAAGCAAATTCATTGTAAATGAAGACACTTTCACAGTAATAAGCAGAACAGAAGCACCCTTGTTGAGTGGTTCAGAATTGTTTGGCATAAATAGCACTGGCCTATAGATATTTTTTTTAAAGTAAAAGGTGTCACTACTATGATCCTCCAGGAGCCTGTAGGTTTGAGTTAGATTTCCTGCACCTTTTTAAAAGTGAGGTTTCCACTCACTGAGATCAAATGTAAACTAGAAAAGCAAACTTCTTAAAGGATAGTAAAAATACAAAGTGAGTTGGAAATAAAATAGGCTTATAAGCCTATATCTTTCTCAAGTTCTGGGTTCTTTCAGGGTGAATCTTTTTCTTTAGTCTTACTTTCAACCCAATAAATTGGGGCCTTTCTAAATCACAGCAATTGGTATGCAACCTAACTTAGGTGCCTAGGAGAAGCTCTATTTTCTCTCCCCCGATGTCTGACTCTGCATGCTCACTGTAAAATGACAAATATTCTGGCCTCTGCTGGGTGAAGACTCCCTGCCAGCTCTCTCCCATATTATTATATTCTTTCCCCTTCTGACATCATCCATATTTTTTTTCTTGGGCAACCACTTAGAGAGCAAATTTTTTAAACCTTTTTAAGATCCAGATTGCCTACTGCATGCCTTTCCCTCTTTAAATTTGAACTTTTGTCCTGTGTACTAAACATCTGAATTCTGTTGTCAAACACTGGAGTTTTTATTCCCTATGCAAAGGATCCGCCTGCCTTTAAATCTTTTGTTTTCTGACAGCATGCCAACCAGGCCAGAATTAAATGAATCACTGATGTATCTGATACCAGGAACACAGATTATTTTATGATCAGATGACTATATTAGAGTAAACATTGTGCTGAATTTTTGTAAGGAAGGTAAAATGCTTTAGCAGCGTTAGCATCCCAGTTCTCTTGATGCATTGTGTGCTGGCTAGAGAGTGGCCTGTGAACTAACATAAGACTAGAAAATGAAAGATCATAAGTATCAGAATCTTATACAAGAGAAATTCATGAGAAGAAGGACCAGAATTGTCCACAGCCAGAATTTTCAGAGCCCTCACCTGAGATCTGGAAGGCCAAAATTAAAGTCTGCTCCAACATGTCAGTCACAAACTTCCTATCAGGAAAAAAAGGTGGAAATAAATAACGCTGTGTGGTCTTCTTCTTCCCTGAAGTCCTTACCAGAACTGTTCTTTAACTTTTTTTGTTCTTTTCCTCCTCCTGACTTGCATATTAGTCTGAGGATTATAGTAAGAAGTAACTTATGTGTGGTAGGCCACAAGGAGGATGTTTTTACTTGATCACTGTTGTCATCAATATACACTCCAGACATTTCCCAGAGCTGGAGGGCACAGATTAAAAGCAAAGTCCCTGTTTCAACGTTTTAGTGTAGTAAGCTTTTTTGCCTCTTGTTTGAAATCAGCAAGGAAAACAGCAACAAGTGTTGTGCCCAAAAGAAGCAGCTTCCTTCCTTGATAATACTGGTATTGTCCTTTTTCTTTAGAACTGAATTTTGCAACTACAAATACAAATCAATGCCATAACAATAGTATAATCTGCAGGTTAGGCTGACCGATAGCATTTTACTGTTGGGGTGGAAGTAGCTGTTATAAAACATTAAATACTTAGGACTATGTACTTCAATTACCAAAAAATTCAGTTCCATTCCTACTGCAGTAATTGTTACCAGATGGGGGAATACACATAGTAATCATCAAATGTTCGGAGTTTTCTTGGTCCAAATATATGGCATTTGCACCTTACAGGTATTTTGAGAAATGATGCTCATAAGAGAATAAGAATGTATTAAACAGAAGCTACATACATCTTAAAATTGAAAGATATTTGAAGTGGAATGAAATGAGTTAAATACCAGGAATAGACTGAGTTTGTGTCCCTCACTCTAGATCATGCTTTTTAATCACATTTGCAAATATGGACCACTTAGCATAGGTGTTTACCCAAGTCAAAATTGTCCATCTGAAGAAAGGCCAAGATCAAAAAAAAAAAAAAAATCTTGTATGAATGTTTCACTCCCGTCATTCTTAGAGTTTAAGCTTGAAAACTGTGTTTCTCTATGAACTGTGAGTTGTACCTGTGTGTGTTGGCCCCTACCCCAATGTGATGCATAGCTACAGCACATAGTATTTTATGGATACTTTAAGTGTTGCAGACCCATGCCAGAGTGAGCAGAGGATGCTTCTACCAGGGATCAAAAATATGACTGCATGTGCTTAAATTTAGGTAGGTAACCTTGACATTTTGTCTAGGTTTTTACGAAAGTTAATTTACACAATAAGACAGCATTGCCATTTAACTAGATCAATGTAATACTTATGTTAATATCACACATTTAAGTGTTATTTGCTGCTACACTTTCCATGTCAAGTATTATGCATTAATAAGATTTATTAGTAGGTTGCAAACAATTTCCATCACTGGCTTCATTAAAAAAAAAAGTATATATATATATATGGTCAGTATGGAGGATAATTTTAAGGACAAAGTTAAAAAAGGTTGGAATCTGGAAGATTCAATTTAGTCTACATTTCCACACTTTCTCCAGATACTTGTTTGCAGAGTACATAAGAGATAAAATATTGTCTCCTCATCACACGAGAGTTTGGTGTGGTCACTCAGCTGAACACAAGTCACTTAAGGCACCAAAGGTGAAGCTGGTTTTTTAACCTATGCATTAATTTATCTGTGTGTATAGAGACAATAGACCCAGTGAAAGCAGGGAGCACTCTCTACTCTTGCGCCAAGGCACGTTAATATCCCAGAAAGCAGCAGAAGAAAGAGAATCTGCTTTGTTGATAGGAGTTCTCTGTCCTACTGTGCTAAACTCAGATTACAGAAAGATGAAAGCAGATGGTGATCCAATCCAGACAAGGATTTTGGAGAGGTCATGTCTCCTTAGAGCTGCCATGGTACCTATTCAGTAAGGATACATCTGAATTGTGGTAATAAAATACAACAAATTTCTTGAGGACCAGTAAGTTCATAGAAACTCTTTTCTGGTTGCACATTGATTACATTTTGGATTTTCCTACTGTTTGCAAGACCTTACCAAATAGTCTGCTCAAACAGTTTTCAATGTGATAATTTTCTTTAGTCTGTTTTTTCTGATTGCTGGCTTTTCTTTGCATCCAGTGTTGGTTCAGCTTGGATATCTGAAACTTGTAAAGCAAAACAGTCAATTGGGGACAACATGAGCAGCAAATATCCTTGTTCCCATGTGAGCAGGGGCAAAAGTGTATTCACATAAAACTTTCATAAAATAAATCTCTCTTCTCTTTATGAAGTTTGAAATAGTCAAGTACAGAGCTTTAAAAGTGTGCACATTTATAGAACACTTTATTACTGATATTGGGGCTGTCCCAATTTTAGGACTTGGGAGTCTCCTGGGTTGGGTTAAGAATTCTCAGAATGGTGACTGAATTTTTCTTGTTTGTGCTGTCTACCCACACTTTTAAATCTTACCACTTCTCTCAGGCATAATCAGAGGTGATTTGCTCTATAATATTCTTTTGGGAGAGGGATGAGAGAAAGCTCACACATTCTGAAAGAATCTGAGCTAAAATGATTAGCATGTGAAACAAAAAGGATGTCTATGAATTTTTCCTCTAGTTATATATTCCTCCTCACAAAAATTGAGTGCACACTATAGAGATTTATATGCTTTTGTATTATTAGTTTTACTTGTGTATGCAACCATATCCCTATGGGTAGCTTCTATAAATATTCTTTAGTTTTTATACACCTCTCCAATTATTTAATCTGAAAGCACTGGATTTACTCAATTTATTATAAAGTATGTCAGCTGAGGATTTGGCTGTACTACCTCATTCTGATTAAGAAGGCTAGATTAATTAAATTGAAACATTATATTGTCCATTAAACTATTCCAAAGATATAAAAACTTGAAGCTTCCCTTTTTCTTTCTAGCTTATGCCTGTAACAAGACAAAAAGGAAACAAAAAAAGTAACCTATAATATAAGCATATATTATGCCAATTAAAAGCTGCTACTTTGAAAATTACATTCAGTTCTGAATTATGCATTCCAAATATAGGGAAGCAGAGCTCCTGCTTCTCTTTCTGTGTTTTCATGGCAATACTAACTTGTGGAAAGAATGCAGGCATACAGGTGATGTAGCTGACAATGGCAGGTACTAGACATGTTTGTGAAGAGGAAAGTGTGTTTTGGAGAAGCTCTCTTTTTCCTTTCTTGGTGAGATAAAGGAGGGGGAAGCAATAAAGCCCTCCAGGTTAGAAATCCCAGGCACAAAGGCAGAAATAAAAGGAAAAGCCTCTGAGAAGTACATGACACTTTCATGTCTGAATCTGCTTATCAGCCTACCTAAATCTCTTTCATTTGGGCCTGGTGATTTCAACCAACAGGGAACTATGGAATGAATGAATGAATGAATGAATAATGAAAAAACATAATTGCCTGGGATATAGATGCTGATATAAACTTAAGATCATATTATTTCAAGGCTTTTAAAGAAGCATGGCTCTTGGCAGATACTTAGAGGGAAAGTCATCCCATGTTTGTCCTACTTCTCATAAATTTTTCCCTACAGGTTGTCTAACAGCCTTTGTTGGAGACTTGCTAGTGGGCTAAATGGGTTTGTAATCAAAATCCCAGGGACATCACCTGATCAATTGTGACTCTAATTCAGATCCTTGTACTGAAAAAGACAGGGGGTTTACAGATCTTTGGTTTTATTTATTTTGAACCTCAATGAAAACCTCGTTGAAGCCTATAGAGACTATTCCTTGATTTTAGTGCATCTACTTCAGTTCTGTGAACTAACACAGCAGAATGTCAGAGGCCTTCAGAGAAGAACATATAGAAAAAAGAAAGAGACAGACACCTTCTGTTGATTCAATTTCCCTTTTATATTCATGACTTCTGTTCACATATGTTGGGACATATTGGTTCAGTCACTTGCAGAGCAGCTCTGCCTTGGAGTTGCTCTTTACAGGTCCTTCCAACCTCCATCATTCTTCCTGTTTCCTGCTCTGTGTCAGAACCATATGGCCTTTCTTTGTACGATTGGATGTTTTTTACACTTTTGGGGAAGATCAGTGCACTTGTCTCAACACTTGAAAACAATGGGAAAGGAAGGCTTCTTTAACGGTCTATATTCTTCTTTCCTTAACTCTCTGCTGAGGGACACTAAAATTTGACCCAAGACTACACAAAGTTGTTTGTGTGTGCCTTGTTGCCCTCTACCAGCCCCTCTGGGGTCACATAGTATTGGGGAACATCTTCCCACAAAGATGTTAACTCTATGAATGTCTCTCATGTCCTGGGTGGGTTCAGTGCTGGTGTAAATGCCTTTTCCCACACTTACTGAATTTCATAATGAGAAAAAAAATGACCTGGCTATGATGAATTATCCTTTTCTTTTAAAATGGAGAAATCTCAAGCACAGTTTATTAGAATAATTGTATTGAAAAGAGGAAATGATACCTTGTATCCAAATGAAATATAATTGTTATCGTTGGATTTCTAATTTAAAATTTTAACACAGAAACAAATTGGGATGTTTGTGGATCCGAGGTTTTGGTGTGATAGTTACAGCAACAGATGAACTATATATTGTGACTTTTACTTCTTTAAGAGTGGGACATCCTTGAACCCCATGTCAGTTCTCCATAAGTAGCCGCGGCCTTTGCTGTACCAAGTACTCTCAAGATTGCAAGTTAATACATTTAGCCAAGGCAGAAAAACTGATATTGTGTGTAAATTTGGTTACAGAGTTTTGTAAGATGTTTCTGACATAGCCTGTAAAAGAGGCTGCCATTTCAAAGAGTTAAATTTTGTCGTCAATGTAGTCCATATTAAAAAGTGTTTAATACGGGGATTGTCAATGAAGGCTTTATCTATGAGACATTTTATTGGGGGACTTTGATAGTGACTTTAAAGGGGAACATGTTTTCAGTGAAAAACTGGATAGATGGTTAATACTTGCAAATCAAATGTACCAAATGCTCTTGGTAAAATTTGCCCATGTCTTAAAATATGAAGTAGTAAATGACAAGTACTCATATGAACCCATCCAGAGCAATTGGACAAAAGTTCTGCATTGAAGAGGATGAATTTTGACTCTGCCAAATGCAATGTTTGCAATCAAGGGAAAGTACACTGCTCAAATGTGAGATTAGGTAATTTTATCTTGGTTTTTGCTACAGTTGAAAATCTTCAGGGACATGATGAGATGAATGGGAAAAACCTTACAGCCCAAGAGATCAGTGAGAAGCTATTCCAAAACAGGCCAACAAGGATACATAACAGAAATACTAAGCATGCCTTAGTGAGAATAATAGCTTTTGTTGTGAAAAAAAAAATAGTCCAGATATATTTTGATTCCCCATGCCCTGGATATTCTAAATATTTCTAGGAGAGGCTGTTATTCAAGAAGAAATTTTGGCAGGGGACTGATGCAGAAACAACTGCATAGGGCTTTGTTACTGAGCATGTCAGTCAAAGTATCCATAGGGCTGTCTTTTGTCTTCCAAATATATTCAAGCCCCAAGTCTTAACTCTGCAAAGGATTTTTCTTGAAAAAATATTTGTGTCTAGAAGTCATAAAAAAATAAATCAAGTAAAAGCAGTAATTCTGGAGAAGTTTTAGTCAAGGATTTATAAATTCACTGGCATTCCAAATTGGAATGAAATCTGTAAGACCAGTCTGGGTCAAGTGTAACAATCAGCTCTTTGCTTTGTTTTGTTTTATTTTACAGCTTTTAAATAAAGTAAATTCAGACTAAATAATCTCATTTTTTAAGTGGTAGAGCAGTCATTATGGCTTTATGAGAGTTATTTACAAAGTTTTTCCCAAAATAAATTTTCAACAAAGCCAACCTGATTTTATTTTTACACCATCTGTGAGGCTGTATATTGCCATGACTCGTACATCCACAACTCTTGAGTCTTGCTCCACAACTTTTTACTTTCTTAAGGAGAAAATGTAATGCTAGCATTCTGTTTAAGTGCAATTGAACAATATTTTAATTTTTTTCTCTATTTGTATTACTACTTTTAGTGGTGGCTTAGATTCTCACGGTTTGTTCTCATATATAAGATGTATAATGGTCTGAATTTAACAATTAAGATACCAAACTACTTGGAAAGACAGAATCAGTGAGTCAAGCTGAACCTGTATGTGTGTTTGGCTCAAGTTACCAGTGAAATTCTACAGGATGAAAACAATGAGCCATAGAATAATTCCCTCCATTCATTACACAATTTCATGTAAATGAAAACCCATTAACATTAATAGATTTCCCCTTAGTTTACATCAGCGTAGATTGAAGGACAATGAAATCCCATGCACTCTTTAGGAAAAGAAGAAAAATCAAACCTATCTGTCTCCACTATGGAGCTTAAGCAGAGGAATCACATGATGAATTTTCACCATCAAATGTGCCATCTCTGGCATCACCTGCAGAGTACTACATTTATGGCCACATAATGTAGTGGCCATAAGCACTGAAGAAATATTGGTTCACAAAAGTGATTTATGTGCCTGAAGGTGTGTGATATAGCTCCAGAAGGTGGTGTAAGGACCAGGCAGCCTGCACATTCTTCCCTGCTATTACATTTAAGATATTCTGGAAGAACAAAAGTACATCAATGCCAAAAAAAATACCCAAAACCCCAGCTTTTTAGAGACTTCAGAAAAGTTCAAAACACTGCATATTCTTGGTACTCTCATGCTTTCACCCATAGATTATTTAAGAAAATTGTTAAAGACATCCCTCTTTTTGTAAGTATAAACCAGGGATTTTGACATACAGGTGTGTATCTTCTTGTATGGTGGATGAGCACACTTGCAGGCAGGTTGAGGTTTGTGGCTATGGATAGAGAAATTTTATATACATCATCTGCTTTAAACTCTATGGCTTAACTGTCAGCTACTTAATGAGCAGGAATACTACACTACATTTGGAGATACAAAGACTTCTAACATGTCCCAGAAGCCAGAAATTTTTCTATATACAGAAAAATACAGGTCAGGATGGTAAAATTAAGGGAGTGATTAAAATCCATGGTAAAATTAATGTGTTCCAATTCTCGTATGTATAGCAAATACATTTGATATTTTTGTGATGTCATAGTGAAAATAATTTTCTTTAGCATCAGAATGAGATCTGATTATACAATCTGTACATTAGCAGAAGCTTTGCCATAAAACTGGCAATGCTTAGATTTAGTTGTCATGAAAGTGATCAAAGGACTGAATGCTTCTCTTATGAGGAAAGGCTGAGAGAGCTGGGGTAGTGCAGATTGGAGGAGAGAAGGCTCTGAGCTGTCAGTGTACAAGGTAGGCTTTGTTTATTGATGAAGAGAACAAGATACAGCAGCTTTACACTGAAATATGATAGGTTTAGATTGGACAAAAGGAAGACGTTTGTTATTATGAAGGTGGTGAGGCACTGGCATGGGAGAAAGACATGAGACAGAGACAATGGGAATGCTCAATCAGTGGAACTGTACATGGTCAGGTTGCACGGGGCTTTGAGCAACATAATCTAGTGAAAAATGTTGCAGATGTGCCACAGGTAGGTGGATTTAGTTGATCTTTAAAGGTTGCTCCAAAAACATTTTATGATTGTGGTTTATACTTATGAAAGAATTTTTTAATCTATTTTGGTACTAACATTTGTAAAAAAATTCAGAATGTACAAAAAAGAGTTTTTTGTGCAATGGTATTAAATCACATCGCCTTAGTAGGGATTTTGTTCATGAAATATGAAAATACTGGATAGTGCACTCTAATTTGACCCTATTTCCTTCATAAGATAATAAAAATAAATGACAGGAGAAGTTCTTAGTTAAAAGGAATTTTTATTTTGCCTTGACCTAACTGGAAAAAAGTTTTACCTTTTGTGAGTGGAGGAAGTGATCTGACGTACAAAAGTGTTGGGATTGCTGGTTACCGACAGCAAGAAGAGATGAGTTTTAATTCACCATGTTATGTGTATTTGCTACAAAGCTTTGGGCAGCTGGTTGGAAAGCTGTCCCACAGAAAAGGACCTGGTGATGCTGTTTGACAGATGGCTAAACATAAGCCAATACTGTGCCCAGGTGGCCAAGAAGGCCAATGTATCAGCAATAATGTAACCAGCAGGACCAGAATATGGATTGTCCCCTGTACCCAGCACTGCTGAAGCTGCACCTTGAATGCTGTGTCCAGTTCTGGGCCCCTCACAGCCACAAGGACATTGAGGGGCTGGAGCACGTCCAGAGAAGGGCAACAGAGCTGGTGAAAGGTCTGCAGTACAAGTCTGATGAGAAGGACCTGAGGGAGCTGGGGGTGTTCAGCCTGGAAGAAAAGAAAGTTCAGTGGGGACCTTATCACCCTATAAAACTGCCTGAAAGGAGGGTGTAGCCAGGTGGGGGGTAGTCTCTTCTTCCAAACAACAAGTGATAGGATGAGAGGAAGCAGCATCAAGTAGTGCCAGGGGAAGTTTAGATTGAATATGAGAAAAATTTCTTCACAAAGTGTGGCCAGGCGTTGGAACCAGCTGCCCAGAGAACTGGTGGAATCCCCATCCCTGAAAGAATTTTAAAGATGTGTTGATATGGCACCTGGGGACATGGTTTAGTGGAGGTCTTGGCAGTGATGGGTTAATGGTTGGACTCAATGATTCAGAGGTCTTTTTCAATCTTAAAAATTCTATTATTCTGTCATTTAATATAATCAAAATAAGTTGGGAGAAACACAAGATCATACAGAGCATGTAGCAAAATCCTACTCATGAGGAGATTTTGCAAATCTTGCAAACAGCATCAAATTCTGTGAGCTTAGAGTCTCAGCACTTCCTAGTTTGTCTCCCTTGTTTTGTAGAGTTTAAATTAGGTTGGGTTCGCACACAGGAAGTGTCATATATATTGGATTCCATTTGTTAGTAATTGTAATTTATTTGCAAATGCTTTTTTTAAATCAAATTAAATTTTCATAATAAATTATGTATTGGAACTCTATTAAGTTCTTTCTTTTTCTCTTGCATAAGAATTTTGGGGACTAGAAATACTAAAGGTTTATTTGGAAATAGGTGCATGATATATGGGATTATATTTGTTAGCTTGTGAACTGAGCAGTTATTGGGCAGAAGTTGCACAAAGAACCACAGGTGTTAATTGCTGTCTGGAAAAGAGCTGATGGTCTGCTGTATTTTTAGTCTCTCTATGGTATTTTTGCTACCAAAACAAACTAGCATATCTTGGTTTTAATTAGGGGCTGAAGTTCATCATAGCTTTCAAAAGGCCCCTGACCTTGCAGCAAAGTACATGGCTACAATTTTGTTTCTATCTTGCTACTTTTGTTAGGGTTTTTTTGTGTTAAGATGGTGGGTTTTCATTGTGATACAAGACTTCACTTGTAAATGATGCTTCAGAGCCCATGGCTGACCCTACGGCATCGGAGCTTATTAGAGCACCATGTGCAGCTTAATTAAAACAGAGCAAGAAAAAAGAGTTCTTACCCTGAAGAATATTGTGCAAGGCTGCTCATATTCCTGGAAATGTGTTAAATTCATTGCTGCAGGTATACACAGGGCTGCAAAATACTTTCAGTGACCAGTTTGAACTGGTGTCTCTCCTGGTGTGTGCTCTCCCTCAGAGAAACCACACTAGAGAGGAAGCATTCGGGTTTGTGGAGGGCTGCACAGTCTCCCAGGGCTCTCAGAATACACACCCTTGTGCTGAAGGCTAGCTCTGATGCAGTGTGGCTGTGTTGCTGTGAAGAGCTGTGTGAGAACAGGCTGGGAGGTGTTTTTCCCCAGGCCTCCCTCTTACCCAGGGGTTTGGGTTTTGGTTTTGCTCATCCTCCTGCCCCTGGTCCTTGGCTTGACTACTAGGCATCTGTGCCCATGG
Source organism: Ammospiza caudacuta (assembly GCF_027887145.1). Taxonomy (NCBI): domain Eukaryota; kingdom Metazoa; phylum Chordata; class Aves; order Passeriformes; family Passerellidae; genus Ammospiza; species Ammospiza caudacuta. The sequence continues at coordinate 73,298,521 of NC_080593.1, read as the reverse complement.
CTGTTCATGGACTGTGCTAATCCTGACCTGACCTGGTGTATTGCCTTCCTGGCTTGATGTCAGGCCTGCTGCATCCCTCTGGGCCAGCTCAGTGATCTGGGCTCTTGGCTGAGCCTGCTGAGTGTCGCTGGCCAGAGCACCTCTGCTCTCCATGTTCACATCCTGCAGTACGGCAGTCCTTGTCAGTAGGGACGCTCCCCATGCCTGCCTTGTGTCATCCTCGCCCCTGGCTTGTTTCTCTGTAAAGAGCAGCCCACTTGAGGCTCCCTGAAGGAATTGAAGTGTGATTATGCTAGCTTACTGCTGTTGCTCCATTTGTTAGTGATTCACATCCAGCCAGAAGAAAGTTTTCTGTCCGGCTATAGCTCTGCTTTGTTCTTTTTTCAAATTGTTTCTGAGAACAAGACAAAGTGAATATGGATTCTGACCACGTGTCTACTTATACAGGGACTAAGACAAGGCTGTGTGTATTAGACAAGGCTCATCCTATTCCTGATTAAATATTCATAATAGTAATTACTTGTTCACATTACAATACCTCCTGCATCTCCCAGCTAAGAGTAATGCTTCATTCTACTAGGTAGTAAACAAATAAAAGCAACCCAGGGGGAATAAATAAACATCAGAGAGGACAGGCAGGATACAAGGAAATAAATAGAGCTGATCAGGGAACAAAATTTTCTGCATTAGAACAAAACAAAACCAAAGCAAGATTTTGTTGAAAACAAAAACCTTCAAGTGTTGTCAGAAAATGGTTGCAATTTATTAATTTATTTATTTGTGTAGTAAAATTATTTGTGTGCTCCTGGCTGTAAACCTGCTGCTGAACCTTTTGGAAGGACATTTCTGTCACTGCAATAGTTAGCTGCCTGAACCTTCTTTGAGGTTCATGGCTGCTCCTGCTTCTCAGCTGTTGGGTTGCCTGCCAAGGCAGGATGCTGTGTGACCCAGGGAGATGTACAGCCCCTGTGCTGGTAGCTGGGGAGATCAAGGTGGCAAACTAGCATTTGCTGTTGTAAAACTGATCCATTGTAGTTAGCTGGGGTAAGTCTGTTACACAAGACTTCAGGGGAGCGTGGTGGTAGAGGCAAAAAGATGAGTATCAAGAATACAGATTACCCCAAGCTCCATCTTCCTCAAGAAGCCAAAGAAAGCCAAAGAGGACAGAAGGTTCTTTCCCAATTGCTGTGTGTATCTGCATCCCACTGCAAATGGATTTTGGGCTCTTGTGATACATAAGTGCCTACCAGCGTTCAGTGGGTATGATGGATGAGCGTAGTGACCAAAAATCCCCACCACTACACACAGGAAATGCAGTGCCACCACCAGTCAATGGAGCTGAGAACTTTAGGATATAGTTGCCCTTGGTCCTCTATCTGAAGCTAAAAAAAAAGCCCTGTAATCCTGCTGCTCTTTCTAAATCTATGCTTTTTTATTTCTCTCAGACTAAACATGCCTGAGAATATGAATCATTGCAAATCTAATATAGTAACTAAAAATAGTTCAGCTTTTAATGAGATACCTGCTCATGGGGGATACCTAGTCCTGATATTTTAAAGAACAACTTACTCATCACTGATCAAGGAATAGAGTAATTTATGAGGATACACTGTACAGAACTGATGCTACATCATGAATGTATTTATAATCATTCCTATTGCTCACCTGGCCCATGAACATGTGATGCTTCACAAACAGGATGGAAATGAAACCACCTGTAAGGAAATGCATTAGGGATCCTGAATTTTTCCAGATCCCGCTAAGAGGTGCTAAAGATACAAAGGAAACAAGATTCTATTCAAAAACTGCACCATCTATGCTGAAATTTAACTAAACTTCATGAGAAGTTGCTTATGCAAAAAGCATAATGACTGTATCTTTCTCTCCTGCTTAATCTGTGGTAGGCAGTTTAGTTTTCAGGTATGTATTTTTTAAAATTTTTTTTACAAAAGATATCCCAGGTTTCATGACAGACCTCTTTCTCATTATGCATGTAGCTGAGAGCTCAAAAATCATCTCAAATGATCTTTTGATGTAAATTGCAGAACTCCACTAAAGCCAATGGACTGCTATCCGTTTACACAGGCCAAACATTCTTCAAGCAATTTGTTTCTCTGATGTGTGAATACTGAAAAGAATAGTAATATGAATAAGTTCTACTGTAGGTTCCATTTTGTTACAGGCATATCCATACACAGGTATCTTGTTGTATAAGACATTTAGAATGGGAGGGATTCTGTCACAAAAATTGCTTTTTAAACTGTTTCTGTTCTCCACAGTTTCTCCACAGGACTGAAAAATTGATCAGTTGTGCAATCACACATTTACAAAAATAGCTCAGAGTTTGTGGCCTGATGATAAAGTAAATCTGGCTGAGGGGCCACAGATATCAGTTAAAAATGTCCCAAATATCTCAGCCATATGACCCAAACCACTGAATTGGTGATAATTGAAATTATTAATTAAAATTAGGTTTTTTTTTTTCTTTAGGTGAATATGTAGTATAGATTTGTATCAGGCTAAGTACAGCCTACCTTTCCATAAGTTTCATAAATCTAGACTAAAAATAGAAAGTTGTCCTAAGCTGTATCATGTTCTCATTATTTCAACAGAATTGCATTCATATTTGATCTAGATCTAATGCCTAGTGTACTTCATCACTAATAACTTAAGCTTGAAAACAAGGCAGATTCTTTCTAGAGGCATTTTCCTTCGGATTTTTTTCTCCAAACCTTAAAGGCAAGGAAGGTTTCACTTGAACTAAGATCTGAACCACATTTTTTTCTTTGAAATGCAGCAAGATCAGATTGATGTGGAAAATCAGAACCATCACATTGTTTGCTTGCTTTTTGACTGCTAGCAATGGAGAGCTTTAATTGCAGTGGTTTTAAAGTAATTTTCAGCTGTAGATTGCTGGAGACTGAAAAAGGCAAATTATATTGTGCTGCACTGATTTGGGAAGATTAGTGAAAAAAGTAAGCGGTTAGTCTAGATGTTTTTAGGTTAGTCTAGATGAAAACAAACAAGCCTTGGTATAGGACCAATAGAAATTTGAGTGCTTAATTGCTAGGGTATTTCTGAGAGCACCTTCAAAATCTTTAATTCCTCAGAAAGGGTAGAATTGCCTGCCAGGGACATTTGAATGGATTGAAGCCTTCAGAGAACCAAAATTCACAATAGATTAGAACTGCCTGGAAATTCAGTTTTTGCTTTCAGTAGAAAAATGTGATACAACAGTAACAAGATTTATTAGAATAATCAGTGGTGGGAACATTTTGAAGTGTTTTGCTGTCAAACTCTCCAAGTGACTTAGCTCAAATGATACCTAAAGCACACTGACAGATGAAAATTACCTACAAAATGCACTTGTGTTTAAAGCTTGCTTCTAAAATGGATTTTATTGGGAAAGAAAAAATAACAGATCATCTTGCAAAGGAGCTGAGTGCTTAGAATGGTGTGTTAATGCATGGATGATGTTCAGTTTCTCACTGTGAAGTGGTTCAAGCCCAGTTTCCTCCAATAATGAGAAGTGGGAAAGCCAAGTTTTGGGGTGAGGCCACTGTCTAATCCAAGTAACTGGGGACTATTTTACTCAGAGATCTCCCATGGAGGAGGAGGAAGGGAAGGAAAGACAATTTTGAGCCTAAAGAATGGTCAAAACATCCTTTTAGGAAGAACTTCTGGACTCTAAATCTCTTCAAGCTAATCTAAATCTGAAATCTAAGGTCTATCCCTAACAAATTACTTACCAGTGCCTGGCACTGGATCCTTGGAGGATGTGTACTTTCTCCTGCATGTAGGGAAGGTTGCTCTCCATCCACAGGGGCCAGAAAGCAATCCCCAAAGTCTTTCATTAAGACTGTTCTAATTGTTCGACTGGAGTGATCCTTCTGCAACATTCTCCAGAATAACCAGGAAAATCCAGGCAGCAACTTCCTACTCTTTACTTTCCTTAAAACTTCCCTTGAAGCTTAGTCTCTCACAAATTAAACTTGTACAGAAGGGGAGCACTCTGTTTTTTCGCACTTCTGCATGATCTAATTCCAAATCCCTATCTGTTCAGGTAGAAAAGCTGTCAGAGACCAGTGAGATGTGATGTTGTTGTTGGAGTTTTTCTCCTCCAAACAGCCTGAATGGATCTTCTACTGTTTCTTTCACTTACTGACAATTTATACCTGTATTTTAACAACTGTCTCTGTAATGACTGGTAACTAAGCATAAAAATTGATTTTCATCGGTATCCCTCTCCCTTTTGCAAGTTTTGTTCATTAGAATCTTAAGGCCTACTCTGTACCATAATTTTCCTGCTTGAAAACAATGTACAATATCATATGTGAAATTCTGTGCTTATGAAGGACTGTAACTGCTGCTGTAGGATCACTCAGATGATAATGCCTGAGCATTTTGGATAGCTGTGGTCTTTGTGGAAGTGCAGGCTGAGTAGATTGGTTTTGGTTTTAAGGTCACCATAGAGATAGAATATAGAAAAGAGGAAGGAAAAAATCTTTTTCCCTGTTTTACAGACTTTTTTCAGCAGGTATAATAGGACATTACCCAAGCAGGCAGCATACCAGAAATGGCCATGACCCCAGCTACTTGAGGTGTCAATTGCAAATGAACCTTTCTATTAATAATTCTAAATGAAGTTCATCACTGTCCTCCAGCCTTTCTTAACTTATTTATGCTTACCTTTTCCAGCTATACTTCTACATAGGAACTGGTCTATTAAACCTGCAGTCTTAATATGTGTTTGGTGCTGGGTTGTTCGAGAAATCTCCCTTTTGCCTGCCACCTGAAAAGTACTTTCTGTCTTTATGTAGAGTTTTACTTGGCTTGTGTTCTCTCTCACACACTTGCACAGCCTGTGGAATCTGTCCTTTCTAATTCCCAACGGAGCTGAATCTCAGAAAAACCTTGAGTCAGGTACTGAAGTTCTGTTTGTATTAGTGAGGATAAAGCACACAGATGGTAGCTGAGTCCACAAGAGTGGCATGTTAGGGCTGTTGGCAGCCTTGCTATCTGTAAATCAGGTGGTCTCTTTTCCGTCTCACTCTCTCAGAGGTTTTTTGTGAGCTCTTTCAAATAAGTTACCTTTGTAGTTCTTTATCCATAAAACGGGTGGGAATATTTACCTGCCCATTATAGGAGGTAAGCATGGGAAGGGAAGAGTTGAAATTTAAGGTCACATAAGCTTTGTTATTATTTTGGTAACATCTGATTAATATCTGGAAATCCCAGTCAAGCCTGCAACCTTGTGCTGTAAGGTATTATACAAATATTTAGTGGAAGAAAGGAAGAAGCTTCAAATCAAACTAGGGAAAACAAAAATGGAGACCATAAAGAGGCAGGAAGGTTTGAAGGTGATGCTGTTACATTAGGAGGTGTTACTGAGTTGGGAAATGTTATTTATCCCTTAAGATTATTAGCAGAAAATGGTATAATGCAAGGATGATTTTTTCCAAAATATTTTGGTGTAAAATCTATAAAATAAAAATTACTTTAACTTTTTTTGAGAAAAATCTATACTTTCTCTTTTAATAGTAATGTGGTGCACCACAAAATTTTCAGTCCCCTCCAAGAAAAAAAATGCTGAAGCCCTACCTAATCCATTTTTCTTATCTGAATTACTATACCTCTGTAAGAAAATACTTGCAAGTTATTACTGAGTAGCTAGAACAGTAGTTAGAATAGGCTAGCTTGCTGATGAATTCTGTGGTTTTGTTGTTATAGTAATTATAGGCTGTCTTTATTCAGATTTTGCTATGTTCCAATATGTCCCAATTGATTAAAAAAAATATACAATTAATGACTAATGAGCTCACGACTGTGTGAGCTTAGAGACATTGAAACAAGAGATTTCTCTATTGAGAATATATTGTATTCTCAACACAAGGACTGACCTTTGGATTTTGAGATACTGAAAACAGAATCAAACATATCCAAATGTGAATACTCAAGGTGTTTGAGGCTGATTTCAGATGATGTACTCAACATGAAAAGAGGTCTATGTTTTGTCAGTCACCTGAAGCACAGGTGATAATGCCACTACAGGTGTCTCTATCCCAGCAGAGCTTATCATTCATCTTAGCAAATTCAGTTTGCTTTCATTTTGCTTCAAATTTAAGAACTGTTAAGGAAATGCATCCTACTTTTACGAAGGCAGGAGTTCAGAAACCACTTCCATAAATTAGTGTCTAAAGGGTCGAGCCGTGGTTTTGCTGCCTGCAGCATGCACTTTGGATGCTATAATAGACACACTAGAAGTATCACATGAAATCATGAAAGGTTTGTTAGAGTGTCTGATGTTGAAAGATAAAAGTTCCTCATTATACTATAGAAAATTCAACATTTTAATGTTTCCTGACCTGCTTGGTTATGTAATGCTCTTCGACATGCTGCTGTATTCCCATGCCACAGGCACAGCTTGAGGAGGAAGGGTGTGTTTATCATCCCCTTGTGTTGCAAGGCTTGGACAGGACAATGCTGTGATCAGCAGAGCTCCGATTGTAGCCTGTGTCCCACAGCTGAGTCAGAGCTGTGGATAGACCAAGCTAACTCAGAGCTGGTTTTCCAGTGAGAATGGAATCTTGGTGTGGGAAACAATTTCTGCTCCCAGTTTTGCATTTGTGGCCTGTTGGAGGAGGGAGTGGTGTATTAGAAATTTGTGAGTAGCAGTGTTAGTAAGGAAAGCTTTTATTTTACTCAAAAAAAGCATGACTGTATCATGGAGTTTGCTTTAGCCCTTTCAGTAAGGTTTTAGATTAATTTTGTTCTTAAGCAATGCAGAGGCTTCTTCATAGGCACCCTGAGCAGTATATAAATTTCTGCTGCTCCCAGGCAGCAGGATTTTAGAGGTTGCAATCACAGACAGAACAAAAATGAGCAGTTTCTGTGAAACACCTCAAATACTCTACAGTGCTAAAAATAAGAGAATTTCATATTCTCCACAGCAACATACAGACCATTACAGATTTCATATGGCATATGTTCATGTACTTATGAACCCTGGGGAAACTTGCCTGATCATTCCTGTATTATGGTGATCCTATTAACAAAATCTTTATGCACAAAAGGCTGTAAAAACAGATGTACTGATATGTTTTGTCTGCTTTCAGACAATGTAACTAATCTAAAGAATGCTGCTGTGTTGGGCTAGCAAGTTTAATCTATAGATAAGAATTTTGAAAAGTGATGTACTATTCCTGGAAACAGCATTTGCTTTGTGACATGATAGAAATATGTCAAAGAGAGAAATTCTCTAAATAGAAGAAAAAAATAAATTAGTATCTAGGCGAGAAAAATGTAGTATATGTCTCTGATTTATTTGCCTGCAGGATGATTACTGGAAATGTCAGCCAGGTAAATATGTATCTGCAATAGTCTGTAGTTTGCACCCTCATCAGTTTTTCTCCCAGAAACCGTGCCTCTAAAATAATCCTTGGGTGATTAAGTTCTATTTCTGTTTCAGGCTGAAGTGATGTACTTGATATCCACTGACAGCAACGTGTTCCTGCACACCTGATGTCTTCATGGGCTCCGTGAGGTGCATCTGTGGGTGTCTGTCTGTGCTCCTGAACATGGCTTTCTCACAGGTCACCTCAGTGGTTTGGGGGCTTGACCTTTAGTGTCACCTCTCTGCTGCCCTGTCTCTGAGGGAGCAATCACAACATGCTGCCAAATGCTTCATCTACCAGTAGAGATTCAGTAGAGATATTTTTTACAGTATCGGATCTGCTTACTACTTCAATCCACTCATTTTTTCACCAGCCTTTTATTCATAAAAATTTGAGTGTCTTTAAAAAAAACAAAACAAAACAAAAACTTAATTAGCTTTGAACAAGAAGCTAAAATGCACCAGACAAATTTGCCAGCATTCCGAGATCCCTGAAAGGTAAAATGGCTTTCAAGTCTCTCGACTGCCAGACTTCTGGAATTTTTCAAAGTAGTTTTTGAAAAAACAGGTTTAAAAAACCCAAACCACAAGCCAACCAATAAATCAAGCAAAAAAAAAAATCACAAACAAAGCAAACAAAAAACCCACAAAAAATACCTGTGCCTTCACACACCACCTACAACAACATAAGAAGCAGAGAAGAAAGCTTAAATAAAGAAATGTGTTTGATCACAGTGATAACAGTGTGTAGCTGAGCTAATTTGGTTTTCATTGATCTCTGAGGAACCAGATTTGTTTTCAGCAAACAGTGCCTGGCTAGTTGTTTTGCTTGGGCTTGTACATGCTGGCAACACCAAAACATAATTCAGCTCTTTTCTGGGCCTAGTTTTTTTAGTGTTATGACATGGCACAAGAACGGGGATAAGGCTGCAAGGCTTGTATTTACAAGACTGAAACTTCCTATAAAATGTGATCCCTTGAGTGTCTAATCCAATCACTGGAAACAGACACAGATGTTGCTAGTTCCACATGAGTTAAATATTTGTTTGCTTTTTGTAGTATTAATGACCTTGTCACTTACAGGTGTTTTAACCTTTGCCTCTCCTGTCATTCCCAGATCTGATGGATATTTGGGAGGGCTCTTAATAAAGCTGGCATCTCCTATTCTGAGGACAAACTGTGTTACATTTGCCAATAGTGTTCCTTCTAATTCCTACAACTGTTTGTACTTAAACAGAATATTTGTACAGTTAGTGTTTTAAAGCTGATTTTGAGAATCTTTTTTCCCATTCTAAAAAGAGTTTGAGAAATGCTCAAGGAATAAAAAGAGTGGTGCTCATGCCACTTTGTCTATTGAAATGTATCCTTTTCTTCCAGGAATAGGGTATTAATTCTCCTAGTTTTTTTAAATGTTAATCCATGGTTGGTGTTTGCAGGCAGCAAAATGAAGGTGGAAAAAAATTAATAATTTATCATAAATCAGGCTCTTTCAGGAGCATCTGAATTCACAATGAATACCTAAAGCCGAGGTCATATAGTTTAGCTTTGATAACAAAAGTCCATTTTTAAATGCTAATTAACCCCACAAGTGTAAGTTTTTTTTAAAAATTAAAATCTCTAATCATTTCACTTTGAAGTTGCATTTTCTATTAAAGAAAAAAAATAAAGGAAACTATGCAGCCTTTACATTTGTCTGGAAGGAACCAAACAGCTGATTAAAAGAATGAACTCTAAGCGTAAAAGAAAAATTTAATGACATCTCATGAACAATTAAAAAGACCATTTGCATTCTTCTAAGTCTATTAAAAAAAAAAAGTGGGGTTTGACTATAATCACATGCTGTGAAGGGATAGATAAAGGAACATTAAATGCTTTTCATGATTCCTCCTGAACCTTCTGATAGCACAACGGGATGCTTATTAGCATGCACATTGCTATGACCTGGTTTACTAGAGCTTTGCATTTAGGCAGGTGTTTTAAAACAGGTGTACAAATTTGTATTTTCTTCTTTTTCTGTCTCAGAACCCTGATTCAAATATAGACCAGTTTTGCAACCTGTACGTCTGTTCTTTCCATAGGGATTTTCTGGCCTCTTGGATACAGCAGATGACTTTAGATCTTGCTCAAATGTATAAGCCTTTTGAAAGCTAGCAGAAAAGTGAGTTGTCACTCTCCAAGGGAAATTAATTTCCTTTTTCAGTGGGCGAATGTGCATTCTGAATGTGCAGGGAATTTGGTAAGTCTTTCAAACCCCACAATTTATCAAGCATCAATTGATGCTGTGTTGTAGCCCCAGTAACAGCTGTGGCACAACTGAGAATTCCATGTTAATTTCAATCTCTTTGACGGTCTCCATCTGTAACAACAGTGTTGTCTCATGTGAAAAGGGCTTGGAGGAGAAGAAACAGCCCATGCAACTCATGTCACAGCTGTAGAGGCCAAAGCACAGCTGGGAGCATCTATGAGTATCCAAACGAGACACGAATGTGTTTGTGCCCAAAATCATAAAACTGAAAAAATATCCAATATTTCTACAATAATCTCTTAGGTGACTGAAGGTCTAATTGCTCTCCTCTAAAACAGGTGGAGAGACAAAAGAGAACTCAGAGCCTTGGGAAGTTCTGGGAATCTTGTTTTTCTGGTCAGATCAATTCAGATTCATGGTGATTTGAGAGCATAAACTTCTTCACTACCTCCTACACTTCCTCCTACAATTTCTATATATTTCATGGGGAAACCTTTCTTTGTCTTTCATTTTCTTCCTTTCTCTGTGTGGTTTGCTTTTTTGGTTTGTTTTTTTTTTTTTTTTTTTTTTTTTTCTTTTTTTTTCTTTAAATAGGAAAATGTTTGCTCAAGCTGAAAAGCAACCTGTAATTGTTATGCAAGCATGCAGGGAAGGCACAAGAGCAGCCTTCAAGGGATTAGAAATGTTGAACTGTGCAACTCTAAACGGTGCTCATCTAATTGATGCTTTACTTAGCAGGGGAGAAGAAAATTCTAGCAAAGAGTTAGTGGTTATTTTCCTTTCAGAAAGAACAGTCACAGACATCTTCCTACAAATGCCACATCAGTTGCTAACAAGTTGTTCTGGGAGATCCTTCGTGCTGATTTATGTGCTACCATACAATTCTTTTCCAGACACTGTGAACACGCTGTATTTCCTTTAATTGATTATGAAAGATTGCCTTGAACATGGACAAGAGAGCTCACTTTTAGATCCAGGGAGGACAGGAAATTAATATCATGTCTTGCAGATGAAACAATAGGAAAATAAGTTATTTACTGCCTCAGTTGTAGAGTTGCTAAAAGCTGCCTGTTATGCATGAAGTCAGGAGAGCACGTTGATTTTAGTCCACATCACAATTTAAATTTAGTACCAAACATGCCTCTCTGCTTTTGCTTGCCCAATTGATCCACATTGAAATTGCAAGATTTCGTTTCCCTTCCCGAAAGGAAATGAAACTATATCTTTCAAAACAGAAAAGAAAGGCTTCCAAACACTCTGGAAAGGAGGAGACAGAATCAAATGAAATGCAATTGAAAAAAAACCCCAAAAAGCAGAAAATCTGGAGATTTAGGGCCTTCCAGAAAATGGTCTGTGAGGAAATGAGCTGCAGTGCTAAGGACCAAAACAGGCAAACCTAACTTCACAGATGTTGCAAAAGCAGGGGGAAAAATCAAAGAGGAAGACACAACTTGGAGGAGAAGATATGAGGGACATGGCATAGATACTTTAAAAAAAAAAAAGAAAAAAAAGTTCCCCAAATTCAAAGCCATCAAAAGGCATGGCATGCCATATGCCATCAAGTGCAGGGACATGCACAAAAGCTCACCAAAACTGATCCCCGTTGAAGACCAAAACAGAAAAATACTTACAAAAGCCACCCTGGAATGGAGATACCATCAAAGGAAATGCAATTGAAGGAAAAAAAGAAAAGAAAATTGGGAAATTTAGTGACTACAAGAAAATGCACAGGGATTACTGTTACAAAAACAGGGGAAAATATCAAGGAGGAAGACACAACTTGGAGGGGAAGTTATGAGGGATAGGGCATGGATACTTAAAAAAAAAAAAAAAAAAAAAAAGAAAAAGGTCTTCACCAAAGTCAAAGCCATTAAAAGTCATGGCCTGCCATCAAGTGCGGGGACATGCACCAGAAAGAAGGGTGTCTGTAGGCAAGGCACTAATTTTGGAATCAGAGGACACAGTTTCAGCTCCTGACTCTCTCACAGAACTTTTTTGATGTTAATCAAATCACTTTTCTGCCTCACTGTGGTAGTCTGAGATGAAACGGGTGCTTGGCAGGGGAGTTGGTAATGTATTGGGAGTGGGAGCTGATGAACAGATAGACAGGTTCTCTATTCCCAATCTTGTCTTTTGGTTCTGGGGGTTTTTTTTAGTTGTAGGGAGTCTAGTAGAAGCTGTAAATTATGTATTAAGAAAGCTGAAACCAGCTGCAGAACTGGTGAAGAATACCTGCCACGTGCAGATAGATGTTTTCTTAGAAAACAAGGTGCATATGGCTGTCTACTGTGAACAGACTCTGAGATGATTCAGGACATTTTAGAAGAGCAAGAATAATTCACATCTGGTTCCAGGGCAGGCAAAGATGGCCCATAATTGTTAGTGGTGACACTGAATAACTAGGTACACCCAGCACATCCCATTGTACCTCTGATTCACCTTCATCACTACACCTGGGGAGCAGGCTCTTTAGCCAGGCACAGTCTGTCCCACAGAATAGCAGTGCCAGCACTGGACCTGGTGTAAGGAAAGGAGTAGGCAGCAAAGCTTGAGACTTTTATGATTTGGAATGACAACCTCTAATTTTATGTCCTGATTTTTCTTTCTGCATGCAATGAGAGCTTTCAGGTTTTCTTGAATTAATGGGTTTTTTAGCAGAAGAAAGCTAAGGGATCTCTAGCCAAGATATGCAGTCAGTACAAAATGTCATTAATAATAAATAACAAGGAAGCTGTTCCTTGTTTAACCCATTCAGTCCACCGAAATGTTCAAGTAAGTTCTTGTGATATAAAGATCATAGATATTAATGAAGCAAGCAAGCTTTTTTTCACCTCCCCTTATCTTGTATGAGCATTTAAATTTGTGCTTCTGGTGGCTTTGTTATATGATTTCTTGAAGGAGGATTCCTGTTGCTACGTGGATGTCACCTTCTACAAGTGACAGGAAGATTAAGTGAAATGCTGTACAGGGTAATTATAACAAGGCTATTGGCAGCCTGTAACACAGTGTAAGTGACACAACTAATTTTGGTGTTCAGACATAATGTATGTGGCAAGTTTTACCTGTAGCTGTACTATCTACAAGTTATGTTGTCTCCAGAGGCATGTGTTGCATATCACTTTGACCATGAGTCAACCATAAACTCAGCATAGCCCTTCTACATTATGTCTACAAGAGTGTGAGAAGCTGCCCTGTGACATCTATTTCAATTGCAATTACTTGTGTCACTCATTGGAGATCTTGTCTCATTGCATAGATTTTTTTTTTCTAATTCATATCGGATGTTTTTTTATCTGATCCTCTCCTGTGAATTTTCTCTGCTAAGAAAAATAATGAAATTATATAATATGTCTCATGGTCTGGAGAGAAATTTTGACAGTTTTTATGCACTTACCCCTGTGACATTGATCAGATTCTGATTATGCATATGTTCATTCACTCCATCCTGATATGCCCTTGATTTTCTCATAAATGATACTGCAGTCATTTTGGTTTGAAATCAAAACAACACCAGAAAAGCATAATAATGGAATTAAAATCTCCACTGTGAGTCCTCTGTTTGCCCTGTTCTGTTCTTCCACACATAAACTCTTTCAGAGTAATTAACTGCCATAGAGTCAAAGCAGCTAATGAAGCTTTCTTCACCAGCCTTGCCCCATTGACTAGAGACTCAAGAGCCCATGGGTAGTGTCAAGGATAAACTGAGTTATGGAGAACCATGCAGTGTGCATCCTTCATGCAAAGATAAACCTCTTAAACTTATTTGCTTATATTAATAGAATCTAGATTGGAGGGATTTTGCAGATGACTTTTAATAGCCTACAGATATTAAAAGCCTAGAGCTTTTTTTTAATTTTGAAAAAGCCAATTATTTATTTTAAAATGTAAGCAGATTACACATCTGGAATAATAGACATTTTAGGGGTTGTTTTTTTCTCTTTAACTTCGAATTGCATGGAAAAGGAATTTTTTCTCTTCAAGTCCAGACAGCATCACCTTGGATGCTCAAAATGAATTACTTTTGAACATGGAGTAGCCATTTATGTCTGTGCAAATTTGCTTTAAATGTTGCTGTTGTAATTTTCCAGTGTTTCATATCCACTAGAAGGACTGCAACAGGAGAAAGAAGACAAAGTGAAGATTCTCTCAGTTAAATCCAGATTTGCCTTTGAGAGGAGAGACCCAGATTTGCAGGAGTTGGTATTTTTGGAGGATTGGGATAGTTCTTGCTTCCACATCAACTCACTAGAGAAGATAGTATTTCTATATTCAAAGCTGGCATGACTAGAGACTAAGCCTGTTGAACACTTGTTGCTGTGTGTTATTTCATTGACCTAACTGTGGAAAATGTCATACTTCTCTTAATAACCACAACCATATTTTGACATTTAATTAGACTAGGCAGGATAATTAATATTACAGTGATGTTGTTGGGGTCATGCCCAGCAACTGCTGTTTTGTTCCAAGGAGAGTCTTAAGATAGGATCCTGATGGATCTTCTCCTGGGGCATGCCCTGGCCAATGCCTGTGACGTGCTTTTAGAAGGGGTAATGAGGAGAGATTGCTGCAGTGTGTGCATTACACGACTTGGAGTTTTACCCTGTGCATAATGGAGGTGACAGCTTGGATGAAGGATATCTACTGAAATTCAAGCTGATTGATGCTAAGTTTATGAGTGGGAGAAGTCACTACAGAGGCGTTCACATCCATTCATTTGAAGAGATATACCCTATTGTCTACTGTTCAAGATAATATTGTGTTCCATGTAGGCCAAGGCAATTAATACTTGCCATCTCACTTTCTCTTAAGCAAAAGCCTATAGTCTTTTACATCAGAGGTGGAGGTCTCCACCAAGATCTACAACACCTCATTATAAGAAGGAGATTAGGATCTGTCTAGACACCTCCTACAACTTTTTAGCAAGGTGGTATAGCTATATAATTTATGCCTGAAATCCTGTTGGAAAGTATTTTTTCCCCCCTTTGTGATTTTGCTTAGAGAGGAAAATGGCCTTCTGCACCTCACAGACTGCTTTATCATTCCTTTCTCTCACAGGTACAGAAGTGTTGGTCTGTCTCTTAGCCAGTGCTCAGCTCTGTTTCTGTGGTGCTGTACACATGCACAATTTGTCTTGGTTATTACATGTAGCTCACTATCTCATATTTCTCCATTTCCAGCCTTCCCAAAGTAAGCTGTAGTGTTCCTGTTAAACCTACAAAGCCACAATATCCTGTGGAAGTTTAAAATTAGGTGCTCTCTCTCCTTGTTATGACTGAAATTTTTAAAACATCCATTATTCCTCTTAGGGATCCTGGCTCCAACTTCAGGTTTCAACAAAAACTCCAAAACAAGCCAAAGTTGAATCTTCATCTCATAGAGTGAAGGTGAGTTATTTTCACTCAGAGGATGCCAAGATTAAAATGAATTTTTTAGGTAGCTTTTCATGTATCCTTAATTCCTTTCATAGCTGAATTAATAAAACTTGAGCAGTATTTTGTATTATGCTTGTTTTATGTGTAATTATAGCATTAGGTCATCTCACTGTGTTTTCTTAGAAGAAAATGACTTATTTTATTAAATCTGGAAAACTGAACCATTTCAAGTTGTTAAAATAATCGAAGAATTTAAAGTTAATTGCTATTCTGTGAATAAAAGAAAAGTCAAACATATGGCAATTTACATCAGTGGAATTAAATCACAATATACAATGAATTTCTTTGCCATTCCATTCTGTGTTGTGAATGTCCATTTTTTCATACATTGACATGAAAGACACCAAGTAAGAGGGAAAGGAGGACCAAACCCTGTGTCCAAATCTGAAACATTGTCTTGACTTTCATGCATTTCTTCATCACAGCTGTTTGGAGGGTTTTTATAAATTAGGTAACTCTGGGCAAGGGAAAATTTTAACTTAAATTGCATCTAAACTACTCCATAAAATGTTTATGCGACAAACCAGTACAAGAGAACTGAGACCAAGAAAAACGGCACACTGAAATCCCAGTGCCTTGTAAAAGGTAAGTAAAACCAAAACAGTTCTTGGAAGGTTTAGGTTACCCCGACTTGGACATCTTGTAATTTTATTATGTAGGCTGTTTGTCCAACCTTTAGCAAAGGTCTCATGGAATAGGAATGAGTTAGAAGAAAAGAGAAATCAAGGACAGACAGTTGATTTCATGGGAAAACCAACCAGTAGGGGGGAGAAGTGACGGCCAAGAGCTTAAGAATTACTTGTGAAAACACCAGAAAGACTTACTGAGCAGAGCATCCCAGAGAGGACTCAGAAAACATCCACCAAGGAGATTTCTGCTGCTTTAGTACAATTGTGTGACTTAGCTGCACCTTTGACTTCAGAGCAAGCTGGCAGTAGTAGTCTTGGTGCTCATGTTCACTTATCCTCATGTACTGTATTTCTGATCACCAGTCATTCAGACTAGGACACCAGCTACTGTGTGTCATGATTCCCTGTGAAGGATCATACATATGAATTTCATTTTGATGTGTCAGGACTCACTTGGGAACAGAGTCAATGAATTTCAATTACCTTGCTATGTAAGCACAGTTTAAAAAAACCCACACATTATAACAAAACACAAAAACAAAACCAACCAAACAAAAACTATTCCTCACTACTTGCATTTTCAGCAGTCAGGCTACTGGACCTCCAGCAAGAGCATAGTTTGTTTTTATTTCAGATATATCATGATAGATGCAGAGCAGATTACTTATGGAAAAGTAATATCTATTTCCATATGGACCTTTTTAAGGAAATGGGATGAAAATCTGACTGGATGTTTGTTTCAAAAACAAATGTTTGGTTTTTATATATAGAAAAAATACCAATAACTGAGTCAATCTTTTTGGATCATAAAGGTATTAATGACAGGCAAGTAGGACAAACAAACATAATGAGCAACGCAAACCAGAAATCTGATCTACAACTGTCAAAGCAAATGGCAAACAAAGGAAACTGTCTGATTGAGTTCAGCCTTCTACACTTCAAATAATTCCTTGCCAATTTCTTCTCTGTAAGCTGTGGTAAAAGCTTATTTAATCATCCCTACTATCATCAATTCTGTTTTCAGCTCTGCAATTGGAAAGACATACTACCAGTAATCAGTTAGGAAACACTCCTGCTTTTATAGTGGCATGGCTCATGAAACAGTAGTGCCATATCAGGAATACCTTCTTCTTAGTGTCCTTGGTACCAAAGATGATCCCTAAGAGGAACAAAACAGTGGGTAACCTTCTTTCTGTGCCTCATTTTCTTTTTCTGAGAACTGAATCAACATAATTCTGAAAATCTAAAGGAAGCAGAAGGAAATGAGTGTTCTGCCTTTCTCTTTGATTCCCCTAATTGTATGTAACTAACTGGAAAATCTGTTTCAACCTTTTCAGTTGGCTGAAGAGCAGCTTCTAATTAGCAACTGATGTAGCAAGTTAAATAAAGAGAATCCTTATAGTATACATTGTAGGAAAGGCAGAAGAGAGGTGAAAAAATACTACTCGGCATTGCTTCAAGGCATTAGTTGTCTATGGTTTACCTAATAAGTGCTGATTTTTATTCAGAATAGCTTTGTCACCATTGCTTTTCAGGGTACTCAGTGTAAAGAAAGCCAGCTCCGTTCACTGAGGACTCAGTACGATGCAACACATCTTGCATCTCAAATTTCATGAGAATGCATCCTGGGACCTGGAGAGAATTGCATAAATTTAGGTATGATTCATGCTGCTTATTAACTAAATGCTTTAAGTGTTGCCAGTTGAAGTTGCCATGTTTCAGTCAGCAAGTTTATGTATCAGGCTCTAGTGAACTATAATTGATCTGGGTCATGGATGCACATTCACGGATGTGACAGTCTAAAGCAAGATTATTGCAGATGGCACAGGTGGCAAAGCCTGCAGTTGCCCATGAAAAAAACCCAAACTTTTAACACTACAATTTTATCAAACAATAATTGTTGTCATCTTACTGCAAAAGTTCCGTACCTTCTGGGTGCTTTCTCATGGACATCTCCTCACAGCACTGACCCCTTCTTCACAGCACAGCCAACAAACTCCAACTCCCTCCTCACCCAGCTACCCCACTCTTATGTAGCACTCATCATTATTGGACACAGCTGTGGCCTATTAAGGGCAGGCCTGTTCCTAATCTTTGGTGATTAGCACAGCTGCAACTCCTCAGGTGTGAGACTACCTTCTACCCTATCTTTATTTTCTTACATTCTATCCCTCCACATGTAACTATTCGGTTTTGAGGGTTGTTTTTCATGAACAGTTCCATTGTGGGGCTTTTGGTTTGTTTTTGACAGTAATATTAGCATAACTCATCATATCCATGATGAGCTGTCACACCTGCTTCCCTGAAAAGCTTTAATACATACATGCTTTTCAGAATCAAATTTTGCATGCTTATCAAGGTGTTCATTTGTTCCTTCATAATTTGCTTAGGTACTGCTGAATTATAGTTTGCTGAAAAACTCTTTGCTGAGTAGACTCAGAAATTTTTTTTTGCATTGTCACCACTGAGCATGCTCCTTCTCCCACCACTTGCTGGGGATATTCTAGCCTCATCCTGTGAGGCCTGAGGCCAAGATTTCAAAACAGAACAGAATTTCCCATGCAGGTGGAAGCAGAGCAAACCAGCTCTGTGATTTGGCAAGGTTTTCTATAGAATTTATATTTGTACAGTTTGCTTTTACTGCAAGGTTTGTTTAGTGATGCTATTTAAATGACTGTTAAAATGATTTTGGCAGCATATTCTTGACCTTTCCATATATATTTTAGACTGTGAAAGTGTTACTATGCTTGGTTTTAATGAAAACACTTCGGTCAGCAATGAATCGTGTAAGGAGATCACTGAAAGTAGGAAGGTAAGATTTCCTGCCTTTTAGATGAAAGAGACTAGAAAGGAGTAAGGATAGTCCCCAGGAAAAAAGAATATAGACAGGACCTTGGAGTCTAGACTGCAATAAGACAAAAAAGTGTAGGTAGATGTGCAAGGTGCTATGCTTCAGAAGGAATTTTTTGTCAAAGGACTCTGCAGAACAAACACTAAACTGAAAGATAAGCACAAAAAATGTTGTAGAAGAGAGGTCTTGAATCTACATGAATTAACTGAATCCACCTTGAGAAGCCTCAAGGTGGATTTCCTTTTTCGCTGAGGAAACTGAAATGAAATTTCTATATACAAATTGAATTAGGGGAATCATTCTGTTTAAATAAATCTGTGTTTCCTACCTTTATCCATGAATATCTGACAGAAGGGGAAGTAATTTTAAGCAGTGAGAGAGTTTACCTAATCATCTCTAATATCTAGCTTTATCCTTAGGGAGAAATTCTGTTCAGAAACGGTTGCCTCTCTATCCCTATATGAATCTTTTCCTCTCAGATATCAAGAAAAATTGAAAATAAACAGCATATATTTGCAGAAGGACAAAGGACTTTGGTAATGTGCAAGGGAGAGTTTCAAGAAACAGGATTGGACATTGGGGAAAGCAATCGGCAGGAGATTTCATGGACTTAGGAGCAGGTGCTCCAGGAAGTTCACATGAGCAATCCAAATGCAAAAGAAGCTCTTAGATTAAAAGGCAGTGCTTGTTCTTTGTTAAAATTGTAGGCCTAAACACTGTTGGCTCCATCAAGGGCATCATCTGGATACCCTCTCCCTCCCAGAAAAGATCTCATGGCTGGCAGAGAAGATACATGGCCAAATCACAATCAAATTCAGTGCGACAATTTTGTATGCAGGGAATATAAAATGGAGGACAAAAGCCGAGTGGAATTCACATAGGTAAGAAGCACAGGGTGAGGGAGACATTAAACTCAACAGCTTTGGAAAGGATATGGCTCTGGGCAAAGGCTGTGTGGAAAGAACTGGAAACAAAGCTTAAAAAAGAATGGGAAGAAAAAAACCTAGGTCCCTGACAGTCACACTATAAAAGTAGGAAGAAACCCACAGCTGCATATTTGACAAAATGACTCTGAATCACAAAAGAAAGGCAAGATGACAAAACTGTGTCTATTCCTCCAGAGATTGCTCCAGCTGTAGATGCTAAACTTCTCACTTCTCAAAGAGTTGCACCATTTACACAAGTGGCAAGAGATATGTGTGGCAGATGAAAGGGTTTCCACCCTGCCCTCCGAGTCTTTTATAGATGGTTAGGGAGCACAGGGTGCAGTTTCTGGTCTTTGACATCTGGATAGCTTTTAAAATTTGTAGATATTCTATCAAAACCTCCTCTATTTAAGAGTAATTTGAGAAAGCAGTCAATTAGCACTTCCTATTCCATAAGTGTGTGCTTTTAAGTACAACCTGTGAGAAAATGGATAAAGATGTATGTGGAATATGCTGTATGTTAAACTATGTGTAGGGACACACTTTAAAATGTTCAAATTACAATATTTAACAGTTCTGCTTATTCAGTGAAAATCATTAGAGAAAACCTGACTTCATAAGATTAACACATTTTTTCTCTTATTCTTTT
This sequence comes from Ammospiza caudacuta, assembly GCF_027887145.1. Lineage (NCBI taxonomy): Eukaryota > Metazoa > Chordata > Aves > Passeriformes > Passerellidae > Ammospiza > Ammospiza caudacuta. The sequence goes on along the minus strand of NC_080593.1, from coordinate 73,278,396 downwards.
CTTCTCTTTTTTTTTTTCCTGGAAGAAATAGAATTGACAGTCTGTAATTTGGAAATAATATATGCACGATTTCAGCTCTCACAAGTCATTTTTTTAATGTTCTTGCAATAGTGAATAATAATCTGTGGAGTTCTGCCTGAAAGTTTGGCAAAGTGGGTATTCTCTGCACCTAGATTTTTAAGGATTTATTCCAGTGACTTTAAAATGGATATACATGGCTATATGAATTATTGTACTTGGAGTACTTCTTACATCTCGGGATGTTGTTTCCTCTTAATTATATTGGACAGTAAAAGGTATAATTCATATTAATTTTAATTTATTATTTGAAGGCAAGATGAAAATTGTAATATAAAATTGTTTTGCGCCTCCACATATGACCTCTAGAGGGAAGTAGTCTTTCAGGGCTATAGAAAACAGAGACTTATTCCACTTCTCTGTCAAAGCATGCCCCTCATAATAATCATAATTATCCACTGGCAATGCAGAGGGATGCTAGAACTCATTGTGTCTTTCAATCAATAAAATGCTGTGCTCAAAATTTTCAAGCCAGTTTGCTCTTAAAAGTGTCACACAAGCATTTCTATTTGTGTTTCATTATGGTATGAACTGTATAACTGGACCATATGTTCAGCTAAAAGTAGGATTTCTTCTGAAATTCTCCCTACTATTGTAGAAATAAGCAACAATAGAATGATTTTTTTTGTTTCCTTGGCAATAAAGAGATTTCATAGGTCTTAGAACTTCACAAATCTGAGAGATCTTCAGTCTTTCAAACCACTTGTTTCATTTTACCTCAGTGTAGCTCATGAAAGTGCATGTTTTGTATCTTTGTAACATGAATGCCATTTATGTTAATACTGTAGTACTCCTGGCAGCCATCTCCAGGGATATGTAGATAGGAAGACCAGGCGATCTTGGATCCCAAGGTTTGAACCTTTTTGTCTATAAAGAATTGGTCCAGTAGATACAAATTTAGTTTGACTTGTTTAAAAGTCAAAAGTTTAGAGTTCTAGTTCCAGCAAGATCTGTAAGGAGAAAGAGGGAAAACCCCATTCCAGTCCTATCCATATCTTCCCTATTACTTTACATAGTCATTGATTAAATTACTGCTCTTCAGAGCAGAAATTTCAGCCACAAACCTTCCTTTCCAGATGACCATTCTAATCAATAATCTGCTTTGTCAAGCTCTTTCTTGTACTATCTGTAGCACAAGATACCATGAATGCTCTTCTGTTTGTAAGAAAATCCTCCAGAGGAGGGATTGTGTGCTGCCAACACGTATAGCCACCAGATAGTGCAGCCAAGCTGATGGACCTTGAAAGAAGTATATGTCTTTGAAAGCTGAGAAAAATTCATTTCAGGTCCTACTTCTCCCAGAGAAGTTCTAACACAGACTTTTTACATGAAATAACTTTTGTTTTCCCTAGAGTTCATACTTGACTGAGTTGTTTTTTTTAAAGGGGTGGCAATTACAGGATTATCTGTAGAAATCTGATCCAGAAGGCATATTTTGAGAATGAGTCTTCCTTCAGAACATCTAGGAGTAGGAAGATAAAATTTCTTCAGTCTGATAAAGGATAAAAGCATGAGATGGATAACAAATTTTGCATGAGATGGATAACAAATATATTCAAGGCCAGAGTACTTCCAGACACAGATGGAAGCATAGATTTAAACACCTGCTTGCAGAATCTGAAAATCAAGAGTCAAGACTCATATGGAGTCTAGATCAAGAAGTCTTAATTTATAAGAATGATAGCTGAATTCTGATTAGTCCTGACCAGAATTTGTTATTAGATTGAAAACACACTTCCTAGATTTTTCTAAGTGTACTCAATTACATACAGCCAAAATGAAAATCTGGAGTTTGATCTGAAAGAGACCAATTTAAAACATTTTATTTGTGCAGAACATGACATTTGTTGCTGCTTTGGGAGAAAATAACAAATTATTAACAAAATAGTATGAGAAACAGGCCTAATTTCTTGCAATAATTATAAGTTTAAATTTAAAGAGTCTGAGTTACTTGGAGCTGGATAAATATTTTTGACTAATATGCTCTGTTGTTGGCAAAAACTTTACTGTCATCTTTTCCATAGAGTGTCTGTTTTATTAATAAAACTAGACCATGTATTTCTTTCATAGCAGCTTGTGTAGGAGCTCTTCAAAATGCAAACAGATTTGATGGTGATGCACTGTTATGAGCTACCCACCATGATTCCACTTATCAAAATTATCACGACTTCCATTCATGCAAGAGGAGGGAGACTTACACAGGTCCTGCATACCAGCAGTAATTTCTTTGGATGCCTGCCCTGTTCATGCATTACTTACCTACTGAGCCAATAAAGCCACTTCATTTTTTCACATGATAATACAGTTGGCCTTGGAGAGCAATCTATCCACGTTCCTGAGGTCTTTGGTGCTTTTCAGATTGTCCTGCACAATTCCCATCTGCCTGTTAATTGGGGTGGATGCTACACTGCCACTAATGGCTGACAAGAACAGCCTGGGGGCAGCAAGGGCAGCATTGGGAGTCCTGCAGTGAGAGCAGCAGACCCCTTCTAGCCTGCTTGCCAGAGCGTCCTGTTTCTGATCTGAAGGATGATGAATTCACATTGTTTAAGGCTGGAAGATATAATACTACTAGGAGTTGTGTAAAAGAAAGGCAAGGATTTTTTCACTCAGCGTAAGAGTAAATAGCAGGAGAGAAATTTGTCTGTATCTGTTCACCCACGTGGACTAACTGGGTGGATGTGTGTGGGATTTGCTACTTTGCCTGCAGGTTAATTGTTCCATTGTAAGCGCCGAGGAGAGAGAAGAAGGAGGGATGGAGGGGAGGAAAGATCCCACAGAGATGGCACTGTGCCTGTGGGAGAGACCCTGTGGGGCTGATGGATGTACCCTGAAGGAACAGTGGGGAGGGTCTATTACGGACTGGCCATAAACCCCATTCCTTGTCTCCCAGCACTGCTCAAGGGAGAAGTAATATTGAGCCTGGGAAAGCAAATAGCTGGATGGCAGAAAGGTGTTTCATTTCTTCTCTTTGTTTCTGACCACCTGAATTTAACTGACAATAAACTGGCTTTCCCGAGGTAGAGTCTGTTTTGGTAAAGGATCTCCCTGTCTTTGTTTTGATCCACAAATTTCACATCTAATTTTCTCCCCATGTCCTGTTGAGGGAGGAAAGTGAGTGAGCAGCTGGGTGGGCACCAGGCAGACAGTCAAGGTCAGCCCACAGCAGCACGTCTGCATTTGTGCAGCATCAGCGCTGTTGCCCACCTTTGTATGCTCACTCTTAGTAACCACTAAAATTTTGAGCTTTCAGGCATCAGCTTATCGCAATTTCAGCTAATGCTGCTGTTCACTCTGTGGCATAATTTAGTACACTCAGTTATGTTAGTGGCATGGTAAAAAGTGTGCCCAGGTTCCCAGGTTTTTTATGCATTTCATAGTCACAAATATTGCCCATATGATTCCCCTCACTCCTCAAAAAACATGTCACAAGGAAAATGTGAAATTTAGTAATCCATTCCAATTTACGAGCTGCTAGCAGTACTTAAGGTTGATGTTGGGAACTATAAATTACCATACATTGATGATAGCTAGTAATTTTATTTATTTTCCCTGTGAAGCTTCCTGTTGTGTTTAAACTGTTGTAATCTTTAGAAGTAGAAGTGCACACAGGGTCTGTCTTACTGTAAAATTGCGAGACACACTGAGCCATCATCAGATGCAGGAAAAGCAACTTTCTACTTTTTTCTGCTTCAAATAGTAATTAAACCACATATGTGGGGGGTTTGGTTTATGTTTTTTGTCTAGAAGAAGAACAGCAGTTATCACTGTCTCCAGCAGTGCTATGTGAGGAGTTCAGGAGAAAAAAAAAGGGCTAAGCTGAAACATGCTCTCCAAATAGAGATGTAGTAAAGGGATTGTGATATGTTCAAGTGAAATGAAACAGTTTTGTAGGCCCATAGGAAATGCTAATATGGAAGCAGCCATACAAGAGCAAAAACCTATAGTTGGTCTGGAGACCAGGGACTAGGCTGAGCATCCTGAAAAAGCAGCTCATATGATTGAAGTTAGCAGAATCCGAGGTGTTTCCTTCTGTTCTTAATTTGATTTGACGCAAATGCTTTCTAATTACTGCATTTACAGTTGAAAGACTTGCCTGTGGAAGAGCCTGGGCTTTTTCCAGTCATTTCTTTCTTCAAAGTCATGCTCAGCGTGAGCCAGGCTAGCTGGTGTCTGGTCTGGAACTTCTGCCCTGATTATAATGAGAACCAGGCTCAGGACTTTCATGTCTTTGGAAAGAGAACAAGCCCAGAGTGTGCATTTCTAAACGTGATGCAGTGCTGTCCAGAAAGCTCAAATGATTTTTTGTTTCAAGACTTCATTAAATAAGACCATTCCTTAGGAGTTATTATGGCAATCAGTGAATTTGCACTGTGTGAATACAATCCTCCCGCTGAAAATTCGAGCTCTTTGTTGTACTGCATAGGTACAAGAGGCTCTGTTAGAACAAATAGAGACATCTGCAGCAGCATGGGGTTAAACAGTTATTTAATTAAATATGTATGTAATAAGTAAAATCCTTTTCTCCTGTCATGTTACTTCTGATTATGTTTTTTTATATCTCTAGTAATATCCCTAGAAAGTTATGGACAGTGCTTTAAGAAAAGAATGCCAGGATTAAAGGTAATTCAGTATAAATGACAGTGTTCATCTGCAGGACCTTCAGTAACAGAGATTAGAAATTCGTGTCAAATTTGTCAGCTCTACCAGGGCCAGTGGCATGAATTGCCCCTTCTAATGGAGCAGTATGTAATCCTTTGGGTCAAACAGTTAAGAGAGCATTATTGGTGCTTTATTTCTCTACGCTTGTCCAGCTTTTATTCTTTCTTTTATTTTAAGGAAGACTAAATGAATAAATTGAACTCAAAATTTGAACAACTTTACCACCAATGTGCACCTTCTGAATCAATGTTTCTGAATGTTTCAGCTGAAGTTTAGGTGACAAATTCTTTACTTTTTTAAATGCAAGTCTGAGTTAGTTTTAAGAGCAGAATTTATGGGAATAGAAAACAAACAAATAAATAAACCAAATGTTTTTTTGATTTTTAAAAGCAGGATTTTCCTCAACTATACCATAGCATAGGTTTAATATGACATACAGGTTACTGGCATATTTCCTGTGTGGCATCCCCTCACCCTATGAAAGAAGTGAACAGGGAAGATAATGAGTCCCACCCATGATAATATTGTTTCTTTCCTTCCTTCCTGCTCAAAGAGGCATTGGTTGCTGGAGTGGGGCTGTAGACATGTAGGGTGGGTAGGAAAACACAAGATGAATCAGCAGCTTGCAGAGCACCACCATTGACAGAAGAAAGTGTTTGACAGTGGTCCTGTAAGTGCAGTCCTGACGTTGCCTCTGGGAATTTGATAAATTATTTCCTGCAGCCTGATACATGAGTGTCAAGGAGATGTATGCAGGGACTGACAGACACAGGCAAATTCTCTTAAAATGAGTCCTGTATTTGAGTATTAGGGAGGGAATCATTTCAAATGTGAGCTCACAGCCTAAATGTAGCTTTTCTTGGCTTCCTACCCCACTGAAGCTCTATTTGTAGCTCCTAATGTATTGTTGACCTTGTCCTCATAGCTTAAATGGGTAATAGTTTTTCTAATCCTTCCTCTAGATATTATTACAAGAAAATATTTCTAAAGCACAAATTAAACAGTACAAAGTGCAAGAGAGGGAATTGTCACCCTGGATGTCCAACTAATTTCTTTAATGATGCCTCTTGTACCGTTTCAGGATAAGTTTCTTTCTTCAAAAAACAAACCCAAGTATTTGTCTCAGACTTGCATTCCTCTGATCACTGTTCAAGGCATTGCTAGGTTTTATCTTCCTGCCTTTGACAAAAAGTGGTGAGTACTTGTTTTTTGTATTGTCAGCTGACCTCAGAACTACAGTAAGCATAAATTTCAAAAATAATTGAAAGAGATTATGCTATTTTTTGATAGTTTTTCAGTATGATAAATCCAGTTCACCCTTCAAGGCACAGAAGATGCAGAATTTACTGAAGGAATCTTTGACCTTGAGGAAATAAGCACAGAAAGAGTACAGAAGTCCCTCAGTTACAGCTGATACAAAATGAAGATTCAAATGATGGAGACTGAGCTGTTATCTTCAGATACCCCATCTTTTATTTTCCTTGAACATCAACATTTAATTGGCCACATTGCCTTGAGAAGATGAATGAAGGCAAGCTGATATAACAAATAATGTTTGTATTGGGTAGTGGTGAGATGTGACACAAGAAATTAATGGGTATAAGAAAAAGGAAGATAAAGCAGAAAGATAAGGTACATGCTTTTATTTCAGTGTTTTTGCAGGTATTTTTGGGGTTGGGACTCCTGAAATAATGTCACAGACATTTCTCCACAGAAATCCTTTTTTTCACATTTCTGTGTCTTCGGGAGCCAGAGGCCCCCGAAGAGAAGGTAAACAATTATTATCAGCTGCTGTGGAATGCAATAGGATTCACCTTGATTGGCTCATTTTCTATGTTTATAATTAAGAGCCAATCACCAGTTCAAGCCAGGGGACTGAGTCCTTGGCCACAACTTTGTTGTGGATTCTTTTCTATCTCTTCTTAGCTTAGCTAGCAGCTCTGCAAACCTCTCTCTATATTCTTTTTAGTATAACTATAATGTATTATATAATATATTAATAAATTCAGCCTTTTGATCAAGATACAAGATTCACCGTCTCTCTCTCACCAGCAGCGGCCCACTCAGGTCGCTGTAATATCTGGTAACCCCTCGTGTAAGAGTAAAAATTAATCTGATAAGACCAGAGGAGCAAAATTGCTGCACTGGGTAAAAATCCTGTATGTGTAGCATTTGATGGTTGCTCTGAAGCGACCTCAGAAAGTGGATTCAAGCCAGGAGCTGAAGAACCGAAGATCCTGATTTGGACAGAGTTCACAGCCAAGGTTGACCACAAGAGAATCTTTCTTCTGGAAAACGATCAGGAAAGATGATGGAAAAGAGCAGCAGACCTGTGGAGCTGGCCAGAGCAAGCTGGACTCTTTCAAAAGGTACTGTTCACTTTTCTATCCCTGATGAACCAGCCCTTCGTAGCTTGTGGCTGTTCGTATGGCAGACCCATGCCTTGCCAGAAGAGATTCAATTCTCCTCTTCAGAGGAAAAGATTATTGCCCTCTGGAAATATTGGTGCAGAGAAGATGGTTGCTTTTTGCCAGAAACAGATATCTATGGGTTCTTTAGATGGGCAAAGCTTTTTGGGTTCTTTACTGATATTCTGTATGCTTTAGATGCTTTTGTCTGGGAGTGCATGGACTCGATTATCCAGTGCGTCTACCTGGAGGGACGCGTGTTGCCTTCCATCTACCCAGCATTTATAAAGCTTTTCCCTGTCTTGAAACGCAGAGCAGCTTGTTTTCAATGGATCTCTAACTGTTATGGCCAAGCTCCGTTTCCACCACCCTTGGCAGAAGACCCCGTGGGTGACGACTTTGGGCTTTTTCCCCCCCCCTGCTTCGCGGCGGGGCGGGCCGAAACTTCGCGGCGCGAAGAAGTTTTTTTTACTCTTTCTCCGGAGCATGCTCAGATGGAGTGTTCTCCTTCCCCCCCTTCTCTCTCTCCGGGGGGATGGGAGCGGCCGCTCAAGCCAGCGCCGGCCTCTCAGACTCCGCCTTCAGATATGGGGGCGGCACCGGTCTCCGAGGTTTCCTCCATGCCCCTGCTAGAGCCGTCACTCCAGGAGATCCCGTCTCCGCCTCTCCAGGAGGTCCCGCCCGCGGTTTCACCGGCCTCCCTGCCCCCGCAAGAGCCTGCGTCGGAGAAGGCCGAAGAGACAGCACTTCCGTCGATTGACCTGTTGCTAAGCAACGGCGACGCTCCGCTGTCTCTCCCAGCTCCGCTGCTGTCTGTTTGCACTGCGACGGCGACTGCGACTGCGCCTCCGCAGAGGACCCCTGAGTCAGCAGCAGAAAACGGAGTTGAACCCGCGGGACCCTCGAAGCAGCCCGCGGCTGATCCCATGCTCAGCGCGGTTCGCCCCCCGGTTCCGGCTCCCTCCCCGGTTCCGGCTCCGTCCCCGCTGCTTCCACCGGACGTCCCAGCAGCCGCCCTGGAGGCTGGTCTCTCCTTCAGTGGAGCAGGGGCTGCCCGCCAGCTCACTGTTGTGGCAGTCCGGCTGCTGGCTTTCAAGCTCGGCGGTTTGGGGGGTGGTTTTTCGGGGATTGTCCCATGGAGGCCGCCGCCTCTCTTGTGCCCTAGCGGCGAGGGGGAGGCGGCTCCCGAAAGTTTTGCCTTTGGTCCCCAGCCCAGTGGGGGTGGTGCCGTGATGCTGTGGGAAACAAACATTCCCAGACCCGAGATGAAGATTCTCGGGGCAGCTTCCATTTCCCTGCTGCTGGCATGCCTCAGTGGTTTAGGGGAAAGGAAGCGTCTCACTACCCGTGCTGCCATTGTGCTGGCAGCAAGGTTCAGGCCTGCAGGAATGCAGAGCCTTCCTTATGGGTTTGGCCTGGGATGCTGGGCTCAGGAAATTCCTGGGCCGGGCCCACTGCGAGGCCTCTTGATGTTTTTGGGGATTCTGGTTTGTCCTACCGGTCCGGGTCCCCCTTTGTGAGCCAGTTTTGGGGTTCCTGGTCCAGTATGGGCCAGGGCCCCCAGGGCCTTTCCTTCTCTGGCACTGCTCTGCTCGGTTGCTGCTCTTTTGCTTTTCAATTAAAAAAAAAAAAAAAAAAAAAAAAATAATTAAAAATTAAATAAAAAAGATTGAAAATAGGCGGGCAGCAGCTCTGAAGTGCTGAAGCACTGAAGGGCCAGAAAAGGACATTCTAAAAATTGTTCAAATTGTTTCAAATTGTTTAAAATTGTGTTATGCTGTTTCAGGACAAAAAGGACTCTAAGGACTCTCAGATGTCCAAAAGAAACGACTTCAGCTGATGGACTGTTCCTGAAACTCAGCTGCATGGACTTGAATTCTCTTTGCATTGTTTCTTGCAATTTTCTTATATTGTAGGATTGTTTTAGTGAATTGTTAGTATTCTATATTTTATAGGTGAAGGAATTTCCTGTTCATTCCACATCAGCATTTTTCTTTTATTTTTATACAATTTAGAAAGGTGAGATGTCACAGACATTTCTCCACAGAAATCCTTTTTTTCACATTTCTGTGTCTTCGGGAGCCAGAGGCCCCCGAAGAGAAGGTAAACAATTATTATCAGCTGCTGTGGAATGCAATAGGATTCACCTTGATTGGCTCATTTTCTATGTTTATAATTAAGAGCCAATCACCAGTTCAAGCCAGGGGACTGAGTCCTTGGCCACAACTTTGTTGTGGATTCTTTTCTATCTCTTCTTAGCTTAGCTAGCAGCTCTGCAAACCTCTCTCTATATTCTTTTTAGTATAACTATAATGTATTATATAATATATTAATAAATTCAGCCTTCTGATCAAGATACAAGATTCACCGTCTCTCTCTCACCAACTGCGACCCACACAGGTCGCAGTAATAAAATAATAACTCAGACAAATCTGCACATGCTAGATTCCAGAAAACATGACCAATATTTGCCTTTTTTTTCTTTTTTTTTTTTTTCTCCTTAATACCTGTTATATAAAAAGGAGTAGATGCAGAAGGATTCAGTGGATTGCTGTTCCCTTGGAATGGAGCAGTCAGGACTTCCCAGAGACAAATCTATATACTGTTCTAGATGAGATTTTCTTTAACTCCCTCTCTTGTTTTATTTTTAATTTCCTTCTGCTACAATAGCTATTCCTATTCAATGTGTGACTGATAGCTACTAATAATTAACTGCAGATTTAATGAAAAGGGAAAATGGAAACCAAACAAGATCATAGATACATAGAATGGTTTGGATTGTAAGGGACCTTAAAGATCACCTAGTCCCAACCTCCCTGCCATGGGCAGGGACATTTCCCAGTAGACCCCATTACTCAAGGCCTTTTCCAACCTGGCCTTGAACACTTCCAGGGATGGATCATCCACAACCTCCCTGGGCAACCTGTACCAGTGTATCACCACCCTCACAGTAAAGATTTGCTTTCTTTATCTAACCTAAATTTCCCCTCCTTCAATTTGTGCCCATTACTCCTTGTCCTAGCACTACAGTTCCTGATGAAGGGTCCCTCTCCAGCTTCCCTGTAGTTCCTCTTCATGTACTGGAAGTTTGCTATGAGATCTCCATGCAACCTTCTCTTCTCCAGGCTGAGCAGCCCCAACTCAGACTGTCTTCATGGGGGGGGCTCCAGTCCTCTTACCAGCTTTGTGTCCCTCCCAAAGTTCCATGTCCTTTTGTGCTGGGGACCCCAGAGCTGGGTGCAGCCCTCCAGGTGGGGTCTCACCAGAGCAGAGCAGAGCAGAGCAGAGCAGAGGGGGAGAATCCCCTCCTTTGACCTGCTGGCCACGCTCCTTTGGATGCAGCCCAGGGTTCCATGGGCTGTCTGGGCTGGGAGCACACACTGCTGGCTCACGTTGAGTTTTTCACCAGCCATCGCCCCCAGCTCCTTCTCCTCAGGGCTGCTCCCAATCACCTCCCTGCCCAACCTGTGGGTGTTCCTGGGATCGCCCTGACCCTGTGCAGGACCCTGCACTTGGCTTTGTTGAACCTCAGGAGGTTTGCACAGTCCCAGCTCTCCGGCCTGTCCAGTCCCTCTGGATGCCATCCCTTCCCTCCAGCCCGGGGGCCGCCCCACACAGCTCGGTGTCGGTGTCGGTGTCAGTGTCGGTGTCAGTGTCGGTGTTGGTGTCGGTGTCTCACTGAACTTGCTGAGGGTGCCCTCGGTCCCACTGTCCCTGTCACCAACAGGATCCTGAACAGTATCAGCCCCAGGACCGACCCCTGAGGGACACCACTGGTCTCCCTGTGGACAAGGAGCCAATGACCACAACTCTTTGTGTGCAGCCATCCAGCCATTCTTTATCCCCACGTGGTCGATCCACCAAATCCATGCCTCCAACTTGGAGACAAGGATACCATGCAGGACAGTGTCACGCACTTTTCATAAGTCCAGATAGACAACTTCAGTTCCTCTGTCTCATCCACCAACACTGTAGCCCCATAACAGGAGATCACCAAATTTGTCAGGCATGATTTCCCTTTGTAAAGCCACGTTGGCTGTTACCAGCCACCTCTTTATTTTCCGTGTGCCTCAGTCTAGTTTCCAGGAGAATCTGCTCCATGATCTTGCTGAGCAAAGAGGTGAGACTGACCTGTCTGTAGTTACTCATATTTTCTGCTTTACCCTGTTAAAAAATGGGAGTTTCATTTTTCCTTTTCTGGTCATTGGGGGCTTTAGCTGACTGCCACAGTTTTTCAGAAATTATGGACAGTGGCTTAGCAATTTTGTCTGCCAGCTCCCTCAGGACCTGCAGATGAATCTCATCAGGTCCCATGGACTTGTGCACATTCAAGTTCCTTAGATGGTCTCAAACCTCTCCTACAGTGGCCTTAGGGTCTTCCTTCTCTCAGTCCCTGCATTTGCCTATCCTAACTGGGCTGGAGTGGCTGGAGCACTTGCCATGAAAGACTGAGGCATAGAAATCATTGAGAACCTCTTTGTCTCTTTTGGGACATTTTTGTCCCATTTTCTCATTGTTGGGATGTATTGCTTCCCAAGATACCCAAATGGGACTGTAGGAGGATATTAAGGGCAAAAGATAGATTGGCACTGAGAGTAGCCTGAACAGGCAAGTCAATCCAAAAAGCAGTTATTCCTTTTTCCTAACATTTTTGGTGCAAGTACAATTTACTGTGTGAAAATAATTCACTCAGCTTTTCCTGTCTTATGGTAACATTTGAGACATTTCTTTCTCCACTGTCTTCTGTCGGCCACAGAAGAAAGGAGAAAAAAAAACATTTTGCTTTCTGGAGTCCACAAAGTAAATGATAGCAGAACATTTTGTGGTTATGTTCTTTAAGGGAGGATTTAGAAAAGCAATTCATATTGGTATTATATTTGCTTATTAGATCTTAGATGAGACTGTTTGCCTTTTTGAACATTTCTGGCCAGTTTGTGCATCTGTAATAATATACAACAGTTTTGTAATAAATATCATCAGAATTTTGGTATTCTTGCCAAGAAGGTTCTGTTCTAATCACAGCTAGCTAGCTCTGGAAAGTTTCAGAACTTTGCCAGAAAAGTTTCAAAGTGGGAATGTGTGCTTGAAGCATACCATCTCTTTAAATACTGTTGACCCCTTTGTTCATTACTACATCTGACTTTTTTTTTCCCCATTAGACAATGCTAATTCCATGAAATCTGAGATTTTACGTAAGTCCAGGAGTGTGGAAGCAGCAAGGGGCTCTGATCACAGCTGGCCTGCATCTTCTGAGGCTTTACCATCCTCCTGAACTAAACAAAAAAGTAACTGCTCTTAGAAAAATGAAAGATAAACCATGCTAAAGAGAATGTACATCTCTAGTTCTTCTTGTCTTTACCAAATGGTACATAAGTTGAGAGAGTTCAGAGTTTCCCTCTAGAATAAAAATGATGCATTTCTAGTAATCTGACTGCAAGTCAATGATGAGTGCTTACAATGAAAGGACAAAATCTCTCTTAAACAAAGCGGCTGGTAGTTATGCAAAATGAAGGGTCACAGCAATCTAGTTGTAATTCCTTTTTTAATTTCAAAGCCTAAAATAATTAGACACATCTTGCCCTCATTTGTACCTGTGCAAATCCTGTTATTTCCAGCAAGGCTTTACAAAGAAGACAAAACTTATCCCTTGCAAATTAGGAAATGAACACATAATGAGAAAGAAATTGGTTGCCTTCCATTTCCCAGGGTATTCATTTTTCACTGATGAAGATTTTCTGCAGTCTTGCAGGATTAGAATCTGGTCCACAGGCTGTAGCTATGCTGCTGCAGCAAACACAGTCCATTTGGTTATATTTTAGGTGTTTGATTTGGTACTAGTTTCTTACTGTCCTGGAAGCTGGGGATCATATTAATGTCCTCAAAGTGCAGGAGGTGTCCAAGCTGATATTTTGGTTTCCGTTCTTTGCTGAAACATGAAGATAATTGTATGCATAAGTATTGTTCCTAGGAGAATCTGGGACGGCATTTGAGACTGGGACTGTGAAAACTGAACATCCTAGTTTCAGTTTTGGCATCCAGTTTCAGCAGGATGCTGTGAGACTCCTGTTATTTTAAAGTACAGCCAGCTGTGACCAGCCAAAAGATTAGCTGGATCTCATAAGTACACTGAAGCTCTGAATGGACTGTTGAACACCTCCCCCAGCTCCAATGAAGGGAATAGAAATTACAGGTGCGCAGTATCTTATGGATAAGACCCTACTGGGCAATTTGTGCACTCACTTATGCTAGTGTGGAATCCCTAAAGAAAATTTAATGCTCTGAATTCACATTACACTGATCAAAAGGGCTGATTAACAGTACACAAAAGGGCAGTGGTTCAGATATTGTTTTAAGGAACTAAAGCATCACACACACACAGAAAAAAAAACCAAAAAAACTACAAAAAACCCCAAAATAATAAAAAAAAAAAATCCCAAACCAAAACCAAAAACCACAACAAACCAAATAACCAAAGCAGGCATTCCAGCATTCCAGGTGAGACAGTTGTGCTTTTTCAAATCATGTAAACAATGACTGTGACTTTATGGTAATTTTTCAAATTGTAATTGCACCTTCAGTCTTATTACAGCCCTACAAAAGGGATGACAGTCTGCTATCTAAAAAGTGTTCTCTCAAAATAGCAATTATTTCTTTGCATTCAGTCCTTAACACTGTATCATATAATTGCTGAGACTGAAAAGTTTTAGCATATTTGTAAGCAAATATAATACAACTGTCTTTTGAAGCAAAATGTATTTCACTAATATTAGTAATTGCATGTTTATTACAGCTTCCTCTGTCAAGATAAGGGAGAAAATTGTACACAGCCTAGTTTTAAATTACCTAATGCTGAACAATCTTTTTTTTTTCTGTCTATCATAATTTTGCCTAAAATTAGAGAACAATTTACGGTTTCATTTTTCCATCTGCATTGTTTTGCTATCAAATGAAATTCCAAATATTCTATGGTGTAGTTTTTTATTTCTTATGTTATTTTTTTCTTACTTTTGTGTTATGTTATTGACATTTTTTAATATAAGTTTACAAAAAGAGCAAAGCAAAAACTTTACTGTGGAGAGTAGTACAGCTCATCCACATGAACCATAAACTGACAGCCTCATTGTAGTCATGTAGATCTTGAGAAAATGTTCACCTTGAGATAATAATATTTTTTTCTCTAAATATAGAGCTTTAAAGTAAAATATAATGTACCACAGTGTTTATTGTTTCTGTTGCACAAATCCATGATAAGAGACTAGTATAACTAACTTCTGAAGTTTCAGTGCAAGTAAAAGTTCTCAGACAGGTTTTCCACAGTGTTTTGACTGCATTTTGAAGGGTTTTTTTCTATACCACAATTGTCAGTTACAGGGGTTTTTTTCTTTTTATTCACATATCTTATATTTTTTATTTAATGGAAAGTGTGTTATTTGTGGTATTTTAAAACATATTTCTTGTGCAGAGAATCAGGAAGTGGTGGTGGTTTCTTCTGTAATTGATTTACTTCAGACCTATTCTCCTATACGAGTCTACAGACCTGAAATACTCTTGGTCATAAAAAGTTTCAGTCTATGTACCCATGTTCTGGAGCATAGGTCTTCATTTTGTCTACCGCTTCCTAATACAATGGGCCTCTGTGGGGCCTCTTTATTTATCAGGAATCTGATAAAGCTGAGAAGGAGAGGATTTGAATTGGGAATGTAGCGTCAAAGTCACCTATAACCATTTCTGTCCAACAAATTAATTCTTTCATATTTTGAATAGTATTTATCTAAAGTATAGAGCAAAAGTACTCTCTTTATCTACCCAGAGTTCTTTGTGGAGATTTCAAGGAAATGTTTTTTTCCTATAAAATTTATGGAAAACAAAGTAAACATTTAGCAGATAATAACATACTGTTGTCCTTTACTATAACTTGGTATTTATAATGGTGATAATAAAAAGGGTGTAAAACTACCTAAAGACAACATAAAATCCACCAGAGCTTTCACTTTCAAATGTCATCACAATGTACATATTTTTTAACATTGAACATGAAAAACTATTTTAAGCATGCTATGTTATCAAAACTCCTTAAATAATTTTAAATTCCATCTGTAATAGAAGGTTGTACTTAAAGACCATTATTATTACATTATTGAAAGGTTATTTATCTCCAAGTGTTCAAAATATTTCTGTATGAGTAACATGTATAGCAGTTGTTGAGCGAGTGCTTTGATTATCAGCTGTATATTGATAAGTGGTCCCTGAGGTAATTTGATATCGTGGGGAACAAATGCACAGTGAGACAGACTAAATCAGATTAGAGAATCCTTTACCTGCCAACCATTAGCACATAGCAGTTTCTGAAGCTGTGATTTGCAGTTAGCTTGGTGTAAATCAGTTTATTAACTTGTAGAGACTGTTTTAACACAGTTTCTGTGTGCTTCCTCCAACAGTGGTGAATTCTGATTACTCATTTCTAAATCTTTTGCTGAATCAGTGGAGCTGGGAAAGAATCGGTGGTGGACAACTAAAGAACCTGCAACAGAGATGATGAGGTATGTGTATACTGAGTGCTGCAGCTGTGATTTAAGCACAGTGCATTACTTGCCCATATGTACACGGTTAGGCAAGGTAATGCTGGGGTTTTTAAAACTTTTGATCACTTCACTAGAGATGTCTGTGGCAGACAAAGAATGTCATCCTACTAATTTTTCAGCGTTTTTTAGCCTTGAATGACTTGTAAAGACACAGAAAAAACTTGGCAAGTGTGAAGGCCAAATTACATGTTCAGGAGATACAAGTTTAAATGCTATGTGGAATTCTACAAAAATTTATAACTTTGGTATGAAAAAACTTCACAGTTTGTTGATTATTTAAAGTAGAAAGAAAATTTCTCATCTGTTTGACTTAGAGTTATCAATATATAATTATTAGTACAGATTTTTAATGAAATTACTTTTTTTTTGTAGTTCCTAGATGGTGTCTACCCTTTCCATGAGAAGATTCTATTTAAATTATGCAAAATGTAGAATTCAAACAGATTCAACAAGCCATTAACAAAACACTGTGTGGGAGGTACAGAAAAACATTTTTTATTCATTTAGGAAATTTACAGGGCTATTATGTGTCTCTAAGCCCTTCAGCTATTTTGTACCTTTCTCTGAAATTGTATTTTCCTGTAGCTGGTTCACTAAAATTGTGCCTTTGAAGGGTCCTTGGGTCTTAATTTGGTTATTTTGCAAATTACTTTTTCTTTCAGGAGATGAGAGCATGCCACTCATTTCTCCTGTTGGTTGTGTAAAGTCACAAATTCACAGCAGAAGTAACTTTGCATTGCTTGCAGATGCAGAACATATTTTACACCCTGAAGTGAGATCTGCTGTGACAGTATGGCTGATGCACTAAGCGGGAGATGTGTTCATATTACACACTGGAATTAAACCAAGGGATTGCAATCACCCAGACTCTAGCAAAGACTACAGAACTCAGGAATCAGAATATTCATTACAGCCGACATCTGATCCCATTGTCTTTTCTGATGAGCAGATTTTTAAACTCCTTTTTTCTGCTAACCTTCTTTAATCTTAAGAATTTAGGTAACCTATGACTCTATTTTTGATGTCTGAAAAATAAGGCCCATGTCTTTTCTTTTTACCCATAAGTATAAGGACTGGAATTATGAGAAGACAACATTCTATTTTCCTGCCTATAGACAAGGCTTTGGATTATTGTTAGGAGGAGGGGTTTTCCCTTAAAAGGAAATGTAAAGGAAATTTAAACTTAAAAGGAAATTTAAGTACAGTGAAAAATTGTAACTTCTAAATATGTTGTAGGAAAACAGAATATTAAAATGCAGCTGAGGTACATGGCCCTTAATAAAAAAAAACAATTAAAGTTACTTGGTGAACAAACCATGAAACAAACATGTTTATGCCATGTTAAGAGACTTCAGCAGATTGTTCAGGGATGAATCTACTTGAAATAAGGAGAACTTTAAAGGCCTGAGTTCTCACTGTCCTCACCAAACTAACATACACTGTCAGAAACAGCGCTTTTTACCGAAAATTGATTTTGTAAGACAAAATAGTCATCCAGATATACAATCTTCTGGTACAGTTATGTTGGGAGATTTCAAGTAATGATCTAAAGGGTCCTTCTGTTTTGAGATGGGATTTTTTCTGTCAAAAATAAAAATATACTTTACTTTAGGGATTTTTAGTCTGGAGGTAACAAAAACATTTCAGTGGTGTTTGGTTTTTTAGTCATATTTTGCAATTGACCCAATGCTCAATTTTTTCAATTTGAGAACCCTGCGGTAGTTATTTTGGCCACCAAGGCAGGAGGAAAGCTTTATTTTCCCCTACCTTGTGTTTTGGACTACATTCCCTTTTTTTTGTTTTTTGGTTTTGGGTTTTTTTTTTGTTTTTTGGGATTTTGTTTGTTTGTTTGTTTGTTTGTTTTGTGTTTTTTTAATTTATATAATTTATATATTGCTTTCACACAATATAAATCAGTAAATGCAAAGTAGTTCTGTATCCTGAGTTGTGACATTTGAGTGAATTGTCATCATGCAGGAATGAAAGCTGGTCAGTGCTCAAATACAGTCATGGAAAGCACATAGATTCTTTTCAACCAGTAAAGAAGCACCAAGCAGAACTTAAAGCAGTATACACCTGTACAAATAATGATGTTTCTCGAACATAACATGGCATTCTTACTATCCCACCTCGAAAAGGAGCTAATAGAATAAAAAAGACAAGATAGGAGGAGAAGAGATGATCAGAGATGTGAGACAAATTGAGTAGACTGTTTTACTTCACAACAGAAAAAGGAGTACACCAGAAGCTGATGCAGTGCCACGTAAGGAATGGTTATTCACAGAACTTCCCAATAGAAGAGGTTAGGGGTGAAAAATGAAGCTATCAGGATTGACATTGTCACCTTTAAAAAAACAACAAACAGAGCTCAATGTATGAGGTAAGCTGACAAGTATGACTAGTACAAAAAAGAAATGTCTACATTAAAGGTGAATAGAAATGATTGGCTGGAATCAATGGTCTAGTTACAGCCTGTGGCTCCATGAGTCCCTATACCATTGCAGGTATAGGAACCATTTTTAGACAGAGTTTAAAGGAGTTTTTGGTCTGTCTCAATGAGAAAGAAACAGCTTCTGTTCCTGTAGGTCTTTAGACTTTATCCCTTCAGGGATTGCCATCTTGTGCCCTTAGATCAAACCTCATTTACTGTCAGCTGCTGTCCTTCAGATTGAAAATAAGACTGTGATCACGGCCTTCATTACTCTCTGCATTCTTGGCCATGGCTCTGATAATTGTCATTTGTGTTTTATCTGAGATTGGACAGTTGCTGGTTGATGTGTACATGTTTCTGTTTCCTCAGACTGACGCGCATTTAATTTAGTTCTGGACTTTGTTCAGCTGTTTTGTTTCGCCGAAAAGCCCTGGAGGGTGAGCCTACAGTCACAAATCTTTCCAGGTTTGCTTTCAGTTTGCAAATCCTATATTTGTAGCAGAAAAAAAGCACTCTCTTTTCTCAGTGGGAGTGTTTGTCAAACCTTTTTTGGCAACAGCAATAAGTAGTTTATGGTCAATTTCATCTAACACTGGCCTCCCATAAATAAAGATGGGGAACTTTTTACACATGTAGGCTTGGGCCAAAGAGGTTTTTCTTTCCGTACACATCAACAGTTGCAGATTTCAGACACTAAGGGAAAAGAATATTGGTTTCCAGTTATGTTAAAAGCAATTCTAAGAATCTGAGAAACTGACTGAGATCTTAACTCATCATTGTCTCTATCACTGAAAAGGGAGGTTAACACTCACTTCATACTGGTTTATTTAAATGAGATGCCAAGTTACAAAACTGAATTTACAGTCAAAGGAATCTCTTCATTGCTTCCTTATAACTGCTCTTATTTGGAAGTGCATGATCAGCACTGGCTTTCAAATGCTGTGCATTTTTGTTGAGTTCTCTTTTCTCCCTGTTTTATTGCTTCTATTACAGGCAATTAATTAGTTTTTTCCCCTTTTTTCATTCTTCTGTCCCTTAAATTTCTATCTTACTATATTTTTTCTCCTTGTTCTCCATTCTCATTTCTCCCTCTTTCAGCTTCAAAAATACTTGGTTATGTTCTTCTCTTTCTCCTTCAAATTAGAATCTCATTAGAATCTCAGGTTCTATCCCTTTATACCGTCCATAAGGGATTGTTTTCTATAAAGCTTTTTCTGAACACAGAATAAATTGCAATATGAGGAAATTAAGTTTTCCAAGCCACTGGAGTGCTTTTTGGGATTTGGGTGTGTATTTAGATTTTGTCTTTTTTTAATAGTAGGCCTTTGTAACATCATCAAGGAGTGGACAATAATTTTTTGGCTATTTCTCCTGGACTTTCCCATCTCAGTAGCAGGAAGAAAATATCTTATGCTCTTCCCCATTTATTTGGATGCATGTGTGAGTTCTTGCCTTATACAGTGAAAAAGGAAAGAGCCTTAATTTCTCATTCTGAGAGCAACTTGAATAATTTAACAAGTTTCTCTTGAGAAGGTCAGTATGGACATTGAAAATTTATACAATATATACACATATATAATATAATTTGATAGTATCTTATTTTTCTTAAAAACGTCTTTAGATATGTTTCCCACATTTTTCAGTCCTCTGTTCTTCTGTTGAGTTTATACTTCACATGAAACAATGGACAAGAATCTATTCTTAACCCTATATCAGGCATTTTCAACTTCAGTGCAAATCCCATTCTCTGCCTTATCCCCCATTTGTTGTCCTATGAATTTTCCCCTAAGTTTAACTCCCTGTGCCTGCCCATTCATCCTTAGGAACACTCAAATAGAACATGGTTACTCTGGCATTTGAAGCAACCTTGTGCCTTCCATAGTTTACTCTCCAAAGTAATTTCTCGAGAACTCGTTTTGATGCCTGTTCCTTGGGTCTCTTCTTAACTGTTTGATTGTTTGTGTCATCAGATGACTGGAAAGGTTAAGTTTATCTTCTTATTCTATGTCAGTCCTGATGGATGCTTGCCTATTTTGCCTTCAAATGTTTCCTAATGATGGAGACTCCATAGTTTCTGCAGACAGCCTCTTGTATTTTATCATTCTTACCTCTACAAAGTCTTATCTGCAGACCAAGTCTTCCATAGACAACTTCAAGTTTGTTATTTCCACTTATAACAATCGTGAACATGATGAACATATTGTAAAGATGAAGGCCACAATACCTTTTTTAATAGTTTAACAGCACTATTTAACTGCTTGTTCAACCTGGCTTTTTTCCCCCTCAATAGAATACAAAACCAATGCTGGTTTCTTTAACCTGTGTTTAAATTCTTATTCTTATACAGTTGAGTCTCCTTGTTAACCTCCTGACCTTTCCAGTTGGTTATACCTTTCATTGAAGTATTTTGTAGACAGAATCCCTTGAGACCATTCCAAGGGTGGATAAGACTGAAGTGCTATATTCTCTATCTGACAGGCTCCATGCCTGCTAATGCCTCCCAGTACATGAGGTCTTTACCCAGTGTTGCAATAGCATGACACTGTTGATGGGTAGGCAATTTGTAATTTTTATAATTCTGTTGTAAAAGTCTTTGTATAATTCTATTACAATTGATTTTTGCTTTCTTCTTGAATTGTAATCTCACTTTGTCCTAAAAATCAGATATCCAGTTTTCCAGGATCCTTTTAAATTTGGTATTTTCACTGTATATTTTGTACCTCCCATTCTGGTGCCATAAATAGTGTTTAATAAGCATGTGTTCATTCATCAAGTTTTTATTGATTGCATGTGTTGATACTATAGCTAAGGAGGAGTCCTGTAATGATGCCCTCAGTTTTAGCATGAAGTTGTTGATAGCTAGTTTGAGAAAAAAAAATTCTAAACACCTGGGCAGCCTCCTGAGACCTTTTGGTAATTCCTGAGTCAGCCAACAAAAATGGCATTTTAGGTAAATCTTCTACTAAAGCTAAGATGTGCAAAAGACCATATATCCACAAAACTATTTTTCTGACAGAAAAGGAAAATAAATTAGTTTGATCTAATCTGCTTATGTATGCACAGCATGTCATTCATGTCTCTTTTTTTCCCAGGTGTTTTTAAATCATGTGAGTATTTGAATGGAAATTTGAATCAAGACTGAGTCATACTTTTTTCTTTTTTCCTCTTAAAGGATGTTTACCAGATTTCCCATCACTTAGCCTTTCTGTACCTTACCCACTCTCCAGAGCTGAACAATATATTCCACAGATCATCATTAATTACAAGACCAAGACAAAAAAAAGCCTGTCTCCTAGGACAACCTGTTCCAGTAATTACTAGTGTCATGGTGGAATAGTTTTTGCTGTTGTTCAATCTGAACCTTCCAAGTTGCAATTTATGGCTGTTGTCCCTTGTTATGTTGTCTGCCAGAAATGAGTTATTGCTTGTTTGTTTGTTTAGAGAGTGTTTTTTCTGTTCAGAAGATCTTTATGGATTGAGTTTCTCTGTCTGCCTATGTTTCAGGCATATAAGCAGAATGTTTTCTTGGCCTTTACTGGAAAGCTCATTTTAAGTGGAAATACCAATAATGCCTTCTAATACAAAAAGCCATATACTTACCAGTTTGATTCCGTCATAATACCTATAGCAAGTGTTACTTGCACTACCAGAGGCGTAAGGAGTGTGTTTAATAAAAGTCATGAGTTTTTGTAAGCTATGATATTGTGAAAAGTGAGCCTGGATTTATGCAGAACTTATTCATAATTTCAGAACACTGGTTACTGTTCCTGTGGTGTTTCCTTTCTCTACCTTAATTTCTTTTAGCCAGGAGATTTATCCATAGACAACTGAGATTTTAAAGTTGATTTGGTATTGATTTAGTTTTTCACAGAGGCTCCACAAACTCCAATAAACTGAATTCATGTTCTAGGGCTGTAATTCTAAGGCAGAACCACCTAATGTGATGTTGCCCAACAGGTGAGAAGAAAACAGGAGACCAGAAAAATGCCTTTCCCCCATAATCATGATCATATTAATGCTGCCTGATTTGATGTTGGGATTTTAAAGAACTAAATTCCTGATTTAGTGAAGTCTTTAAAGCCATGTATAGCATTAATAATTTGAGTAATTGCAGTGATGCTCAACATAAGAGGTGAAATTGAATTCTTTTCCTGAGAGGTTTGTCTAATTTAGACACTACAGTTTGTTGTATTCAAACAGAACTACAATATCAACTAAAGAGAATCAGTGTTTTACCTGAATTCCAGCTTCCTTCTATCATTAAATGAAAAACTAGATCACAGATTTGAATTTGTTAAATGTGCAAAGTTTAACACCAAAATTGTTTTTAAAAAACTGAGATGCCTGGCTTTAAATTAAAGGGAATATTTTTCACAGCTTTATCCATTACAATATAAGCAAGTCTTATTTCATGCAACACTAACTTAAAGATGTTCTCCTCGGAGAACTGATTACAGTATTTGTTTTCTTGTAGACAGTCAGTGTCTTTAGTAAGTCACATGTGAAATTTATCAGGACCTATTAATTTTCTCTTGCTTTTAAGAATCACAGATGCATGTATGTACTCTAGATGATTTGTAAATTTTTTTTCTGAGAAGTCTGATGTGAAAAGTATGAAGAAATACCTAGATGTCAATAAAGTTTTGCCTCTTATGAACTGACTTCATAGATGAATTATAAATAATTATTATAGGGCTTAAACAATTTTTACCTTATTGAGGCTATTTTAAGACTGATTGCACAAGTCTCAGAAAAATTGTGAGCAGGAAGGTGATACAATGACTGTAGAGAAGCCTGTAGCACATATATGATACTATTTCATGTCCCTCCTATTTCTAAGCCAATTCTATTTGCACTTTGCAGTGGTGCAAGTCAGAGGAGAAATGGACATCTTAAGGGCACGACTTTAAAGATGGTGTAAGTTCAGGTGAGTCTGTCTTCAGATAATCTATTTTTTATAACTAATTCCTGATTTAACTGCAAGTGAAAGCAAGAGTACTGAAGGCCTTGGTGAAAAAGTAGTATTCTCTCTCTAAATATTCAGATCCAGCAGTTATGGGAAGTGTTTGATGTATTATAAAAACAACTTATTTGTCAGTCAAAAACCCCCACATGGCTGAATTGTAACTTTTAATTGCTGTGGTAATGGTTATGGCACTGTACGCAGGAATACAGCTGCTGTTTCTTTTCTTTAATGTCCCTGTAGTGAAATTTAGGTGTTCATGATATGGCGCTGCCAAAACTGGGCCAAAACTCTGCAAAAAGTGGGACTAATACAAATTTTCCTTTTTTTCTACTGAAAAAAGGTCTCTTTTTTCAGTAACACTGTCCAGAAATGACATTGTCACATCCTAGATACATCAAACAGCAAAATGAAAAACAGTTTACCTAAAACCTCTGGGAAAACAATAAAACAAACTTATCAAAATCAAACTCTTCTAAAATGTAACTGAGAAGCAAAGGTTTCTCTTCTGTCTGAAAAATGAAAAGTTTCTATCAAATTTGCATTTAAAAACAACAGTGAAATGGTAACAGGGTTTGAATATCTCTCCCTGAGAAATGAAAATGCAGGTACAGATCCTGGGGCTTCCACATGGAAATACACTGTATCTTGGAAAACATTTTCCATTGTTGTCATCCTCTGAAGGTTCTCTGCTATTTCTATTTCAGTGGGAAAAGTAGTTCTAATAGGTCTTCAGCAAACATAAGATTTCTGTCAAGGACTAAGGGAGAGGAAGGGAAGAAGACTCCAGATGTAGATATAGATCTGATCTGTCTACAACAACTATGGTGTTGTTTAGATACTTGGTATCTGGTAAGTGTTTGATGAGGGAAGGCATGCTAAGCAATTAGCTCTAGTCAGGAGAATTCAAATTAGACATATTCATACATGAATGAATTACAGTCTAAAGAGAATTGACAAGATCTTCAGCTGTGGCACATCAGATAAGACACTAGACTGTATCTAATATTTTGCAAAGCTCTGATTTTGTGAAAGCAGTAAGACACATGTTTAAGTTCTTTTCAAAAACTGGGGTGATACTTACCCAAAATTCAAGTGGACTCAACAATCTATGCTGTGTTTAGCACACTCAAAAGCCTGCATATAGTAATGAGTGGTTTCCTCTTCACTAATATAAATGTAGTGCACTCAATGTATGCATGAAAGTGTATTTATTATTAAAAAATATATAGTATTATATAAGCACTATAGATACTATTTGTATGTATATGTATACATGTATATTGCAAAGCCTTTTTTTTTGCAGCCTGTGGGAAGGGCTCATGTTGGAGACATTTATAGAGGAGCGTCTCTGGGAGGGACCCCAAGGTGGATCAGGGGAAGAGTGACATGAACCACCCCCCTGAGGAGGAAGAAACATCAAAAACAGTATGTGATGAACTGATCACATCCCACTTTTCCTGTCCCCCTGTGCCACTGGTGGGGAGCAGGTAGAGGAAATTGAGAGTGAAGTTGGACCCAAGCCGGAGTGAGGGATGGAAGTTTTAAGTCTTGTTTTTTCATTTTCATCACTCTACTCGGATTTGATTGGCAATAAATTAAACACACTTCCCTGATTTTTCCACAATAGTAATCAGTGAGTGATCTCTACCTGCCCCTATCCCAGCCCAGGAGCCTGCCATTATATATTCTCTGGTCAGCTGTGGAGGGGAGAGATAGAGAGGTTTTGGGCACTTGGAATCCAGCCACAATCAAACCACAACAACTATCTTTATTTTTGCATAATAGCAAACTTTTTTCACCCCAACAAGGCATGTAGAAGGAATTTTTTTCTTCTTTTTGTATGCTTAGAGAGAGGTATCTGTGTAACACAACTACTGAGCTTTGCTGGGAAGGGGAAAAGTCCTTTTTATCATTTTTGCAGTTCGTTTTATTTTTCAAGACTTAGAAATGCCTAATATAAATACTGATAGCTAGAGCTAGTAACAAATATGTGCAAGTATCAAAAAAGTCCTTGTGTATTGCTAAGATTTGTTCTTGGTTCTTTTCTGCCCTCTCTATCAGGGCCCATAAGGCCCTTTAATACATGTCATTAACCTAATATATGACAGTCTTACTCTGGGTCTCCAGTTTCTGAAGGACTAGGGATCATGATCTCACATTCTCCTGCATTGATAACTGTTATCACTGTATGGCTTACAGGATCCTGTGGAAGGGGTGTAAACAGGGAAGAGAAGAGTGATGGAGGTTTGTTTCCTATTGTCTTTGCTCATGAGACTCAGAGCTTTTTAGCTAGAGAAAAAAACCTAAGGTTTCTTTTAAAGTACTAAAAGGTTTTTCACATGTGAAAAGATTGGTATGAGCTTAGTCATTTCTGCAGTTCAACTGGACAGTATGAAATGACTAAGAGTTCACTTTAATGTTGGGGATCTGGATTTGAATGCCATATCATTCTGATCATTTACGTTTTATTTTACCTTCTTTGTAATCAAAATTCTGTGTTTGAAACTTTGGAAGTGATTAATTCTTACTAGATTCTTAATTTTTTTTTTTTTCTGTAAATATACATGTGTTTTGTCAGTGTGTGTCTGTGGACATAAAATCTAAACTAATCCCCTGTAAAGGTGAACTCAGTATCCTTACCTTCAATGTCTCCCCTTCCTCTGGCTCATATGCAGTTTGGCATAGATGGGATTTTTGAAGGACTTTATTCTCTTGGTAAACTTTCCAAAATTATTCATTTTACTTCAGTATTATTTAGGACCTGTCTCCATCCCTTTAAAGTATCTATTATCTCTATGATCTGCCAGCCCTGATGTTCTCTGGCAGTGAGCTGCACAAAATCCTGCACACAGCATATCTCATGGGTGTTGCTGATTGTCTCTTGGCTGGCAGGGTTGGAGGGGAAGGTGGGAAAAGGATAAACAGGAAGATTCTTTAAAACTCCTGTTATCTATTTACATATTTACTCAGTGTTGGTATCCTCAAAAAGCTTGGAGAGGCCTTCACTTCAGATAGCTGATGTTCCTGGAGATACAGAAGTCAACAGTAGATTTCTGATGACATAGAAATTTAAGTGCCACTTCTTGCTGCACTTAACCTTGGGTTGTCCGCAGGGAGACTGATGAAATTCATTCTAAGCGCTGAATGTTGATGTTATTAAACACTTTCATTACAGCCAAAGCTACTGCACACTGTCTTCATAAATTAGCAGCATCAGCCTGTCTTCTGTAGAGACTGAGGCCAAGAGACTCTCAGACCAAGGATCTTGGAGCAAGCTGCAGCCCAGTGCTTTGCCAGCCCTTTGCCCTCCCCAAGCCTGTCGCTGCCTCTGCCACTCTGGCACACAGCCCAGGCTAATGCCCTCACAGGACTTTTCAGTCTGGTCTTGCTCTCTGCTCTGATTGTGAGACACCCTTCATTAGCTGAGAACCAGCACACTTTCTACAAGTTTGATTTCCTCAATACTGCTGGCCTTTAAACTTTCAATCAGTTAACCCAATATTGGCTGCAATAAATACTTGGGGTTTAAAGCAATAGTTGGGGTTTAGTTAAAGCTTGTCTTTTGAAAGAGTATCCATTTTTGATACAGAATTAAGAGATGGAGAATCCAGGTCATCTTTCTCTTGTTTTTCCTATAATTTTTTTCTCTTGTCATTTAATTTTCTTTTATTTCAATTTGGTTTAAAATTCCAGCTCTTGGCTTTGGCCTTTTCTCCTAGATTAGACAGCTTCATCCAACCCATTTTCCCCCTTATTTAAAACATTTGCATGTTATAATCAAATTACCTTACAATCTTCTTTCTGATAAGCTAAGGAAACTGAGATCTTTGTTTCTCAGTGTAAGGCACTTTCTCCAAACCTAAACTAAACTGGCTGGCTTCTTTACACAAGTCTTTCAATTTGTCAACAACTTCTAAGAAATAAGAATGCCAGAGTGATTTGGAGCATTTTTGTATAGGTTTCACAAAAATAATATACAAAGGTAGAATTATTTTCTGGGTTCTACCCTCTAATCCCCTGTTTCCTAAAAGAACAACAACTGAGAACTCACTTCTACAGTTTTACATAATAACATTCTAAATGGTTGCATTTTGTTTATTTAAAATGTTGTTTCAAGCTGATAAAAACTCCATGAGCTCCCATAATATTCCTCAAATGTATTCAACCCAAATGAGTGAATTTTTTAGGACAACATCTTTCATTTTGAGTATTTTTATAAACAAAAATTTTGTTTCTTACTGGAAAACTGACCTGGGTTTTAAAGGAAGAAAGGATTTTGAGAATTTTCTGATGTGATTCATTCTTTCTCTTTTAATGATACTCACAATTTTTTTTAGCAAACACTAACACCAAACCAAAACAATCTGCAGCTGTTCCAGCTTAAATTAAGTAGGTGACATGGTTATAGACTGCACATGGAGACCATTAGCAATTTTAATGCTTCATGAAAGGAGTAACTAAAAATTGAGCTAAATTTTTGTTGGAGCACTTGTAAGCAAAAAGTATAAATAAATAAAATAATTATGGGCAAATATTACAACTTTATGCAAGGACTAAACAGCAAAATACACTCCAAGCGCCTTTAAATAACGCATAGCAAAAATATTCCAGAAGCAATCCAACTGTTAGATTTGTGGCTATCTATTTCTTGCTCTTGTGGGGATGAAAGGCTAAAAAATGAGCAGGTCAAATCCCTACTTGCATTCACTTCAGTAGAAGGAGAACAGACCCCAGATTCATGCTCTCACTGGTAGGGAGTGCAATAGCAGCATTGTAATTGCAGGCATTGGAGGAAATGAGATCTTGCATGAAGGCTGAATTTCTTTGCTTTGGCAAGATGGGAGCAATCATTAAGTAGGGGATAAGCAGATCAAATAAGCACTTTGAATTTTATTACAAATCTTTATGCCATTCTATCGTACTTTTAGTAGAATATTGTAGGCAAAATGGAGGAAGAAAAAGACACCTTTAAAGTCTTAACTTCTCTTCCTACCCTGCTCTTCGCCACCTTATTTCAGCTTGCAGGAATTTTGTTCCCCTTTCACTATGGGTCACGTTGGATGGTGGTTAGCTTTCAGGACTAGAACAGGCTTGTATAGAGGCAAAATATTTGTTGTATAAAAAAGCATTTATTTAGTTCTGAAAATGTCTTTTTTTCTACTGCAAATCCTTACACATGTGAACAGGCTGCTTGCTAATGTCAGCCAAACTGAGCCCAACCTGCAAAAGATGGTTTTGCCACCATGTGACTGCACTGAACACCACGCTCCTCTTGACTGATGCAAAGCAGGGGAAAATCAACCATTAACTTTAGGCATGTTAAAATTACCCTTTTCCAAGGTAATTAAATAAAAAAAGGAGGTTTTATGTGCCAATAGACACACTGGGACATGCAGCCGTGGGCAGCCTGCAGCATGATTCACTGGATGCAGGTGATGCTCTGCTTTCTAGCTCTGAGGAGTCAGGCAACACTCTCAGGAAATGAGGAGCTGTCAACAGACGAGCACTTTGTACTGGTTCAAGGCTAAGGGGAATTTCTGCTCTTGAGTTTCAATCCCTTTGCTGGTGGATCTAACATTCTTTGGATTTGCCTGACTGTGTCTTTGAACTCAGTGGCAAAACTGTAGGCCCAGAATCTACAGCTTTCCATCCAGTAAAAGTATTGTGTTTCCTTTCAAGTAAAACACAAAACTATTTCATTTATTGAAACAATAAATATATTGGGATATGTTTTCTGTCTCTTCTATAATCAGTAAAGAATTTCAGAGCATAGATTAAAACTTCCTGAAGAAATGAAGCTTCTGACCTCGCAAGGCAAACATTCTGGCAAGATCCTCCCAAATGCTAGAACAAATGCAAGATTATAGGACATTAAAAGATAAGGTCAACAGTATAGATAAAGGTTACTATTTAAGCTTAACAAGCAGATTCAATGCCATGTTAACTGATTAACAGTAATATAATGATGAATTCAGTAAGATGTGTAGTAATATGCTATTTAAAATGAAAATGATCCGAGTCTATTATAAGCTAATTTATTATATTCATAGAGAAACTGCTCTAAAAATTAATGTTGTGTCATGCTCTAATATTATCATCAAGGAATATTAGATTTATTGAACAAAGATAATGAAAGAAAGGGGGGAGAAAATAAAATAATTAAGCCATCTAGTTTTGATATTCATCACTTTTTAGTGTTCTGTGAATGAATAAATCAGTGGTGGAGTTGATTACTGCACTGCTGTATGAGCTAAAGTCACAATAAAAATGAACGCTGAATTAAGAAATTTTGCAAACTCCTTCTGAAGCCTCAGAGAGTCACGTGCCAGAAAAGGCAGATTAGCAGAGCTACCTGTATCTTCCTGGACTTCACCCTTCATGAACTAACAGGCAGGTGGCATTTGCCCAGAAGGAGGATCTCAGCTAAGGCAGGAGCCCTAGGAGCTCCATAGGAGCCTATGCTGCTGGAGACCAGCCTTCACCCCAAAAGTGCAGCACTCTGAGCTCTTACCAAACAGATAGGTGGGTGCAGCCACTCCTCTATGCAGGCACCACTGTCTAAGATACAGACAGTTATCCAGAATCATCTTGCAGAAAAACTGTGAACTTTGGAGGCAGAGGGACCCAGCACACTCCTTTTGATTTCTGGAGGCATCTTTGGATTTTCTGGGCCTAAATGATATAATAAATATCTCAAAGAAAAACCTGAGGTAGATCAAAGAACAGAGAAATCCATCTCTACAGTTAGACTTCAAAGGTAATTAGTTTTTCCTTTTTTTCCTCAACTAAGAAAAGCACAAAAAGGAATGCAGCAAAGCATCCCCATGCAATTCCTATATTAAGGATAATAAATTGTTCCCTTCCTCACCCCAGCAGAATTATCTATTGCTAAGCCTGACATCTGGAGTGCTGTATATAGCCAAAAGAGAACTCAGAGGTAAGACAATGCTTTCATCTCAAATCAAGGTGTGGGAATGTTGTTAGGCCTAATTATAAACACTTTTATCTCATGCTCCAATCAATTAACAGTTGTTATTTGGTAGCTGTAAATGTCAGGAAGCAGTGCAGTTGTTAGCTGCACTCAGCTGCGCTTAGGACACCAAGGGCTGATTTCCCTCAAATGATCCTTTTTGCACAGAGATTCCTTTTCTGGATGTGCCATGTTATTTCTGTCCTGAAGGAGAGATTCAGATCCTTTGCTTTATAAAGCAGTACAGCTTCCCTGAAGTTAATGGATCTATGCAGAGCCACAGCAGCTGGATAGGTGGCCAGCAGGAAATTTATTATTTCAGAGTTCAATAGAAGAAAAAGACAAACTGGAGAAGAACATTCAGGAAGGGAGGACGTGTAAAGAATAGTTTTAATAATTTGGTTTAATAATTAGGTTTTATAATCACCCTATTTAAAGAAACATAGGTGTCTCTCAAGTAAATCTTTTATTTTTCTCCAGTAACCTTATCACTGCCTGATCAAATGTGTCTTAAGTTCCTCTGTGAACAGAAGTTTCATGCTTTGAAACTCACTTCTTAATGCAAATCAGCTTGCTTGTTTTCAGCTTCATAATCTTTTCCACAGCAACAGCCTATCCGGATGTCACAGATAGAAAATGATGACTTTTGATGAGTAAAAAGCAGCAGGGGCAGATGAATTCTTCAAAAAAGAGAGTGAAAAAAAATCCTCTTTAGATTAGACCCAGCAAAAAGAACTAAATTCACCAAGCATATAATTTAAACCCAGTGATGATATTTGCAAAGTTTATTTGGTCTTAAACTTCCTTTAAGTACTCTCTGTGCATGATGCAGCATAACTTGCTGGTCTGCTGGGCCCCCATCAGCACAGCAGCAGAAAGAGCCCTAGAATTTGTCCCAAAAGAACATGAAAGTCTGGCAAAACATTCTTGATTAATGAAACCAATAAAACAAAAAAGAAACATTTTCAGTGGGGGAATTGGGTGGAGTTTAATGTCCGTGCACCATGCTGAAGATTTTTACATGGCAGTGCCTATGTATAGCAAGCTTTTGTCTCTCCTGTCAGAACTGTCTGCCACCTACTGCTTATTCAGAGGGTGTTTTCATAGTTAATAGCAGCATAACTAACAACTTAAGGATATTTCTGGCTGCAAGGATTTTGCATCGCTGGGAGAATATTTGAGTGACTTAGAGATTTGTTTTGCTCTTGGTTAGGGCTTATATATTTTTAAAAGACGTAATACAGAAATATAGGGGAACTAGAATCTTCAGACCTCCCTGAGGCAATAAGCATTAGTGATTAGGCTGAGTCCCCTCTAGCCAGAGACACTTCAATGATTTTTAAAATTAATACGTGGCCACTGTTAAAATCTGTGTGTTATTTGCCTTAGGGACATGCAGAATGTTGCATACTCCCAGAGAGGGAAAGATCTATGTGTTTTTAGCAGGATGCATGCTGGGTTTAAGTCTTCGAAGAACTTTGCTTACTTGACTATGGCATTAGTCACAGCAGCCCATAAGAGGCACTAAATAAGCATGCAGCTTGAGAAGGAAGCAGGGAAAATGTAGAACTTAAATTCAGCCTTCCCCTCTCGCACTCCCTGATTATTTCTCTGTAGCAAGGAGCAACGTGCATATTTTAAGGAGGCGCTCTAGTTCAGTGAAACCTTATACAGACTACAGTTGAGCAGACCCTTCTGATGGAAGAAGTATAATTCTTATTTCTTTCCCTCACTAATTCACCTTTACATGTTGTCTTTTCTACATCTTTATTAGCCTCCTTTAGTTTCTCAGACAACCTAAAGCAGCCATGTTGGCCACAGTCACAATTAGTGTACTTTTGCCTTCAGGAATCATTGTTAGCCCTCTTGGGAAGCTGAATATTAATTCTTCTGTATTTGTTTGGGCACCTAGAAGTGTGCAGGATATTACTTCAAGTATCATTTTAAAGTTTTATCTCTTTAACAGCTGCAAATGGAGCAGGTCCACAGGTGACCAAGGGCTGATGGAGGCAGACAGGTTGAAATTTTGTGTTTGAATTTCAGTATGCAGGTTTTGGCATCTCTTGGCAGAGGCTGTCTGTGCCTTTCAAAGCAGGATTCAGCCTGACTTTGCTCTGGCATCTCTGCTGGAGTAAGCATGCCATGCTGGACTGCCTGCCGTTTTGACATACTTCACTGTTCACAGCTTTTATAACAGTTTTACCTCATGGAGGTTGGGAGAGGGACATTATCCATTTATAAGCTGCTGATTTAAGCAGAGTCAGTGGAATGTGGTGATACTGGATGGTAACATTAATGCAGTTGTGAGCAAAGCTGCTGGAGAGTGAGGTGCTTAAGCTGCAAAGTATTGTAAAAACAATATGAAATGATGTGTTTTAGTCATAATGGCCTTGAATAAGGAAGGCTTCAGTAGACAGATATCAAAAATCAGACATGACTGTATGCATTGCTGGGAAAATAAATAAAGCAAAAATAGTAACAATATCTCCTTGGCTTGCACTTTATATTAAGATTCTCCCTAGGATTACCTTTCCAAATAGCTGCACCATCAAAAGCTGCTGGTCTCATCCAGCTTCTGTGACCCTTTGTCTTAGTCCCGTGGGATATCTGTGAGGTATTATCAGCACTGCTTGTGTACCAGCTGAGCTGTCTCCCTCTCACCTGTGGGTCAAAATAGTCTGAGCTGCTAAAACCACTTTTAGATAGCCAGTCATGGCCTTTGTCTACTTTTTAGTAGTTAACCGTTTCAGGGTTATCAGTGGGCCCTGGTAGCCTGCCCATGAATATTGGTTCGGGAGACACGTGTGGAAGGTCTTTAGCAAGCACGGGTGAAGACTGGAGAATGTTTGTCCATGGCCTCTACAGAAGTGTGTGTTTTAGGTAGCTGAGGAAATTAAATAGAACTTCAAATCTGAGACTTCTGTTTCTCTCCTCCTTTCTGCGTTCTCCAATCTTTTCATCTGCTGTTTATGCCAAGATTGTGCCAGTTCCACCCAAGTGAAGATTTGAGTTTGAAGTCATGGAAACAGCCACAGCACTGGCACTCTTAAGAACCTGTAACATGTTCTGAATTTCCTAAAGAATACTTTCCATGTCCAGGAGTGCATGTCCATGTCCAGGTGAAACTGAACAGGCATATGCAGACGCCCCTGGGTGTGCCAATTATAATTCACCTGAATTCAGCATCACTTGTGGAAGTGGGCAGGTAAAATCCAGAATGATTGCTCAGCAGTTAAGCTGGATTTAAAATGGACATTAAAAAAAAACATAAATTAAGGCGCCTTGTTGACTACTTTGATCTTTTTTAGCCATTTTAAGATTTTTAATGATGTATCTGTATATGCTAGTAAATTCCATATGACACATGAGTGAGAATGATGTTTCCTTCATTAGATTCTGTCAGATTCTTCTAGTCAGTTACAAAAATAATTGACCTTAATATGTGAAAACAAAGGGCAAGTTATATTTCAGTACACAATTTTAGAAACCAATTCCAAATATTCACTCCAAATGTTGATTTTAGCAGAGGGAGGTGATACAATGCAAGATACAGTTTTGCATGTATGACAGCCTCAGGCATATTGGTTCCAATACATTTCTATCAATTCTGAAGGTCAGGATTTGGCTTCAGTTTGAAACATTTGATTAATCTACACAAATAAAAGAATTTAGGCTAGAGGGAGAATTTGAAAAATTTTGGAGACTGCCTCTTTGGGCTGCTATGCCATTGGTAGTTTAAAAGAAAATATTTGATTTTATTTCTAATTGCAGAATGATGTAAGCCATCAGTTCATATAAGTTAAAGAATCAGTTTATAATTTCCTTTTAATTAACATTTAAATGCAATTAAAAAACTTCCCTTAAATCAGTCTGGATCCTCAGTATTTCCAGAACTAAGACAGAGTTAGTAATATTTTCCTAGACTTTGAAAAAGTTGTATTAAGTTTTCACATTTCACTAATTTGTACGCAGCAAGATAAATCATGCATCAGCGCTAGGAATATTGTTAATATGCAGTTTATTATTCTTTTTTTATCCAAATAAAGATTACTTGAAATCAGGTAAACAAATTGCCTTTATTTTTTTTTTATTTCCAACAATTTTTAAAGTTAAAATACATATTAGTGAAAAATTACAATTTAGGAACATCCAGAAGTACAAATAGATGAAATGGTTTATTCAGCTATCTGTTTTAAAAAGCTGCATACTTCAACTATTTTTAAGTTCCTAACTGTATAAAATTCTGTTTAAGGAACATCAACTCTTGGCATGAATACATTTTCTTTAAATAGATGCTCAGTAAATGTTAATGAAAACAGCAAAACTTGAAATGAGGCTGACACAGGCAAGAGTTAATGCACAGCACTGTATTTTTGGATAAATTTTGTTTAAAGAATGCGTGGTTTGATTCCTTTCTGTTTATTCTAACATTCAAACCAAGTGGAACTCCAGGGAATTATTAGAGAGACAAATTAAAACAACAGATGGACTTGCAGTTGCGTGCATAAGGACATCCTTTCAAAAAGCATCCTGACAATTTCAGATATTCCAAGTTATTCTATTTAATTTCAAATGAAGAATGTTTCTTTTTCTTCAGAGCTGTCAATCTCAACAAGCCCATAAGAAGATGATTTAAAAACATCATGAAATATATTTTCTACTTGTCTTTTTTGAAGTATATTGACAATCGGCTTATAAAATAGGTAGAAAAATGCATTCCATTTTTTAACGGATGCAAAACATGAGCACTCAGATCTTTCAAACCCAGCAGACTGCAATGCTTGCACAAAAATTATTTCTCTGCAGTCAAGTATATTGACATGGTCTTTGAAGAAAAGATATCAAATTTTCCAGTGGTTTGTCTACTCTTAGAACTAGTAAAAGTTTTCTTGAGAGTGGACGTTAATCAGATCAAACCTACCTGAATGTCTGTAACCCAGGCAGCTGGCACAGTATTGGATTTGCCTGATTGCAATGTTGAAAGATAATGAAATAATTCGTGAATTGCAGGGCAACAGAACTGTTATTGCTATGCCCTTTGATTGTTTGGCCTTCTGCCACTTTCTTTCAGCTGTCACTATTAATCAAGGGAGAAGAACAGAGAGGGAAACAGAATCTTTACTAGCTCGTCCTCAGTAACATGACTTAAAGGGATGTACATGCAGGTTTTGAAGCTTCAAGACAGGGCTGTTTAAATACCATGCAGTTTGTACAAAATAGACAAATTAAACCCACAAGTGCCACAGAATAGCTGTCTGTAGCAGGGAGTATGCTTGGCCCCCTCTGTGATGGGCACAGTACAAGGATTTAGACAAATAGGGAAGTGGTGCTAACGAGTCCCTGACACTGACAAAGGGCACGTCAGAGCAGGCACAGACTTTCCATATGTGTCGGCTGGATGGGAGCTAGTCAGTGTCTGGCAAATACATAGTTGCAGGAATCATTGTCTCTGCTAAATGTCCCTTTTTGTTAACAAGTCTGTGCCACAGCTGGACCAAACCTGGCTTGCATTGCAGTGTCATGGACCATGAATGCTTTCAAATTTGTCTGGGTGGCTTCTTACACCTCTGCCCACAGTAAATACCTCTATTACACACTGAGGATTTCCTTAATTAGTCCTTTAAACAGAGTTGAACTTCACATGAACTATACCCATTTTTTCAGATAGGTCTTCCACTTAGGTATGGATAGATATGACCTTTGTGTTTGCGAGCAAATACAGAAAATGTAACAGGCTGGCTTTCCTGTGTTTTAGTAAAGTCCTGGGATGGAAGTTTGCAGCTTCATAAATGGTATTGCAGCAGTGGGATTTCAGATGTATTGGGTCTTTATGACCAATAAATGAATTCCCCTTTTTTGAGCCTCCCCAGAACCTCTCTGAGAAGTTTGCTCATGTTCATTAATACCACAGCTTTCCTAAGAGTTTTCGACAAAGGCAGCAAATCTCAGAACTGCAGAATGACTGAGGGTGTGGGAATGGAGGAAAGAAACAATTTTCTTTCTTTTGTTTCATCTTATTTTGCATTAATACCTTGCAATCAGACATGAAGGATGAGTTTGAAAACAATGATTTATTCATAAAAATTTTCTTATTAGAACTTATGTGGGTCTACGTTTGCTTTATAAACAATCACTTTAAAATGCTGCATTTGGTTACTGAAATCATATCTGCTACTTCCCAAGTTTGAATGTTTTCTTTTTCAAAACAAGTAAATTTTTTAGAAACACAATGAAAAAATTTTATTAAAAAATGCAAATGGAGTGTGAACAAAGCTGTATTTTGCTATTAATAGATGCTCCCTCAATTCCTGTTTTAAATGCCTTTTCATGAGGTATTAGCACTCTGTAACAAGAAAACATGCCAATGTCCTTTAAGAAGTAAATCTTAAATAAGACTTCAAAAATCAGCTGACATATCCAAAAGTGGGTACCATTTACAATAACACTTAGTATTTATAGTTACTTTTAATCTAATGAGCAAGAGGTGTTTTGTTTTTGTAGAGGTGTTTTGTTTATTGTAGATTTTTACAGCCTGATGGCAGCTTAACTAATTTAGCTTGCAGACCTAATGCATTGACCCATTCACAAAATGCTTTTCTGGGATTTATATCCATTGCAATTAGGAAAAAAAGGAAATTATTACTATTTTAGTTATTCCTTCTCAACACTGAAGTAACTGAACAACTTGCATGTACCCAGTTAGCTTTGAGAGCTTAAGAAAACGTCTGCAAGCAGAAGTGTTTTACTTTGCACTTTATATCATACCAAAAAGCAACATAGTTAACAACATTTTGAGTCTTCTCTTCTTACATTCCAGTGAATCAAGTGAAATCACCCTTTTACCTTTCAATGTTGCATAATGATTTTTTAATGTTTTGCTTGTACTTATATAGCTTCCCCCCTGGAGTAATACCAGCATTGTCATCTGTTTTCTTTGGATTATGAGTACAGAGGAAGACTTGGGGTGTCTCAGGTCTCCTTGAGATTTTATATCTCTATAAAATGATGTTCTTCTTTTATAATTTCATGAAGTTTTTCCTAAGTTAAAACCAAAGCTTGTAAAGAATTCATTTCAAGTAGTGGTCTTTGTGTAATTGAAAGGCTCCTACAGATTTCAGTAGGTTTTTGCATTGGTCCCTTTGTATCAATATCCTTTCAGAATTACTTTTTGAATTAAATCCAGTTTGAAGTTGACTGCATACCCATTCCAGCAATGCTGAAAAAACCAACCAAATCTCACTCTCTCATTAAGCTTCTGGAAGTTTTCTATTAATGGGATCATGATTAGACACCTTGAATGTGAAAAAAATTTTGCAGGCTTTGATTAGGTGTTTTTTGGGTCATGTAGACAGCTTTTCAAGATTTTTTTAAATGTGCCAAATAGCAGATATTTCTTGACTAGCCTATCCTGTTTGAGAGAAGAACTTAAGCTTTTTGTTCCTGAGAAATTTTGTTCCTGAGAAATTTTCAGGTCATACTGAATTAAACTTTACTTGACAAATGGTTGATCATCTCCAGTTCCAGGTCTCCTCTGACACAAATAGGTTTTCAGATCTGTAGATCAGAGAATGAAAGCCTTATCCCACACTTTTACCAAAATAGTCAGTAGATTAGTGGTATGGACTATGCAAAGGTAACAAACAAAATTAGTAAATTTAGAAAACACCTTGTTGTTTGGAATAAATACACTCACTGAGGACTGCACTTGTGAATGAGGAATGTTGAGCCCTCCTTTCCAAGGATGGCAGAACAGTCAGGAGTGATTACGAAGGCATTCTAGAAAGCTTTCTTTCCCTCTGTACTGAGAGGAGCCAAGGAGAGAGATGAAAGTCTAGTCTGAAATTAATATTTTCAGCTCTGATCACAACAGCTGAAAACTGCCTGTAAATTTCATTTTGATAGTTGGGTCTCTATCTCAGCAACAAAGAGTAGCATTTGAACAGAAAGTCATAGGCATATCACTTCTAGTAAGGAAGGTATAGGAAAAAATTCTTGAAGGAAAGGAAGTAAGCAGGACTCAACCATTCATTGAAGACCAGAATTCTTGAAATTAGAGAATTTACGCTGTGAAGGACCATAAAGAAATATTAGTGAGAGAACCAAAGCTGGATTTCATTTTGGACTTTGCAAGTTTAGTTGTAGCAACAGAGTGTAACTTACCACTTGAGAAAGAAAAGGAGACAAGGTTTCTGGACCTCTAAGCTGGGTTTTGCTTTGCAGTGTTCCTTCATGATAGACAGCAGGATGCAGGCTCAAAGGTTCATGGTTTTACAAAGCAAGGACACTGCACAGTACTCCCACTGTAGTCAGTGATCACAAGTACATTTAACACAGTACATGCTCTCCAATTGTCTCTCCTCATTATAGCATTTCAGCAATTTTCTAAGGTGTAAAGATGTGCAGAATGAATTGCTGATTTATTTTTAAGACCTTAAAGCAGAGTCAACAAAGTGCAAAAGTAACTGGATTCAAGCACAAACACTGATAGCTTAAAAAGATTGGTTTTGTAGTCCACATAGAATGCAGCAGCTGTTTCTAAAAAGGATGTGAGGGAAATGTTTCTTAATAGCATGAGAACATTTGGACTCAGTAGATATTTATTTCTATGAAAAATAAAAGTCTGTCAACAAATGCACAGCAACAGACTAGTCCGTATGCTGCCTTTTTTCTTTTTAAAGCATCTTTTGTGTATAACTTCTGTGTAAAATATACTTTGTGTAAAATATTATGAGTTTTTCACTGCAGAATGATTCTGCCATCGAGATAATAGCTGCAAGTTTTTCCTCATTTTTTTCTCTGCAGGGTCCAAACTACTCCAGAGCCTTGCATGTCAAGAGAGTATCTTTAGTGTGGGGTCTGAGCATGGACTAAGTCTCATTATTTTGCCAAGATACACACAATACAGCTAAAAAAGTATATAATAACTTAGGAAACCATTATAAGAAGTTTATGGTAGTCATAGAGTTGGACATTTCTAGGCCAGTATAAGACTTCTGCTGTCAAGAGTTCCCAAGCCCCTAGATGATGCTGTAGAGATTCACTCACTGCACTTGAACAGAGAATGAGTGAGAAAGTGAGAGTACTTTAGCCTATTTCTTTGCTAGCTTGGTTTCTTATCTGTTTTCTGAAAGCTGCTGGAAAGCAACGGAGATTTAGCTGCCAGGTCTAAACTGCAGGGGAGGAATTGGCAGTAGTAAAAGCAAAAAGATTCAGCAAATAAAAGATAATATAGATTGTCTCCTGTTGTGCCTGTTTTCAAATTACTGTGTTTAAATGAACTTCTTGTTCTGCAAGCTGTCTTTAGTCTCTCGCTTGCTGGCCTCCAATGACCTTTCTCTGATTTTCTTTTTCCTTTACAGTCTCATGACATTCAAACTTTTATCTGCCTCTCTGGTACTTTAAACATGGGCAGATTCCATGTATACTTTTAATCCTGTGGGAAGTCTGATCTCAATTTCTAGCTGTTTAGGCAATGAAATGCAGTGTAAGACACTGCCTTGTGTAGTAGATGACTGTATCAGTTTTTAACTTGTGAATATAAATATTTGTACACTGAAATTCTCACTCTGCCTCTTCCTTTCTCTGTCTGTGTAACTATTCATGGCAATAAAAATCAAAATCTCTTGTGTTAGAGGATGGAACCAATGTCAAAATCACGTCTCCCATCTTATTCAGTACTTGTATAAGGATTGTGAAAAATGCCTAGTCAGATTTAACAGGACAAATATTTATTCATCATCTTTATTTTTTGTTCAATAAACCTGCATAAAGAGACCATGTCTAAATTTTGATGGTCTTCCTTGGGACATTTTTCCTAGGTGCCTTTCTTGACAAACATTATTAAAGAGTAAAAAAATTGTATGGTAATATGAAACTGAAGAGAAGTGCTACAGAGCTTTGGGTTTTTTTTCTTTTTTTTTTTTTTTTGAGATATTTGAGGGTTGTTTTGCACTACTTCATGAGTTTCAGGATAGCCTCTGAAGCTTTTTCTGAAGTCTGTGGAAGATGTTGAAGATTTGTCAGAGAGGTTTAAGACTCATATTAATGTTAAACATTCTGGGCTAAAACAGTGGATGGGAAAGACAAATATCTTTTGTGTTCTTACCATTGTCCTTCCCTGCCCAAACAGCTTTGGTGAATGGAACATCCTTGCCCCAAGAAGGAACGTTGCATCCAAGACCTCTCGGCTGCTTGTTCTTCCATGGCCAGGGCAGGCACAATGGGGCAGGAGTGCTTCAGAATGGAAACTGTGCCAACAGACAGAAGAGAAGGCTACAGCTGAAGCACGGTGATGGTGAAACTCCACTGCATTGCCTACAGGTAACAGCAACAGGAGGGTGCCAGCATCAGGGCTGTAGTCTTGAGGAATGGTAGTCAGCAGTGATAGTGTGAGCCTGGTGACCTAAATCATCCCAGGCTGATCAGCCCTTTGGCATGTGGGATTAAATGGAGGTCAGAAGTCTAGAGCAAGTAACTACTGAAAGGTTGCCTCATGTAAAGCAAAGGACCATGGGTCAAAAGCCTTGCACGTGAACTTCTTTGTCACCATGACATCTGTGAGGATTGAGAGTCCCTACTGTTAAAATCCATTTAATTGAGCCTAGATTCCTAGATTTGTAGCAGCATCTAAGGATCCTGTGTTTGATGTAATTATGTTCATAATGATACCAGATTCATGACAGCTGCAAGCACAGAGAGTGCCTTGACTTTAACACTTTAACACCTACAGCAAAATATCAGATTGAATTTGATCTTCTTAAGTCTGATGTCTCAACATGCATCAGTGTTTATTCTCTTT
Source organism: Ammospiza caudacuta (assembly GCF_027887145.1). NCBI lineage: Eukaryota > Metazoa > Chordata > Aves > Passeriformes > Passerellidae > Ammospiza > Ammospiza caudacuta. The sequence goes on along the minus strand of NC_080593.1, from coordinate 73,237,501 downwards.
TCCATTTCTGGTTGAACTGCTTGTGCCAGGAATTTCAACTGCACCACTGTATGTATGTGTAGTAATGAGTTCAGAGTCAACACTCAACACAAGTGTTTGGAATATGGGTTGTGTAGCTTCTCTTCCTCTCTTTTACTAGAGTGAGATGGACCTAATTAAACTGCCCTGTTCATCTGACTATGAAAAACTGTGAGAACCACATTTTGTGAAGCAACTTGAAGATGACAGGTGAAAGGCACCTTATTAATATTAAATGCAATTCTTTTATTAGAAATGTATACTTCTACTAGCAGAGAACATTGGCAAAGTTGAAAGAGAAAGTAAAACTAAGTATGAAAACTTAGGAATGTGGTCCTTCTCATTTTTAATACAAACCATCTCATATGTTTGAGAAGTTTTGAAATCTACTCTGGTTTTCATCTTTATTTCTAACTTGGTTCTTTCCTTCAGGGACATATATATTATTTCTTTCACCTCCTCTTTCTTAGTGCTTGTGGGTCTCACAATGCTTTTCATTCATTTCTTTTCCTGTCCCAGTATAAAGTGTGCAGGGAGGTGAAGAAAAGCATGCTTCTTACAAACTGCTAGTTAAATAAAGCCACTCTTAAAAACTAGAAGCAAAGCAAGTCCTGAAATGTCCCAGGAAAGAACTATAAAGAAAGAAATCTCATTCCTCTGAGTTCATTATTGCTGGTTTGTGGCTTCATTTTTATTCAGAAGACAGAAAAGATGATATCTAAAAATCGCATGGGCAATAGTATTCAGGTGACATTATTGCTAAGACTTGTTTTCTTTTGATACGTGTTTCCCATCATTTTTCTTCTTTATGCCTATTTTTCCATTCTCTCATGTAATCATACAATTCTTTTAAGTAATAAGGAACTACTGCAATTTCTTCCATTCCTTACACAGTTCTTTCTAAATATTTTCTGTCAATAGCAAAAGTGGGTGGTTCTACTTCATCAGACAGTCACCAAAAAAACTGAAAAATCACAGAATCATAGAATCATATAATCTGGAGAGAACACTCTAAGCTCATTGGGTCCAGCATTAACCCAGCACTGCTGTGTTCATCACTAAGTCACATTCCAACCCTGTGGTGTGTCCCAAACAAATCTAAGCATCTTCTAAACACCTTCAGGTTTGGTGAAACTTTTTCTACATAGAAAAATGCTTCATAGTGTGAGGGATGCTGATGACCAGCTTTTAGGAGGTATTTCCTCCTATTGGAGTTAGGAGATTAGAAAGCTCCTATCAGCAACCAATTAATTGGAAGACAACTTGCTACAGATACCCCAAGAAAGAACTGTATAGAAGAGAGATACAGAGCTGCACTACTTACCCCTTATTTGATATGTTGTAGCAGAAACCATTTTATAAATCTCATTGAGGGTCCACAGTTTCATGCAAACATAAAATTTAGAGACTTGTAAAAAATATGGTTTCAAAGGCTCAAGTACCTGAGGACAAAATAAATATTGTCCAACAGAGCCAAGCTACACAGACTCATGGGGTTTTTGCTGATTATTTTGGGATTTGTTGTTACCTGAGGAAATGCAAACTTCATAGGTAAAATGGCATCCCCAGTCATCAATGGTTGCTGATTTTTATCTGCCTTCTCTGGCAGAAAATTCAGTCTTTTCTCTATGACTTTTCTCTAAACTGTTGCAAGCAACTGATTTCTTTCCCTGAACCTTGCCCCCTCTCTCTCCCCATGCCCTCTGCGTTGCCATTGCTCTCCCCATTGATGGGAGATGTTGCAGTGCAGGTTTTGTTAGGGTGCCTTTTTCTGTATATTTTGTGTCTTTGTTAAGGAAATCCTTGCTCACCAAATGTATCCTGACTCCTTTGTCTCTGGTGAGTACATGCTGTTTAATCCAGGTATATACGGAATCCCAGATGCAATTTGAGGTCTTCCAACTCAGATGATGCAGCTGAGAAAATATGCAAGAATGCAACAGAATTTGTGGCTGTTTAGAATTAAACAGGAAAAATGTGGGATATTTTCTATATTTATGTCTTTTTTAAATGTTTCTTTGCTAATTTATACCACCCACTGGACAGCTTGTCTCTCTGCCATCTTTCCTGTTGCAAACAGGAACTATGTAACACTGGATGGTGGAACCCAACAATTCAGTGTTTTCAAGCATTCCAAATTCCCTGGGAAATTATATACATTTGAGTAATTTTTCTGTGCTTTACCGCATGCACAACACAGAAGTGTGACTGCAAGGTGAGGTTTTTGGTATTTCATAGCATAATTCAATATTTCTTGGCCATTTCTTACTTTTATTAAAAGAACCAGCCCAGCATGGACCTGACACTCTTCAGGTGCCTATGAGTGGCTCTGACAAGAGCTTATCAGATATACCAAAGCTCACATCAGTAAAATCAGCAGGCTGTAATTATTCCTTTGCCCATCCTCAACACAACGACAGATAAAGCATCTTCTGGGCTCAGTCCTGTCAGTTAATTGCCAAGACACCTGGCTCCAGTCCCCAAGACACCTAAGCACATACTCATCTTGAAACAGTCACCTTTAACTTTGTCTTCAAAGAAAGACTGTGCGTATATAAGACCTTTGTTGATTCAATACCTAAAAAATACAGCATCTTTCAAGAAGTCCTCTGTGCCCTGTTTCATCTTCTGTCCTTTATCCTTTCCTCTTAGGCTGTCAATGCTTGAGGCAGCAATCATTTTTCATCCTCTCTGAGTGTGGGTCTAACATATAGTGACGGAGATTTTTATCTGAACTGATGCCTTTAATTGTCTTCAATAGCTGTGACTACAGTTCTGTGAGGAGAAAAGAGAGGGACCCTGCATTTCTTTTAAATAGTACTCATTATTATTCTTGGCTCTTTCTCTTGCTTTCCTTTATTCTTGTTAAGCATTCGATTTTCATCAGGCTTTCATATTTCAGGCTGCAACTCAGAAATCCCCTTGTGATATGTTAATATATGTATTTTTGTTTTGTTGTTTTCTTTCTTGTTGGGAATTTTTTAAAATTTATTTCAGTTTTCAGTAAGGAAATGTTCTTCACTTGGAAAAGTGGAGAAAGAGCATTTTCTCCAAGCCACTGAACTTTACTACTAGGAACATGAGTAATAACAAAGTCAGGAAAGCAAGCAGCAATGGATCACCTTGTGCCAAGCAAGGTAAGAATTTGATCAATCTGGTTGGCTTTATAACATGAAAGTAAATGAGGGAAATTTTTGTATTCACAATAAAGGAGAAGCTTGGTTCCTCTTCAAGTCCTTGTAATAGGTTGGTGTCTTTACACTACAGCACAATATTTTACTTTTGGATTTACAGCATCCGATTTTTCCCTACTGCCTTCAATGCCTCTGTTTAAATTTACTGGGTGAGATATACCTTGTTATTTTTCAACATTTTTGTAGTATTTACTCCCCCATTCGGAATATATTCTGTATTTTGGGCCCTTTATACATTCTCTCTTTCATCTCATTTGTCCTTGGAACGCTGTATTTTCCTACATGTTTTATTTAGGCAACCTGCAAACCTTAGGACACTGACATCATCTGAGGTTGTGAACAAGAAATGAAATCAAATTTATGTAGTGATTTTCATCTTGGTTTTTTTGATCTTGTTCAGTCACTTGATTGAGATTTTTGACCTTTCTTCTCTTAAGTCAGTTCTTACTTTCCTGAAGAGAATACAGCTGCTTGGACAGTGTTTTGTTTTTTCTTTATCAGAGAGTATATATGTAGTACATGGGTATAATGGTGTGGGACTACTGCTGTTTTTTAATTTTTAAATATCACATAATCTCATTTTACCTGTTTGTACTCATCTTTGCTCTCCTTCTAAGCTCCACTGACTATCCATGTCTTCCTGACATTTGGTCTCACATCTTAAGAATGCTTCTAGTATCCTCTCCTCCTTCAACATGAATCATCTTCCCTCTCCTCGTCTCCATCACCTTCAGAAGAGCCCTTCAGTGTTTGTATTGATTATAGCCAGGTTGAGTTTACATAAGACAGTCGTTATCTAGCCAATGTTCAGCAGTTCTGTTAGTCTGAATTATCTCATTTTTGCTTATCAGTCATACATAAATAGTTATTCTTTAGAGAAATTTAAGAAGCAAACATCTATCTTTCATTTTTGAGAACACTCAATTATTTAGGAGATTATTGTAAAACAAGGAGCTAAATTCATGTTCTCTTGCCAGAAGTAATCACTGATTGTCCTTTCTTTTCTACTTTCTGTTCCACCTGTCTCCTTCATAACAGTCCCTTGTAGTTTATTTCCTGCATGTATCCTGGCTCCTTAGAGATGCATTATGATGCATTTACCAAAATTCAGTCTGTCTCCTCACTTAAGGCAAGAACAAAAATCAGAACTTTGTACAGGCAGAAAGAAATCTCAGAGACTGGTGATCACCCAGAGAATCCATGCTGTTGAAGTAATGTCCCTTGGTACTCAGCTAGAGATGTGTGCTCTGTCCAGAAGTGCAATGTGATTGGGATGGGTGTAGTAGTCCTACTGTGTAACAGTATATTCATTTATTATGCAGTTAATTCTCTGCTATAAATGGGCATGTTTTATTATGAAAGTCTTAGCTAGGGCAGGTGAGCATCTCTCGCCCCTAAAGGCCATTAGACATGAAACATTAAAGGGTGGCTGTGCTGGCTCTATGATAAAGTGAAATGGGATAACGAGGCTACCTCACAATGAATAAAACCTTGCTCTCCACTGTATTAAAATGAAGGGTTTCATGTTTGATAAACGTATCAAATACCCACAGAGAGCTTGATGGATAATTGGCAAATCACGTCACCATTCAAGAGAAGGTCATCTCTTAAACTCTTGTGTCTCAGCTATTTTAACTCCAGCTCTGCTGTCATTTAAATACTTTGATATTCTCAGTGTTGGCAGCTGAATTTGTCTCATTTAATAGTCCTTTCCCTTACAGAGCATCAATGAGATGCAATCCCATGTGTGACTTCTCATACAGTGACTTCTCCATGGTTGGAGTTTAATTGAAGTAAAGAGAGACTGCAACAAGAGTAATGTTTCTTTTATTTAGAAAAGTGATATCAGCTCAGCATTAAAATGTTTGGAGTATTTTGGGGGCTGGTTTAAAATACTTTAGCATTTATTGCAAGAGTATGCCAAACTATCAGATAGTCAATTTTTTCTTTAGCACTAAATTAATATGATTAATCATCTCCTACATAAAAATAGATGCAGACAAAGATTTCTCTCATATTAATTGCCATAAGCCTCTGTGTCTATTGAGGACTAATTTCACAGATATTAGAGAACAAATGCTGTATATACTGCAGTATCTAGATATGTAAATGCCAGATTTATTTTTTTAAATAACTTTCATTTCATTACTATGGAGGACAATGATAGAGAATATAGTATTCAGAAAGTCACAAGTAAGTGAGAGTTGATTGCAAGAATTAGTTCTACAGCACAATAATTTAAACCAGCTCTGTAACTAACAGGGAAAAGACATTTTGTTAGTTTAGATGTATTTCTTTTAAGAAAAAAGAAAATTGAGTAAGTAGTTGTAGCCTTGATTCTGGAGTGGTTTAGCACTTGACACTAGACTTTAAAAGTATCCAAAACATTACTCCCAAGTCAGGAGGTAAGACTGAGTGCGCAGAAATGTGAACTACCACATGTAGTGTGGAAGGGAGCCTCCCTTGGCCTGCAGCCCCCTCCTGTTTTAAAATTGGAGGACAGGATATATGACTACTGGGGGAAAAAGTAACAAAAAAAACTATACACCTTTATTGTAATTTTTTTAAAATATGCCCTCTCTACCTTTTCTGTCGAGCAGTTCTATTGCTGGGATTAAAAATTGAAATTTAGAAAGAAGTAAGTCTCATTCCAGAGAAAAATTATTTTCATTCATTAGAATTTCAGGGTCTTGAGAGTTCAGAGCAGACTGCCCTAGCATTGATGCGGGCCCAGTTCTCTATACTGTGACAAGTCTTTTGTTTTCCTGAAGAAGCCTTTAGTGTACACTTTGAGGAAAACCAGCCACAGCTATGTAACTACCTGTGTGGTTCTGCACCCTGTGTGATGGAAGAAGGAAAATCAAATGAAGTCAAACTTTGCTATCACTTTGTGTACAGTGCTACTTGTGCTGGTGGCTTCTTAGGGCAAGGAACTGTTCCCAAAAAAACCCCATGAAAAGCTATCCAATGGATTTAAAGTTATCCAATTCTGAAGTCTCATTTACCTCTTCATTAAGATTAGAGTCATTAAGGGATGTAGATACTTTACTCAAGAGCAAAACAGCAAACCTTTCCATTTCCTTTATCCACCAGATAACTGAAGTAACAGGGATCACTTACAAAATAATTGAGGAAATGGGAGATTCATTTGAAAACATGGCCCAGATTCTGCATTTCCTCCCAGGGGCATGAGCAAGAAGCAGAGCACTAGAACTCCTTCATGGTGTTTCTGTAAGCTCCACTGTGAAGGATTATCTGGTTTTAATACATACTGTGTGGAAAAAAAATTCTGTGCTAGCTATCAGGCAGTCACATGCCGTTAATTTTTTGCTGAAAATGAGTACAAACTAAGGCATAAGGAAATGGATTTTCTTGCCTGGCATGTTGTCATATGTTTGTTGCAGAACTTTCTGAGGAAAAGTATTCTGCTTTATGTTTTTCGTAATAAAAATCTACCGATTTTCACAAAGCTTCATTGTATGCTCTGACAAGGGCACTTAAATCCCTGATTCTATTAAAATAAAATGTGAAATCTCATTATCTACCATAATGGAGTGGCACATGAAAATTACTTATAGTCTGTTCCTTTTTAAAATACACAGGTTTTACAGTAAATTTTCTACTAGATGAAATAATAGAAGATTTGTGGGATAGCTGGCACAACCTGTGTACCTTGAAAGCAGCACACTAGGGGAGGAATACAGCCTTGCTCATGCTGGGTTGCATGTGATTTGCTATGCCATGCTGGACTGGAGACAGCTCTGCACTGAGACACCTCTCACGGCCCTGCTCCCAGGGCACAGCTTATTTGAAGTGAATTAACCTCCCTGTGGATCACAGAAGTTGCAGCCACATTAAGCAGAGGGACCAAAAGAAGGGAAAGGAATTCCTGTCCTGTAAAAAGGTGTGAGACATTTCTCCATGACCATGACCTCTTGTAGGAAGAGTATGCAAATATAGAAACTCTGGGTAAGGAGATAACAGATCTGATTTGAGGCAAGATCTGCCAAAGCAGTCCAGTAGTGACTTAGATCATTAGCTCTGAGCAGCAATTTCCTAACCTCTAGCTTTCAATCACATGCAACTTGAAATTTTAACTTTCTTGACTGTAACTTCATTCTTCAACTCTGCCTGAAAATCAATACTTTGCTTCTAGTATCTGAGAAGAAAACAGTAATTTCTTCATAGGAAGAAATCTGGAAAGGAAAATTGACTCTGTAATAACAAGACGGTATTTTAAATAAGAGAAATTACTGTATTTTGAATTACCTTTACTGAGGGAATAGGGGGGAGATTGACTTTAATTTGGCCAATGTCAGCAGTTAGAATTTTATTTTTGAGAATGTACAATAAATTCTTCATCTATCTCCTATTCTCTTGCCAAGTGTACAGACCAGCAAGGATGATCTGCAAGTACACGTGAGCACTACAAGCATTAAGTTTGCCACTTAACTCCCCAGGCAATGGGGCTGCACCTACAACAGGGCTCCTTCATCCTTGGTGAAACTTGAAGAAATGAATCTGCTTTGAAAACTCATGCACCACTTAATAAGAGGGTATTATTCTGCATGGAGTAGAATGGGCAGCTGTTCACATTTTCCCTTGTATGATCTCTGAGATATTTTTATTTCTAAAGTACAGAAAGGATATGTGATGCCTGAGAAAAGATGGTGTCCCAATAATTGTGCCTAAGTGAATGGAAAAAAGTATTGTTAGAAACTTAACTTTATCAATTACTTTCTTTTTGAATTGACCCTTTGTGAACTCATTCAATTTTCTTTTTGTGTATGAATTTTTCAGAACAGGCTTAGGATTTCAATACAATTCCTTTTTAAACTTGGAAAACCTGCATTTCTGTGCCTTTGAATTATATGAGAAACACTGACATTTTTTGTCAACTACCTGATGTTGCATTGCTTCAAGACCATATAATTATGTTTCTTAAGAATACAGGAGCTTGTAATCAAACAATCCATGAGCAGTTCCTTGGATACCGATGTGATTCCAATCTCACTCCTGTTCCAAGCTGTGTACAAACAGAGAAAAGGCCTTAGAGAGTCTCCTGTCATCATTTGATTGCCCCACTCTTTGGTCTTCATATTTGGTTACAGACCTTTTATTTGTTTATAATTTCTGATATTATTTTAGAAACATTTAGATTTGATCAGAATTTTTAACTGTATTTCCAGTATTAGCTCAGTTTTCACCCTCTTTCAAAGCCCAAGCCAAATCTGCCGGATTTCTCACCCTTTTTATTTTAATAATAAGGACTTGCTCCAATGTTCTTCCTTCCAGTCATGTCACCGGATTAGTGCCAGTCTGATTTTAACACGAGTGCTTCAGAGAAGTAAACTCTTATTAGTTCATAAGAATTTTACCTTTGATTATAATCTTGGCTTGAGTTTGATCAGGTTACACTATCATTATCCATTTTACAGCCTTTCTGGACGTATCACATGTGTAGCCTGGTCCCTTTACAGCATATATTTGGATGGGGAGAAGATGGAATTCACACCATGATACTTTGATCATCCATCAAGAAATATAGTCAAACTGGATTGTTCTTGAATATGTAGTGATCCATTCCATGTAAAAAATAACTGGGTTTTTGTTTGTTTGTTTGTTTTAAAGCAACATTACTAGACTTCTTGAAGAAATAAAGCAGTAATGGTACCTGTTCTTTTCTCTTAGGATTCTGAGATTGTCTGGGTTTATTTAAATTGGAAGATAATTTTACTTTCATGCTTTGTGGTGCTACTGGCCTATCAGTTAGCTAATGCTAAAACCAGGTTTAATAGACCCTTCAAATCACTGTAGAACAAGATCAGTCTAACTTGAAACCTGCTGTGATATTCCTGCAGTACTTTTGCTTTGCCACCTTTGTTGAAGTAATCTTTGAGATAATTAGCATCTGAGTCCAGCGGGTGTTTTTTCCCTCCAGCTCAAGGAAGAAGGAAGGATTTCCTGAAGATAATAGATGAATGTAAAACACATAGCTAGAAAGATTGTTTTCCTGCTGTCTTGTTCCTGTCTCTCAACAGTTTATTTCTTTAGCTACTATTTAAGCCTTACAGCATAGTTTGAGTAGAACATCCGCCGGCATGTGGTTGGGATTAAAATTCACATGATTTTTATCTTGCAATATTCCAGTATTTTCAGTTTTATAGTTTTCTTCCTCTGTTAAATTCTGACTGGATTAGATCAAGCTGATGGATAATCAGCTTAGAATTTATTTGTATACAATATATGGATTTGGATACAGGGAGCCTAGATATTTTTTTTCAAAATTCAGCTAATAATTCTGGACAAGGCTTCTTCAGTGACATCCAGAAGTTACTTTTGGAAATTGTAGCCATGTAACCTTAGCGCTTCTCTCCATGTGGTTGATTCTGCCTGTTTGCCATCATAAGAGCCCCAAAAGCTCTACATTTGCAAGTGTACCACAATGTATGAATCAGCCCAGTAGCATACCTCTAAAAAGGTCCTGGCTAAAAATAATACATCTTTTACAAAATAGCTACATCAGAAGTGAAAAAAATGTTATTACTACTACCCACTTCACAACTTAGAATTGATCAGATTTTTCTGATGTCGTGCTTTAGGTGAACCTTCCATGTCTCATTTCCAAGTTAATGATCTGTTGGTCAGTGGATCAAGCCTGGAATATTTCACAGCCTGTCTCAGAAAATCTTCATCATTTGCAGAGCTTTTAGGTACAGCAGCTGAGCACAGTGTGCCTTCTCCATAAGAGGGTGTGTTTTGTGACTCACAGTGTCTTGAGGGATCTGAGTCTCCATGATTTTCCAGAAGGGTTGCAAAAGGCCTTTAAAAAGCGAAGAAATTCTGTAGCCCCAGTGACTCTTCCTTGCCCAGCAGTGTATCTGTAATGGCATGGTTTGGATTGTCCAGGGAGGTAACAAGCATAACCTTTTGCAAAAATTCATCTTGATGTCCTCACCTGTTCAGCAAAAAAAAGCCCTGTGTGACAAGACCTGATGCTTCACTGTGGTGCCTCGCTGGTGATATCCACATCTCTTCTCCTCTCTGAGCTCTACCCACCCACGGCTGACTTTGCACCACATTAGTCTATAGTTAGAAATGCCATGCTCAGAATGAATTATATAACTGATAGCATCACTGCCTTCCCCGGAGGATATTAAATGACTTAAAGCACTTATAGGGAAGACTAAGTACTAACCATGCTGCTGACACCAAGGGTGCTGATTTTAAGAAAAATGGTTTGTTAATATTGAGGGTTCTGCATGTGCTGCCACTGGTTTGGGCAGGACAAATTTCAGCAGGTGGCAGGTGGGGTGGTGATGTGAAGTCAGGGACAGGGGAGAGGAAGACTATTTGTGAGCTGTCTCATCTCTATATGAATGCCTATATATAGATATATATATCTATATATACACATAAATTGACAAAGGAAACTTGTCTCATTCTAAATCTGAGTTTAAATGCATGGTCTTTATTTGTGTTGTTGCCTCAGTCCCAACCTGTGTGGAGGGTGAAGGACTGAGTATTACTTGCTATAATTTGCAATTGCTGCATAGGTGCACCTTTGACATTATCTAATTCTTTTTTCAGAGTACTTCAAATATTTTTTTCTTATGGAATGGAATATCAATATGGCTTTCACCCCATTATTTGGTCTTTGACTCCATATTCTCTTGCCAGCACTCAAACCCTGGAACACTGTGCTGGGTTTTTGGTTTTTTGGAAGAAGTTTTGAAGTGTTTTGTGTCTATGTGAACAGCTGAGTCTGCCTTTTTACTATGTACCCATCAACATCACATTCCCAAGGGAGTCTAGTGAAACGTCAAGTCATAGCAGCATTTATTTTAGCTGATATTGTCATGAAAGTATACCATCAGCCTCTTGCTCCACTAAAATGTTGGTGAGGGAGGTATTAGAAAATGTACAAGGAAGTTGGAAGGTTTTTTTTGGGTTTTTGTGTGGAATCTAAAAAGGAGGGCATCTGCTGCTTTGGTCCAGGTACAGACATCCTTTGTCCAGCACAGTACTTACATGCTACCCAGGAGTTTGGCAGGGGCAGAGGTCCTGTTTGTTCATAGCCCACCTTGTCTTTTTCTTCCATGACAAAAGTAATTAATGCGAGAAAATGCATGAAAGTAAATGAAAATACGTCCACTACCACAGAAATCCTGCTCTATACAAAATCTTGTAGTCAATATGAAAAAGTACAGCTGATTTTAGCACAGAAATTTCTTTGGGTAGAATGTATGTTTTGATGAAAATTTCTGCAAGAAACTCTGGACAGGATTTTGCATTATTTTTTAAATTTAAATATGTCCAATGGGTATATAAGGTGGTTTGGTTTATTTACAAAGTACTTTTTTTTCTGGAACAAAAATACATCTAAAACCGTCACACAGGATTGTGTATACTCACTAATGACGAGACAGACCCCTTGTTTCAAAGGGCTCTTGACCTGACCAAATTAGCAAATAAATGTTGTAACATATCCAGAGTGAGCTTTTCCTGTGAAATTAACCTATTCTGATGAATCATCAGTGCCCATGTTTGAGATAAGGCAGCAACTGGCAATAATATCCTTCCTCTGAAAATGGGAAGCTGGTCACTGAATGAGTGCACTCACCACCCTGTAAGAGGAGCAGTCTTCTGTTAGCAGGATGTAATTTCTTCTGTCTGCTTAGGAGAGCTGTGGTGATTTTCCTTAAAAAGAAAAAAAAAGAAAAAGGGTGGGGGCAGAGGGGGCAGAGAAAATATAAAAGAATGTATGTACCTTTTCTTTAAAATTCTTTCACCAATGATGCAAAAATAAATCTTTATTGAGGTGTAATACAGCCTGCAATTAGGGTATTGATTTTGTATGTGGTGCTGAATATACTATTAAGTGGAGGTTTATAGTTAAAAAAGAATGGTGCTGCCCCAGTCATTTTGTTTGCTTGATCTGCCACTGATCCATGGCCCTGCACCCTGTTGACATATTTTGCCCCTCCTGTGGATACTGGTACCTTTCTCTCCCTCCCTCACATAACCCTTCATCTGTTTCAGCTCTTGCCTCTGCCCATCAGAGGAAACACAGTCTCAAAACAACATGGGGGACTGTGTGAACAGCCACCACCAGAGTCCCTTAAACACATGGATTTGTAAAATTTGACTGTTCTAAGCCTGTCCAAGCCAGGACTACAATATGAATTAAACATAAGGCAACTCTTTTCACTGAATCAGTAAGTGCAAATAACATAGCTTGCAACCATGTTTTATTTCCCAGACAAAAATGGTTCTTAACAGCTTTCTGAAGGCTATGCTTCAGCCACCTGCTGCTAAAGTTGTTTGCATTTTCCTAGAAAATTTGATCTTCCACAACATTAAAACTGACAAGTATGCAGTCAACATGCTTGTGCATACTTGGGGCTAGAGGTTTGAGAGCCATATTTTTTGATGAGCACTATAACTTTCTACAAACTTTATTTTAGCAAGTATAAATGACAGGGATGGAGGGTGGTGAGCTGGAACTGTGGGAATCTTTCTTTCAGACTCAATTTTAGCTGCATTTTGGAGACACAGGCAATCGTCACTGTTATTGAGAAACACCAGTTTGGTGTTTTGCCACATACCTCTTATTTGCATTTCTAATAATAGCTTTCACTACAAGATGCCATTCTCTTGATATTTTTCTCTGGTATGTCTGCTCTGTATTTTTCTCTGATATGTCTGCTCATGTATATAGAACATGTATTTTGCAGTACTTGTTTCCATTTTGCCAATACACTATAATACCAGTTGATTTTTGCAGCTGGCATATGAATGTATTCCCAACAGAGAGTGATTGAAATGCAGACACTGAGAACAGCTGTTTACAGTGAAACCCCAGTTCCCAGCTGATTTTTTCTGTGCAAGAGGAGTTTCCTAGAAAAGCAGATAACCTCTGCTTTTACCTTTCTTCACGCTATTCTCCTTCCTAGAGGTATAAATGCTGAATAAAGGTTCCCCATTTGCTATTTCACAATTAGTTTCATTAGCAAAGCTAACAACAATGAAAATTCCCTTCCCTAGGAGCTGTTCTCTATTCTGCTATTGCTCTTATCCTCTCCAGGCCACCAAGTAGGATATTACTTCATACCTTCCCCTTGATGTGCTACATCAGCAAAAGCATTAGGTACTGGCAGGGAGAAGTCATAACCTCCAGCATTAAAGATCATTAGAATTTCATGGGATTTACTTTCTGTTCCAATTCTCCCATTATTACAGATCACTACCATTTTTCAGTCTAATTCTCTATACACCTAATTGATACTTAAGTAGCTAACAAGTAAATGAGGGAGAAATGAAAATTCAGATCCGTTACTTTTAAATCTTTTCTGAATCTAACATGCAGAACGAGGAAGTGAAAAATTGTATGAATCAGCATTGTCTTTGGGTGCTAATTTATACTATAAGAGGATCTTGTGAGGTGCTGCATAATTTCCAACTTTTAAGTTTCTGTCTTCGAGAACTCTGCAGCTATGCATTAAAGCTGTTGTATGGACAGCAGGCAAACTGCACATAATAACATGCTGTTGCTAAATAGAAACCTTTTTTTTCTATAGAAGCGCTTAAGGGGAAAAAAAAATCCCAAATCCAGTCCAAACTGTGTCTTTATGGCACAACAAAAATAAAAAGTAAAAGCCAGACAAACTGAACATGTTTTTTATTGTTATTAAAAAGAATGTGGATCTGGACTGACAGCTTGTAAACTAAGAACAACTTGATCTGTTTTCAACTGCTATACTATCCTCAGAACAACCCGTGGAAATCATGATGTTCTGTTAAATGATTCAATACTTAGGGATTTGATTTGTCTTCTTAGTAAAAGGAGATTAGATTAGTAAAAGGAGATTCAGAAAAAATTTTTGTATTTTCATGTAGTTACCCTTTGACTTAGCAATTAAAACCAACAGGAAATAAACTGTATCTCAGCAGCTGTGCAGAGACATGTGCTCAGGTAATCTAACCCTATACTCCAAATTTCCTCCCATTTGCTTTTGTACCCCCATCTCTCTTTCTCTGCAATGTTTGATGTGGTTAACTTAGAGATCATGGAAGATTTTCTCAGAAGTGCAACTGTACTCTTTTTAAACAACAGCCTTTTCACAAATTCCACTTCCACCCTAGTTATTCATGGTTTAATCACACTAAGGGCAATAAAACTCCTCTTTATTTACACTAGATTAATGCTTTCTTGAGTATAATGAGACAAACTTTGGCAAGTGCAACTCTGCAGATAATTTGTAAAAGCCAAATGGACATTTATTACTTCCCTACCATTAATTATATGTGTTTGGAGAATGTGTGTTAATAGAGCTGAGTACATATATACATGTGATAGTAAAACTAAATGAACAAGACATAAACCAAAACTGACAGAATAATTTGATAGGGAAGGAATAACCAAAGAAAAGAGGGCTGACTACTTAAATAAGAGGAAAAGCACCACATCAATGCGATATTTGGGCTGCCCTAGCAGAGGAGTGAGCCAGGAGCTGCTGTTACTTCCCAGCAAATGTTACCAGGCATCTCTGCTGATTGCCAAGCCCACAAGTCTGTGCACAGGGATTAGACAGGAGGTATTTAAGTAACAACTACCACCAAGTGAATTAATAACTATAGAGTATAACCAAGCGCTTAACTTCTGAGAGAAAAGCAACATCTCCTTAAACAGCGTGTCTGTCATTCCACAAGATATAAACACTATATTGCATAAATACTCTACTTTCACTCCCTAAATGATGTTTTGCAAGTATTTTTTAGCAGCCCTTAAAGCAAATTGTTTATAAATGTGGCAGTGCAAAAGCTGCATCCATTAACTATATCTGAAAAATAAAAAAGAGCCCTGCTGTTAGCGAACTAAAAAATAGCTGACAGATATTTCTTGGCTCTTGGTGGTTTCATTGAGCTGTTCACTGTGATAGAGGGGACTACACAACCACAACACTGTTGAAAATTACAAATAACTCCATAAATAGGTGCTATAAAATTAGCAGTGTTCAACCAGACAAACATGGATGCATTTAGCTGCAGCCTACGTGTAACATTGACTCACTGAGAGAACACCTGGGGGTGAAATTCACAACCCTGTGTACAAAAGGTAGATGCTCATTTAACAGGATCCCAGCTCATTGCCTTGGTGCTTGTTCCCTCAAGAAACATCAATGTCTTTTAGCTAGGTCCAGGTGCAAGAGATGTCTCAAACCTAAATGTAAAACTACTGGGGGAAGGCTACGATGTGGTGCTCATCCAGTTTTAATGCATGTAAACCATTATAATAATTATAATTAATGTATTATAGTGCAGTGCAACTGAAATTATAAAAACCAAAATAATCTGTGATTTGTCTGTAGTGGCCTTTCCCCTTCTCTTTATCCTGCTACTCCTTCAAGAATTTTTTCTTATATTTTAATGGAAGCAGGCTCAGGCTCAAATTTGCTGCATTTCTAACTGCTTTGCTTGGGGAATTTGCAATATTATTTCAACAAAATTCTTAGGTGTCACCTCAAGGCTTCAGCTGACATTCTTGCAATGCATGCAAATGTATCACTCTTAGATGGAAATAGGAAGATGAGCAAGGACAGAAGAACTGTAAAGTTGAAGGAAATAGCAAGAGAGAGAAAACCATACACAGTAATGTAGAAAGTAAGGATGGGGTCAGAACCAATATCTAGTGTATGAGCACCTAGGACTGAGATTCATGTTGGGAGCCAAATGATTCCTCTGTGTTTGCTGAGGTGAAGGGTGAAAAGGGGGCAAAACACCATGTTGTGATTCACATGTTGTACAATTTTATGTACATAAATATATCACAGATATATAAAGAAAGTAATTCTTATCCTTTTGGAATTTTTGAAGGTGAATTCAACACATTTGGTAGATAATCATAGCATAGGTCATGTAAACCAGGTTAATTTTTCTCTGACTTTTAATATTTTGCTGGTTTTGAAGGTAAGAAGGTTGAGTAGTGGAGACAAGAGAGAATCAAATCTCTTACTTTTATATCTAATTTTGAGTTACAATTTATATTTTTTTGTGAGAAACTTTATTAGTGCTTCAAAAGTTCCACTGATACCAAAGCAATGTCTCTAAAACAAAGTACATAGCCCTAAGTTTAGGACTGATTTTAAAATTATTTCTACTTTGCAATCTTACATCACATTTTAAACAAGAAAACAAATGATGAAAGCTCAAGATGGATGAAACTATCTTGAGCTACATTCTATTGTAGGTAGCAGAACAGATTTAACTTGTTTCATGAGGAACAGAAGAGTGTGTGTGAAAGAGTTCCTTTTTGGGGTTCTGCTGGAAAATGTTAAGGTAATGGGCTTCTTGGTCTTTAGCAGATGAGCTGCTCTCAGGTTCTGTAGTTGTATGAATCCAGTGAGGTGAATGTCCAGCATTTGTGCTTAAAGCTGTGTTCAGATCTTTTAGTTCAAAGGAAGAGCTAAGACTAAACTAGGACAAAAAGTACAGCTACACACTGGAACATCTGTGGGCTATGTGACCAAAGGACACTTTCTGTGAGATACAAAACAGAAAACCAGATCTTCAGCAAGAGACTTTATTTTTAAATTCTGGCAGGATGAAGGATTTCTAACATGAAAGATCAGAGCAATTAAAAATCAGGAAGACTGCTGAAAAGGGTGTCACATTCACTACCACTTTCATCATCAAGACTATGAGTAGAAGGAAAAAAGGATATAGTGGAGAATGACACTAATTGTGAACTGATCTTGCTGAGATAAGGTAAGTGACTTCTCAGGAGCACTCCCTTTGGTTTTTTTTTCCTTTTGAATGTTTTTTCAGGCTGTTTCAGGCACAAGAGTGCCAGAGTGATTTTGCTAAAATCATAGAGATCTGAAATGTTTAAAACAGAATCATAGAATCATTAAGGTTGGAAAAGACCCCTAAGATCCTTGAGCCCAGCCATGAACTCAGCACTGCCATCCATCAGGACACATCTCTGTGATTCACTGCAGCCAGTTTTAGTTTATCTTAAGTTAAATAGCTTCCAGACTTGAGCTGGCTCTCAGTTTCCAGTTAGGAGGACAGATGACATTCGTGAAACTCCTTTTGCTGCTCATGGTGGACATATCCTCCAATCAAAATGATACTATAGATGTCAAAAACATGAAGCAAATTGCACTCATCAGAGCATGTAGGAATAGCAAATAGGCACTATCCCAAAAGCATGTAAATCATGGAGAGGCTCTGTGCCTGCACTCCAGTTTGGTGGGATCTTCTTACATAAAGGAGCAAGACGAGACTTCAAACGACTTGTGCTAACATTTTGCTTTCATTGCTTTCCTAGAATGTCCCATTTTTTCTTCTAAGCCCCCTGTTTCTGAAGAAAATTAAAGCCCCAGCACAGTTTCACTACTGTCTGTTGACTTTCCAGGAGACTTTCTTGTCTTGGTTATATAGATGAGCCAGCCAAGAAGTAAAAATGCCACCACATGGGTGTAATGACTGACAGAGTCACTTCACTAATGAACTTCAGGTAAGTTTAACTAAACCTTAAATGTTCAGCAGATGAAAAACTAGCCAGCTGAATTGTGTTCTCGACCAAGCATCCGTAGGGCACTCTTTGAATGACAGATCAGTTCATACATATCACATCATCTCCCCATGGGCTACCCACAGTCAGAAGAAGTGGTTAATGTCAACAAATAGTCTGCAGTAAATAAATGCTCTTCTGTAGAAGCTTTTCTTATCCATCCATTTTTCTCCTAGTTTCTGCTAAGGACTTCTGGGCAGACTGTTTTCCCAGAGAGCTCTGTTGATTGCCATGGGCTGCTGTTGAGGAATAAAGTTCAGTCACAGTCTCCAGCGTAATGTCAAAAGGGAAAACATTAATTAAAAGAAGAGGATATCTAATACTTATGCCCTGTGAATAGACCCCAGGCAACACAGAGCTGATTCTTCTGTTTCATTTCTCCATCGAACTTTGGCATTTGTGCTGAGTCAGATAAATGAAGCTATGCCTAGAGAAACACTCTTTAACTGCTTTTTATTTTTTATTTTTTTAATGTGCTGAACACCTGTCCCCTACTCTCCCAGTGCATTTTAAAACATAAAATTCTCACAATATAATTTCTGTGTCTTTTTTCTGAAAAAAAAAAAAAAAATTAATTGAAATCTCTATTGATATGTAACAACTGCTCTTTGGTGTGAGATAATTGACTAAAGAGAGATGCCCTTAAATTAGAGCATTTCAATGTGGTTCTGCTTGTGTTCTTAATAGCTTTCAGGCATTTAACCAGGAGGACATGTTCTGACACAATGTAGTGATTCTTATCATCCACATAGCAAGAAATGGACAACAGATTATATTCCAAAGGGGAATGCAAGAAAGAGAGTCATAAACGGCTTAGGAATCATTTGTTCATTGGGAAAGTCTCTTCTAACATTGAAAATTTTAGTTGTTAGGTTATGTCCCATGGTATCAATGCCTGTATCTCCTCAACAGAGATGTTAATACAATTGAAAAAGACTATGGACTCAAGTGAAGTCCCAAACAGTACTTCTCCTCAATTATTTTTTTCCAGCAATGAGCTCTTCACTGAAGACATCAAATTGTTGCATTGTGTTCAGCTTCACTGCCAGGTTCTCTTGTCTAAGAATAAAGGGTTTATCTGATTTAAGGCATTAGTCATCACATATTACTTTGTTACATTTCTTTCTGTTAAATAGATCATTTTCCCCTCATCCAAAAGATTTTTTTGAGCTGTTGGTACCCATGTCCCCAGTTCTGAAGCACTTTTTCTAAAGTATTTTCTTGACATAAGGGTTACAACAGTGAACAGAACAGTGGACTTTCTGTGATGCCTGGATCATCATCCAGAATTGCCACTGTTTATTTAAAAGTCAACAGTGTACCAACAGGTAGGTCAAATGCTTTGTCACAATTTGTGTTACCTTGCATTTATGTGTTGTGCTCTCAGTTCACCCAGCTTCATTGCATGTCACTGGAGTGCCATACAGCCTCTAGTCCTAATTATTCCATATAACTCTGTGGCATCTGCAGGTTTTTGCCACCTTGCAAATCATTTTTAGATCTCTCATGGATAAGATGAACTAACCTGTCTCACTGCAGGGCTTTGTGCAGACACTGACAAATTTTGACACATTTAAATTTGACCATTATTTCTCCTCTTTAATTTCTGTCTTGCAGCCAGTTGCTATCCACTTTAGCTTTGGGTTTGTGTTTTTCACTGTACCTGTAAGCCATAGAGAGGAATTAATTCCTTGAATGCCACCCTGTCTGGCAGCTAATTTTCTCCTGTCGTATTAGCTGTGGATACCAGGCCACTTGCAGCTGTTCCTGCAAGGCAGTAGGCTTGGCCTCTTTCCCAAGGCAAATCCTTTCCCACCCCACCAAATTCCTAGTTTCCTCTAGAAAGACTAAGAACCACAGAGAATCACATAAAAAATAGCAAAAGGCTGTCCTTCCCAGTAAGGGGAGGAAATTCCACTCCAGAGCCACCCAAAATGCACTGAACAAAGCAGCATTGTCTGTGACAGTCTCATCACTTAAGGGAATGCAGTAACGTTGCGGTAATATTGCCACAGAAATTGAGATGTCTCCCAGGTCCAAACTCTCTCTAAATAAGGGCTATCCATAATTCAGTGCTGGCTGGTCTAGCAGTGGTGGTCATTATAATGAAGCAGTTTGGGTAAAAACAGAATCATAGGAAGGTAGCGACTTGATAGATATTAACAAGTTAGTATCACACAGGGTGTAAATCATCTTAAACTCCCCTATAATCTCTAAAACACTGCCTGTGTCTGCCCTTGGATGTAGTTGCACAGGTCTGAAAATTTTCTTCTAATTCAGGCTGGCAAGGGTGATGGAAAGCACTCACCAGAGAGAAGAGGCTGGTTCCTGAGTTGCAGATATTGCTTAGCATATATTTAATTAATTCTTAGTGCTCCTTGAATGAGAATGAAGTTTTTAACACAAGCATCCACTGCTCTAGAGCTCTCTGAACCAAGGTTGTGCTCCCTTACAGCCACAAGAAGCAATTTTTGACCAGTTTTGCTTTCAGACACCATCTCTAGTTGAGCACTGAAACTGCAGCACAGAAAATAGATCTCCAAGTCCTCTAACTGGAAATATTGTTCGTCTTCCCCACAGGAATTAAATAAAAAAATGTGACATTCATTTCTACTGATGTAAGTATTTGCAAATACATATATTTGTAAAACTTTAATTTTAGGCCTAAGTTAACCTGACATGTCTTTTTAAGGAGCTTGCCCAAGGCCACACAGTGGCTCTGTGTCAGCCAGGATTAGACCTCAGGAATTGTTGCTTTTCAGTCCACTAGACCAAGCTGCCTCTCATGCTGCCATCAGAGCTCTCCAGGCCAGATCAGATCAGTCTGATCACTTTCTACATGGGATAGATCTTTAAAAACATGTGTATCCTAACTGCCCAAGAAACCTAAATACTGCTTTTCTGTACCAATAGAGGGCATAACTGGTTTTTCCTCTTTTTAATTTTTTGTGAGACAAAATTAAATCATACCTATGCCCTAAACTTTAGGGGGGAAAAAGGCACTGAGGCACCTAAAGCTCCAGGGATGCTGATCTACTTTCTGTTCTCATCCCTTCATCTTTAGCTTGTAACAGGACTGCCTTTTGCCATTTGGCCAACTCCAGAAGCGATGTGGGTGGCATTCACAGTAGCAAGAAATACACACAAACTCAGGATAAAACACTTGAACTCAATTAAAACATTAACACCTTCTTCCCTATCATTTTAGATATCCCTGGACCACAAAGCAGAGAATCCAGAGATTGTATTTTATCTCCTTGTCTCAAGGGCTGTGCAAAACAAATCATGGCAGCACCATGCTCCTTAAGGAGTAGTGGAAATCATTTCCAGCCAAGGTCTGGCTCCAGGATTTGACTGCTTCCTCTTCCTCCCCCACTTAGGCCAGCTTGTCCTAAGTTCCAGGACAAGACACATTTTTTGCACGTACTTTTTCAGTCTGCTGCAGTTTTTGTCTGTCTGCCTGATATGTTGGACATGGGCTGCAAAAGAGGGGTCTTGCAGCTGTGCTGCAGCAGGCAGCACAACATCCCCATTCCTGCTGTCAGGAATACCCATATCATGCTCTGCTGGGGCTGTACATCCATCCCAATCCAAGCACAAGCTTCCCTCGCTGTGGTATCCAAGGGATGACCTTCGGGGGTCACGTTGCATGGAGAGATTTGGGGTGCTGATGGCATGACAAACAGAAAGATCAGAGGGATTTTTTTCACAGTAGTTGTAAAGTATTTGGAGCGTGAGAAGAGGATACTTAGCAGAACAGAATTTTTTAAACCACTAGCTGAAGGCCTGACATTAAGGCAATTAACAAATCAAGATAGATTATGTAGATTTCTCTGGATCTACTGGGAAACTGCTGCTTATTGCAGTTTTTCAAGGCCCTTTAAAACTTTGCCTGTACTAAGCCAGACTAAGTAGAAGACTATTGCAGATTGCAGTTCCTTTTTGTAATGTTATAGGAAATTTGCCAGCCTTCAGATTTTCATGATATACACACAGTAGCTGTGGGAGAACTTCTTACCATCTGCAGGTAATAACAGTAATGCCTTGCGCTGTTACCATGCCTTTCATCTGTGGATATCAAAAGGCTTTCTAAACATTAACTAGTTAAATGGCACCACTCCAGCGAGATATGTACTTCTAACTTGGATGGCTTGGCTGACTTCTATTAATCTAAGAGCTCTCATAAGGCTGCCAAGGCTTTGCTTACAAGGCAAAGATAATGATAGGCAAGATGTGTTGGTTTGGAGCCTGAAGACTTGGACAGCCTAGGGAGGGAGACTACTTTAACTAAGCCATTTTTATATATTTTCACTGTGTTCTTAAAAATCCTTTACTGACCTAAAATCTGAGTAGCTGTGTAAAAGGAGATAAATATGCATCTAGGGATAGCTGAAAGTAATGTGTTTTCTAGGAGAAGGAATATAAAAAGTCTTGATGTTGACTCAAGGTAAAACAAAACCTAACCAAACTACTCCCACAGCAGACACAAACCTTTTGGTGGCCTGTGGTGGTGTTTCATCAAACCCCTGAAAGCTGAGTTTACTTTTAATGTTTTTATCATCTTTTTAATAGATTTACTTTTTAATGGCAAAAGAGAAAAATCTTTTCTGGCAGAAATGTTCTATTCTTAGATGGGTTAATTTTTTTAATATATTTCTATCTGAGAAACAGTGAAATTTCTTTGGTCATTTTAAAGGGAATCACTGGGAATGTGAATTTGGGTGTTCCTTGTACTCAGACAGAGTTGTATCCATTCTCTCAGAGCTGAGGTGAAAAAACCTATCTCATTACAATTCAGCCTTTGTTGAAGCCTGGCTTTTCAGGAGAAGGAAGGAAAGCAATCACTTCCCAAGAGAGACTGGGCATCTGGCACAGATCAGCCCAGATAACTCTGAAGTGTCTAAGCTGTTCAACAGGGACTGCAACCAGGGCTTACACTCCTGTGACATAGCTTTGCCTCTGCTGTGATCTGATGAATCCTTTGGGCAAACCCCACAGGGAAGGCTCTGCCATCAGTATTGTGGCACTAACTTGCTAAGGCAGGTATCTGAAATTCTTTGATGCCCTTGTTTTGCAAAAATCTCCACACAGAGGAGATCCCAAAGAGAAAATGTAGTCATCTCTTAGGCCAAGTGAGATGAAGCTCACAGTGGGATTGCAGCTGCCCTGTGTATTCTTTATGCATCTGCCCACCACACTGAAATGGAAGTACTGCCCAATTCTGCGCTGAGCTTTGTGAGGCCAACACCTTCACAGAAGAGAAGGCCAGACAGAGTCACCATCTATTAAAGTGCAACTATCTGCCAGGCTCCTCAGCATTTTTTAGTCAGAGTTGCTGTTTTTAAGAAACAGACATGTTTTAGGATGCTCTCATTATGTTATCCTGTTTAGGAGACAGGGTAAGACCTAGAGGCAAAGAACCATGAAAATGCATAGAGAGCTGTGTTAGAATTCAGTCACGCTCAACACTGAAATATCCTGGTATAAATCCAGGTCACTTTAATTTTCAATCAATAGACTTCCTGTACTTTTAAGCATGCAAAGAATAGTACTGGCTTCAGTGGAACAGTTGGAATCCTTAATATTAAGGATGTATTAGAATCCATGGGGGCAGGAAGACCAAGTATATATGTGATCATCTCACTCCCATACCAGGACGGCTTTAATGTTACAAGAAAACAGTGGATACTACTTGGTCACTGTGTGTCCCTAAGGGAGAGGAGTTACATACTCCCTCCTTAAGAAATAGGTAAAAAATAATCCACTGAATATTTACTCTGTGGAGCCAGCATGAGAACATCTTTGACGCTGTAATAAACACCCAACACCTCAGCTGAAGTGAACATACATCTTAGCAGAAATGAGTCTGTAATTATCAGTTCATTGTTTAATTGTGATCATGCCCCAAGGACTTGTACCATTTCAGAGAAGACACAGGTGGAAGTCAAAGTAAATGCACGATAAAATGCTTATATGTTATGATTTTATTTTTTAAACCTAAAGTTTAAAATCAGTCATATATGTGTTTTCAGTGAGTAATGCATGGACCTTCTTCCCTTGAAATACTCTCCACAGAATTTGTATGTGTTTCTGACAGATCCTGCTGGGGGTGGAAACTCTCTTGTGCCCTCTGAGAGTGTTCTATTTTAGCATTGACCCACAGACCCCACGTGAGCCCCCAGGCTAATTGAGGACATTCCAGCAAGGAGGGGCTTATGCAGAGTCCCACTGGTGTTAGCAGGAGCAGGGAAAGGCTTTAAGCAGGGCTTTCACACTTTTGCTGTGCTCAGCTGGAGTTGTGCCAAGATGCTCACCATTATTTTGAAAAGCAGAGATCATAGTGTGGCCATCAGTCTCAGAAGATCAGAGTCAGGCAGTCCCCCTCAGCTGCTGGTGACAACTTCAGAAGAATTCTCTTGAACTCTTCCTTGTGTCTCCTTTCCTCTTTTTTTTTTAATTACATACAGTCCTCAATATCTTACTCATAACAAGAAGATAGATGTAAGGGGAAGAAATGTTCTGCATAGGTAGTTTGTATTCTAATTATTGCTTGAGCATTCAGATGCCTTTAACACACATACAGTGCACGTACAGTTCTTGCTGTAACTGCAACATAGTTCACTGCTCATGAAAATTTATGGACTCTTTCAATCTTTAAAGACAATCCCAAAAAACAACTTTCAATATACCAGAAACTTCACACTCTTGAAGGAGGAGGGAGAGTCACAAATTTCTTTACTGATACATGATGCTTCATCCCAAGTGTTGGCTAGCTTTTATTTTTTTTAATTTAGAAATGAAAGGAAATGCTTATCATTTGTTTATCATCTGATAAACCAGTGTACTGGAGGGCAAGTCCTATTTCTGTAAACAGGCATTGATGCACCTAAAGTATTGCAAATGGTGGTTGATGAATATTCAGCTTATCCATTTTCGTCTCTGCGAATTTATTTTGGAATAAAAGGGAAGGCATAACAAGACTAAATCAAGTATATCTCCTCTCAAAATCTTTCTGCAGTTCTCTTATACTGCTCTGGATGCACAAAGGATTTGTGAAAGCATTCTGCATTTCATTTGTGTCCAAGAACAAGCTTCAGGTGTTGTGCTGCTCCTCAGCATCTCCTGTGGCTCAGCCTGTGAGAGGTGCTGGGACCGCGGCTCAGGCAAGCACTCGCAGGCAGGCGGTGCATGAGCCATGCAGGGCGCTGCTGTGCCAGGCTCTGGGCAGCGGAGCACTGCCCAGGGAGGAAGCACCTCAGAGCTGCAGCAGGATCAGGGTAAAGGCTGAAGGAGCTGAGAGGATGAGACTTGGATGGATTGCTTACCCCCCTCATGGGTGTGTAGGCTGGGGGCTAAATGGCAAAGCAGTGAGCTCTTAAGCTGTATATATGAGGGGTTGAATATATGTGCAGTGGGTCCTAGGGCTGCTCTACATGTTACAGGCAGTTTGCAGGCCATGGATGTCTGTCTAGTAATTCAGTGCTGCTTGAGGGTGGGAGACTTATAAAAGTACTTTCAGTGGAAGGAGATTTGAGGTAAAATAATGACATGACAATGACTTCCTAGGAAATTGTAAGCTTTTTGCAATAGTATTTATACTGAACACTTTTCTCTATACAACATTAAGAAAAAAAAACAACAAAGCTACAACAAAAAGAAATAAAAAAGAAAAATAAAAATCCTGTCATGTACATATTCACAAGCCATGATTTTGCTTAATTTGAGCACTATTTGCAGTAGAAACTCACTCAGCCACCCTTCTAAGTGCTGCCATCATTTAATGTAAATGGCTTCATAACAGCTTGGAACAGAAATTGTTACAAGTCAGAGGTGTCATTCAGAGCAAATCCAGAGAGAAGTCAAGTGACTCTGATATGTGAATCATATTGAATTTGGCTGACTGCAGGATATAATTACCTCTATTTATTGTGTTTATGAACATTTCTTTGTCTGAAAAACTGTTTCTTCAGTTTTTAAATACTTCGATGGACACAGATTGAGATAAATTCCAACAGAGTGGGAGAAATGCTTCCCTGCACCTGTTTCTCCAGCACCTGTTTCTCCACCATTAATCGTGTTAAGTAGCTCAGAACAATTATGCATTGTGTTCTTACAGTGTGAGTTTAAAGAAAATGCCAAAGACAAGAAAAAGAGACATTATTAACACAAATAATTACAGGGAGCACTTTTTTCTGGGTGGTTTCAGCATCACATTTTCTGTCTGTGTCATATCTAATTGCTAAACAAGGAGCATTGTTTTAGATTAGTGACCAAAAAGATCCTTCTCCAGTTAAAGTTTACCTTATAAAAGGGAGGAAAAAGTGACTCTTCCCACTACCTCATTTGTTGGTAGTCCTTCTGCCTATTCATCCTTGATGCCTAAAGTCTATATTTCCAAATGAAGAAAAACTTTTAGTTCCTCACTTTTCATCAGAGATGTTATTTCAAAGGTTAGAGAAAGTGAGACAATTTGCATAAAACAACCCTTAAAGAAGTTATGTAGAAAAGTGACTCATTCTGTTCTCCCAGATTCTCTCTCTATAGTCAAATCTGAGAATTGTTTTCTGCTATTTGTTTTTCTGGCAGTGCAGAACTATGCTTTGAGGAGAGGGAAACACTTGGTCTGTTGCAGACAAGCATTGAGACAATGAAGAATTTGAGCATCTGGCTTTTTCATACAGGCAATTTCAGGGAACTCTTTAATCAGGCTTAGGGTCTGCAGCTATACTGCCCAGGGGTTCCCATGTTAAAAGTGGACGATATTTGCCCTTGGGTATATGCTTAATGTTTGAAAGCTAGAAATGTTTCCTTTTTCCAAAGGCTGGAGCACAGACTTAGTTTGGCACTGCCCATGAAGCTCCAGATCGACAAAATGAGCTTTTCTTTCAGTGAACACAATGAGCTGCAATGGGGTGTAGTAGTCAGGGAGTTTTGTTCTCCTGAGAGGAGGTTTCTCAGGCTAGGACACGATGCCAGATGCCAAAGCTGTCTGCAAGGGTCTGCAGCTGCACTGTTCATGAGTTGTAAGTAAAGCACCTCTTTCCAATGGATTTTGCTCTTGATCCAGGGCAGCAGTTATTGGAGTCCATGCTTATTTAACCACACAGACAGCAATTAACATTTTAAACATCTTTGTTAACCAAGATCAGCCAGGAAACCCTGACTTCCAGATGCCTTTGGGCAGAAGAGAAGCAAACATATTGGTGATTGCCATGTTTCTGGGTACATTTCTCTCACTTTCCATCTGAGAAGACATGACCAGAAATCTCTTCTGCCAAAATGTGTCTTTACACCTGCCTCTGTTCAGAATATGTCTTGCTTCACACACATGGATGACAAATGAACAAACACTGTGAGATCTGGTATTTAAGTACGTGGGGATGAAGAGGAGTATTGGCATGCTGTGGCATCCCTAGGCTCCCATTTGCTGGCTTCCCTTTCTATCAGCCAGTGCAAAGGATATCATCCAGCTCCTGGGGTCTTCATTAATGCCTTCTGCACTGGGCAGCAGGAGGTAGAGAAGAAGTGAAAGACCTAAATGCTGGTTTGTACGTTTTGCTACAGAAGATGCAGTTTCACAGGCTGACACCAGCTGCTCATAGGCAAGCGCAGATCAGCACACAGATACAGACAGCCTATTTTTCTCCTTTTTTATTTCTTTAAAGGGCCATCCACTCCCCTTGAAAAGCCCTTCCTTAGTGCACTGTGTGTGCCAGATGTATCCTACAGACAAAGCAGTGGTTCTCTGTGAGAAAACCAAACAGCTCCGTGTCACTGCTAACCCAAAGGGCTTCACAGACTCATAGCAGTGACAGGGGGTAGGATTCAGGATAAAGGAACCCTCAGAGAGAGGATCCTGCAAACTTTTCAGAGGAACAGCCTGACAAGATTTGGCTGGGATTGCCTTGTGCTGGGTCCCACAAATTCAGTTGCCATGACACTCATACCCATGGGAGCCCTTCTTTTCGGTCCCCTCAGCAGGGACAGGACAGCACAGGCATCTCCCTACTCCTGGTGCTTCTCTGGGTGCCCTCACACTGTGCCCAGATGTCTGAATTCACATCGAGCTTGTGCTCAAGATTTCTGCATTCAATTAGCTCTCAAGCAGCGTGATTATCACTTGGACCTTTTCTGATAAATGGCATTAATTCACGGAAATATGCTAGTTAAATTATTTGCATTTTCCCCTGTTGTTAAAGAGGCCTGAACTATAACTATCACAGCCTGGACACAAATGCATCTCACATGCTTATTTCAAGAAATACCTCTCATGGAGGATGGAAGTGGGCCACACAGGGCTGCTGCAGAGTTCAGGGGGCTATCCTGCCCATGAAAATGTCTCCAATCTTCTGTAAGAAAATGTAGTGATTAACCTTTCTCTTCTCACTCACCTCTCCTCTGCTACCCATATTTTTTGAGCTTTTGCATTTATGTTCCTAATTAATTTAACAAGTGAATTGTGCCATTTAATTCAGCACATCATATCTCTTTGTAGTGCACACTCTTCAGTAATAAAGTGGCATTATAAATTATTCAATTTTTCAAGCTTTGAGTCTAAATCAAATAACATATGATATCTTTGAAGACATTTTTATTGCTGTTCTTAAAACATATGAATATGATAGTAGTTTTCACACAATGGAAACCAGCACCACTTATTTGTTTTGCTTTGCTTTAATTTGATAGGAAGTATACGTATAATTATATTTCTCCCTTTTATCTGTCATTCTTCTTGGACCCCAAATGGAGCATGTTTCTACATAAAGCAGGCAATGAAAGGAATGTCACTTCTTGAAAGAGATTTTGCCTGTTTCCAAACAGAAATATTTTAAGGCAGATTGACTGTTCTGAATAGGTTAGAAGCTGACTTTCATAACCTCAATTATAATGCATTGATAACAACATTTGTGAGATTAGACACGGAATGAGGTAGGTTGAGAGGTATTAGAAAGTAAACTAAAAACATACAAATCATCCTGGAAGGGCAATTTCTAAAGCTGTTCTATTAATTAAAAAACTAGTTATTGATGTATGGAATATTGTGTGTTGTGTAAATAAACTGCATTGATATGAGAGGAGAGAGGGAGGGCTGCATGTGACATCTGCAGCCAACTTGAAGCTCTTGCAAAGCAGTTTTTCACAGCTTTTTGACTGCACATAATGTAATATAACAAACACATAGGTGATTTGTAATATCTTTTTTTGCAAGAGACCCACAGTTTTAGGGTTTTCAGATAGAAGAGTAAAAGGGGAAGCTCAGCATATACAGCTTTACAAAGGACAGTGGCGGGGTCCTAAGCAAACTATATGTGAAGGTTGTTGTTCAGGTTTTGTTCCTCTCTACCCTGTAGGATGTCATTAGGAGAGTTCCCTTTCCATTATCCATTGTGTGCTTGATACTTTATAAATAAAAGTTATTTCTGCCTCAAGAGGACTTACCTTTAGCCACTGAGTGAGTTTGTGTGAATCAGAGGTGGGTTTGCTCATGGCAGCTGCAGATAAAACTAGGCTGAAAGTAGGCTGCACTTAGAAATGTATAAAAGGAGCAGAATTACAATGCATCTGATGGGAGAAGAATTTCTAGCACCAGTGTTTTATATCCGTCTCATGGTCCAAATTGGAACTAGGTGGGAGAAAGCACAACTGCACTGAGGTCAGTAGTTTCAACTATGTGCCCAGCTGCTTTGCTCGAAAAGCTTACAGCAACTAAAACAGGCTTTTGAACCTGGCACTGAGCCTTTTAGTGCTTTACTTTAGTTAATATTTTTACTTTGGGGTTTTGCTTGTTCTTTCTACTTTTTCATATTTTTGTTTTAATGGTGAATAATTCCTATCTGGCTTGTCAGCTTTCATAGCATGTTTTGGCTTTGTAAAATTTGGCATACACACAAGTGACTGTGAATATTTTTGTTTGTTTGTTTCTAACCATAAATACTGTATGACAGCTAACAATATTTTGTAGCTCCATTCGGATCAACAATGCAACTGAATTTCTGAATGGGCTGTCTTTCAGATTTCTCATTGACAATGTTAGGATGGACATGAAACAAATGAAAAGTTACATTAAATTGTTATTCCCATCAGACTTATCCCTAGTGTCTAAGCATCGATTTTACGGTAAAGAGTAAAGCCCAATGCCTTCAGCTGATTAATGTCCCATTCCTAATTTGCATGCATGGGTAGTGTCTACCCAAAGGTCAGAACAGAGGAGTGAGGTGAGCTGTGTTAGTACCTTTTCCTCAACCATAAGTTTGACAGCAAAGAGATGGAGAAAGAAAGCATGCAAAGATTCATGCCCACGGGAAGGGATCAAAAAGGTCATTTTCAGCTCCATTATGTATATTTTTCTTTTAATCATACATGATAATAATCAAATCTACGTAATGGCAAAAATAAAGGCTCGCCTACTTCTGCTTATTCAGCATTTACCAAATTTTGCTCCTCTCAGAAGATTGGGGCTTGATTTGTGATAGGGTTTTCTGGTGCTGTTGTTTTCTGAGGCAGAGAAATAAGGCATACAGCAAGGGCAACAACAGGGGGTGGTTGCCAAGAAGAATGTTGTGGAGTTGGTAGGAATGAGAAAGGAAGATGGGCAAGAAGGAGAAAAAGTCAGGCAAATTGACCATAAGAGTCTGTATATCCAATCACTAATTAGTAAAGGAGGTAATTGCATAGCTGAAACTTAGTTTGGTATAATAATATAAGCCCATTTCATGGAAATTATGAATGCAGAGAGGGACACCAGTTTTTCTTTAAAAGTTTGACTTTAAAAGAATGAACCATTGACTAATTTCTACAGTAACTATCTGCTCCTGAAAAAAGGAAAAAAAAAAACTCATCAAAAGAGGCTCCACAGATGCACCTTCTCTATTCACCGTGCACAGGACTGTCATTTCCACAGCCCAGTGGGTCCCTCTTGCAGTGCAAGGTTTCCCATGCTTTATGTCAGCTCAATTTCTCAGCGGTGCTGTGTGGGGTCACAAAGAAACATGGAGTGTGGAGAGCCTGGTTCAAACATGGCTTAAAGAAAGAGGCCATGAAAGTATACAGCTGATGGAAAAGTAAAAGGCAGCTGTAAAGCAGCAGTTCCCAGGCTTGATTTTGTAAATAACTAGGTTCTAAGGCACCTTTTCTATAAACAGCAGGATTCTCAGACAGTCTTCTCATAACAGTCCTTGGCTGCTCTGGGAACAGATATGAAGGTTTTGAGAACTTTTCATATCACAGTGAGAACACTAATTTTGGTTTCAATAAACAACCACGGGTATTGTAAACAAAAGGAGGGGTTAGATTTTTCTCTGTAACCTATCGTGAGCTTGGATTTTGCAATATGCATGAAGTTAATTAACACTATTATAAAAGGTGACTGATTCGATCAATAAATCGGAGTCGATGCTGATCAACAAAGATGGGTCGTCTCCCTTCGCCTTCAACATAATGGTGACCTCTCCGACGTGATACTGCGACACCACGGGAAGTGAAGAAATGGGTCGGGTTCCGAAGTAGCAGCCGGGACAGCAGAAGTGTGAAGGAAAAAAAAGCAGAGAAAAAGACGCCGAGACGCGCCATGCTCTGGGTGATCATAAAGACGAGCCTGGCCGAAACGTGCAGCCGCGACCTTGAGGAGCTGCAAAAAGCGCGCTTTCGATTTATAGGTATGGAAAGGCAAGCCACATATGATCTTTTTATTGCTTTCTTGCAGAAAAGGCAGATTAAGGGGATAGATTTACAGAAAGAATTAACAGGACTTTGGATGGACAGCTATGGTAAAGGGGTTTTCCTTATGGTTTACAAGTTAACAGAGTGCCGTGAATTCGGTGATTTATTATGGGAGGCTGCTTTAGAGAGTGATAAAACTGCCAAGAAGCTAAGCAAGCCATGGCGGGTGATGTATGGTGCACTGTTTCAGCATCTCTCTGAATGAAAAGCAGCAGCCGCGGCTCGTGGCGCCTGCGGCGCCGTGCTACTCCAAACTCATCATGGGCGCTCCACCATGGGGAGCAGCCGCGGCGAGCGACCACCTGAAATGCTGCGCTGTAGCGGCGGTAGCGGAGGCAGCCACGGGGGGAGCGGAGCCGCTGCCGCGGGAGCCAAGCTGCCGCAGGGGGAGCCATGCCCACTGTGATTCAGCCCGCCAGCAAGTCTTGCGAAACAAAGAGCCCAGCGCAGGGGGGGGCATTCACCCGCTCTGACACATGCGCCCCGCAGCCAGGAAAAGCCTCGGCTTTAGACCTAACAGTGATAATAAACAAACGACACCAAGGACCATTGCGCCAGCGTTTTTCACCTAAGTTAAAAAGACTTTTGTTCTTCCTAGCAGAGACTGTGAAACAGAAATCAGCAGTGAATGCGTGGGTCAAATTTCGGCCAATTTGGCTCGGCGTTGGTTATGCTGTCTCAGAATCACCTGCATTGGCATGGACTTTAAACATCAGAAGCCCGGATGGCTCAGTCGGTGGAACATCAGACTCTAGAATTGTGTTTTGAAAAATTTAAAAATGTTAAGATATGTTGGAATGATTGTATGAGTGTGCTTTTGGGTATAGAAATGCTATAGCAAACACATGAAAAAAAGTTGTTTTAGCTTAGTATTTTAGAATCAAGCCTGTAAGTAAGTTATAGTAAATGTTATATTTTATTTTTATAGTAAGTTTTATTTGTTATTAAGTAATTTAAGTTAAATTATCTATTAAGTGTTATTGGGTTTAAGTTAAGTTAGATTCTGTAGAGATTAAATTGTATTAGGTTTGAGTTGTGTAGAATTTGAAGTCAGTCAAGTTCTGCTAAGTTAAATATTTTAAGTGCTTTAAGTGCATACTACTTTCCCACCCATCCAAATCAACAAAGGACTGAGAATCGCCCAGCTGATGCCATTTGAGCCAAATGACTAAAGGATTACAGACTGTAAAACTGATTTTGAACTTTTCTGAGAAACTCAAGGAAAAGGTGGATGTGAAAATCTCAAGGACAGAAAGGATCATTTTCAGGCTTGCCGTTCGCCTCCTCTCCAGGTTCACATGAATGAAAACAGCTAACAGCCTTCTTTTCTTAGTCCAATTGCCACCTACCGTGCAATGCCTGATAGGGCGGGACATTGTGGCTCAGCTGGGGGTGGTTTTAACCCTTTGGGATAAAAGCCATTGCTCAGACCGTGGCTGGGGAACCTTATAGAGATACTGTGTGTGCTTTTAAATGCTTTTACTTGTTTTGCCTTGTCTTTGTAGTTGCATCCAAAATATGGTTGGTAGGATGATAGAGAAAACTTGGCAAACTAACCTCCTTTCTCAAAAAGAAAGAAACGGGGGAAGTGTGGAGAGCCTGGTTCAAACATGGCTTAAAGAAAGAGGCCATGAAAGCATACAGCTGATGGAAAAGTAAAAGGCAGCTGTAAAGCAGCAGTTACCAGGCTTGATTTTGTAAATAACTAGGTTCTCAGGCACCTTTTCTATAAACAGCAGGATTCTCAGACTGTCTTCTCATAACAGTCCTTGGCTGCTCTGGGAACAGATATGAAGGTTTTGAGAACTTTTCATATCACAGTGAGAACACTAATTTTGGTTTCAATAAACAACCACGGGTATTGTAAACAAAAGGAGGGGTTAGAGTTTTCTCTGTAACCTATCGTGAGCTTGGATTTTGCAATATGCATGAAGTTAATTAACACTATTATAAAAGGTGACTGATTCGATCAATAAATTGGAGTCGATGCTGATCAACAAAGATGGGTCGTCTCCCTTCACTTCAACAATGGAGGCCTGGTGACCAGACATGCTTTCCTCTGCAGTGGTGCCTCCAGACCACCTGAGAACTGGGCACCATGTTGGAAGCAGAAATCCTCATGCAAAAGGAAGCTTATACCTAAATGTAATCGATGATTTCCTTGTGTTGCTTTACTTTAGGTCATGCTTTAAGTGATTGAAAGTGAGGTCTGAGTCCTGCAAGCACTTGCATGTGGTGAAAATCACACAATCAGATCATGGGGTCAAGTTTACTGTGGTTTTTGAAATGCCTGAGCAGCATGTTTCCTCTCAGAAGATTTGAAGATAAGAACTATGGAGTAAAGAGAGGCTTATACAGTATTTAAACTAATGGGAGGTCTGTCTAAAGACTGAGTATAGAGCTTTTGGGTAACAGGGTATTAAGACAGCTTGAGAGGCCACTTACCTGTGTCCTACAAAAGAAAAGCAGAAATCTGGAAAGCAGATTGTGAAACTGTCATTTGTTTGTCCTCAAATGCCATACAGGATTCTCCCATCTTTCAAAACACTAATTCAGTCCATCTTCTACTGGGAATTTTATGTATTTTCTGTGCTTCACTCTGAGACCAGTCCAAGGTCCTGGATTAGTTGGTGTTGTCCCTGTCCTGCCATCTCCTGGGCAGGCTGGACTCAAATGCAGCTATAGATGATGGCACTGGGGTTCTGAATACAGCAGGGAGGACATAAGGGGCACAAATGGGTGTGGAAGGAGAGCAATTCTCCCAATATATTAGCTACTGTCTCCACAGCACTCATCAAGCAGTGGCTGGCATGGCAGATCCAGATTTTTGGGTACCTGGATATTCCAGGTCCATGCTTTTGTCCTCTTCTCTCCCATTTAGCAGGGGAGGTCTGTTTTCAGTCTGGCACCATCTCCTCTTCATCCTTTTGGCAGCAAAACAGCATCTGCTTACATTTCTGAGGAGCTTTGAGCCGGCCCTGTCTCATAAACATGTGCTTTGCATATTTACAGTAACTTGTTACTTTCCTTATAAGTAGTGACATCTCCAGGTGCAATGCATCCAGGATCAATAAATGCCATTAAAACCTTTATGCATGTTGTAGCTAAGAGTTTGGGAGTGTTTGAATGAGTCTCAAGTTAAGAAAGCATATAAAGTTGACAACCATTCATTCTAAACTGCGGATGTGAAGGTCAAATCTCAAAGATGGTTTAGTTACTCGTTCATCTGAAACACCTGCACTTTTACTCTCTGACTTGTTTTGATTTATTAAAATAGAAAAGAGAAATTTTTTGAAAGCATAAGACCTATTTTATTTTCTTGCTTTGGACTCTTAAAATTAACCTTTTTATGTTTGCTTAAAAATCTTGAGGGTTTTTTAATCAGCAACATTTTAAAAATTATTCCCACTTTATTTGATTTGTTTTCTATTTACCCTGAAACCAACTTCAGTTCTTGATAAATTGTGTTTCAGTGCCCATTCAGATAGTGTGCAATTAAAAACTAAGCTTAAGGAAATTCATAAATGTGTGATTGTGACGATATTGAATCTGATATTTTGCAGGAGTGGGTGTGAGGGAAAGTGGGAAATTTCTTCCAGAATCTTTCAAAACTGTGTGGGAGGAAAATATGGGGAAGAACCCCAAATAATCACCTTCAGCAAGTCTGTGAAAGTAGCTAATGTCCTTGATAACCAAACATGGTAGGGAAGTTTCTAGCTTACCTTGGTCTGTTTTCCTTTTACCTGCTTCAGCTGTATTTTACCTCTCCCTTCAGCATGTGATGTCATTACTTTTCAATCCAAATACACTTTCAGCACTCTTTCCATTGCAGCACCTAGCCAGTTCATGTACAGAAAAGGTCTCTAACACTACTCCTTCCAGACTTTGCAAATATTGTTTATTTTGTGACACTTTCCTTGTGCATCCCTATCCCTCTGCGTCTACCCAGTCTGTGAGGTATGAGACAAGTTTTTTGTTTAGGATTTTTTTTTTTTACAGTGAGTACGACAACTTTTTATCCAGAAGCAATCCTGGTACATGTTGGTGTTTATTCCCAACCCACTTACTTCTCAGAATGTGGAATACTCACTCAGTCTCCTCAAAGATCTCTTGTCTCTGAGCATGACAAGTGAACAAAATTGGTAAGCTCTACCTTGTCCAAAGAGTCCCCCATGGTTTTGTACAAAAGTTAGTGCTTGATCATTTCCAAATGATGGCGTATGGGAAACATGGTGAAAATGAGGAGCAGAGTTAAGAAATACACATTAGTGAAATCTCTGACAAATGCTTCTGTCTCAGCTTCATACACCTCCATCTCAGCCCTCCCCCTCCACTTTGACACCACTCCACTTGCAGACAGCCTCACCTACCTCCAGTGCATATTGCAGGAAAAGAACCTACTCCGTTTTGTTAAAGACACGGCCCACAGTATGATTCATTAATTTATCATTGTAACAAGTTCTTGAAGCCACATCAGTTTTATGGCCACCATAAACTGTCCCACCTAACACAGAACAAGAGCACCTTACAGTACCTGCCTAATACCAAAGTGATAATTGCACCATTGCACAGTTTTATGAGGCAGTAATCCAGCCCCTGAGTAGACACACTACCAGGCTGAAGGCTGAATAGTTTATCTTGATGTGGAAACTGTATTATTGTATTGTGAAATAGCATGATGGTACTATCACCATTTTTTGTGGCTTTTGTAAGTAATAATTTTGTTTCTGGTGTGGTTTGTAGGGGGTTTTAAAATATTTGAATACTGGAGACAACACTGCGGGAGATAACAGCGATTCTCTTTATTTTGGGATGTGTGTCTGTAATTTCTGCCACTGCTGAGGCCTAGGAAAAGCCCTCACAGACTGTGCCTAGCTGCCTGGCACATCACAGAGGTAAATTTTAGCTCCCCGGGAATTTGTGACCTCTTCCACAGAAGTGCAGATGTATATACAAAGGTGTTTGTGTACATATTCCTCTCACAGGCAGTAACCTTGCGTGGTGCCTAGTTTCACCCATTGTGTACCTAAGTGGTTCTTGATGACTTAGGCATCTTTCTTAAGCTGCTGGGTTTTTTTTACAAAACTTGCATGCTGAATTATACAAAATCAATAAATAAAAACAGGAGGCTATTTCCTCTACCTTTCCTGCAAGCCTCTATTCTACTTGATGTATGCAGGGAACGTTGAAAGGCAAAATTATTTCAAAATCAAGTGATAAACAGTGCCCTTTGATTAAGTTTTGCTTATATAGAAGATTTTGAAGAGAAAACAAAAATGTTTCTCTCTCTTTCTCATAATTTCTTTCCTCAGGCTTAATAGAAAAAGATAAAATGAGAAGCATTACAATGGCATTTGCCAATTTGCAGGCAGAATATATTGCAGGTGAGCAGGCATTCACCTTCAGAGATAAAACAGAGGCAGAGAGAAAGAGTCCACACTGCCCTTAGAAGCAATGATCGTGCACATCCCGCTGGCTGTTTGTCATGCCAGCCGTTTGTCAGTCAAACAGCAGACATCTTTCTGCTGCTCTCTGGTCTCAAAGTTCAAATAAAATAATGCCATAATAGATGAGGCTGTCCAGGTCACAGGAGTTATTAAATGTCTTTCCTTTGCACCTAAACCTTTCTTGTTTCCACACAAGATAAATGATATGGTCCCTGTAATATTTATTAAAAATAAAAAAAAAAATCACTTGCTATTGTTACTGAGGTAAAACAGGAAACTACAAAAGGACAACCTCAAAGTAAAGGTCAATCTGCAACATGGTTTGCAAGGGGATACAAGAGACAAAAAGCCATGTCCTCCTCTTGTTCCTGTGTCACCTGTGGAAATGCCAGATGGCAGCCTAAGGAGGATAGCCGCTTCCCTGTGCTCCCCATGTCTCCTGCCCTCCTGAAGAGATGGGCAAGGGTTGGAGGTGGTCTGGGTTTGTTTTATGGGCAGCTCTGGCAGTGCAGGCTTACACTGCCCCTTCTTCTGGCATTGTTGTAAGATCTGCAGGCAGACCGTGGTGTACATTTTTCTGTGTTCCCAAATTCTCAGAACTGTCATCAGGATGACCAGCCTGGCACAAGCCAGAAGATCTGGCCCTCAGAAGGTGCTGAACCCATCTTTCTTTTTGCCCTCTTTCCTTGCCTCCCCTTAAACAGAGTCCTTTCAAGGCTCTGAAGTACAGGGCTAATTGCTAATCCATTTTTAAAGACTGTGAGTGGTCTATAGGTATTCCTGAAACACCTTATCTCTGGTCTCCAGCTGGAAATGTAATGCAGCACATAATTGCACAAGTGTCTTAGTAATGGTGAAAATTCAAATTAAATCATGGGATATTTCACATAGTGCACATACCTCCTGATGTCTGTTTTACAGGCTGCACAATTTAGCAGCATGCATTTTACGATGTAGCACTACAGTGGACATTAAAAACAAGAAAAATAAATGTATGAACTCTGCAACAGTATGAGATTTTTTTCCTTCCAGGTATGACACCAAGGTAAATCAGAACAATTTATTTAATTCCGTTTCATTCTTCCTGGCAACAATTTCCTCAAAAAAGCAGTACAGGGAAGGTGACCAAAGAAGCCCTTGGGCAACTAAGTTAGATTTGGATTTTTAGAATAAATATTTATTTTCTTAGACTCAAGTAAAAGGAGAGTATTCACTGTCCCAATGTCTCTCTGTTACCAGGCTGCTACATGACATCCTCATTCTTTCTGTGGCTCACTCTGACAACTGTTTCTTCACAGGTCCACAAGGACCTCCTGTCTTAAATCTAAAGTCTACCCCTCACACTGATGCAGTGCTCTGCAGTGTGTGCAACATGAATAACATGTTTTCTGTATTGCAGCTCCATTGGGAACCAAGGATCCGAAAGGAGACCATGAGCAGCCAGCTCCTGGCATCCAAACACACGGTCAGCTTTGCTCTACTGGCCTCCCACAACTGTAGATCACACTACATGCATGTGGCCAAAGAAGAAATAAAAAGCAAAAAAGCTGGTGTTTATCCTCCATT
The DNA here is from genome assembly GCF_027887145.1 of Ammospiza caudacuta. Classification (NCBI taxonomy): domain Eukaryota; kingdom Metazoa; phylum Chordata; class Aves; order Passeriformes; family Passerellidae; genus Ammospiza; species Ammospiza caudacuta. The sequence continues at coordinate 73,198,979 of NC_080593.1, read as the reverse complement.
CCTTTTTGCTCTGCCTTTTCTCTAGTTTTCCACACATGGGGAGAGATAATAGAATGAATCCCCATTGCACCATCTTATCCAACAAAACTGCTTTGGCTCAGGGGTAGAATTGTTCTTGATTCAGTCCAAACAGATTTGGGGAGTGACATATTTGTGTTTCCAAGCACATGAAACAGACTGGCTATTTGTTTAGGTTTATTTTTTTTTTCATATTACATAATCTCCTTCCAAATAATGCTTGCCATTATCTTCAATGATGCTGTGCCTACACGTGCTGTTCACAGCAGCATGTTTTGCACTGACATTTTGATGCTAAGGAAAGCAAAAGGTAGGGAGTTCATTACAGAAGCTCCCTTCAGGCTTTTGGCAAGATGTAGTGAGATGCCAGTTTTCCCAGTCATTTTCTGTGAACAAGAATATACTGGAGAATTCAACCAAGCAGAGTATATTCACCATTATTTCCTTTTGATACATGCACTGTATTTTGTAAAAGCTTGATGAAAAAGTTCAGTTGAACATGTTCATAAGTTTCCTTTGTAGCATCTTCTTAAACAGCAATTATTCGAGATGCGAGAAATTTTGAAGGTAGCCTGCTCCATGTGGTATTCTTGCCTTCTCCCCACTCCCTGCCCCCATTAACAAATAGTAGAAGAAAAATTGAAAGGTATTCAAACCTATGTTGTTCATCAGAAAAGGCAGATAACATGAAACATTTTTTTTCTTTTCCAAATCTCACACCTATATTATTTCTCCTGATGTTTCATCTAGTTGAGTCGTGTTGTATGTTGTGACAGTAATGTATTACTATTTTTCCAGGCATTTCTTATATGTCATCCAAGTAATTGAAGAAATTATAAAAAATTGGGCTTAAGCTCCAAAATTTAATTAATGTAGGAGTGCCATACCTTAGCCCTGATGGATTTTATTATGAGAGACCTACCCACCTGACTAGATGCATCTTTCTTGCTGCTCTCCCTCACCTATACTGGGCACTCCATCAAGGAATCTTATGGTTTTCCCTGAGCGCCCTCGTGAGTGAACAACACTGAGTCTTCATGTCTTGATTTCTCAGAAAGGAATAGAAAATTCAGAAGTTTTATAGAGGTAGGAAAAGTTGGGCAATGCCTCCTAAGAGTTATTCCCACACACTTGCTACACAGAGACATCCTACCTGTTCCTGCTGGAACCTCAAAGTTGTGTCTTCCTCCTTGATTTTTTCCCCTGTTTTTGCAGCATCTGTGAAGTTAGTTTTGGCCTGTTTTGGTTGTTTGCACTGCAGCTCATTTCCTCACAGACCTTTCTCTGGAAGGCACTAAATGTCCCAATTTTCTGGTTTTTTGGGGTTTTTTTTTTTTTTTTTTTTTTTTTTTTTTTTTTTTTGTTGCATTTTATTTGATCATACCTCCTTTCCAGAGTGTTTGTAAGACTTTCTTTGCTGGTTCAAAAGATTCCATTTCCTTTCAGGAAGGGAAACGAAATCTTGCGATTTCAATGGAGACCAACTGAGTAAGCTTTGGTGCATGTGCCTGCACTTGACGGCATGCCATGCCTTTTGATTGCTTTGGCTTTGGGGAAGAATTTTTTCTTTTTTCTTTTTTTTTTTTTAAAGTATCCATGCCATATCCCTCATATCTTCTCTTCCAAGCTGTGTCTTCATCTTTGATTTTTCCCTCTGCTTTTGAAACATCTGTGAAGTTAGTTTTGACTTGTTTTGGTCCTTTGCACTGCCCCTGATGTAATCCCTGTCCATTTTCTTGTAGTCACAAAATTTCCCAATTTTCTTTTTTTTTTCCTTCAATTGCATTTCCCTTGATGGTATCTCCATTCCCAAGTGTTTGTAAGTCCTTCTTTTCTCTTTCAGCCTTCAATGGGGATCAGTATTGGTGAGCTTTGGTGCATGTCCCTGCACTTGATGGCATATGGCCTGCCTTTTGATGGCTTTGACTTTGGGGAAGATTTTTCTCTTTTTTTTTTTTTTTTAAGCATCCATGCCACGTCCCTCATATCATCCCCTCAAAGTTTTGTCTTCCTCCTTGATTTTTCCTCCTGATTTTGCAGCATCTGTGAGCTTAGTTTTGGCCTGTTTTGGTTCTTTGCACTGCACCTGATGTAATTCCGGTCCATTTTCTTGTAATCACTAAATGTCCCAATTTTCTGGGGTTTTTTTCTGTTTTTCAGGCGGGACATCTTTTTTTGTTCTACATAGAATGATATTGCAAGTCTGTGAATACAATGCTCATTGTAGGAGGATTGGCCAGGTTTCATTCTTTTATCATTCCATAATGGATGTTGAGATTTTCGCTTTTTACATATTAGTTGATCAAGATTTCTTTTTCAGGGGGCTCATCTGGCTTGCCTTCTTTCTGCAAGTGCCATGTTTGACTGAAGCTGCATTAAGGGCTTTCTGTTTCACTGGCCCGCAAAAATGCATGAAGTCTGAAACGTGGATGGTGATTTAAGCTAAGTGAAAGAAGAAAACAATACCTGCAACATTTGTCCTGCTGCCTCTCCATTATTGAGCACAGAATTCATGCTCTGTGTTCTGTAAACCTCATTTAGGTGTGTTAGCAAGAGCCAGAACTATATTAAAGGCTTGAAACTAGAAAAATAATCAAGAATATGCAATGCAAATTGCTTTTCATCTCCAAACTTCTGCTTATGGTTTATTCCTTCAAACACTAAAAGGCCATCAGCATTTTGTTTTCTTTTTCTTATGAACAGGTTATTTAGATTTCTTCTTGGTCTACTCAGCTCTCTGTGGTATGGTACAGAAAAAGAGCCCAATAAACAATCAGCCAAAGAGCTCATCTCTTGTACTAAATGAAAGTCAGACAAGGATACTCCATTTTTCTTTTTAATCACAGGCAGTATTCATAGCATTCCTCTATTTTCTGTTTTCTTCCTTATTATAATGGATAATGCAGTGGAAATGTAATCATTTTTAATCAGGTTTAATTATATACTTTATTCTCATCCTTTATCTCTCTCTCTTGCTAAAAAGGTGAGCTTCTGTCTCATTCTGTTTCCTTTGTTGGTGTATTATGAAGCCATCAAATAAAATGTGGCTTCCAAAGCTGATGTGCCTGCTCAGACACAAACACCCACACCAGAAGCTTGTCCTGACTTTGGAATCCTCTTGTGGGCTCCCCTTGCCAAGAGGTTTAATGTAAGGCATGTCTTGAACCGCAGTGTGACGTTGTGTTCTTGTGTGTCCCTGTGCCCTTGCAGCTACTCTGCATCACAAATTCTGGAGCATCTCTCGCACTGCTAATAGGTCTGCCTTGTACCCATCATATTCATCTCAGGGGTCTGGTGCTTCAAAGGAGATACCAGACTAATTCTCATAATATTCCTCAATTTATTAAGGCTGAAAGGTGTCCCTCTCATCTTTTGCAATTTAAAGTGCTGTTCTAAGGAAAAAGAGTTACAGTGCTGTGTTTAAAAAAAAAAAAAAAATCAGAATTTAAAAAAACTGTTCTTAGTTATGCTACTTTGAAAACTTAGATTTTTTTTTACCTAGATTGTTTAGGTAATTATAAGAAAAAAATTAAATTCATTTCTGTTTTTTCATGTTCACTCATTTTTCTTTGCATTATGCTGGACAACCAAGGTTGATGAATTTACTATTTATTATCCTCTATCACTGCTATCTCCAGGTTTCATATACTGGCAGGGTTTGTATTTTAAGTGCTTCAGGCAAGGGTGAAGCATATTTGTTTATTCACATTAATCACCATTGAAATAATAATAAAAAAGGCTTCAGTTAGATATTTATATTTAATGAAGTGTTGTGCTTAAGTTACAAAAGCATACTGAATGCTTGGAAGAGGGAGAAGAGCTTTGCCCCCACTCTTTCTTTAAACTGTACCACCTGGGCATTCCTCAGACAAGGGATTTATGGTGCAGGTTCAGTCTCAAATAAGGTCTTCTCTCTTAAGCCCTTTCCTCAGTGCATCCCACTGCTTCTTTCGTTTTTGTAACCTATTGCATGTTTGGTAACCTTTTCTTTTCTTCTCCAGCTTTTTCAAAAGTGAGCCACAGGCAAAAAAATGGGGGAGGATGAAAATGGAAACAGAATTGGCACTCATGGTTTCATCCAGCACATTTTTTTCTGTTCATAGGGGAAATCTTTATAACCTTGTCCAAAATGTCGACATATTTTTAAACAAATGCTGACAGGGGTGGGCAAACTTCAGCAAGAGTGTTTACTGTAGAGATCATTTCCTTGGTCACTAAGACATCTATGGTTATGATATATGCTAAGAAGGCATTTTCTGGGTTGCAATAAGACAGTCTGATAACTCAGCCATCATTCTTCCAGTCAAATCTGAGGGAAATGTGGGTTTGCTCCTAAGGCTGGCTTCTAATAATCCAATAGAGACTAGCTGTAGGCAAGGTCATTTAACAGCTGAATGGCTATCATTGCTTTATGAGAGTGCTAAGTTGTAATAGGCAGGGTGGAGTGAGTCACAGATATCGAAAACATAAAGTAAAATAAGAGCTTTTAGACAGCTGTAACACCAAGAGAGGGGAAAAATATATATCTTGAACTGCTGCAACACAGGTCTACTGGACCTGCTACTCACAGACAGAGGTTTCCCAGCACACAGTGCCAGGTTATTTTCATAAAGAGTGGAAAAAATCAAATAAACACAGGATAAGATTGTTTGTCAGTGACAGAGATGCTCTTGCTTCAGAGAGCAATTTTCAACAACGTGGGGAGTGGCATAAACTAAAGGTAAAGTCCTGGCTCTGTTCAAGATATGAAAGATGTAGGATTTTTGTCTTTGACTAAAATGAAACCAGGATTTCATGCCAGAACGCTAGTGTGTCTAATGTTGTAAAATATATCAGTCCCAGAGCCAAAGAATAGAGTTAGCTGACACAGAATTTGTCATATAGCAATGCTGTAGCATCTTTCACAGTGCCTGAAGATGAGAAAGTACTAGTAACAACAACAGAAATTGAATCCATGTCCCTTTTTGACAAATGTCACCTGAGTTAGCTATATGTGTGATTTTGACTGAAAATATGAAACTGGAAATGGGTAATGGAGTTGTTTATTCTTTGGCACTTGGTGAAAAATGCAGAAGTAACTGCTATACTTTAAATCAACTGTTGATATTTTTTATATGATTAACAAGGATTTTAAGGTTCATGAGGAATGGCTGAGGCTGTTATCCCTGCATGACAATATAAAAAGGATTTTATTTTTAATCCTGTGAAGGGCGCTGTGGGTTGCTTTGGTGGCTTTGACAAAATAACAGCTGTGGTGACTGACGGTTCTCCAGCTGTGGGGGAAGTCAACAGTTTTATTGGTTTACTTAAAAAGAAATATGGAGTGAACTTCCTACCTTTTCAATGAATGAGGTACCAAAAAAGCCTCATGCAGGAAGGTACTAGCACTGGAAAATGTCATGGAAGTTGTTAAAGTGATTAACCTTGTTAGAGCAAGGAATGGAGCTTTCAATGGCTATCACTCCGTCTCTGACACAAAAGTTGCTGAGAACAGAGTTTGGGGATTGGTTTCTTCAAGTTAATGTGTAAGAGGATATATTTTGAGAAAAGAAAAATATTTTCTTTTCTCTGAGAATTAAATGCTAATTTTCATTATGAAGTCTTCTGGCATCAATATCCTACTGCTAGACTGTATCAGCACAAATTGTGTAGCATTGTTGGTTTGTTTAACTGGGCATTTGCTTATAAAGTAATTCTTACCTCAGGTTTCTTTTTAATAGAAACATAAAAGTTATTGGAAAATACAGTGGGCAGAAGAGATTGTCTCCTTCCTAGTTATCACTTAAATTTCTGCTGGAACAAAAGATGAAAAATGAATTATCCATAGAAATTGTTAATGTAATTTGATTTTCTCCTGCAGCAGAGGTAAAATACTAGTTGACACATTTTTTCGTATAGCCACACTAATTGGTGTATGAGTCTGAGACAGGAATACAGGAGACCTTACACAGACAAAATTTTTACTGGATTCAGCAATTCATGCAGTCAGTCCTGAAAGAGTAAAATGTGATGTGATGCACTGCAAGATACATGTTGCCACAGTCTTATTTAGACCATGAAGTTTGAGTAGGCAGCTTCTGAGGGACAGGGAGTCACATGCTTCAGCCTGGAGATGGCTGAAGTAATTAATCACTTTTAGCTGTCAGGATAGAGTAAAAACACAGAGCTGCATCATCAATCTCTTATAATCCATCCCTGAAATTATTATATCCTGAAAGCAGAAGGAAAATGAGGTGAAGAAGACTCCACAACCTCCCTGGGCAACCTGTTCAGTTCTTGGTAACCCACACAGTAAAGTGCTTCTTCACATTCAGGTGGAACTTCCTGGGCTTCTTGTCCCATATCTCGGCACTGCCAAGAAGAGCCTGAATCCATCTTCTTGACAGCCTCCCTTCAGACACTTTATAGACATTGTTGAGGTTTCCTCTCAGTCATCTCTTCTCAAAGCTGAGCAGGCCCAGCTCCCTCAGCCTTCCCTTGTGAGATGCTTCAGTCCCTAAATTATCTTCACAGCCATTCACTGGATCCATTCCAGAAGTTCCATGTCTCTGCTGTACTGAGGAGCCCAGGCCGGGACACAGCTCTCCAGATGTGGCCTCACTAGAGCTGAGCAGAGGAGCAGGATCACCTCCCTTGACCTGCTGATAATGCTTTCCTTAATGTACCCCAGGATAGCTTTGTCCTTCTCTGCCACAAGGGCCCTGCTGATTCATGGACAGCTTTTCATCCACCAGGACACCCAAGTCCCTCTCTATAGAGCTGCTTTATAGTAGTCAGATCCTGGCCTGTTCTGTTGAGTGGAGTTATTCTTACACAGGCATAGAACTCTGTTATCATTGAATTTCAGATTATTCCTGATAGGTTTTTTTTCTGAGTTAGGTTTTATGACTTTTTAGAGAACTTATTATATTTGAGATAGCTTAGTTACTTTGAATGGTATAAAATTAGTAGGATGGTTTTTGAGGTAGTGCTGGAAACAGAAAAAGGTTTAATAAAAGAAAACATAAAGCTCTTATAGAGAAAATCTGAGTTAGGGGTAAGAGATTCTTGGTTTTGCTAAACACCTTACCAAAGCAATGATTTCTTTTTTCTCTTCTTTTTCTAGTGAATTTCTTAGGTTGCACTTCTTGGCTTTGGTCTAATTGGACAGCTTTATGTTTGAGGTGAAATCTTAAAGGTCTTATGAGGTGTCTTTGTATTAAATTGGGAGAGAAACTTTTGGGCTTTTTGCTTTTTTAAGCAGACAAAGAATAATTTAGTCACTCTGTCGACAGGGTGCACATTCCTACAGTTATCATTGAATTTCACATTATTCACAAAAAATTAGAGGATTTTGCATTAAAAAGTCCTTTTTAATTTTCAAGTAAAATAAATAGGTGGAAGAATTTTGTGTGAATTTTAAACTCGGGAAAGCGAAATATAAAAGCAAAGAGGATTGTATCCTTTTACTTCCTAGGTCCCAGGCAACAACTGTCAGTGAAGATGTAGATAACATTATAAGGCGGAAAACTACTGTAGTAGTCTTGTCATTGGAATACTTCTTACTATGTTGTAAAATAATGTTTCTGAATTTTATTTGTTGTATTTTTTTTTCTGTTAGCATTTTGGAATGTTAACCATTCTTTTAAATGGTTAGTCATTAGGGAGCATTGTGAGGAGAAGTGGGGAAATGAAAGCAAGCCAATATTCATTCATGTTAATTCAATTTTATGTCAGTGGTCCTGATCTTTTGTCATTTTAAGAGACTTATTTTGGTTGCAGGCTGCTGCAGAATTAGAAAAAGATCATTTAGCTTTTCAGTAGAGGTAATTTCTGTTCTAAAGGAATTCCCTACACCTGGAAGAAGTGTTGGTATAAATAAGACCAGGCAAGTGATTGTGCCTTTCTTGAGAATTACTGGTGCTATAAATTTTAGCTAATCCCAGATCCACGGAATGAGCACTCTAAAGCTCCAGGCCTTTAAACACATGAATAGCTCTATTGAAAGCAGTGGCACTTTGTCTGTGCTTAAAGCCAAGTACCTGCATAAGTTTTTCTGTCCAGGATCCAAGGCAGAAATGTATTACCCTGGTAGCTCATATACCTAATTTTTGATTCATAATGCTAGTATTGTTTGATCCTGCTGTCACACTTGAGTTGTCCTAGCAGTTCACTGTAAGGTCTTCAAGAAGCTCGACACAGCTTCCATGTCCTGTCTCTTGACACTATGGAAAAGGACTGGTGTACCATATTTGAGCTAACCCTTGTTTTCTGCTCTTAAAAGGGACAGGATTCTCATCTCCTTATCCCAAAAAGAGGCAGTTTGTGTTTACCAATGCAAACCATACACTGAAGTGTTATGGTTGTGCCCTTAATTCCAGAAAGTTTGTGTTTTGCCATGCCTCTCTGATATGGGCAGCTGTTTATAATCACAACTGAACCATCACCTGCTTCTATGCTGCATCATTCCTGATGCAGGAGGTGCTAAGAAGGACAGACTGAGAGGTGTTGTAGACCTCTCAGTGAGTGTCAAGAAGTAGTAGCACTTTTGAGGAAAGCAACAAAACCCAGCAGTCTAGGATTCTTCATGTTTGTGATAAGTGGTTCAAGTGGCTTTGCCTTTTCTTTTTCTTTTTCATAACTGATCATCTCTTTCTTACATGGTTATATTTTCTGCTGAATGAGATAGGTCCCTGGAGTTGTTTAATGAGTAATGTATCGTGTCATTTAACTAAAAGTATGTGTGGGAGACCTTGTAAAGGAGAAAAAGGGCAGGTGATAAGGATCCAGACTGTTGACTAAGGCTACCTTCTCATCTTCTCTCTGTCTTGAAGAAGAGATGTGAGAGCAGAAAGAACACTTTTCTCAGAATAGGATGCATGTAACACTAACTCTGTATCAGTTTCAAGGATGGACACCACATTTCAGTAGCTGGTCTGGGTCTATGGTGAAAGATGCCCTAGTACTGCTCTTTGAAAGAGATCTAAGCACATCTGATAAGTGTGGGACATTCTTTGCTCTAGTGGTTCATTTACCAAATCCTCTGGTATTTCCTTATGAATGAGGGATAGGTAGAGGCATTTTTGATACCTGCAGCACATGGATACATTAAACTTGTTCCATGTAAAATCCCCTGCAGCTCCTAGCAAAGTTCTTCACACAGATGGTTCCGTGAGCTACTAAAATCTGACTGAGACAGCTAAAGCTGAAGCTGATAACCTTGGTCTTTTGGAAGAATGAGCTGCATAAAAAGTTGGTTATCTGTTAAGTGACATGAGGAAACTCTCTTTTTTTTTTTCTTTTTAATGATTTGAAATTTTGATTCAATCAAATCATAATTTATGTAAGCTAAATAAAGTTGTGCCATACTATTTCTGCAATTGGTGGTGTTGCCTCTCTTGATGTTACCCAGAGCATTTATTTTCACCTCAGAATGTTATGTTTATAAAGGCATTCATAGGGCATTTCCAATACTTTGGTAATAGCATCTTCATTTTTCCAATGACTCTGAGACTGACTCCCAAGGCTGTCCAATGCTTTGAAAATCCTCCAATTTAGGAGCAGCAGAAACAAACAAAAAAGAGCCATGAAGTTTGCATGCAGACTGCTGTGTCTGAAGCTGAATTGATTTGGTAGATGGACTGTTTGCTGAATGAGGAATTGGTTAGGTGCTTGCATGCAGACTGTAGTGGTCAATTGTGGGAACTCAGCACGTCACTCCTGATGTCCAGAGTTGCCGAGATAACCCTTGGGGGGCTCGGAAATCCTGGAATGTTGCCAGAAGTGCTTGGTGGTTGGATTTTGACCCTGCACAGGATGTGCCACCTGTATGAGGACAGGAGGATCACTTGGGGATAAGTGATAAAGGAATTTATTATTCACAGGGTGAAAACACAGGCTTTGGGATTTTGGTACAGGGGGGTTTTTAGGAGACAAGATGGAGGAATTAGGGCATGCCCTGTCCTTCTCCTCTTCTTCTTGTCATCCATCTTTGATGGTGATGCTGGCACTTTGGGATTGGTTCATGCTAAATCTGCACTTGTTAATAAGGGTAAAAGGTATTGGAAGGTAAAGGTAAATATCTTATATGTAGTTTTTAGTATAAAAATAGACGACCGCCCAGAGGGAGGTCAGTGTGCCCATGGCTGTCTTGCTGGGCAGACCTCTGTCAGGCTGAGATAACTTTGTAAATAAGAATTAATAAACAATATCGAAGACCGAAAAATCTGAAGAGTGCTCTCATCCTTTGGATCGCGAGCTGTCCCAAGGCCATCCTACGCCTAACCAGGCAGAGACAACAGGCCGAGGAACAGAGACTTCCTACACCTAACCAGGCAGAGACAGCAGGCCGAGGAATGGAGACTTCCTACACCTAACCAGGCAGAGACAGCAGGCCGAGGAATGGAGAGTCAATGACCAGATGGAGATCACTGATGACTGAGGCACCTCAGGGGCCTTGGGCCAGTACTGTTTAATGTCCTCACCAATGACATAGTGGCATCAGTGCACCCTCAGCACACTTGCAGATGACACCAAGCTGAGGGGTGCAGTTGGTATGCCTGAGGGATGGGGTGCTATCCAGAGGAACCTGGACAAGCTCAAGGATTTTGCCCATGTGAACCTCATAAGGCTCAACTTGGCCAAGTGAGAGGTGCTACACCTGGGCTGAGGCAAGCCCCAGTATCAACGCAGGCTGGGGGATGAACAGATCAAGAGCAGCCCTGCTGAGAAGGACTTGGGGGTGCTGGTGGATGAGAGGCTGGACATGCTCCAGCAATGCACACTCACAGCCCAGAAAACCAAACGTGCCTTGGGCTGTGTGAAAGGCAGCCCCTCTGCTCTGGGGAGAGGCACCTACAGTCCTGACTGCATCCAGCTCTGGGGTCCCCACCACAGGAAAAACATGGACCTGCAAGACTGGGTCACAAATTACCAGGGGAAGGAGCACTGTTAAGGACAGGCTTAGTGAGCTGGGTTTGTTTATCCTTGACAAGACTCTGGGGAGACCTTATTCCATTCATTCAGTACTGAAAGGGGGCTTATAAGACAGAGAACAGACATTTTGTGGGGCCTATTGCAAGAGGACAAGGGGTAATGATTTTAAACCAAATGGGGTAGATTCAGTCTAGATAAAGACTTTTTTATGATGTAGGTGGTGAGGCACTGTGACGGGTTGCCCAGAGACGCTTTGAAAGTCCCATCCTTTGTAACATTCAAGGTGGGGTTGGACAGGACTCTGAGTAATCTGATATAGTTAAAGATGTCCCTGCTTATTGCAGGAGGTTGGACTTGAGGACCTTCAAAGGCCCCTTCCAATCCAAAACATTCTGTGATTCTGCAATTTGGAGGTGGAAAGCCTTTCTGCAATGATGAACACAACCATATGACTGAAGAGGGAGCAAAGGTAGCACACAGGTGGCTTTTGGGTAGCAGGGTTTCTTGGAAGCAGTGCCTTGGCATGGGGGATCCTAAGAACAAGTTGTAATGGGCAGTTCAAGAACAGCTATGACTTCAATTCATGATCTGACTCAACCAGACTCAGGAGTCAGTCATGCTGACTGTAGCATCCTGGCAGAAATATTCCAAAATCACTGGTTACATTAGCTGCTTCAAAACACACATTCTGAGTCTCATAAGTGGGGTAAAGCTTCCAAAATTCATGAGCATTCAGACTCTGAAGTGAGTTTCAAATTTTAATGTATCAATTTGCCTCTTCAGTTTGTGGGATGGGTGTTTTATCCTTCTTTTTGTTTGTTTTGGTTTGGTTTGGTTTTTTAACTAGGAAAGGATGGCTTTTGAAACCTTAGCCTTTAATCTTAGGAATTTCTGAACCATCCTCTATGTGAAGATAGGAGATAAATTATTATTAACTCATCTGAAGATTTATAGTACTATAACAGCTCACTGGCTGACCTGCAGCATTTGCCTTGAAATAAAGGGACTGGTGCAGAGTTTTGTCACAGAGCAGGTGTCACATTGCTGTCTGGAGTGAGCAAACTGTGTGTGCAGGGGAGATGTTCTTTCTTGTGCATTAGTATAGCTGGATTTATGACTGCTGATGTCCTCAATCCTTTGCATGTCCATTTTGTGACACTTGATTTATTGCATTTGCTAGTAGTGCTGTACCTAAGAAGTGAATTTCAGGATTGGAAGTGCTTCTTAGCGTGGCTTAAATCAATATATAACAAATATATATATATATCAGTATATAACAAATTTATAACTGTTACTTGTTACATGCTTTTTTTCCTTAATTTTCATCCTGTCCTTTGCTTCCTTCAATCCAGCACCTTCCATGTGGTCACTCAATCCACAAGGTTTATTCAAGTACTGTATTTTAATGTTTCTCTCTTCTCTGGGGGAAAAAAAAATCAATGATGGGAAAAAGCATAGCAACAGGGAGTTAACCTGGCTGTACTTCAAACCAATGATGAACATAATAAGGATCTGTTACACTGTGTTTCAATGTAGGTTAAGAATACAACTGCAAAAATGATAGATTTGTTTAATTATAGTGTGTCCTGCTAGATTCAATCTCAACCAGAGTGCTCATGCAGGGTGAAAGCGCCTTATGAAGGATGCACACTACAATATCCAGGTGCATAAGTCTGCATATTAACCACTTCCATATTGTAGTGGTAACTACAACTTGCAACTAGAATTTTAAATTCTTACAGTAAAACTAGCTCCTGTGACAAGAATTCCCACAACCTTAAAGCCTGCAAAATAGGGAGAGAAGTGCATGTGCTAGAATAGCTAATAGTGGTAATCACTTGGGATGTATAAACTCATCTGTGGTCACTGTCTTGCGACAGAGATGGATGTGGAACTGCTTAACTGCTGCACTTCTCTCCACAAATATCTACATGAGCAACTGAGCTGCTGCTACCAAAGCAGGCAGTTAATTTGGGAGGGCAGATCAGGTTCCAGCCCTCGGAATCTGGCAAGGATGTCAAGCTGGTTGTTTTGCCCCAACACCTTTGCTGTAAATACCCACTCACAGAATGAGGAACCTTTCTGAGATCCTCAATGTGCCTTCCATGGTAGGCTACTCCTTCTTGGAAGTACAGTTCAAGGGAAATGTTTTCTTCACCTTCCTCCTTCCACACTGAATCAATACTTTCTAGTGATGGAAGAATTGAGGTGCCATCAAGCATTTTTTTGGTGCTGAATCAAAAGCAGAAGCTTTGAAATAGATGCTTAAGATAGAACCTAGCATGGCATGGCATAACTAGGATGGATAAGACAGATTTTAATGACCTGAATCTCCTGGCTTCATTTATCCAGAAATATAGAGATTTTCATAATACATAAGGCTGTTGAAAGATGTAAATTCATGTTATTTTTGGGGTGTTGTATTTTCAAAAGCTGTAGAGAAGGGTACAAGAGTGTTTCTATGCATATGTAGGACTTGCAAACAACCCATCCTCTATCATTCTCACAGGTACAATGCATCTCAAAGGATATAGCTCAATGCTCTACTTTCCATGTCTCCAAACAGAGCTGCCAAATCTCTGGAGATCTTAAATTTTATAAATGTGAAGGCAGTCACAGATTTGATGGCTGGTTCATGAAGTCAAAGGGAAGCTGCTGCCTTCAGAAATCCTGTGGCCTTTGAGGTGGAAAGCTCCACATGCGTTCCATGGAGGATATTTTGCTAGCCCTTCTGGAAAGGAGGCACGTTCATTTTCACTGAATCGTTGGTAGGCGAAGCTAAACCCTGGAGCTGTGACTTGGCATAACTCTTTCAGCTGACAGATAGGAATGCTGCACTGTCAACTTTATAGTTGTAAATGACACTTGAGTTTTGAGGGAAGCAAAATTTATATTTCGCCTCAACAATTTTCTGCTGTTTCCTTGTGAATGGCACCAACGTGATCTTCCGAAGATGGAAAAAGTGTTAACACTTACCACAATGAAGTGGGGCTTGTATGCTTTCTGCACATTTTGCGTCACATCACTGCATTTCACTTTGGGAGGCGGGATTTTTTCTTTTCCAGAATAAAACCTAGGTTGGGTTAATTCAAATTTTGTTGATTCTGGTTCTGTGTATTCTAGTAATATTTTATTCTTAAGAACAAAACAAAAAAGAAAAAATCAATCTTCACACAAAAGCACTTGTTTCTGGATGCTCTCTTTGCTTCACCCACTTTCTAGCTGTGTGAAAGGAATTAATGAGGCACAGACCACAAGCTGATGTTTGTAGTTGTTCAAGGGCTTTTTTCTTTTGCTTAACTCGACTAAATAAGGACTACTAAATCTCTTCTAATTTCTTGATTATCAAACTGCACTTAGAAGTATTTTCTTATTCATCTGCAACAAACCATAAAATGTAATATTTTAACCATAACTCTGGTCAAAATAGCCATGATGCTTGTCAGCTTTGTCTCAGGCATGTGCAGTGTTGTAATAAAGGATGTTTTCCTTCCAAAATACTTCTGATTTCTATTTAATTTACATGCATGAATTATTACACTGGTTTTGGCTATCAGTAAATTACCAAGTGGTTTATGCCAGTGATGGACATGGGAGCTGAGGCCCTCTGTATCCCCTGCCCTAAAAGTCATTCTGTCAGAGATGCTTAACTGTTTTCCAGCTGCCTCCTTTTTATGTGTGAATGACCTTTAGAAAAGGTGCTGAAATGACAGAGCTGAAAAATGCAACCCTATTAATCTTTTCTGGTGATTTTATCATAGGCAAGAGATAGCAAAGGTACAGCAAGCTTGCATAGCACTGTGATTGCAGAATGTGCAAAAGTATCACTGGAGGAATGTGCAAAGGGCAAATATCATCAGGGCAGGAATAGGTTCACCTGTGGATTTAGCCAAAACTGATATTTTGAGTGAAGTCAAAATGCATAAGCTTTTTCCACACTAGAAGTACACAGACCTAAGAGGGGGTTAAAGGATTTGAGTACTGTTCCCAAGGTACTGGTGTATCTGGTCCTTAAACCTTTCCTCTTTTTGAGTTCCTGAAATGCTTTTGATTCACTGATTTAAAGGCAGAAAATCAGATCCACCCACAGATGTCACATCAGTTAGAGTTTCTGACAGGTGAAGAATTACATCTCCCTTTCAGGTCTTTCTGGCTGGATTCTGGCAACATGGCAGTGTGAAACATTGCTGTTCTGAAGGGCCCATGCTAGCCCAAATCTCCAATTTGAGGTCTGTCTGTCAGACAGAAAATGCATGGTGTTGGTATCATCAACCCAAGCTTTGAATAGCCAGTGGGAAACTGAAAGTGCCAAAGGAACTTTTCCTTATTCATTAAGACCTTTGATCACTGAAAAACACAGGTGTCAGCAAAGAACTTCACAGTGCTGGGCACATTGCTCTCTCATCCTGTCTCTTCTCACTATTTAAATGTGTGTTACACTAAAGTGTACTAAAGTCAGGTTTTTCACACTTTTTTCCTACTGCTTGAGTCACCTTGCCAGACTTCGATGGGCTGTAGGAAGCTGTCTGTTTTCTAACTGAGCAATGCAGGTTTGGATGGTCAGCCTTGACATGAAAATGTTTGTATTTGATACCTGACATACACTAACAATCCAAAACGGGTGGGGAAAATAAGTGATGGATAAGACCTAACTAAAAATGTTCCAACAGTGTAGATTTACAAAGGATGTGTTGACAGATCTGAAAATTTGAGAAGAAATGCTTTTCTTCCTTCCTCCCCTTCTTGCACCTATGACAACCAAGGAAGTATCAAAGACATTTAGTGATAATGATTTTCATTTAAAACAGGTAGCCAAAGGAATTGTATAAATTTGTAGTAACTGGAGGGCTCGGTAAGAGAAGTGCACTGACTTTAACTCGGGTCCCTTTAGCCGGCACTGACCTTACACAGGACCTGGGTGTCTTTGAAGAACTGCCTCTTCTAAGAGTCCCTTGCTGCTGGCACTTTATAAGTAGATGTATACTTATTTTTACACAGACATTTATTCAGATCAGTTCCTACAAAACATTTAGAAGTTCATGTAATCTACTGCACCTACGTGCAACACACACACATTTTAAATGGTAATTGTAATGCCATTGAAATTTTATTTATCTAGTGATTTTTACACTCCTCAGGAGAAATTTTGATATGTGGAGTGCATCATATCTACTTCCAACTATTTTTCTGCTGAGTATTGCCATTGCTCAATCCCACTGTTTAATGGGATTAGAGACCAATTTTCATTCCTAAAAAGTCAATGCCTTCTAATTTCCTGTGTGAGTGCATTGTAGTAAGATATGCAATGAAGAACTCTGATGTTTAATGTATGAAAACTTGGACATTTGGTAATGTTAAAACTGTTCAAGGAGCTCTTGTGTTTAGTCTTGTGACTTCATTTTGTCTTCATTTTCTTGTTTACATATTTATTTTACTTCTAGTTGAAACAGCAGGATATAAAGTAACTTGAGGGAGAAGGGAAGGTATTACATTGTTTTATGGTTCTCTGTTCTGCAGGGGGGAACTTGAAAATACAAAGTAGTACACAGCCCATGAACTGAAAACTGTGTTATATTTTGTTGGTTTTTTTTTTCATCCAGGAGGGGAAGCTGAAAAAAATACATTAAAGAGAAAGCCAAAGAGAACTCTGACAAATATATATTGTATTAATGACTCTCAGAAATAGATTTTGCGTTTTCTGCTGAAGGAGATTATATGCTCTTGAATAAGACTAATAAATTTGTCTTAAGGTTTTTTTGAGTCCTTGCCTCTCTGACTGTATATATGCAATGCTTAGACTGCAAAAGTCATATCTACTAATGTTGACTGTTCCTTAAGGATTAAAGCAAGGCAACTCATGTAAGTCTAGGTCAAAAGGTCATCTGCAGTAAGGTGCCCATCTCCTAAAAAAAAAAATAAATAGAAGATACTGATGCTTAATGCTTGGACCAGATCCATGGCTATCGTCCTTCCAGAACGCAATGCATTAAATGTAATCCAAGCTCCTCATAACATCTGATTAAATATTTCTGCCTGGTAGGTACTTTTACTGTAGTTCTGACAATTGTTCTTCATCCACTCCTTTGTCTTCTTTATATAACCACTGTAGCATTTCTAATATATGTTGAAATGTGCAAAAAAAAGTATTTCTCCATCTTTTATATAATTCTGACCAAAAGTCCATCATTATAAGATTTCTATTGAGAAGTTAAGTATCAGGTCTTCTAAATTTCCCAGAGGAAAATATATTTATCTTGAAAAAAAAAAAAATTTTCACATAGTTCTTGAATGCATTAGACAACTTGAAGATATACAAACAAACTCAGACTAGTCCAAAACAAAATCATAACCAATGGCAATTCCAATAACTCAAGTTATTTGTAAATTTTCTTTGCTTGTGAAGTAAAGGGCCTACCTGCTTTATTTTTTTTGAGCCTTGGTTGCAATAAGATTAAATAACAAATGTTGAATTGAGCTGTAAACTATGCTGGAAGCAATGTCACTGTCCTAAGAAACTCTTTAAGGATTTTCAAAAATGTCTCCCTAAGCAGAGAGAGGAGGAAAGTTGCTTGCATCTCTCCTCCTCCTTATCCTTGCCCACAGCAGCACTATCAGCAAGTTAATCAAAGCACCTACTTGGAGTGCAGGGAACAACAAGCCATTCAAAGAAGGCCATCTGGATTTTGCTGGGAAGCCATCTCTGTTGTCAACCTCTTTCCAGCCCTTCTTTTTTTCATCTCTCTCCCCCAGGTAGCTCTGTTATTCAAAATAAAAAAAAACCTTGCTTGTTCTGTCTTATCAGAAATAATGTGGTCAGCTGGACTGGGGAAGGGATCCTTCCTGTGTCCTGGGCACTGGTGAGGTCACACCTCAGGTTCTGTGTCCAGTTCTGGGCCCCTCATTATGAGAAGGACATTTAGGTGCTGGAGTGTATCCAGAGGGTCTGGAACACAAGTCCTGTGAGGTGCAGCAGAGGGAGCTGGGGTTGCTTAGCCTGGAGAAAAAGAGGATCATGGAGACCTTATCACTCTCTCCAACCACCTGAAAGGAGGGTGTAGCCAGGTGGGTGTTGTCTTCTCCCAGGCAACAAGTGACAGAACAAGAGGACCTATGTCTCAAGCTGCACCAAGGAAGGTTTAGGTTGGATGTTAAGGAGAATTTCTTCACAGAAAGAGTAATTGAGCACTGGAATGGGCTGCCCAGGGGCTGGTGTCATCACCGTCCTTGCAGGTGTTTAAGGAAAGGTTGGACATAGCACTCAGTGCCATGATGTAGGTGATACCGTGGTGTTAGGGCATGGGTTGGACTCAATAATCTCAGAGGCCTTTCCCAACCTAATTGTTTCCGTGATTCTTATCGACATAATCATAGAATACCTGGAGTGAGAAAGGACCCATAAAGGTCGTCGAGTCCATATCCTGCTCCTCACAAGACTACCTGAAATTAAACCATGTAATTAAGAGCATCATCCAGATGCTCCTTGAACTCTCAGAGGCTTGGGGCCATGTCCACTTCCCTGGGGATCCTGTTCCAGTGACCAACCACCTTCTCTATGAAGAACCTCTTCCTCATGTCCCACCTGAACTTTTCCTGACACAGCTTCAGTCAACTTCCCTCATCACAGGTCACAAGAGAGAGGAGAGCAGCACCTCCCCTTCCCTACCCCCAGTGAGGAAGTTGTAGGCTGAGATCATCCCTGAGCATTCTCTTCTCCAAGCTGAACAAGACAAGTAACCTCAGACACTCCTCATAAGTCTTGCCCTTGAGAGCTTTCACCATCTTGCTCATCCTTTAGTAGTGTGGTGTCCTTATACTGCACCACCCAAAACTGACCACAATATCAAGGTGGGACTGCACCATCACAGAACAGAGCAGACCAGTCACATCCCTTGGCCAGCTGACAATGCCTGATGCACCCCAGCATGTGGTTGGCTCTTTTGGCTACTCTTTGATCCTTTGGACATCCTGTTGATTCATCTTCCATTAGCCATGAACCAGAACCCTCAGATCCATTTCTGCAGGGCAGCCTCTTTCTCCTAAATTTGTATATATAACCAAGATTATCCCATCCCATCCCATCCCATCCCATCCCATCCCATCCCATCCCATCCCATCCCATCCCATCCCATGTGAGGAATCCAGAATTTACCTAGTTTCTGTACAGCAGATGATTGCTGATCTTGCTAGTTCACCCATATCTCTCTGTAAGGCCTCTACCCTCAAGGGAGTCCACAGTTCCTCTTAGTTTAGTATCATCAGAAAAATACTTAATGTTCATTCAGTCCCTGTGTACAGATCATTTATAACAAAAGTATTGAAGAGCACTGGTCCTTGGGAATCCCCACTGGTGACTGGCCACTAGCATCTTGTAACTCCCTTTGTGCCCAACCCATGGGACAGTTGCTCACCCATAGCATGATGTATTTATCCAGCTATGTGCTGCACATTTTGTCCAGAAGGATGCATCAAGAGTATCAAAAGCTTTGCTTGAATTAAAAAAAAAAACCAAAAAAAAAACCAAAAAACACATCTTCTAGTTTCCCGTGGCTGACTAGATGGGCGACCTTGTCATAACAAGGAATTAAGTTACTTAAGAAAGATTTTCCCTTCATGTGTCCTTGCTGGCTGTGATTGGTGCAGCTCATTTCTTTTGTATAAAAGAAGCCCAGTGTTTCATACTTGAGGGTTTTAGGCTTGATGCTTTGAGTTGAGCTTTGCAGGATAGAGGCAAGGTCATGTAAAATGTACCTTCAGAACACTGAGAAAGGTCTCTATCTGGAAGTCTTTTTGCTTTCCTTTTCAGCTCTGTTTGGATGATTAGGCACTTGAAAAACAACTTTGAATAAATATTTAATCATAATTTGCTGGTGGACTCCAGGAATTAATATCTGGCATGAATGGTTATTAGTACTGTGGAATTTCTGAAGTCAGAAGCTGAGCATTTTTTTCTCAGTTGGATAATGAAGACACTCTGCTGCAGTAATCAAGAAACAAACTTTCCCATTATCAGAACACTTATAGGATATTAATCTGTTTCTTTATTATGTTCATTAGACAGTGGAAGTCTTAGCTAACTTATTATTTCATTTTTGCTCAGACAAGTGTATATATACCTATCTTTTCCATCTTCTATAAAATCTCTCCACACTAGAAATAAAACTCTTCCAGTAATGCTTATCGTAACATGAGTTAACAAATCCCTCCTCTGTAGGCACACCCTAGAGTATCAGAACTTCAAATGAGATTATTTTGGCTCAAAATGGCCTGCAGTGTAATGTTCCATTATGGCCAGACCAGAAAGTTATGGTTCACTTTAAGACCTTTGTTACTGGTGGCAGTGAGTGAATTCGTTCTAAATCAGTCTTTCTTGCAGTATTTCCCCCCATCAGTTCAGCCCTTTGGACTGGTACATACATTAAAAATATAACAACCACCATCACTTTTACAAAATACCCCATTAATGCACATCAACAACTCTATTTATGTGGCCTGGGTCTTGGGACTTACTCCGCATGTGTGTGCACTGTAAATAAATAAGCTAAAATAAAAAAGATTTTTCTTTTCTTTTTTTTAGCAGTGCCTTGGTTAAAATAGGCAACAAATTGGAAACTTCCCAGATAGTCATCAATCAGCGACCTAATAAAATTGATTTAAGGGCATAGAGGCTATGGGAGTGTCATTAATACATCGTGTTACAATGACATGAAGATGACCTGCCTGCCTTCTCAAGCATTTCTTGCAGGGGAGCCCTAGACAAATCATCTCTTATTTTTCATTGAGTAAGTCTGTGAGATCATGATAATGTATTGATCATAGAGTCATAGAATTGTAGAATAATTTGGGTTGGAAGGAATCTTTGGGTTGGAAGGGACCTTGGCAGTTCCAACATCCCTGCCATGGCCAGGGACCCCTTCCATTAGACCCATCCAAGGTGACCTTGAACACTTTCAGGGATGGAGTCTCCACAATTTCTCTGGGTAACCTGTTCTAGTGCCTCACCACCCTAACAGTAAAGGATTTTTTTCCTAATATCTGATATAAACCTATTCTTCTTCAACTGGAAGCCATTCCCCCTTGTCCTGTCACTTGATCCATAGCTCATGTTGAGCACTAACTCTTTTTACCCTCTACACTTCACATTCACTTGTGGAGAAAGGGGGAAAATCAACACAGAAAACCCCCAACAACAAAATAAAATAACTGAAATAATCTTTCTGTCAAGGTCACTTAATAAGGATCCTTAGGCTGTTACTTCAACAGTGTAAGGATTACCTGTTCATTCTATAGTTTCTCAGTTGTAGGATCAGGACTGAGACTTGCCTGAGCACCAGACCACAGAAGTTTTCTGTTCCAAACCAGAAAATTTTACTTCTCTTTAATGACAAAACCATTTTTCTCCTTCAAACAAAGTATTGTTCTGCCCTTGCATTCTCCTTGCATTCCTGAAGAGTTGCTGTGATTTATACTTGAAGAGTACTTCGGTAAATGGAACATTTTAGGGATGCAAGAATGTTTTAAGGAGTATACTACTATTCATTTGCAAGTTGCAAAGATAATATAATATCCAGAAGTATTAGATTTTCTAATATACAAGCTCAAAAAAAATTGGAGCATGTCCATTAAGTCTTTGATGTCAGTGCTACAAAGCTGGTTCTTGGTACAACAAAATAAATGTAACTTAGTCATGCTTTTAATCCAGGCACTCTTCCACTTGTTGAGTGAGAGAGGCTTTAGGAGAAAAAGACCTGATTTGTTCAGTGTTCAGCTGGGTCATTTAATCAATGTTCTCAAAAGTTTGTCAGTTCCAATTTGCTTGCATCAAAAGCCCCATATAAAAATGACCTGGTGCAAAATTTTAGATAGATGACAAAAAAAAGAATCAATATGCAGCTTGCAATTTAATTTTTGCTATAAGAGTAATCTCAGAAAGATCACAAATAAAAGAGACGGGTTTTTATGCATTAATCCCTTTTACCCTGAAATATCAACCCAAATCACAAAAGTTTCTGTCCTAAAGAGAGTCACCATTTTGAAATTACCTGGATTAGGAAGATTCTGCAAGCAGTCATATGCTTTATGCTACTCTTGACAGTGGATGAAATGTAGATCTGTAAAAGTCAAAAGCATACATTCCTCATCCCCCAATTCTTCTTTTCCCCTCTCTTTTCTTCCACAAAGCACAAGGTCTCTATGCACACTGTTTCTGTGTCTTAAGAAAGGAGCCCATTTCACAAAGACGCTCTCAAAGAAAATCAAAGTTGCAGAAGACGACTTTCACAGGGAGATGGCCAAAAGACGGTCTCCTCATCTTTGACTACAGAGCTGGCACTCTGAGCTCATACAAGGAGATACTGGGGGGCAAATTGTCTACCATCCTCAGACCCAGACCCACATGCACATTGATTTAGGACAAACATCAAAATTAAAGTAATCTCAATGGTACAGCACAAATTATAATAACAACCACCCTGTATCTTTAACTTTAGCCTGGAACTTTACAAACAAAGCTGATTCTACTGCTCAGGTTTCTGACAGTTCTAGGATAGAGAGAAACCGCTTGATGACCAATAAATTTGAAAGTTTTTATGTGCAATTATGCACCTACCACTGCAAACCAAACAATGTTCTTTTCAATTTCTTTTATGTGTTCCTGTAAATAGCAATGGTGTTCATGTTTTTTAAAAAGGACAAATACTTGTTTGATATACTGTATTTTCTGGACTGTATGGGAATGAGTGAAAATTGGTAAGCCTTGATTTTCAGGTGAATGACACTGTTTTCCCTTTTATAGAATTACAACTTACGGAATCTTTTCTTTCCATAAGAGAAACTGAAAATAGGTCATCCAAATTCTCCATTACTACACTGTACGTGCCCTTCAGATATTAGAAAAACTGAGACATGTCAGTTAAATACAGCAGACAACATAATATGCACATCAATCAATGACTGGAAACAGTGTCCAAAATGTTATTTATTGCAAGTTTTCATCAAATATGCATTATTCTAATGATCGATACATTACGAAGACAGACACTTTAGAGAAAAATTATATGGAAGTAGACTAAAAAAGATTGCAGTCAACTTGGTGGGGAAATGTGGTTTAATTTAAAAATCATATAATTGTTATGGAAAGAGCCATATAAATCAAACTTGTCAATGTTGACAAGGTTTTTATCAGAATTTCTAGTTCTCTATAGTCTCCCAAAAATCACCTAATGAGTATGTATAATAAAGTCAATTTCCAAGCTGTTGCACTAAGAATAATGATATAAGTTTTCCTTTCTCTTTTGTATTAGGAAAGTTTTATCTGATTTATGGGGATGACTTTGGTATGGAAAGCGAAAAGAGTGTAAATGGGAAAAAAAATCCACTCTGCCTATAAACTTACATACAGTACATTGTCCTAGGCACAGATCAATGTATAAACTGAGTGGAAGAGTGTCTGATTTTTGGGGATTTTTTAAAAATGTCTTCTTTTTTCTTGGTTCTGGCATGAATAGCTAACAACTTTAATGGAAAATAGCCACAGGTATCACCATCCCTTTCCATCCCTCCCCACCTCACACAGATGCACACAAACATGTGCAAAAAATACCCAGTGACTCCATTTTTCTTCCCCATTTTTACAATAAATTCTGTGTGTTATTTAGTAATTGTGCTTGTGATTTGCTCTCACATTCCTTTTTTCATAGATGAAGCTGTGCGTATACTGCTGTTCTTGTAAAATTGTCAAAAACTGATGAGGTTTTGGAATCAGGAGGCTGTATTTTAGTGTCTCTGCAGGCTATTTAAGGGCAAGTTTTGAAAGAGTAGAGAGTAGCATAAGGAAAATCCAAAACCTAAAGACTGAGTTAAGTGAAGACAAAGCAAGCCAGGGTGCCTTAACTTTAGAGTGACTTGACAATGACATGTACTCCCTTTTTTTTTTTAAGTAAGAATTTTATTCCAAAGACTTCGAGACTCTGTTGTAGAGAGTATTTTCCAATAACTCTTACAAAACAAGGTAGCACTAATGGGGAGAAGATGGAGAAGGAAGAAGATAAATTTGTGGAAAAAAGAGCTTGCATCTGACAGTGTGACACTAACACTTTTTGGAGTTTAACTTTTAAATAGAGGGCTTGTGTGCCAGTTCCCTAAAATTAAAAATGGATCCAGAGGAAATGACTTCCCAGAGAACAAGCCAGACACTTTGGACAGACTGGACACAAGCCATCCCCACAGCTGCCTGTGGCTCCAGCCAATTGCTGGTCTGCACGCTGCTGGGGGAGTTCTGTATCTCCCACAGAGCAAAGAGCATATGGGCCTTTCCACAGCTGACTCAGACAGAGGAGGAGAAAAAAGTGGCAGCAAAACACTAGTTTGCTTTGCTTAATTATGGTGGTCATGAGAACTTTAAATGCCAAGTAAATGTGTATAAAAAATGGCAAGAGAGATTTTTACAAGAAGGTTGATGTTCCTCCTTACACTGTAACATGGGAACATATTTTGCACAAGGCTGTCTGATTTTATCCAATGAAAATTTCAGAATAGCTCCTATTCCTGTCCTCTGAGTAAACTCTAAGCCACATAAGCTGCAGGAATCTGTGCAGGGCCAACAGGAAAAAGTAGTGCTCATTTTTCTTTGGCTCTTACCTTTCCTGAAGCTGTTCAGAACTGGGAAAACAATACCACAGTGATATTTTTATTGCTGGTCAAAAATAGTTCGCTGGACAGAAAGGGAAGAAAAGCTTTGCAAGCCTGGCATGGAGCCTATATTGTGCAGCTTTTTCTGGCAGAGGGTATAAGCAGAGCTGCTCACCATAGACAGGTCTAATACCAAGGCTCCTTTGGAAATACACAGTATCTCTACTGGCCACTAAAACATAAGAAAGAGTGTTATAATGCCAGACAACAGAGGTGACTTGCATAATGCTGTCTAAATAAAGGAAATAACTGAATTTTCAGCTCTTTACCTAGATCACATAGAAACTTGAACATTCAGGCCAATCCTTTTCATTTTCAATGATGAAATGAAGCCTCACTCTCTAATTACAGATCATAGATATTTTACTTGTTTAGTTAGTTGGTTTTGTCTTTTTTTGTTTTGTTTGGTTTTGTGGTTTTTGTTTGTTTTGGTGGGTGTTGTTTGTTTCTAAACCTGTTCCTAATCCTTTTTTTCTTATGAATTGCATTTGTATGGAAAGAACACCAATACTGGAGGAAATTTTCCCCTTTTTTGTCAACAAACACCAAATTGTTCCTGTATAGCCCAAATCTTAAGCAAACAGGAAACCTACCCCATATTTCTAGACACAGAAAAATTAACGAGTCAGTAGAGGTACAATGACTAAATGTTACGTCCACAAATATGATCACAACAATGCAACCTTGTTAGACGTACTTTTAAAATATAATACTTTTGCATTAGCTTATGAAATGTACATATTTCTTTTGAAGGCCTCATTTCTCCCTCCAAAGCAGAGAATCATAAAGTAGTTCTTCATAACAGTCTGGAGTTAGATTATGTTCTTTTTATATGCATAAGCTTTTCACCTTTAAAGCAGAATGAGACTATGACCATGTAGACGGTTTAGCTCAATGAAAAGGAATTGTAACATATTTTTTGTTATAAAACTAATGAGTTAGGCTTTGAGATCTAGAAATAAGGTTTGGTGTAAGAATAAGTTCTTGCTTTACACAATTTTTCCCTTCTTTCTTTGCACAGAATCTCACACACCGAACCCAAACCTTCTCTCTAACCTCCTTGGTGTGGTTGCTTAAAAATAGAGAGCCACAGCAACAACCAGAATTTTCCACCAGTGGGAATCTTCCTGCTGGCCCCATAAGTATGATATTAGCCATGTTTCTCCCTGGACATAGTGCACAGCAAAGGCTGTGTGGGAAATGGCTTTGAGGCAGTTTAGGCATGCACGTAAGGGACAGGAGCTTGTGAGGCTGCTGTGCCCCGTATTTCCAGTCCAGCATATGGAGTTTCAGGAAGAGGATTGAGCAAGGAGTTTAAGGAAGACCTGCAAGGTAGCAAAGTGCAGTAAAAACAAGGACTTGCATCTACAAAAACTGTTAGAGTTAATGGTGAAGTCAGGCTCAAGTTTTGTCTTCAGTTACAGAAGAAGGAGAGGAAGAAATAGAGAGTGCTTTTCCCAAGACAACAATTTTGTGTAAGCTACCAGGACATAAAATCTTATGCAAACAAGATTTTCATAGTTTCTTCCACAATTTCAAAGCAAAATACACCCTATCCTGACAGGTTCATCTTGCTTAGATTACAACACAAGAAAAAAAATTGCCATTATATGTGTTTGTCTGGGACTTTAACTGCTATATGTAGCTTATATACACCAACAGCATGTATTGTTGAGAAGAAAAAAACCCATGGGATTTTTGTTGGGTTTTAGTCCTGTTGAAGGAAGAATACAGTTTCATTACCCCTGGAAAAAAGTGCCATATCTCTTTTTGGGTTACTGGTGTAATAATAAGATCAATTAAGCAGACACCTTTATCAGCCTGCCTTACTATGCTCCCTTCTGTTCTTCTCTCTACTATTTCACCTACCTAGCTCATAGCAAAACCTTCCTGAATTTCTTTCAACTTAATGTGCAATGAAACATTTCTTGCTGGCCTACTTTTCAGTCCTCTCCTCCCTCCAAAGCATCTGTGAACAGTGACCTGTCCAGCAAAAAGTGGATGTCTTCTTTTAGGGGAAAATTGTGTAGGATGAACTGTTGCCTAGTGTATTGGTACAGCAAATATAATATTCATGTACAAATACCACAGCCATAGACAGAAATGTCTATAAAACTGTATATGTACAATTCAGCCATCCTCAGTACAATGAAGGATGGTGTCTGTAGGACTTTTTCTTAAACTTCACCTATTCAGTTTTTACTTTCTCAAGCCATGGAATTTGCCCCATTTCCTCTGGGAAATAACCTCCATCTTAATGGATCCTGCTCCTTTTCCTACTTACATGCAGCCTTTTTTTTACTGCATCTGAATACTACTAATTGATGGTCACTTCCCATCTTAAGCATTTCCATTTATTACATATTATTGCAATCCCTAAAATACAGAGGTTAAGAAGTTCTGAGCTCAATGCACCATCTCAACTAATTTGAATTGTGCACAAATTTCAAACCTTATCTTCTAAATACCAGTGGATGGCTTTAGAAACAGAAGCTCTGATTTTTTGGAGAAACTGGCACAGGATGGGCTAGGTCTAGGAAGTCTAAAACCTTTGATAAAGTTATGCTGTAAGCTTCAGTGAAGTGTCCTAAATCCAAACCCACATTAACAAATTTGGGTCAGAACTACTCTAAGCATAGTTTATTAATGTTGAGAAATATATATTAAAATCCTCTGTATTATCTTGGGTGATTTCTACAAAGACTTTCAATTCAAAATGCTATTATGGGAGTGTGTGCCAATTTTGTCCTTAATTAACCCATTAAGCCTTGTCCTGCTGTCAGTGGATTATATAAATATAACCAGAGCACACTTATCCTGCAGACAAGAGGAAGACTTGCTACTCTTACTACATTCATGTTCTTGTTTGATTTTCCCAGAGCCATTGTTCTCCTTTGGAAGATGATGAGCATTTCTCTAGTTTATGACTTTGGGCTGGATTCTGCAATAGAGAAAGCTGTCATAAAGTCTGCTGATTCCAGTCGAGATACAGACCTGATTTATAGGCAGCCCTGATCTATAGCTATTGCCCTTTTTGACTGAGAAGTTTGGTCTCAAGTGTATGAGTTGAAAAATAGTATTAACAAGACCTGAAATAAAACTCCATCTTCCCAATCTCTCACAGAGAGCACCATAATTCTAATTAAATGTCTCTGAAGAACTGAAAAAAAAACTGTTTAAGGTTGCAAATGTCCTTTAATTGTGCTTTCTGTTCCCCTGGGAGAATTCCAGCTGAACAAGAGTCTTGTGAGAAAGCTCAAGCAACCGATCACTTTAACCACATTGGAACTACATTAAGCATCTGAATATCTCATTTTGTTACATTGCTCCCCCTACAAATGCTTGTGTTTAAGATGTCAAAGCTGTGCCTTGACTACAGAGGAAGAGAGGGTTCTGAGATAAACAAGAGTTTTGGGAAAGAAAAACAAAAGAGTCATTTATCTCTCAGATTGGGACAATTTGCCATGCTCCTGCTGCTACAAGAAATATTCTTCACACCAGGTCTTCTCAGGAGATTATCCACAGGGAGAGGAAAGTGTTCCCACCATGCCAGAAAGTAAAAAAATATCCAACAAGTATCAAAACAATCCTCCCTGAGGCCTGTTGGGATGAATTTTTTGGGAATCCTATGAGGGTAAAAATGAGGCTGGAGGGAAGGAGAAGGAGATTTAGAAGCGAAATTACATTTTAATAGAAAATCTCCTTTCTTGGAAGCATACACATATCTAGGATGCAAGATGCCACTCTTGCTAATGCTTACCTTGTCTCTAACAAATGAAGCCCACTGCTTGCAACCAGGAATTTTCAAATATAAACACTGTAGGCAAGCTGCTGAACAGCACTGTGTGAACAGCCTGCTGCCAGGGCTGCTGCTGCTGGAACTGGTGCTTGGAGACTTCTGAAATGGGTGCCATGGTCTTCCTGTGCTGCCCCGTGCACCCATTCTTTTTTGTGATGACCAGCTAACTTGAGTATTGCAAATTTACTTGGGGTAGTATAACCTGCCACAGCTTTAAGATTTCACGTTGCCTTGGAAATGTTTCAGAAAGCAAAGTGTATCCAGCAACTTCGGAGACATTTGACCTCCCTCACCAGTTTCCTACTTGTGCTGCTCTTGTAAAGAGGCTGCTGGCAGGTTTATATTTGCTATTTAAGTACCCACAATTGTACTGAAATTTTTATGGTCATGCAAATGAATGAAGATTGAAATCCATTTTCTTGATTACCCCCTCTGTGAGCTCACAAGAGCTAAGATATCTTGCTTACTTGCCATAATCTTAAAGCTCATGAAAAAAAGCTCACAGTCTGCATAAATTAGATGTACTAAATAGAAAGAGCTAATAAGGCCTGAGGGCTTGCTGCTCAGCATGGAGTTCAGCCATGTGAGCTTTCCAACACTGAGCTTAAAATATAAGCTCCGTGTCCTGTACTGCAGCGTGATTGAGTCTCTCTCCTTTTCTTTCTCCTGAAGACTGTTTCCTGATGCAAATGTGCTCTGATAGCTGGGAGCATTTAACCTTTATTTCCTCAGAAACAGACTCCAGAACTCTGATTTGCATGTATGAATCATTACTGGATGCCATTGCTCTGCAGCCCCCTTAGATTCCTTAAAGCAGGCCTTCACTTGCAGCTGGTGCCAGCTGATTTAATTCCAGCTTGAAGTTTACTTGAGTCCCATTCATTGAGGAGCTGACCCCACCTGCTCTCCGCCAAAGGAGACCATGGCTATGACTAAAATGAGAAGAGATGCAATTCTTTCTTACTTCCAAATTATTCTTACATGTTGTAAAAAAAAAAAAAGATATATGTCCAAAAGCATGGTTTTTATTCACAAAGGCTCTGCACATTAGTTATCACCTGTACCTTAAGGGAGAAAAAAGTTATTTCTGCAGAGTACAGCCATAACTGTTGTCTCTGTGTGGTTAGAGAACAAATTACTAGTGCCAGGATGCATCAGTGATCTGTCTTAAATGTGTCGATGAACATGATGTTCCTTTGCTTTGTATTATACATTATACAAGAAACAGAAATGGGATTGGCCAAAAGGGACTTGATGCTGCTCTTTTCTCACCTTGAAATAGTTAGTTTTCCAAAGAAATTTACAATCTGAGTGCTCCACTACGACAGCTTTTGCAGTACTGCACATTTCTACCCTGCTGTATATTTGCAATTACTACTATATTCCATATATATGTATAAATACACATATATACATATATATATATTCTATATATAGAGACTAGCAACATGGCAATGCTCCGTTGATCCTGGGAATCTTGCCTGAGCCCTGAGTGAGCCAATGGGCATTGCAATATGACTTTTAATATTAATGGAGATGCTGGCTTGGTCTCAGGCAGCACAGAGAGGTGCTCACCTCTGCTTTCTGGAGTGATGTTTGCTTATGGATGCTGACTCTCTGATTCTTGTCTGGGAGACTCAGTTGTTTCATGGTTCCAGATATAAAGCTGATGCTTACACTGTTCTTCTCTTTAAAGAAATTATCATTAACAATACTTATGATTCATAGCACTCTATTGTAAGTGTTGATAGCTCTAGAGGCAATTTTCACTTCCTATTAATGTCAGGCATAAACCTGGTGAATTTATTAACTGAATTTATGCCATTTGTTGGTGATGACAAGAAAAATATTAAAGTTTTAGTTTACACTTTTTTTCATGGGTACAGAATGGGCTGAGCTTTTGATTTGTTTATTTGAACTTCAAGTCACTGCATTTATGTATATATGTTTATATGTATAAAGTTTGCCTCTGTGTGGATTATGTGCTTTTAATGAGTATTAACAGCATTAATCTCTGTATATTTTGATTGAATTTGACTGTTGAAATTGGACTTTGAAACAAGGCCTGAAAAGAAGACCTTGTTTCAAGTTTTGGCAGTAGATTTCTGACACTTGTTAAAAGAGCCATGAGAAGCTTCATATCGCAGTTTTAGTACCTCAAGTTATTCAAAAGCATTAAAAACCAAATGCCACACTTAGGGCAGAGGGATCCCTGACAATACAGGCGGGTTATGGAGCTGCTTTGTACATGGAGAGTCCACTCCTGCAGAGTGCCCTGGCAGCCCCAGCCAGCAACCAGCCTGCAGCTCCAGCAAAGGGCTCTTCCTCCTCTACAAAGCACTGTGCCCAGTTTGGGGCACCTAGATAGACTTTTTTACCTTTAGAGTGAAAAACAGTGGAGAATTTATTTCTAATCTTCTGCTGCCAGAAGGGAGATCGCTGAGAATACCAAGCCATACTTCCCTCAGAGGGATACAGCAAAAGGGCAAGAAGCAGTACTTAAAAGGTAAAGTATTTGAAGATCTAACTGGATGAAACAGGGAAGGGGGAGAGGGACATCCTGTTAAAGCCAGTCAAGCATTAGATCAGTGTCCAGAAAGTCATGGGATCTCCATCTTGGGAGATCTTCATAACTCAGCTCTCAAAGGCCGTGGGAAACTTGATCCAGTTTTGAAATTAGCCCTACTTTGGGGACAGGGCTGAACTAGATATTTCCAAGTGTCCCTTCCAACCTCAATTTTTCTTTTATTTTTTGATTGCCGAATGTTTTAGCAAGCTTTCAGCATTTTTAAGTCTGCCTTTCCTGGACACACAGAGAATAACAAGCATAAGTCTGGGATAAGATCCCTGGGTGATGTTAGGATTTAATCACTCACTAACAGCAGTGGTGTTGCACCAGCAGCATTAAACCAGAGATCATAAGATCAATGTCAGCCTTGGGTAGTCAAGCATTCGTAACAAAAAGGGTCTTGCCTGTTAGCTACAGGTTTTCCACCTCCTCCACTTCCTCCTGTGTTCTCCAGGCCTGCCCTTGAACTTGCAATTTCTCACATCAATTAACCAGACCTCTGAGTTGCCCCAGTTGTGGATGCCCAGTGTGGGAGATAAGGGACAATAGCTTGAACTGAAATTACTAATGCTCTTAGCAGGCCAAGGAGAAAGTGACTAGCAATTGAAAATAAAGGCCATTTTATGTGGCCTAATCAGAGGATTATATTAGGAGAACATGCACTTGGCATGAAAATAAAACAGCAGTATTTTGTCCCTGGAAAATTCCAAGGCTTCCATCCAAAACAATGTATTTTTTCATGTGTGATTTCCAGTACCATAAATACCTGGTGAATTGAGGCTTGCTCACTATGTCAGTATGGAAAGTGCACAGACTATCAATGGTCTGTTAAAAAAAAAAAAATAAGCAATTTAAAAAATTATAGTGTCTCTTTTCATTTGAAGGAACCTACAATTCATTTGAATTTGAGAGGGGGGACAGAGAAGAAATGGTCAGTAAGTTATTTCAAATCCATTTTGGAAAATTAAAGATTTTAATGCTTTCTTACTGAAAAAAAAATCACAAAAAGTTTTCTGGCATTTATAGTCTTTCAGCAAAATAATTTTGAAACATTTTTAAAAATAATTTTTCAATCACATGCTATCTGAAAACTCTGTTATGAATACAAATCTCATGCCATTTAATAAAACACTAGTACGGCAATTTATTGAAATAAAATGTTTATTTACCTATAGCATCTGACAACAGAATTCACTTGGGTAAAATTTCAGTGTGATTTATCCTCTGAGCTTCACTAAATATTGCTGCAGCTGCATGTTTTAGGCCACTGAACAGCAAAGAAAAGAGAGACATTAATTGTATCTCTTACCATGGCCAAGACATACATTTACTAGATTACAGCAATCAAATAGCATGTATGTCCTTTTTTCAAGAAAAAAACCCCAAGTCTGTCTACCAAAAAACGCTTGTGTAGGGGATTGTGAACCATATATTTCCCTTCTAAAAGACCTTGTCATCCTTTATACCAGTTGTCATCCTGTCAGCTCTAAGTTTGATTAATGTGGAGGAAAATAGAGGGGAAAGTAAGTAGAAGAAAGAAATTCTGAACCCAGCTAACGGCTTTGGAGGGGGCAGGGGGTGTTTGCCACAGATGCAGTGAGTGAGGATTTCACAAAGAGAAGAATACTGAGTATACATGCTGGTTTACATTTGAAATGTGTAGTTACTGCAGGACTGATCAGACCTGCCTTTTTCAGGACCTAGCTGACTCGGAGCAGTGGATTTGATATAGCTGTGTGTTTCACCATTTCTGTGGGCATTTAATTTGCCACAGTGATATTCCAAAATGTCTACCTCTTTGTCTGCTTCTACTTCTTTCCTTTAGTCATGTCTAGTTAAGCCAAAACTGGCTGGAAGCTAGAGAAAGAGTTTAAATCACTTGGAACATTGACCAGTGTTCAACATCTTTAAATATACAGTCACTGTATATTCTAACAGCCTTCTGGCTTTGCCACAGTGCAGTCATTTCATCATTTCCTAGGCCTTTTCCCTGATATTGTTTATGTGTCACTTACTATAGCAAAGCATTCTGACTAATTATCTTTCATACTTTTCCTTTCACTATATAAGAAAATCATTAGAAAAGGAAAAAAAAAAATAGTTATTTTCTTCTTTCTGTCTGTGACCTGATATTTGTGTTTAAAGAAAACAGCTTCTGGATCCTTGTTTGGCCACTGATGGTTAAACCTTTACCAGAGAAGGAATGGCTTGACCGATGGGACTTTTTAGATCTGCCTCATGCCGTGCAATCTTCTGGAGGGATGGAGTTAAAGAGATGAACACCTTTGGCAGCATGCTTTCTGGAAATTATTATAGCAAGGTTATAAAATACAAAGTTTGTAAGCTTGATCCTGGTGTCATTTATGGTACTGCACCACTGCTAACAATTTGAGGAAAAAAAACAGATGTGCATTGGCATGAGTAAGAAGGGAATCAGTTCTGTCCATGAAGCTCTTGCCATTGTGTACTTAAAACTTTCTCAGCTGTCTTTAGGAACTCTCTCTCTGCAATTCAATGAGACACTCACCTGGGCTGGAAACTCTGAACAGGAAAGGTAATATTCAACTCTCCTAACTTTTTTACAGTCTAATAGAAAGGAAATCATTGAGACTTTCTTTGTGATGAAGAGCTACAAACTAGACTGAAAGAGGCAAAGAGATACAACTAGGCCTGCTAAAGATAAGCCTGGGGTGGCAAACCAATGTGTGAGGGATGGGCTGCAGGGAGATCATCCAAGTCCATCATATGGAGGTAAGGAATGGAGCAGAAAAGACAAAAGGGTTATTAGTGTGCTGGAAATCACAGAAATGTCTTAGAATCATCACATGGCAATTAGGGCCTCTCCTGCTTAATAGGTGGTGGGATCAACAAGATTCCAGCTGAAGAGCATCTACACCAATACACACAGCATAGACAACAAACAGGAAGAACTGGTAGTCATGGTGCAGTAGGAAAATTATGGCGTTGCTGCCATGACAGAGACATGATGGGACAAATCACACAACTGGAGTGTTGCAATGGATATCTATAAACTCTTTAAAAGGAATCAGCAAGGAAGGAGAGTATGGAGAGTTTTGGTTGTCTAGACCTAAATAATGGTGGAGATAGGGATGAGTTTATGGGTGAGAATCAGGGGGAAAGCCTGAAGGCAGATAGCCAGGTGGGAGTTTGTTATGTACCATCCAACCATGATGAAGAGGCAATGAAATTTCCTATATGCAACTGGGAAAAGTTTCACAGTCATTAGCCCTTTTTCTCAACAGGGATTTCAACTTACCAGATGTCTGCTGAAAATACAATATAGTGGAGAGTCTAGGATTTTCCTGGAATGCGTGGAAGACAACTTCCTTACACAGCAGGTGAGTGCACCAAGTTAGGAAGGCAACCCACAGGACCTGTAGTTTGTGAACAGAGAAGGTGCATTGGTGATGCAATGACCAGGAGCCATCTTGGACACAGAGATCATGAAATAATAGAGTTTTCAGTTCTCAGGGAAATCAGAAGGGGAGTCAGCAGCCATCTTGGGCTTCCAGAAGGCAGACCGACTTATTTAGGAGCATGGTTGATGGAGTCCCTCGGGAGGCAGTCCTGAGGGGCAGAGGAATTCAGGAAGACTGGACATTCTTCAAAAAGTAAATCTTAAAGGCACAGGAGCAAGCCATCCCCATGTGCCCAAAGACAAATTAGCACAGAAGAAGAAAAGGAGGGGAAAAAAAAAAAAAAAAAAAGAAGAGAGTTTATGACCTTTAGAAGAATGTCCAGTCAGTTCAGGAGAACTACAAGGGTGTTATGATGTTATGCAGGGAGAAAATTATAAGGGCCAAAGCCCAGATAGAACTTAATCTGGCTACGGTTATAAAAGACAATAAAAGTTTTTCTGTACGTTATCAACCAAAGAAAGGCTAATGAAAATCTACCTCCTTCATTGGTATTGGGGGGAACTTACTGACAAAGGATGAGGAAAAGGCTGAGGTACTAAATGCCTTTTTTGACTCAATCTTACAAGACAAATTATTCTCAGGGTACCTAGCCCTCTGAGGTAGAAAACATAGATAGGGAGCAGAATAAAGTCACCATAATCCAAAGCTAAATGGTCAGTGACCTGCTAAGCCACACAGGCAAGTCTAAGGGCCCCAAGGGGATCTACTCAAGGGTTCTGAAGGAGCTGATGGATGAGCTTGTCAAGCCATTCAAAATAATTTACGATCAATCTTTATCAGTCAAGGAGGTCCCAGCTGACTGGAAGTTAGAAAACATGATCCTCATCTACAAGAAGGGCCAGAAGAAGGTTCTGGGTCTTGTCAGTCTCTGTGCCAGGAAGATTGTGGAGAAGATCATCCTGAGTGCCATCATATAGCATGTGCAGGATCACCTGAGGATCAGGCCCAGTCAGCAACACTACAAGCCTGGGGAAGACTCACTGGAAATCTTCTGAATGGAAAAGGACCTGGGAGTGTTGGTTGACAGCTGGATGTACATGAGCTCTCAGTTGCATCAGCAATAGTACGGCCAGCAGGACCAGGGCAATGACCATCCCTCTATACCCAGCACTGGTGAGGCTATGCTTTGGATCCTGTGTCCAGTTCTGGGCACCTCACTACTAGGAGGACATTGAGGTGCTGGAGCAGGTCCAGAGAAAGGCAACAAAGGTGGTGAAGGGTCCAGAGCACAGATTTTACGAGGAGCAGCTGAGGAAGCTGGGGTTGTTTAGCCTGGAGAAACGGAGAACTTATCACTTTCTACACACTACCTGAAAAGGAGGTTGTAGCAAGGTGGGAGTCAGGCTCTCCTCTCAGGTAACAAGCAATTGGAGGAAAGGAAATAGTCTCATACTGCAGCAGGAGAGGTCTAGATTAAGTATAAGAAAAATTTCTTCATGAGAAGTGTTATCAAACATTGGAATGGGCTACTCAGGGAAGTAGTGGAGCCACTGTGCTTGGAGATAACTAAAAGACATATACATGTAGCATTTAGGGACATGGTTTAGTGATGGACTTGGCAGTGCTGGGTTAGTGGTTGGACTTGATGATCTGAATGATTCTGTGAAAATCATGGAGTGGTTTCCATACAAGGAACTATTTAATAGCTTAGAATTCTTCAGCCTGGAAAATAGGACAGCTGGTTCAGGCTGAGACAGCTGATTAATGTGAGAGTAAACATCTATAAAATTGCAGACTGGATATGTATGGTTGATTGCTCAATATCTTCCAACACATGACCTAAGGGGATCAAATAAAAACACCAAGTTCAAAACAAACAGAAGAAGGTGGTTCTCAGCATGTCAGGTTAGCTGGGCAATACTTTGCCACAGCAGTTGTGGTAGCTAAATGTTGGCCTGGGTTCAAAACCAGAAAAAGTTTACAGAAGGGAAAATTTTACATAAGTAAAAAGCTATACATATTTTCAGTTGTTGAAGGCTGAAAGAGTATTTAAGAAAGTAACATGTAATTTCATTATTTTTGTACTCTCAGGACTTTCTTTGGACTACAGTGGCAAATACACTGTGGTTGGGTAAGTGATTGTTCTGATCTATGCCTGTGTGTATATTCTTGTCAGGGATGTATATTTACTACCAGTCTAATGGATGTGTTACAGAAGTTATGTTATGAAGACACAGAATTGGAGCTATCATACCCTTTTTCTTATCAGGCATAGTAGGTGGCATGTGAGCAAATAGACAATTGTTTTTTGTTCTCCAGTCCTACTCTAAGATATTTAACCTAGTTACTTACTTAAAAAAAAAGTCTTTATTTATCCTTTATATATATGCCTATTATGTAGTAAACAACAGAAACATACTTGCAAGGACTTGATAAGATCTGATGATAGGATGTTGATATAAGTGAAATTCACATCACAAAAGAGCTATGGAATTTTTTTTGTGGATGTAACTAAACTATGACATTACTAATTTTTTTAACATAGGGAATCCTCTATTAAGAATTTTTTTTAAAAAGGGCTGGGTATTTTTTGAAAAGTTGCAGTGCTACTCAACTAGAAGTTAAATTTTTGATGTAGGGTTTTTTAATGCAGGCTGCCTTGTGTGTATCAGCATAATATCAGATCATTTTTGGCTTTAAAAATCAATGAAACCACTACTAAGAGGCAAAATTAGCTTCAGTTCTCAGAAAGGCAATAGAGGCACAAGAAGATCAAGTGATGAATGCAAGTTTGTTTTGGGACAGACTCTACCTTCCTGACAATAACTTAGTGCTTTGTCTAGATTAGGTATCCTCTTGTGAAGGGCTTTATGGGTCTGTAAGAAGCTCTACAATAAACTCTTTACTAAAAAGCATATACTTAGCTTTTCAGAGAGTGCAAGGAAGCATAGAATTCTCAGTGCAGATGCAGAGATTTATACCAACCAAAAAACTGGTTTACAAAATCTGTCAAGGACACTGTGGTAAAAAGGCATCATTCAAAATTGTAATTGTTTTCTATGTTAATTTGTAATAAGTAATCTACAACCAGGCTGAGACAGCATTATCTCTGATTTTGTGAGCTAATCTCCGATCTGTAAAACATGCTCTGTTTGGATTATCTACAGGGTGCACATTTCTCAGTGAATTTGTTTTCTTTGAGTTATGGGAATACATTAAAGGAAATTAATTTACAAACAGATACAGTTGCTGCTGGATGCATGGGTTCTCTCTTTGCACTTGAGGTGTCATGTTGCTGGTATCAGCTGCTGGCCTGTGCAGGAATCTTTGGATTGCTTGCCAGAAATTTTCCTATAATATTCTCAGGAAACTTACCTGACACCTTTGTAGTCGGAGAAGCATATACAAACCCCTGCCTGCCACCTCAGAGCTTAACTAGTTTGAGTTGGAGGAGGGGGGAGAAATATCACACAGTGGCATATTTCTTTTAATGCACCTGCAGACTGTAGCACATATGTAACTGCCGGCAATAATTTGTCCCCATCACGCTTTTCTCATTTCAAGTCTTTCCATGGTCCTAGTGTGGAAATGCAGCACAAAGCTGGTTATGACCCAACTGATTTTATTTCACATCATTGGCTCCAGTATGGTTGATTTTGTGTTTGTACTCCAGGCAAACCGGAAACCATGCATCTCTCCGAGTCTGGGGTTGAGCACAAATAATGACCAGAATTTGGCTGCCTGAAGGGAGAAGTAAAAGGCCACCTCATTATCCCATTGAATCACATAGCTGTGATTTGTCTACAACAACAAAATAAAAATCAGAAGTGAAACATAAAGGAAGGAAAATTACAGAGGAAGGAAGGACACATAAAGGAAGGATAGTTCATTACAATTGCAGAAGGCAGGGAAGTAATCAGGTTAAAAAATATATTTGAAAAATGAACGATTGTATACATCTATACATCTATGAGTAGAAAAGTGAATCTTTGAAAATATGATTTCCTGAGGATCCTGTATCTTGTTCTTTGAAGCTCTAGCTGTTGTTTTTTTTTTACCACCCTTAATAGCTGCGCTGATGGAGGGAAAGAATTGGGAAGTTCATTCCTATTTTAAGCTCTGCATTCCTAATGCAAAACAAAAAGCTCTGACTTCTATCAGAAGGTTCTTGTTCTTGACTAGGG
Source organism: Ammospiza caudacuta (assembly GCF_027887145.1). NCBI lineage: Eukaryota > Metazoa > Chordata > Aves > Passeriformes > Passerellidae > Ammospiza > Ammospiza caudacuta. Next base: position 73,160,429 of record NC_080593.1, on the reverse strand, counting down.
CTCAGTTTTTAATGGAGATAGGGCTGAGAAAAGTTTGTTTCAAAGTAAAGGCCTAATGACAGTCTTATGGACAGGATTCCTCTTGCTTAGCTGAAGTACCTTGAAAGAAGTGTCAAGTATAAGCTGGTTATCCATGCTCCCTCTGTGGTTGCTTTTGAGAGAAATGATTCTCCAAAAGGCATTACTTCCTACCTAAGATAACTGTCTCAGTTAGCAAGATGACTAATTTCCATTAAATGCCTATATCTGTCCTCTGGCAAAAACCAGAGGCCTGACAACTGGATGAAACTAAATGTGTAGTCACTGGATGGCTACAGATAGGTGAGACAAATCCCATCATTAGCCAGAAGCATACAGCATAATTCGATTTACAACTTCCTGGATATTTTTTCTGTTGTGCAGACAGCAGGGAAAAAGGTTCTTACAAAAGAGTGAATACATCTGAAATAGACAGTCCTATCATTTTTGTTTCAGTATCTTTTGTGCAAGAGAAAAATAAAGCTTTTTGACTCTATTTCTCAGCTAGGTCAGATGATAAGGTGGTGTACACCATGAAGAAGTCCTGGGTGGTGTTCACGTTGAGAGGCACCAGGAAGAACTGTCAGGTCCCACTGTGCTAAGGAACAAAAGTCTCACTGAGGTGGAGAGGCCAGCTGCTGACACTGTGGGAATCCGAGAGGACACTTATTAAAACAAATTTCTGAGACTCCAAAAAGAAGAAATCCTCTCTACCAGGAACTAACAGAGCCAGAATATAGCCTATGCTAAATCTTTCGTGTTTGTGTGTGTGTGTGCATGTATATCTATACACACACACATATTTATATAAAAATGATTGTTCCTGTAGTTGTCTGAAGATAAAGAACAAACATAAATCTCAGCGCTGAAGAAAAATTATTTTAGCAAAAAGCATTTTCTTTTGTTTAGTTGGATAAAATGACTTTCCCATCTAGGCTGGGGTCAATTTTTCAATTTGTATAAATCAATGTTCTTCTATGAAATGAAAGTAATTCTTGTGCCTTCCTCCTTCATTTTTCAAAATTCTTTAGTCTCATACCAGTACTAAAAAAGATAAAATGACATCTCGTGTCCTTGAGAGATTTAAGGCCTTGCATTTAGCTATATCTAAAGAAAAAAAAATTATTCCAGGGGACCCAATTACACTATCTTTATCCCTGCAATACAATTAAAGCATGTCTCCATTTCTGTGGTGTGGAAGGGACCTAAATTCTCTCTTCAACCATGCTAAAGCCTCTTTATTCAAGGTTATAACATGGTTTGGGAATATGATTGAGGCTTTTGACACAGTAGAAATGATTGTCCTTTGACTGCATTCAGGTCGTCTTTGAAGCTGCCCATGGAACAGAGCCTGACCTTCATGGGAGCACAGATAGCCTTTGCCATTCTGTTTTGTAATATCATGGTTTAATTGCAAGGGTCACTTTTGTTGCCAAAAAATTTGAAGGCCAATTGGGACCCAGTAATTTTGTGCTGCATATGGGGTGACAAAGAGTACAGTTCCTTATACTGGACCTATTATAAAGGACTTGTAGTCTAATGTGAGGGACAACCATAAAGTTTGTAAATTTAAATCTCGTTAACTAGAAGTCATAAAAGGAAAAAAAAATATGCGCAGTCTGAGCTTCTCTGCTGTGGAAATGTATGTGGAATAGACAATCAGGAGAGAACTAAAGTCTTCTATCAAGTAGAAGGCAACCTGTGCAGTCATGTTCATTCTACAGAGTTTGAGGGGAAAAAATTACAGATTTTGTGATGTTAAAACCTTTCATGAAGTTATACCAGTTGGGTATAGCTTAATTGTTCAATAGGGTGAAAAATACTTTTTAAGCATGGCAGAAAAGGAAGGAACATTTTGTTCTGGCATTTTCTGAACAAACAGTATAGTATTTATAAAGCTGTTTTTCATATTCTCCTACAGTTCCATTACAAAATTTCCAAGTGTGCTTTAAACGGATTAACACACATACAAGATTGCATGTATTTTCTCAAAATGAAAACTTTAATTTCATCTCATTACTGTTGAACTTTTCTGTTTGCTTAAAAATGAATTTGAATTGTAAGATTCCCACTCACATGCTTAAGAAAATTATTTAAATAAAAGAAACACTATTTCAATAAAACAAGATTGTATTTACCACAATTAATTACAGTAGGCAGTAGCTACAGCTCTCACTGAAAGTACTTCTGGCCATGTTGACTAATGTGTCAGAGCAAATGTTTAATGCTACAGGAAGCTCCACCAAATTTCTGTTTCTGAAGAAGGTAGGCCCTGCAGAAGAAGTTGCTTTCCTGTAACACCAGGACCACAGAATATTGATTAGTTTACTCTAAACTGTGCTAGCAGATTTCTTACAACTTTCCTAGCACAAACAGCTGAAGATTCAGGAGGTACTCTGTGTATTCTCTGGTCTTTTCACCTTGGTGCTGTCTCATCTGTTCATGAATATTTGTATACCACAGGTACACACATAAAAAGTATCATTTAATTGAATAAAGAAGAAAAAAATCTAATGGTCTTCAGTCCCTTCCACGCACAGCTTAATGTCCTGATGCAACTTTATTCCTAAGCAAGGAATAAACAAAACTAAATGTACAATGCTAGATCACTAAGATCAACTTAATGATGTTTGACAACCTGCCAAAAGGCAAGGAAGAGGGACAGGACAACAGACTGTAAAAATGCACAATAGCTACTGCTGATCTGCCAAAAAATATGTTCAGCCCTTCTGGGAAAAGGTTTGGCTTAGCACAAAAGTGATGCTGCTGTGTTTTCCATGAGTTGTCTCCAGGGAGTTGGTGGGATTTGCATGTGATGAAAAATAGCCTCAGATAATCCTGCCAGAGAAGGAAAAAGGGATAGAAGGCTTGGCTGGAGTATTGAAAATTAATCAGGTCCCTGTAAAAATTAATCAGTCCTGCCTCTTCATCCTGTCCCCTAACATGAGGAATAAAGTACATTTTACTAAACTGCAGTATCGAAAACACAGGGGGCCAAACAGAACTGAAGAGCATTTAGCTGCATATGTCAGTCACCAAACATCATGATCAGGAAAGCTTGTCACAAAGGGGAAGAGTTTTAATGGAGCAACTTCATGAATTTACAGTAAATATTTATGCCAGTGGCAGCAGAAGTGGTACGGACAATAACCCAGAGTGCCAGGCTGAGCAAAGATTGGGGTCTGCAGAACAGAGAAGCCCTCAGCCTGGCCAGTCTCACCCATGTGAAGTCAGTAGCCCCTGTCTGTGCTGGTCACACCAGCCCACTGCTCTGCCTCACTCCCCCCTGCCAGCTGCCAAGAAACCCACCAGGCTGCTCTGGTGGTCGCAGAGATCTCTTATTTCCCATGCTAAATCATGAAGCAGATAAGAAGACACCTGCGTGGTGGCATGGCTTTACACCACGGCAGATGCATTCACTCCTGCTCCCTGGAGGGACCACGCTGGATGGGGCTGGCTCCTGTCACAGTGAGCACACCACATTTCTACAAAACATATTTTGCAGCATGACTTTCCCTGGAGAAACATACTGAGACTCTTACATGCTAACTGCTCAATCTTTAAAACAAGCAAAAGCAAAAACACACACACACCCCAACAAACAAAACAAACACTGTGCTAGTTATTTATTTCCTCTCTAAGATGAGGAAGGAGCAGGGACAGGGGGAAGGGAATAAGGGTTTGTGGATGGTTTTTATTTTCCTTCTTTGTAAGGCACTGGGAACAGCAAGGGATAGAGCTATTTACAATGTGAAATAAACGTGCAGCTGTGTGTAGTAGTAACTGGTAATAGACAAGAGACTATAAAGGGTGATGGGCTGGGGAAGGTGATAGGGGAAGAAAGCCAGGCGTACTGAGTGGGGAGAGAGGTTTTGGGAGCCCTGACAGAAGCAGTGGAATAAGGAAGAGGAATTGTAGTGGAAAGGAGAGAGATGGAAAGATAATGAGAAATTGGGAAGCAAGAAGGTAGTTAAACCTATTCAAGACAGCAAGGAGTAGAATGGAAACTGAAAAGAGGAAATGAGATTGAAAAGCTCTCACTGATGCATGTCAGAGAGAGCATGTAAGAAATTAAAAGGAGAAAAATGAGGAAAACAAGATGATTACAGTTATTTCTGATACAGCTTAACAGCAAGTATAAATCATTTTGCTTATATATGTGTGCATATGCATGCATGTATGCTAAATAAAATAAAGCATTCCCTATCTCTGAAATATTTCCTTCATGGTTGGGGTCTCCCTTTTAAGGCTACAGAATGCGACAAGGAAAACCGTATGAAGCAGACACTTTGTGCTGATTCCATGCCTTTATCTCTCCCTACTATTCAACATTTTGGACAATAGTTTTGGCAGAATTGCACAATCGTTTGAGATTCTGGATTTTTCAGGCGTGCCTGTGCAAATCGCTCTGTGCTACGTAGGGATAACTGGTTCTGACAGGCTCCAGGTAGGGCTTCTTCTCTCTCCATATCCTCAGTATGTAAATTAGATCCCTGCTAGATGTCCATAGATGATGTGAAATTGAAATAGATTACTTATTGACAAACACTTCCTGCTTTGAACTATACCCTCTTTTGCAGAACACAGGGAGTTTAGAGTAAAGGAAAATTCAAAATTCAGGTCACCTCTCATTTTGGTTCTACCAAGAAAAAAACCAAACAGACAAGAAAATTGTACTGACAAAACCAATCCTGGTTTGCTCAATCTGTATTTATTGGCTCCTGAAAATAGATGGAGCATTCAGACCTCTCCCATGCACTAGCAGCAGGCAAAGTTCATTCATATCAGATCTTTCACTCCTCTTCTCCCCTTTGGACAATATAATGTAAAAGTCACATAAATAGAAATAAAGCTTTAAAAAGCCTGAAAAAATTGCCAGCAATATTTTAACAATATTTTAGCAACCTCCATATGCCTCTCAAATCTGAAAATGTTTTTCTAAGCAATAAATGGATGTTTCTGGGGGCTACAACCAATTTGCAAAAGAAAATAAACCACAGTTATGTCTTGGTACATAGAATATTCATAGAAGACAATATTTTGGGCTATGTGACCAACTCTGCTTTTCAGAGTTCAAACATGAAATGCACACTATCATTACATCAGAAATCCAGTTGGGATATCCCTGCTCCAGTAACCTTTGCATCATTAGCTGCCTGCTGCATTGTGTGTTCAGACAACATCCCAACGCGATAACATGGTTTGCTTCCCTTTGCTCTAGGGTTATTTAGAAGTTCTTTTTAAATATAGCTCGTATATCTATATTTTACATACTTTGTTTAGAACCTTTGGCCACATAGTTTATTCATAAGTAATCACATCGCAACAGAAGAAATCTGAACTGGTATGCCAAGTGCTTCTTACACAGTTGCACCTCAATGCAAAGCATTGCACAAGCATAAAATAATGCTAAAGGAATGTTAGTGTTTCAAAGTTACCCGCTCAGAACTGAGGCAGTGAAATCAATGATGTTAACTACAATTTTATTTCATTTTGTGAATTAAGCGCTATGTGTAGTGACATCCTTTAACATCATTACCATGACCAAGTTTTCATAAAATTCCTGCGCCACTTGCACACAGGCTTTGTTGCGCCCCAGAAACGAGTTGAAAATCCATAGCAAAATTGCAGCATCCTTGCTTCTTTGTTGGGGGACATCAGAGATACCAGAAGAATGAAACAGGGGGCAAAGAAACACACAATAATCTCGTGGTTGAGGAGCTAAAGGGCACCTAGAAGACCTAGAAGGGCACCTAGAACATCTAACATAATCTCACTTATATCTACAGTTCCAACATGATATTTTGACCAGAAACATTTGTCTGTATTGTTATAACTCTTTTTTTTTTTTTTTCATAGTATTGTTTTACATTTTGGTCCTGGAATCTTATCAGTAGAAGAGCTGCTCTTTGACTAAGGAGGAGTGTGCACAGCACTGCAAGTTTCTTTCTTTGGTCTCACTGAAAGTCATTCTCCCATTTATGAAATACTAAACAGAGCTCACAAAAGTGTTGAGAATTATTGTTGCTGAAATACTTAAAAAAATAATAATGCATCAGAGCTGACATCGAAAAAGTCCTAAAGAATTCATTGTTCAATTAAAATTTGGGTCTTGTTAAGTACAAGTTGCTCATTCATGATTTTTAAAGCAGAAGTGCCAGCATCTGCAGAATCAGTGTTCTCAATGAGCAAATATACATTACTTCAACATTTTTCAATTGTTTCTCAGGGAAAATCTAAACAATATATCCCTTCAGCTTTAAACCAGATAATGTGGAATACTGTCTTAAAGGAATTGTAATTTGGGGCTGCATATGGTCCTATGCTAATAAATTAAGCAGCTGCCAGGAATGTTCCCCAACACTAAAATGTTATTGTCTGTGTCATAAAATTGTAAAAATATTTCTTGGCGTGACTGAGCTCAGCTAATTAGCACTTTTCCCAAACTGTTGCATGGGCCAGGGAGCATTCCTAGTAGACAGATAGTGTGTGTGCATGCTGTTTTAAAAGGTAGAAAACTTTTACAGCTTGCTTGGATGCCACTGCCATGCATGTCTGTCGGTCTCACCAATAGACAGTGACCTTGGCCCAGTTATTTAGAAGTATAAGCAGGACCATGAGAACCAGGGTCCCAGGCCAGTTTATCTGTCGAAACACATTGTTCATTCTTCCTCCTACATAAGCCCACTGTTGCTTTATGAGATCAAATGGAATACAGATATATGGAGTATACCATGGAAAATACCTCTTTTGCAGGGGGCGGGGAACATTAATCTAAATCTCATGACACAGGAAATTACTGCAGGGTAATCTCTTTTATTATAGGTAATTTTTTCATGGGGGAAAAAAGGGAGGCAAAACCAATTTGTATAAACAGGTCACGCCCGTCTCCAGTGGGATTTGGACTCCATAAAGACTTTCCAACCCACTTTTATTTCATTGTACAATTTTGAGGTAAAAATTTGCCTGAGAGTAAGTAAGGTGTGTGCAACTACCTGCCTACACATAACAAAACCAGTGATTTTCAAGGCCATGGAAATGTTCTTCTACATGAAACCCTTGGATGAATGAAAGTAGAATAAATTTTATCCAATAAGGAAAATGCTGGGTTAAGAAAATGTAGCAAGATGCTTAAACCGCAGTTGAAATGGGAGGTTTTCAGTATCATTTCTCTTCAGAGCAAAACAGCGAAGAAGCTTACCTACTGGTAAAAAGTAATGTCCCAGGGTAGCAAGGGAAGAACACAGGCAGAGTTCCTGGCTCCCACACAAAGAAATGCTCATTACTCTCACCAATTCTGACATCCATGACATGGAACACAAAGCTTACATCTTCCTTCTTCTTAGCAAAGGACTTCCTTAAGGATCTTTTCCAACCCAAATGAATCCATGAGTCTATGAATTCATCTGACAATGAGGAGAAACCCACATGTGCTTCTTTAGAAGGTCTGTTCAGTAACTGTAAGACACTTTCTTGGAAACCATGCCTTATCTTCACCACTTCTGTGTGCTCAATTATTCTCATCCCTTAATGAGGGATAAGTCATTCTCATCCTGTTGTATCTTCTTTCTTCTGACCTTACATTCTTTCTTAATTTATCTTCCAAATGAAAACCTGCCCTTGAAACAGCCCTTCAAGTTAACTTCCATTGTTGGTGTCCACCATAACAGCCTTCTTCTTCTCTTTGCTCCCTTAGAGTTGTTCCCAGCATCTGTGCTTTCATTACTGTCTTCCCTTCATGTCTTCACTTGAGCAGAATTTTGTCACAGCTGCTATCCACTCCTCAGGCTCACAATCCCCTTTGCCCGTGCTTTTTGTCAGTCTTCACTGTTCTCTTTGCTATGCCTGTCTTTAGGAGTTGTCCTTCCTCCTGTCTTCCTCATCACTAACCATCAGAGTCTCCACTATGCCTGCTGCTCCTCATATTTCCCTCCTCCATTGAGTAGTTCACGTCTCTCAGCGGACCTGTACCTGAAAACAGACGCAGCTCTGGAACCATCTCATCAGGCTCACCTGTGCTTTCTGGTGCCTGATACCATAATGACAAGATGATGCTGGGCTGCAGATGGGCACAAGCAGCTGCTATCAAAGCACTGTGGGGTCATCATAACAAAAAGGCATAACAACATATGTAATGGGCAGAAAATGCTCCTGGCTGGACTGTCAGCAGCAGCCTCTTTTCCAGGTTCTGTATTTCACCTGGTACAAGTGACTGATGGGACTTAACAAGTGAGGCCATTATTACATGCCCTTTTCTGTCCTTACCTTTCAGGTGTTATGGACAGAAAGAAAACAGATTATAAGCTGTGACTCAGGCTTTGTTTACTCTCTTCTGTCCAACCAGATCTAGAAGTTTGCAAGTGCATTAAAGTCTTTCCTTCTTCCTTTCGCTTTTCCTACCCAGCTAAGGGACAGACTGTGTGGGAACTGAGACATTTGCAGGAGGTATTCATGAGTTATTTTTACTTTCAGTCATGTCTTGTATAGGAGACATACCACAGGCATATGTAGAAATGAGAACCTTTGCCAAAAGAATTTCATTCTTGGGAAAAAGATACATCTTCCCTCCTGTGCAAATAGGCCTACTAATTTTTCAATTACTGTTTCTAAGCACATGAAATTTAGAATATTTTTTTAAGATATCTATTGCTTGAAATTCGAGTTTATCCTACTCCTACTGTTATCCTACTGTTCCAAGGAAAAAGCCTGTAAATGTCACACACTTGCCTGAAGCCCATGCAGGTCTCTGTGACCTCATGCTTAATTCTCTGGTTTGATAGGTACCTCACCCACTGCAGTGCAGCATCAGAGGCTGGGCCAGGCTACACACCCCAGTGTGTCCATTGTAACAGGTCATCCAACCACCCCACAGGTGATCCCAGCTTGTGTGGCCACACTGCAGGAGGGAGATCTCACCTAAGGAAGGATGCCACTGAGGGTGCCCTGTGCCCAAAGAATTCCCCACTGAAGTCAGTCTCCAGCTGCAGCTGCTGTCTTGCCAGGTAACTGGACTCGCCAGGCATGTCCCAGGCACACAGTACAGTCTCACAGGCAGAGTATGAAGAACTTCAAAGGTCTGAAGTTAATTATCTCCAGACTGGAGCCTACAAGGTGCTACTGTCTCAGGGCTGAACTACAAAATAGACTTCCCCATTAACATCAAAGAAAGAACCTGCTAGCAGTATCCCACTGTGATCATCTGCTGCTATCAATCAAGTGGTGTTGGTTCAAATCACAATTGGTAGTTCTCCATCAGTAATTTACTACAGAACATTATTTTTAATTTAAGTTATCCCTTTTGTCCCCAGAGAAATAAAAGATACCTTCCCCGGAGTTCCTCAGTTGTTAGCCAACAATAAGGGATTTCTTGCCTTTGCCAAGACCAGCCTGAGCTTTTGTCAAAGCACTGAGCCACAGCTGGAACGTGCCTGGTCTACGTGGTGCGAAGTCCTTGGGCTTTGGACAAAGGAAGCTCTGCACATTATCAGAGCAGCTGATACAGTCTCTGGTATTTATTTATTATAAAGAAAAGAGCAGACTTATGAACGGCTGAAGGATAACAGCAACTTATGCTGTGAATATTAGAGTATTAATAGCTATGCTGCATCTTTCTAGTCTGCATCCTGGGGCATTCGTTAGTAAGTCTGTGGAAAGAAAAGACACCTTCCTATTATCCCAACTGGTATGCTTAGACAGATTTTCAGGTTTCAAAGCCTTTCCACAAAATGAAATACAGGAGAAGAAAAGCAATGTATTATAAAGGCCCTGACCACCAAGCAAATTGAGATCGCTTGGCCATACACTCAAATCAAAAAGCTCCACAATGAAGAAATTTTGGTTGTTCTCCCTTATATGATAGCTATGAGCGAGGACTTTGAGATGGTCTTTCACTGCAGGATCACCTGCTGTTTTCCCTGTATAACCCTGCTCATACAAATCAGACAAGGAAAATCCCCCTTAGTTCAACTTATTTCTGGCATATTAAATCTGCTTCAATGTTTCGGTATTTCACTTTTCTACTTCCCATTACGTTAATGTACTTCTCTCGCACATTAGGGAGACTCCCCACCTCTTCTTTCATAGCATTGTCACTCCAGGTTTGAGGAACACCAAGGCCCCCACCACCTGAAAGGTCTTTAAAATGTAACCTAAAGTTTAATTTACTGTTTCTGTCCAAGATCCTGGAAAATTGCACTTCAGCCGCAGTCACACCTCAGTGGGAATGCCAGTTTCAATCCATTTCATAGAGGGCTTTGGAAACCTTCCCCATCCCCAAAACTGCTTCGCCAGCTGTTTACTCCCTCCTGGAAATCCACGACCGTCTCTCACCTGTCTCATGGTCCCTTGGCCTCCTCCACTGCTCTTCACAGGGGGACAGGGAATTTTGTTCTGATCCCTTGGTCACTTATGCAGTTCTGCTGCTGCTCCTGAAGGGTTTTGATTGTCAGCCTTCTCAGTCCTGTTTTTGCATAAGGGTTTGTATGTTTGGGAGTATAGTCCTAGTCCCTGGAGTTATTTAAACATCTATTCTTCAGCCCCATGCTGTTTAATAGCTTGAAATATGCAGCTTTTGGGGCGTTGTTTTCAATTGCTGCACTTTCTCATGTCAGTTCTCTGTAGCTGCAGCTCAGTTATTCTGCCTCATACCGACACTGCAACCTCAGTGACAGAGTGTGGCCTGGGATCTCTCTCAGCGGAGAGAGACCTTGCAGAGGTCAGACACGAGTTACAGCTGAGCATCAACAAAAGACAGATTGCCATTCCGAGTCCCTGTAAACACTCATTGTGATCATATATTATCACCCACTCTATCCTTCCAAGGACGTGAATGCATTTTCAAGCATTTATCAATTAAGCCTCAAAATATCTCATTGAGGTACTGCAAATTAGGTGATAAAGGGATCAATTTACCTAACACTGATATGCACCTACTTCAGAAATTAAATGGCACATCACAGCTATTCAACAATGCGCATTTAAATCCCTGAATGATGGACTGCAGCCACAAATGAGGAAATTAAGTCCTGCACTGCAGCACTGTCTGGTTCATTTAGCAACGGACTCAGCCAGGAGTTTTTGAAAGTGAATTCTCTTGGGTGAGAAAAAACCTCACTAAATAGAATTGTGAAATACATGTGGGAAATAGCCTTATCTCTGCCTGTCTTATCTCTGGTGGATGACTAGATCCCAAATCTACCCATCAATTGGTTACCTAAAGTGTACTTTATGAAGATTGCATTGTCTGTCAATATTAAGACTGCCGCTATGGAAAAAATTTTGCTACCTTAGACAGCATTGTTCCTGCTTTGATTACTTCCAGCAGTAAGATAAATTTCAACCAAAAAAATAGAGGTACACACTAAATACAGGGAGGTATATGTATATTGTGTATGGAGGCTTACGTACATACACATTCTGATATATATACTATAAACATACATATGTATGTACATATATATATCTATATATAAATTATTTGGTATATATTTGCTCCACAAGGGAAGTATATTTATGTGCTGTACACTGACTGAAGTACTCAAGTGTTTGAATTTGGCATTATTAATGAGATTTCTTGAGGTTGTCTGATATCAAGAGAAAATGTGGCAAGGAGGTGGCAAATAATTTTGTTTATGGAGCAAGATGCAAAATCTTACTGGTTTTAAACTTTAAAATGTCATTAGGAGCAGAAAGTACTCTTCAGAAAATATCAAAATTTAAGAATCTGGAAATCAGACTATAATGAGATGGGGGTTTTTGTTGCAGTAACAAGACATTCTAAGGTTCAAGTTTCACATTGTTTCCAGCAAAAATAACACACCTTCTACAGAAGCTGTGAGCCTCAAGAAACCCCAGACATGGTCTTCTCAGAACTTTCAAGCCCTGTGCAGAAAGCAGAACAACCATACATTTATGATGCTTTCTCCACTGAAGGGCCATCCTACATTTGCAAACCCAAGAAACCAGGGCTGCCCAAGTGAGTGTTCATATAAGTTGAAGAAAAATTTGGACACCTTTCCATCTGGATTCTGTCAGAAATCCTTTTCCTGGCTCATTGGTAGCTCATTACATAGCATTTCTGAGAGATATTTCTGTTTCAAAGAATTGACATCTTCTGGTGCAAGCATGTTTCATTGGAAAATTTCCAACTGCTTTCCTAGTTTCTTCTTGACAATTATGATAATATGGAAATTTCTTCTTTTAGAACTCTGATCATCTTAGCACCAGAGTAAATCAGGAGTAATAATATTGGAGTCTTTAATTTTAAGTTGGCAGAAAATTGTTATGGAGAAACTGGGTCTCTGCGCTCCCTTTAGACTCCTGGCTGAATGTCTGTGAGGTATTGCTTCTATAATTTAGAAATATTGCTAATTATGGTCTTTGAAAAAGAATAATGTAGAGATTAGATTACATGTTTGGTGACCTTGGAGTCTGATTACAGCAATTTTTTCTTGATTCTCTGCTAATTTATCAGCAGGTTCTTGTTTACACATAATGCAACAGCTACCACAGGTTTCTGGCATGGTCTTGGCCAGCGTCCTGCTTTATAAATGCATCTTGGTGACTCTGAAGCTGCAAAAGCCATTTTAATTGCACATGTGGCCAGCCACCTCCCTAAACATCTTCCCAACTTCACTGTATCTATCCTAATGCACTGAACACCACGAAAGAACCTCTATTGTTTCTGTTTCTCAGGAGGGAGAAGAAAAATACCCTCTTTCTCCGCTGATCCATCACTCAGCTGCTGCTGCCTGCAATCAGTCCATTGACTGCTGAGCAGTGAAGAGCTCTTGCTTGGCACTGTCAAGGCTCCTTTGTTTTGTGCTAGTGAAATGCTCGGTGAAGCAGAGGCTGGCTCCTCAGCCCAGTGCTGGCTCTGGGCATGCGGGGTGTGGAAAGCCCAGGTGTTTGGCTTCTGGCAGTAGAAAGTGGGGTGGCTCTCACGTGAGCTTTCAGATTCAGCTCCTGGAGCAGAGAACTAGAGCACCAGAACTCGGTGACTCGGGCATTCATCTTGGAGGCCAGATTCAACCTCCAGCCAGAACCAGAAAGAACAAGGGCTCCTAAGTGTATTCATTAGCCAACAAGCTACTGGCTGATTTTCAGTAAAATAAAAAATTATATCCATCATTGACAGGAAGTTCTACATTCAGTCTCAAAATTCAATCCTCTCAACACTTTAAAAAAATCAATTTTTTTTTAGAATTTTTTCTTTAAAATTTATATTTTTTTTAAATTTTAAAAAGAAAAAGACCAGCTTTTTTTTTAAATATTTCTCAGGCTCTCTTTTATTTTCTTATGTGGCAAAAGATTTTAGAATTCTTTTAGCTATGGGATAAGTTTTTATACTAAGCACCTTGAATGGATAGGCCTATAACAGTCTGGTCACTGTGCAGAATATCTTGGTGGAAAAATGGATGCAATAAATTCTCCCAGAGAATTTGAAAAAAAAATATTTGAAAGCCCCTTAGTATTCTCACAGGACTGAAGTCCAGTATAGTGCACTACAGAAGCACAGGAGAAGAAATGGGTTCCTTTGGTCCTGTGTGGAAACACCTACCCAGAATGTATATGTGTAATAAGGCTGCTGACAATTTACCCATCGTTAGGTCTTTGTATTCCAATTTAAAATTTCTCATTGACTGATTCCAAATCCTGGAGATAAGATTTCCTCTTACCTTTCATTTTTCACTGTGAATAGCTGATAATCTGATGCTTTACAGAAACCTGTCTGGGTCCCAAATCTTGGACAGCTTTTGTGCTCCACTGTCAATTCCTCTGAGCGCTATAGCTGCTATGCATGAATGCTGTAATTTTACAGCATGACCTGCAGAGAGGAACAGAGGCAACTGGAACCTATTAGACCATGAACTTCATTTTCTGAGGACCTACAGCTCCTGTTGAAGTCGTGCATGTGGGCAATTTCTGAGAATGAGAGCCCTTCCCCCACCTTTTTATAAGAAATTTTGACAAAAGACGCTGGGGTTGGCGTATTGTTTCAGGAAGGCTGATAGTTAATAAACCTTGTCAACTCTGCCTCATTCTTCTAATCACTTTTTACAGTGTGTTTTGGTTTAGTTTTTAATCTCAACAATTCTCTTCTCTCTCTCTCTCTCTCTCTCTCTCTGGCTGTATTTTAGCTTTATGACTGAAAGCCCTCAATGGGAAATACATATCCATGCATCACTTGCAGAAAAGTGAAATGTGTTTCTGCCACTATTTTTTTAGTTCACAGTACATATTCCTTTTTTTTTTTCTTGAAAAGCTTTACTGTAAAACATTACCCTGTCCACATAAATGGAAACCAAAGCTCATTTGTTATGGATACACAAATGTTTTCAAAAGCAGATTCTTTCTTCTAATAAAGAACAGATGCACCCAACTTTGTCTAACTGCTGAATCTAAGGATGAAGCCGCTATGATTCCTGACAAGCTGTAGGACTGTATCCTGTGTTTTAGAAAGTCCAATAGCAGAAATCAATATAGCTGCAATAAATCCAATGATGTTACTTATCATTAGATGTACACCATGTGTCCATGTTCTCAATCTCCTTCTTTAAACCTGGGAAATCTTCCTTATATTAATCAAGTTAATGATGTAAGAAAGTAATATGTGTGTATACATAATTTAGTTGAGATCAGCTTCAGCTGGGTTATATCAATAAATGCCATAAATACAACACTTGTAGATAACAGGACTGCACTTACAGGCAGCAATGAGCATGCTGCAGTAATAGATTCTGTAAACCAAAAATATTACAGACAAATACATGTAAACTGATTTAACACAAAGTAGTAAAATCAATGAAGATGATTTCTTGATTGTGTAATGCATTTATGAATGTGTCAGGTCATTGTGAGTGCTTGAGCTCCAGGACAGCTTAGTGGAATTGATTGTGGTGCCTATATAGAAAAGGGTTTTTTCCTCATCTACAGCTGCAGCAGATTTTATTTTACCCTTTGGTCAGCCTGTGACAAGCCAGCTAAAGTAACAACTACTGCAAATGTGTGCAGCATTGGTGCTACTTTTGGACATCTATAATCAGACCCATAATTTTAGATTGAATATCAAATGAGTTTATCAGTTTAATATACATGCTGCAAATCTGCACCCTGCCAGGCCATTTGGTCCTGCCTGAGCGAGTTTAGTGACTGCTCATAAACACCATGTTATGTGACAAGATGAGCTTTGCTTGCTGCCTTTTTTCCAGAGCCACCATGCAGTTGGAATAAAAAGATCACACTAAAGTGAAAGGGTCGGGCTAAATGTAACTGTAAATTACCCTTTCCCGGAACAACAGGCTTAAACCAATAAGAAGTTTCCTAGATGCGTGTACTTCTGGTGCCACTGAAAATCAAGCTATTAATCTGTCTCTGAAAAAAACAGCTGTTGATCTTCTACTCAGTTGAATAACTAGTTCATACAGATGTTGAGATGTGAAAGACAAAACTCTGAGCGGCAAAGTCAGCACAAGTTGGGTGGAAAATATAGGGAGAACCAAGGGCAATTGTGGAGAAGTGGTGGAGTGGTTTGCTAGAGCATGAAGCAAAAAAATGATCTATCTTTTCATGT
Organism: Ammospiza caudacuta; assembly: GCF_027887145.1. Lineage (NCBI taxonomy): Eukaryota > Metazoa > Chordata > Aves > Passeriformes > Passerellidae > Ammospiza > Ammospiza caudacuta. Next base: position 73,144,840 of record NC_080593.1, on the reverse strand, counting down.
TCACTGTTGAATGTGCACACAGACATTAAAAGATCTGATGGCTGCAATCTGGTCTAACCTTTTATCTCTGAGGAGTGATCTAATAACTCACTCTGGACTGTAGCAGTTATGAGTTATCGCTTCTTTCGCTCGCAAAGATAAATGCAAACATCTCCACAGCTCTTAGCCATTGTGCATTCTGCAATTCTCTGTGTGTGAACAAATAAGCTATGCTATTAAATTAATAACAAAATTTGGCTTCGCTTAAGTTACAGCAGGGGATGTAGGTTTTTTTTTTCTCTCTTTATTAGTAAATGAGAATGTGTAGCCACATGAATGTTAATCACAAGCCACTAAGTGCCTGCTCACATCCTCTGTATGCTGATGCAAATGAGCTGATAGGAAACTGTATATTTTAGACTATAACTTTTTTTTTTGAGAAAAGTAAAAGCCTGTATTTCATACAGGAAAGCAAACTAAATCCCGATTGTTCTTCTGCAGCAAATAGGCAGCAGAAATTTTTCCTGTAAAAAAAATTAAATGGTTAAACCATAAAATGCATTTTTACTACTGTACCAGTAAACTCCACAAAAGTGGTCATGATACCATTTAATGATTGATTTGATGCGTAACATTTGCACATTAGCACATTCAGAGTTTGCTTAGGATCATAAAATAACTGTGTTACTAGGTGTTGCTAACAACCACTCTTTCCTGCACTATTTGATAATATATACCTTCTGTGTATCTCATATGCAGCTAAGCATAAAGGCAAGACTGAGTGGAAAACAGATCACCAAATTCTATCCATTTTTCACACTTCACAGATTGAATTTCACTGCTGTAATAATTCTGATGCATACTGTAATTAGCAAAGACAATCAGTCTTTCTATATATAAAACAAATATCTGTTCTTAGAGTTGAAATGAGGGATTATATTACAAATACATGGCTGGTGAAGTAGTCCTTTCCCCCACACCAGCACATTTCCAGTCTTACCTTCACCCCAAAATACTTCACTAAAGAAGTAAAAATGAAGTGGTTTGGGTTTTAGCCAAAAGGTCTGTCCTCTCAAACACTTTTCTTCATCAGGCATGTTCTTCTTGAATAGAAGTTAATTCAGCTGCAAGTCTACCCCTCAGTCAAAGAGGCAAAATGAGGTAACACAATAAGCACCTCTTTGTGGGGAAGGCAAGGGAGGCTGGCAACGGAGACCTTGGGGTAGTGAAAGGCTGGCTGAGGCTGTGGGAGCATCTCTGGGAGCTCAGGTAATTTCTGTAACTGCTCCTTAGAGCTGGAGCCCTACCAGCTCCTCTCCTCAGCTTCATCCCCCAGCCGCCTCTGCAGGGCAGGAAAAAGTCCCTCTTGCCATGAGGGAGGACTTTTCTGAGCTGTCATGGTTTAACCCCAGCCAATACCTGAGCATCACAAGGCCCCTAGCTCACAAACCCCCAGCAGAATGGAGGGGAGATAATTGGAAGGTTAAAAATGAGAAAACCCATTGAGAAATTAAAAGTTTAAGAATTTTAGTAATAATAGTAGTAATAATGGAAAACAACAAAGAGATACAATAAAACCCCAGAAGGACAAGTGATGAAAATGAGAACTATTGCTCACAACTGACCAATTAATGCTCAGTGAGTCCTTGAGAAGCAGTCCCCCCTGGCCAGCTTTCCCCCTGGTTTTATAGCTAAGCTTGACATGATAAGATAACCAATATCCCTTTAATCAGTTGGGGTCACCTTTTCTGGCTGCATTGCTCTCCAACTTCTTGTGCACCTCCAGTCTCCTTGCTGGGGTGAGACACAGGAAAGGCCTTGACCCTGTAAGCACTGCTGAGCAGTAACTTAACCATGCCTGTGTTGTCAATACTGTGTTCAGCAAAAATGCAAAATATAGGCCTATATCAAGCACTGTAGAGAAAATAAACCACCCCAAAAACACAGTATACTGAGCACACCTGGGAAAGCGAAGGCAAAGAGGATGCTCCTTTTGAGGGATCTTGTTTTATTATTTTATTTTATTTTATTTTATTTTATTTTATTTTATTTTATTTTATTTTATTTTATTTTATTTTATTTTATTTTATTTTATTTTATTTTATTTTATTTTATTTTATTTTATTTTATTTTATTTTAATTCCGTTGATGCCTTTTTGAGGAGGAGGTGCCATTTTACAAACTACTTATACTGGATGAAGCCTAGATGGCTCATCTCTGCATTTTTTCCCCAAGGCCACGTTACTGCACAATTCTCCCACAGGGTTTAGTTGTGCAGCTTGTTCCACTTTCAGAGAGATGACTGATTCTGCTGAAGGTACTGGTGCATAAAATTGGAGTGCCAGGAGGACCAGTAACATCTCTAGGATGAGAATGGACTTTAAAAGTGTAATCAGAATGATTCTTTCGCTTAGCAGACAACTTCCTGCAATACCTCTACTCAACTTTTCACAAGTATCAGGCCATGAACCTTGAAACAGTATAGTAACAAAGACTAGCAATAGGAGTTTTAGCTGCTTAAGCATTAATATTAAAACAGGTGTAAGAAATAAACTTAAATGTCCGCAGAGTTTGCATATTTATAGTCTAAAGTTACAAAACATAACCTGTCTTAAATGGCCAGGGGGAACTGCTTTTAAGCTGTCCCCATTCAACCCAATAGCAAAACTTTCTCTGATGTCTCTGATGTCAGTGGTATAGGATCAGGGCCTGTGTTTTAATACAGGCGCAGCACCTAGCACTCCTTTGGGATTGTTTAAAATGGTATGTAGAAGCTGTAGTGTAGCTTGCCAAAATAAGAGAGCCTGTGGCATTTCCAGTGTGCTGTACTCCTGTACAACTTAAGCCAGCTCAAGGTTTTTCAGAGGTGTGGGGAAGATGAGTTTTGGTGTTATGATGTGTAGGAAAACTGGGGAGGAAATTGTGATTAGGCTGCTGCTTCATGAGAAGCGAGGATGGGACAATGGCAATGGCTTGGAGGACTGGACCAGGAGTGACCTGGTGTTGCTCCCATGCTGGATGTGGGGAGAATGGGTTTCTGTGAGGAGCTACCCCATACCCACCAAGAGTCTTGGCAGTCACAGCAGGGCAAGCCTATTTTCTAATGCAGAAATGACCACTCTCAGCAAGGGTATTTTGTTGTTCTGGGCAATTGCCTGCTCTGCCCAGAGCAAAGCTGACTCTGTATCTGCCTGGATTCTGTCAAGACTGCTTTCCTTCCCATAATGTAATGTATTTAAAGCTTTGGGGATTTGATTGTCATATCTTTTCCAGAAGCTCTTTGATGCACAGCTGCAGTTACACTTCTCCATGCGTCAGACTTTCCAAACATGTAGGGAGAGGTCACACTATGAGCAACCCCATGGAAGAAATGCATCCCTTAATAAGAAACCCAGTAACAAAGTGGAGCCTATTTCCCCGTGGTGTCAGATCTCATGGTCAAGTTCCTCAGCATCTGATAAGGTACCACTTGAAGAAGTCTCTTCAGTGTAAGGAGCCTTTTTTTCCTATCAAGTGTTTCTGCCTTGTTGAATTTTTGTGACGAACAAAAGGTGAAGTTGTCTTGCAACTTTCCCCTCTGTGGAGATGCTAATAGGATTGTTCTTCTCCCAGCCACCTGTTTTCATGGAACTTGTGGGAGCTTAATATCTTTGACAGCAGTTTCAACTCGATTTGACAGCCCAGTGGTTTCAGAAGGTATGGTGGAGGGGTACACAGAGCACACATTTAGGGGAGTGCATAATCTCTGCTGCACAGGGAACCAGGCAAAGTTGTGCTCTTACAGTAACAACATTACAGTTCACCAGAACAAAAGTATGAAAGCTCATATAAAGCAGAATGGAACAAACATGCAGAGCACCATGCAACACCAAAAAAACCTTTCTCCTCTTCTTACAGAACTGCTCTGAATTGGGACTGTACGTTTTTAATCCAGAGAAAATTTTAGGGCTCATGAAATAATTTTAATTGGCATGTTTTCATTCCTTTTCCAACTTTCATCCTCATGTTTTTTAAAGGAGAAAGTGAAGATTGTGTTAATAACATGTTTACCAGTTAAAACTAGGGTTTGAAACTCTTTAAACACCAAGGATCTTTTCAGCAGCCAAAAGCTGAAGGGGAGGGAAGAATTTTTCCATTGGAAGAATTTTAAAAATTAATACTCTTTTTATTATAAAGCAAAATATTTGGAAGAAAATGAGACCACTTTCACAAATATATAAAATAGCTCCCTCTCAATTCTGACTTCAATATTGATTTGAAGGAGTGTGGAGGCTAAACCTGGGCAGGTTTTAAAATGGCCTCAAATGCAATGTAGGATTTTTTGGAATATGTCAGCCAAGCTGTTATGCAGAGTGCAGTAAGGTGCTGTTCAGAGACAGGGAGTTTGCAAGACTGTAATGTGGGACATCCTGAGTGGGTGTCATGCAAGAGGCCAAGGCTGAGTTTCATGGTGTGCCTTTCCAATTTGAAAACACCAAGCAGCTTTTACATTTCTTGTAGTGTTCTCAGCACTGGGTGCACAAGGCTCCAGCTCAACAGGGCTGCAGGTTTGGTAGTGGGCGATGCTGTTGCTGATTGCTTCAATCATACAGATCACTGCTGACTGTGTGATTGGGCTGGAAGCTGTACAGTTAATGGATTAAATGCTTAGCTGTGCTCTCCTCTTTGACCAGATACTGTATTTTATCTTTAGTGCATGGTGCCGTGCTAGCAACAGCGTTCCTATTGAGTTAATTTGGCTGTGAGTGACTTTCACTCATACTTGCGCAGTTCGGCCAATAGCTCCATGAGCTGGTCTCTCATTAATCTTGTCAAATATATCCTAATACCAGTGCATACCAAGTTCTTATAAACTACTGACATCTATATGTCAGCAGAATTGAGTATTTTCTGTGCATATAGGCAAAATTTGGATCTCCTTGAGGTCATATTCACGTTTCACAATACGAATGTAAAAAACACCTCTACAGAAGAAAACTGCTATTGAATTCCTCCTACAAGAAAGAAAAAGTAGCTGAAATATATTATGATCTTCAGTATTTAAACTGCAGATTAAGTAAATTTCCCAGCATATGAATGAAATCATCTCTACTAATAAGAAGAGTGCACTTCTTCAAAATGTAAACTCCACTGCTGGTCTGCAGGGGCATAGCATAAAACAAGACAGAGAAAGTAATTATATGAATAGAGTCAAAGGTTCAGTAAGACTGCAAAAACCTTTGCCTGAACATCTCCAAGTCAATTAACCGCAGCACTAAGTGCCACATACAAGTTGAATAGTTTCCTTTTTTTATAAAAAATATCATACACTGAGCTAGAACACAGTAGAAGTTCCTGCACAATTTGTGGTCAGCATTAGTTTTTTCTGGAGCATGCCCAGCATTGGTAAACATGGGTTCTCCCTCAGAGAAGGAGCAGTTCTGGCTGTAAATCAGCAATCCCATCCAGCTCATTTCACTCAAAGACAAATGACAACAGCACTAGGTTGGGTCAGCCACTACCATTGTTTAGCTAAGTCTTGCAAAACTTCACTGGCAGAGATTCAACAACCTTTACTGCTATCCTGTTCTTCTCCTCTAATTTACTAGTGAAGACCTTCTTCTTATATCATCCTAATTCAATCCTCCCATCCACAATCTGTTACTACCACCTCTTATTATACCATCTACTGACTGAAAGAAGTTTGGGTCAGGCATCTTGGCACCTTCTCTTCAAATACATGGAGGGTCCCATCATATTGCTCCCTACCATTTTCTTCACCAGTTCATTCCACCTCTCCTTGCAGTGCATGTGTCCACGGCCTGTACTCACCAAGGCAGCTGTCTGCCAGGCCATCTCCACTTTCTCCCCTGTATGCTGGCACCACACTCCGTACAGTGGGGTCCCACAACCTTTCTCATATTTATACATATAAACTGGAAAGGTTTTACCTTCTATTGTTACTTCATATTCACATTAAACAAATTGTAATTCATGTCACCAATGAGAATCGTACTGTGAAGGAAAAGAATGGTAAGAGCATGAGGAATATAACAGTTTTCAAATAGACTTAAATCTGTGTAAATGTCCAAGCATTCAGTACTGGTGGAGTCTGCATCACTGACTTGGGAGACAACTAACCACAGTCTGTAAAGTACTGCCCAGGTTTGTTTCTGAGCACTGAACAGTAATGATCTGTACTCTTGAACATTAGGATATCACCTCATGTGCTTTTGCCCCATTTCCAGTCCCCTCAAACAATTCCCAGCCAAGGTTTGGGAATTGGAATTTACCAGAAGATATTCCTAACAGGTGATCTGTGGTCACTGCACCCTAGAGGTGGAGAAAATTTTGTAGCATAAATCTGTGACATCAAGTAGCCCAAGCACATTCAGAGCCTAGGCACAATCCTGGGTGTTTAACTTACTAGTACAGCCATACATGCCTGCCCCATACTCAAGTACCGTGTTCATACAACCAAACTAATTGAGAAATAAATAATTTTTCTTTTATGACTGGAAAAAAATAAGGCCCATGTTACTTGGAATTAAGCACTGATCAATAAAGTTATGCCAAGAAAATAAAACCCAGTTAAGATGCAGCAGAAATCTTACCACTTTCCATAACAGTCTTTACTCCTATCGGCATAATAGTAAAAAAGGGCTCCTGTGATATAGAAATAGGCAAATGTGCTGCTCTTTGCAGAATGTGTTTTTATGTCAGCTCATCTCTTTCATCAGCCCTTTTGCAAAAAAAAAAAAAAAAAAAAAAAAAAAAAGTAAAAGACAAAAAAAAAGAACTTGTTTGGAAAATTTTTAGCTATTTATGGTCTTTGAGCTCTGGATCTCTCTCCATCATATTCTTTCCGTTCACTCCATCCTGCTTCCCCCTTTACCACACCTTGTCCATAGCTCTGCTGCCAAGGGCAGATAGCCTCTGAACTCTCACTTCTGTTTCCTTCTCTGTGCCAGCCATGGCTCCCTCACTGTTTCCACAATGGCATATTTTGAAAGGCTGTGAAGGGGGTTGCTCCATCCTCCCTGAACTCTGATAATCGAAATTGGAAAGGGACCAATTGTGCACCAGGTGTTACTGCAACTATGCTGGAGTTGCACAACTCAACCTCCTGCTGCTGCAGTGACAGCAATGAGCTTTTTAGGTTCCATCATGGATTTCTGTGAGCATATGCAGACAGCTCCCAAACTATTCCTCCTCGCTGAATTTTCATCTATCTTTTCTTCTGTTCTTTTTTCACACTTTCTTTCTTTCAAAGCATTTTTACAAAAATACAGAATAATGTGGATGACATATTGACATTTTCTAAATGTTTATGAGTCAGACAAAACTTCTGCAATTACTGCTTTTTGTCTTGACATAGTTGTAACAAGAAGCTCAGTTCCTGAAAGGTGAAGAGGCATGGTGGTAGCATCCAAGAAGGAATCACAGAGGCAGGTGCATAGATGGAGGAAAATACCACCTTTAACACAGTTCCGTCACAGCAGTCCAAGAAAAAAAAAAAAAATCTATGGAATTTATTCTGTCTGTGGTGTGGCCTGAGAGGAGTTCAGAACTTTCTTCTGCAGAGTGATTTCCTCATCACCTTACTGGTGAAAAGACCTCTGAACAGTTTTTGAAAATCAAGGAAATTGAAAGGCAGTTACCCGATTCTACCATATGCTTAAGCCAAATTAATACATTCCATGGAAATTCAGGTAATCTCTGCACTGAAAGCTACAATTCCCTCTGCTCTATTCCATTTTCCTGCTGTAATGAGTCAGTGTAACGCCTGACTAAAATGTAGTGCAGGAGATGTAGTCAAGGCAGAGACCAACACATTCAAGAGAGTGTGATTTGGAATTACAATGTGCACTAACCTGTCACAACTCAAAGGAGCATCATTAAGTTGTCACTCCACGCAAAAGCCTCACTCCTTGACATATTTAAATGGATGAAAACTTGCAGAGGTCCTCACATTCACTTTTGGCTTTTTTTTTTTGAAAAGCCAAAGCCTGCTTTGCCCTTTCATTGCAATTCAGGATGGAAATGACCTGCATTGGAATGACCTGCAGGAAGGCCTCATATATGAGCATCCCTACTGCTGGGGGTTATCCTACATGGATACATCCCTGCTGCTTGGCCAATGAGTAACCCCAAGTCCTAGTAACCAAATCACTTAAGTGATTCCCTAAAAGTGGTAATTCAGTGGTTCCAGTTTAAAACTTTCTCTTACTTTATATTTGTTCTCAAGGCTTTAAGACAAGATTAATAGTGAGTTCTGCAATGAAGGCATGTGACATGAGGCATGTGTTAGCACCATTCAGGACTGTTGTCACATTCTAACCTGCTTCAGCAAGTGTTGTCACAGCTCTGCAAATGTTAGTAGACAGCTCATCGAGTCAAGAATTTACTTCTAAAACTTCAGGTTTTTATTCTTATTTCTGGTTTATCATTTTTGAAAGAGCAGTATTTGCTCTTTCATCATACAAAGTTCCTCTTTATTTTCTTTTTTCTTAGTTTCAGAGAGCTTCTTACTGGAATTTGATGAGATCAAACTTTCTCCAGAGCTCTTAAATTGGTTGTCACGGTAGTATCTTATTCAGTAACATGCAAATGCAGAAATTCAGTTTTGTTCTCAGCGTGATTGTGTGTGCATGTAAAATATTATATTTTTCAAGCATCTCTCCCATAATCAAGATACACCAGTCAGCATTGTTTATCTGAAAAACTGATTAAGTAGGCTCTCTAGTATACTTCAATTATTAAAAGTTAAGTAGCAATCAATCAAAGATTCTTAGAGGAAGTTGCTTCATTTTAGTCCAAAGTAAACCAATCCCATTCAAGTAAAGAAAGAAATGTTTTCTATTGTGTTTCAAGCACATAGAAGTGATTTTTTTTTTGCTTGTTTGTTTTTTTTCAGTAGAACCAAAACAAAAACATTATTCTGTCATCAGCCCACACTACAGGATCCAAAACATTGTTGAGGTTAATGGGTTTTCAACAGACCCTCAGACATTACTCTCTGGAGTTCACTAGGTGAATTACTAAAATTACATGAATTTTTTGTGATGAAAAGGACATTTATTTAGACAAAGCGTAATAGGTTTAAATAGTGCATTATTTATCAATACAGTACCAGAAAGGAAACAGGATAAAAAACACTAGTGATAATACCCCATAGGATGCACTTTTATATTCTGATCTGGCCAACACCAACTTTAGTTTTTTTGAGAATGCCACGATGTCTTTATTTATGGAGGTTCTCTCTGACTGTAGTGCCTAGTTTGTATCTGGTCATAGATGAGGCTGATAGTGTCACAGCTGGTTGAAGTCATGGTGATGATTACCTGACATAAAGTTTGGCAGTGTTTTATCCTCTAAAAATTAGTTTTGGAAGTTCCTGAGAAAGGTACTAGTGGAAAAGCCTTAAGTATATAAAAGAAATATCAAAAATACAGTGTAAGTGGTGCTGTGTAGGACACAAGATAGAAAAAAAAGTACAGTAAGAAATGCTTTCTTTAACATTCAACATTTAACAATGTTGTGTCCAGCACGGTTAGCAGTACAAGGAAGCAAAAGGCAGGAATTAATTAGGTATTGAGTTCTTCCAATTTCTGCTAAGAAAAACCATTGATTTTTGCCCTGTTTGTTACTGAGAGTAACTTTATAGAGAAGATAACAAAGGGCTACTGCACTTGCCACCCTTCTACTCCTGCTCTCAAAAGTGGGTTTAGCCAAATAAATCTGGGATATATTTGCTTACGTAGGTGTTGCCAAGGCTTTGTTGATTGAACACCTTGGGGTGAGGTGGAGTGGGAACCTCACGCCCTGTGACTGGGCAAGTAAAGAAGGGAAGAGGCAGATGTTGCAGAGCAGCTGAGCATCAGTGACAGAGCTTGCTGGAAGGGAAAATTAAGCACTGGTCTGGGAACCAGCTATAATTTAAAGAGCCTGTTCTACTGAGTCTAACTTGCTGCCTCTAGCAGAGATCTGTACGCAGCAGGCACAACATGCATTCTGTATTTTTCCTAGGATGGATGTGTAGTTTTGAAATTAAGATATTAAAATCTTGCGCTGTGCCTGCAGTGAATAGGGAAAGCATGCTTTTTCACTGAACTATAAATTCCACATAAAATCTCACAATGAACAAAGGAAAAGAGTGGAGATTTAAGTTCATATTGCATCGCTGTTATCCACATCGCTCTTATACAGTGCTGTTATCCATTGTAGGGAGAAAACTATTTAATGCTGGGTTACTGCCTATATCCCTTGTTTAAAAACAGAGGGAAAAGGTGTAGACTAATTCATATAATGCGTTGCTTCAGAGATTAAATTAATTGTGAAATTTCTACTATTTTCAAAAGCAGAGTTGACTCTATCTTTCTGAAAACATGGATGAATGAAGTTTGACTCAAGATCTGTTGTAAAGATTTTGTTTCCACCCTCAAAATCTGTCATTCCACTCTTATGCAGCATAACAAGTTGCTTAATTTTTCTTTTTTTTTTTTTTTTGACATTTAAATTCTCCCAAGGAAATTATCTTAGCATCATATAAAATATGAATCTCAAGCTTCCTTCATCCTTCCTCACAAAAAAGCCACCAACACTTGCAGTATGTCCCAGCTCATTTGAAGCCTAATTCTCAAGTCCAGTTCATTGGCTGGATAATTAAGAGACTGAAAACAGAGTTTCTATGGATCTGAGAACACCAGGGACAGCTCAGTTCCCAATATTTTTCTCAACAAGTTTCAATATGTGGGCTTTAATGACTGAATCAATGTGTTACAGGATAGACATCAAGATGTTAAAGTATTGCTGTATCTGACTTATTTTGCAATGCTTTTCCTTTCCTGTCAGCACAGTTAAGATGACATCGTGCAGTTATTTAGTCATGAACAAAATTTTTTCAGGCCTTTTCCCGTAAGTCTTTTAATGTAAAGAATAATGAAAGTTCACTCATAATATTTTACATATAAATACAGCTAATTCATATTGTGTAGAAAGATGTGTAAAGGGCTCTGGTTCTGAGATTTCTTCTACTTTTACAAAGGAAAACATATCTATAATTAAGCTTATACCATAAAGGACTTTCTTATTGAATTTTTCTTTTGATATGATTGATTTCTTATTGACTCTAGGAAATGGAAACCAGTAAGTAGAGTCTGACATAAAAGAAGTATTTGGGGTCTGCAGTAATACCATTTACTACAGTAGGAGCTAAACTAGAATGTGAATTGCCACCAGCTTCTTCTGCATATGCAAATGGATTTTTTTTCCTCAGGGTCATAATTGCATCCTCTTTGAGGAGAGTAAATAAACACAGCCACTGATTCATCTGTCACTGCAGTGGGGGAGGGTGGGAGGGAATTTGTACATAATTAGGATACCTGGCTGAGAATTTTGGCCTAGGAAACATTCTGAAACGTGTCGGAAAACTAAAGCCTCCCTCTGCTCTTTCACATGGAATAAACATGAGAATAACCTGCAGGTGAGTGGCTTTCTGTGCCAACCTGAAACAAGCATTGGCTCTGCTCCTGTTGCTGTTATTCACTGCTCCAGATGACCAGTGATACTGATGTTGCTGTTCATCTGTGTTGAGCAGCAGTACCACTGCGTGTCAGATGCGCTATAGGTCATAAAATTGCAAAGTGATGGTGGGGATGTTCCAAGTGAATTTTTACCTACTGTATAATTTCATAAAACAATAAACACAAATCTCCTGCATTCATCCTGCAGCATAGTTAATTTGCAGAGCATCAGGTGAAAAATCACTGCAAGTCGCTCACCTAATAATAATAACGGTCAGCCAGAATTGCTAATAAATCAGGCTTAGGCACTCTGAGACAGTCTATCTAGATTATTTATTTTTTCATTACGGGGCTTGATTTTGCAATTTATTATTCCTTTTATTATTTACATTCTACTGGTGCCCATGCTTTGCTCTGTTATGGCCCAAATTAGGCAGAAGATGCACATCCCTGCCCCAGGGATCCCACACCAGCTGTCATGACCCAGTCCATGCTTTGTTCAGTGGTAAATCCTGCACAGGGATGGCAGCTCCAGCCATCTTCCCCCAGCTTGACCCTGCAAGCACATGACACAGGGAACACACACAGGGGCAGAAGTCTGGAGGAGCAGGTACAAATGCTGTGCTGCACCTGGAGGCAGTGAGGCTGCCCCTGGTGGGGCAGGAGCTTGGCTCCCGAGGACTCTTCTCTAAAAGGCATCTCAGGCAGTGTGGCAGTGGCTGCGTTTGGGTAGGCATTTTTCAGCTGAGAAAATCACAGCAAGATGTGGAGCAAAACGCCAGTCATTTCTGTATCTCTGAATTCGTAATGCGCAGAATAAAACGTTAACATGTAACATTTCACTGTTGAAAAAGATGAAAAGAGGCTATTTTCAAATTCCCCAAATGACACGAGTTCTGCAATTAGAAGTAAAGGAACTTCAAAGTCTCCCAAAAACGCTACAATAAGTGTCGTAATGCCTCCAGGGGAGAAGAGCAATAAAGCTGTCATGAGACGCGGATCTTGCTTTGCCTTCCATTTTGTTTCTGGGCTGAAGTGAGCAGTCTGCACAGCAAATACCTGCACGTACAGTCATGGCTCCTCTCAGTCCTGGGTGTCACAGAGATCTTCCCTCTCTCTTCTTGTCTTATTAGAAATAAAATAGGCACTACTGCTTTCACTAACAGCATGGGGTCTAGAAACCAAGCTGGGACAGACTGTGGAGGGAACAATCTATGAAATGTCTTTGGAGACTCACTCCCCCAACCTTTATCTGACAGTACTCAAAATTGCTATTTTCCAAATGCACCTCTAAGCTCTTATTTTTCTATGCTTTTTGTGCAGATAGAGTAAATGGAAATAATTGAGTTGTGAGGAAAGGCTTTCGTTTGGGTGCACCAAGAGGCTTGTAATAAGAACATTAGCACTCTTATTAAAATGTCTTGTTTGTTCATGCCCCAGGGTTTATACAGGGGTATTGCATTTTCATTTTTTTAAAAAAAGAAATCTAAATAAAAATCTAATAGCCAATTTCTGAGCACAGCTGACTAGATGGGAATGTGCTAACCTTAATATATTCTCATTGGAGAATTTTTTTTCTGCTTCAGTCCACAAAGAAGACATTTTTTCATAGATAACACTCGGTTCAAAGGCAGGACCAGTTCCAGAAGTCAAGATTGCTGTTCCCTACTGCACTGCCAGAAGTTTCTGCTGATAAACCTGCCCATCCTAGGTGAACCACTGGAGCCAAGAGGCAGCATGTGAGCTGCCATGTCCCACCCACTGGTGTTGGGGATGTGACCAGTAGTTCCCTAGCTGGTTGTTGTGGCCTTCACCAGACCCATCTGGAGCTTGCCCTGAACCCATTCCCGGGCAGAGGGAAGACAGAAGGACTCTTTCATGGCTTTCCTCTCATCTTCATGTCGCACCATGACCAGTGGAGTCTTGCCTTAGGATGCCACCCATGTGCAGGTGCACCAGTGAGCAACATATTGCAGTGCTCTCATTTGGAGCCTGCATCCCAGCTGCTTTCCCCAGCCTTTCTCTTTGTGGATAAATTGTGTGACTGGAATGTCTCCACAGCTACTGTGTGAGAAAAAACAGTGAGCTGAAGCTCAGTGCCAGCCTGGCTCGTAGCTGAGCAGAGAGCCCTACTGCTTATTAATGGGTTTCCACCAGGCCTCAGCATGTCACACTCAGCTCCAGGGGACCATGGCACTGCGACCTGGATGATACATTTCAGTTTTGCACCAGGCAGGAGGCAGTAATTGGGTGCACCCTCCCTGTGAGCAAGACAGCTGCAAAGATCCACACCTTGAAGTCATAGCAGCTTTCCCACAGTTAGCAGAGATTACGTAAACCCTGAGCCAAAGCCCCCAACATCTATTTCATTTTGAACAGAAGGCTGAAACACAAATGGTGAAATGTTCCAGATTCAGCAACCATGAATACAGGGATGGCATGAACAGTAAAATTAATAGCAGGATCTCGAGTGCTCCTGCCCTGTAAAATAACAAGAACAACAGAAAAAGCTCCTCATATATGCACACGCATTCCTAATTAAACTGCCTAGAATAGAAAGAAGAAAGGCACTCTGGATTGCCTCAGCCACTGAAAGACATTTTGGCCCTCAAACCTTCTCAGTCCAGCCGGGCAGCTGTTGGAGGCTTTGAGCTGCTCTCCTTGGTGGAGGGAATAAGGCAGATGGCCTCAGAGCCTGAGGTGTGTGTGTCCCCACTGGGTCCCCCTTCTCCAGCTCTCCTGTCTAGTGGTCCATGCAGAAACCCCTCTGCCTGCCTCTGCCATGTTCCTAAGTATCTGCTCAAAGTTAAGCTTTCAAGTAGTTTCTATATAAACTGGAAGCTGAGAGTTTTGTGTACAAGTAATTACACAGTAGCTTTATGCTTTGCATGGCCTCTCATCACTTCTATAATTAAAATAAATCAGTAGATATATTTACTGTAAATGTTGAAAATCTGCAAAATAAAAATAAAATCACAGTGAGCTTAATGTACTACATAAATTTGGAAATATGCCCCTTCATATCAAAGTATAAATAAAAGCATTTATGCAAAGTGCAAAGATTATTGGAAATTCTGAGCAACAATGTTCAGATATAGCTGAACAGCAATTTAAATTATATTATTTACAAGATGTGTTTCCCCTAGCATCAAAAAAAGAAATGTAAACCCTCCAAGAAAATCATAAATAGTTTGGATTTGCATCTAATAAATCATGACAGAGCTGAAATACTACAACAGTTTCTCACAATGCATGATTTACTTTGTCAGGGAGAAACTAGTACTTGGCAATTTGTTTATGCTAGGCAGCTGTTTCAGAAAGTCACTAAGAAAGCAAAGGTTATGTTACCTTTCATTTGCTCTGCTGTTTTAGGAGGAATTTATTCCAAATATTGTCCCCTCAGTCTAATCTGTCTATATTCAGAATTAGACTATAAGAACAAAAAAGAAAGAAGGAAAACTTTAGAGAAGTTCTGCAAACTGCACAGTAAAGCGTTTCCCTGAGACAACCACAGATATCTGCAGAAAACCCTTTCAGAGGTTTATTAGGCTTTCAGACAATGACTGTGAGCCTCAGTGCATTTCTGTGTAGCACTTCATTTGATATGTCTTAAGTGCCTCAGCTGCCATTATTTGGCAGGCTTCATTTACCTCAGTGGAGCTAAGCCAGTTCACATCACATGAGCATCTGGCACGTGGTTCTCAGAGTTGCTTGAGACACGCATCGCCTTTTTCTGGGAGGTCAGTAGAAGCAGACAACTTCCCTGAGGAGAGAATATCATGTACATCTGTGGGCAAACCATCACATAAGTATTTAGGTAACTGGTGTCATAAAACACTAAATTTAAAAAAAAATTAAAGAAAGAAAAACAAAAAACAAACAAAACCAAACCAAAACAAATGCAAACAAACAAAACCAAACAGAACAGACACACACACACATCTCAAAAAAAGAATGGCACAAGCCGAGATATATATGTGAACAGACATATAGCAGATTCAAAGAAATTAAATATAAAATATATCAAAGTGGGCACACAGAAACATCGGCGAAACATCCATCTTCCAAACTGACAGAGAAGAATGACTTTATTCTATAATGCTAGAAGTATGATGGACATTGGGATGTAAAGAGAAAATGTTCCATGCGTAAGGAATTTGTGTCCTTCCCTCTCCCAACTTCTGCTATCAGGGAGCTAACTTCTGTCATTTTATATATGGAGTTTTAGGGTAGCTCTTTTTCTTTATTTCTATTGCAAAGTTGTGAAAGCTAGCAAGGAAAAAAAATTGCTGATGTTGACAATAAAAACTTATTAAAAAAAAAAAAAGAAGCTTATTAACATTTCAAACATGTTAAATGAAAAGAAAACAAAGTCACAAAGACCTCTGGGTAAATCCACAGCTGGTGTTAAGCAGCAGAGTGTCACTGAGGTGCACAACGTCTTCTTCTAGTTCAAAGAGAAATTAATTCAGTAAGGCTCTGTAGTTTTATGTCATGTAGGTCAGACAGGATGAATGCTGTGCTACCCTGTGGTTTTATATATAGACTGCAGAGAGTGGCCAAGCTCATCTCCTTTTTTTAAGTAGCATCATTTATTCCCACCGCTGAAACAGATTCCGGGGCTAGACGGACCATTGATCTGACCCAGTCAGATATTCCTTATGTTTTTGTAATCTTATCTATAAATCTTCACCAACCCATACAGGAAAAATTAAAGCCTATGCTTATGAAATATTTATCAAAATGTCTACCTAAGCTGTATCCTTCCTCCTGTATTACACTTCTTCCTTTGCCTATATTTATTTGTTCTGCTCTTCAGTTAAGTTGTAGGCTCCCCAAGGAAGGGTGTATCTTCTGTGTGCTTCCACCAGCATGACTAATACACATACTAATACTTTTGAGCAATAAAACTGAGTAATAAAGATATTGAATTCTCCAGGGCCACCTAGTTTACTTCCCATACTGCAGAATTCCCTAATTTCGAGCCAAGAAAACCAACAGGAAAATTAGTATGTGTCAGAAGAAGTAAACACAGGCAGCATAACCATCGCAGTTGTGCTAAGGGGTGTTTTGGCAGATTGTTGGCTGTAGCTTCAATACGTCAGGGCCTTAGAACTCACTTCCCTCTCTAGGAGACAAATTCAGAAGGTGGCTGTCTTTACTTGACAAAAAACGTGATCATCAACAGGTTTTGTCTATATTAAAGTCAATATGGCTTTGAAATGATCCAAGCCTACTTGGCAGACAGTCCATGTGCAATAGCCAGCTGGAGAAAACTCTAGCCTAGACCTCTGACAGAAAACACCCAAAACACTGCAAGCAGATGTCTATTGATGGCATTACCAGCACTCATATGCCATCAATAGAGGCTTAAAGATGTGTAAAACAGAGAAGGAAGGGAGCAGCTAATTAACAAGGCACAGTTACATTTAGTGACCTGTGTAAGCCCTAGATTTTCTGGACAGGAAAGAAAAATTTAAATCATTACAAATTAGGAACACTCCTATAGAGCTTTTTCTGCAAATATCTCAGAACTTGTCTTGCATAGGCAGGCAACACTGTCAGCACCATGCTGCTGTTCTGACTTGCAGTGCTGGAGCAAGGCTGTGAGCTGGTGTTGCCCCTGAGACCCTCCCCAGCAGAGCACTGAGTAATCTCAGAGCAACAACTCACAGAGGCAGCAGCTCTCATGTGTGGGAGACACAAATGTGCCCAAGAACCGGGCTGTCAAAGAACAGGTAGAGAGAGCACTGGCTGTTGGGTGACCTGTGGATGACATTTCACTGCTGCTCCTGCTGCAGCCTTGCTATCTCTGGGACATAATACATCCATAAGCACAGTCGCTCCCTGCACATCTGTGCCATACAGGCAGTACAGCAACCACCATTCACCAATCTCTTGCTCAGGCATGACTTACAAACTCTAGCAATTTTCTCAAATTAGGGTTTGGGGTTGGGACCTCCCTTGTTCAGCGTGCTGAGCTACAGAAGCTGAAGGGTTCCTACAGACAACTTCTATAGGGATGAAGTGCTGCCTCCCATGACATGGGAGCCTGGAAGAGGAGTAAATAGAAGGCTTCACATCACAGTCTAGCATAACAGCTCAGAGGACCAAGCTTTTGCTGAGTTTTGGGCTGAGAAAGCAGTGAGTGAAAGGGTGCAGCTGGCACACCAGTACACATCTGATGCAGTAGGGGGACAGGAGCCTCGAGCAAAAAGAGTCTGGGAGATAACCCTACACAGCTCTCCAGCTCAGTTTGCAAAAGTTCATACGTCAGAATCCCGAACACCATTTGCTTTCTCGTAGTGCCTGATATTTGCTGAACCAAGTCCTCTATTTGCAGTTGAGTTCTGGGAGCCACAATTTCCCCTAAGGTTTTAAAAACTGATAATCTAGTATTAGATAGGATAGCATTAGATTAGGGAAATACAATCTCATGCTTCAGGGTGTGTGCCAATTTAAAGCCAGAACAGGTAGGGAGGAAGGAAGCTGTGCTGTGAGCGTTTTAAGCCATAAGTATTGCAAGCCTTATCCTAAAACACCTGGTACTGAGTGTTGTCTTGAGACAGGAGGCTGGATGAGAGAAATTAATTCTGGTCTGAGGGCTACTTTTCTCATTGCTTATACACCAGACTTATGATGTTAGACTAGATATTTTTGCGGTCTCTTGGCTTCTTATAGGTTATATAGAATTATGTAAACAATAGCACTATACTCTGATAAAAATGCAAAATAAGAAATAATCAAGCAACCATTTTCAAGAAAGAGCCCTGTAGTGATGTGCTGGCAATCTACTGTGTATCTGAGTATTCCCACAGCAAATATAATATTTGGCACTTAGAGATATTTCAGTGCTAACCTGTGCCCCCAGGTAACTAGAATATGCCCCAAAAGATACTGTACAAAATCATTTTTATCTTCATTCAACACGAATGCCAAAATAGCTTTGTGTGTGAAAGTAGTGTGAAGAAAGATGAGCAAAGGACTTCCAAATAAGTATGAATGAGGATCTTTTTATGTCCAGTTTCCTAGTTAGTGGGAAAGGCCTTGCCATATAGTACAGCACTGCATTTCTTCTACGGTTCCTGCTGTAATAATACCCATGAGCTGTGCACATCTACATATGTATATCATAGAGGCAATATTCCTTCAATGTAATGTGGGTTATGCCTCTTGGTGATACAACACATATGAAAGCTCCACAATTCAGAAACAGCTAAAAGGCTATTTAGCGCATATTACCTGTCTTCATTTCTATGTTACACTCATTTCTGGCAAAATTAAGAGAATCAATTTATTTTTCCCTGGAGTATCTTCTAAAATTATAGGAGTTTTTTACGAGTTTTTCTCCCCAGAACTTCTTTCTGTTCAGCTATTGAGGTGAACAGATAAAACTGAAAATGCATTTGGGCTATACTGATTTTCTACAAACATGACAGTAAAGTAACTAGTTACCTGAGCAAGTGTCCAAAAACTGTGACATTATCTATTTACTGCAGAAATAGATTTCTTCAAAAGACATTTAAAATTTGACACCATATTTTCACAGACACCTAAGAGCTGGAATAAATGCACAGCTTTACTGTTAGTTGGTTTAAGACTCAACTATGTTAACAAGACACTAGACCTAAATTTGATCAGCATATGGATCTGTGACTTCCATATAGAAATAGCAAACAGGCTGTTGGTCTGCACCTCTCTAAATTTACTCTCTGTCTGAACATTGATGAATTTAATGCTCTAAGATTACTTGCAATGGTAGAAGTACCGATGTTAATTTTGCCTTGCAAGTACAGCAACTCACTGATTCAGAAATTAATTAATTGACTAATTAATTAATAAGGTTATGTTACAATTCCCAAGCAGACCCTACAGGAAATTACTTACTTGGAGCACCCACGCACCAAAATCCTATCTGGCCTTTGCCACGTAAGGAGGTGGAAATTTCCACTACTGTAGAAAAAAAAGGCAAGTCCACAAGAAGTACTCCTGATTCTTTTTTTTTTCCCATATAAGGGGAAACAAGTTTGTCTAAAAGGCACTAAGCCAAATTTTTGCTGAACTTCAAACTTTATTAAGCAGTCTTCCTTTGAATTTAATACTGAACCAATGTAGCTATGCGAGTTCAGTATTACAGTATAATATACTGAAATACTATCATCTGCAGGCTTCCCTGATACCAAAGGTCATGTTTATGAAAGATTTTACTCATCCCCTCCTTCACCTAATCCACATTTCTCAATTCTGTTTTGTGAGACTTGGAGAAAATGTGTCACAAGGAATGCCTAATATTTGGGTGAAGATTGGATGATTTTTGTCTCCAAATAAAAAGTGTTAGCTGATAAAATCTGTTCACACATCCCTTAAGAACTGCCTTCCATTATTCATTTGGAAAAGAGAAGATAGTGAATGACTTCATGTCCTCGTGAAACAGGAGCCTGCTTTGGCCAGTGGCAGAATGGCTGTCTCCTGCCCATTGAACTCAGTGAAGCAGTTTTTCTGACTTGAGGAAATGTTTCCTCTGGTGCATTACTACAAAATGTCAAAAAGTGACAAAATCCATAACTAGAAAGTCCAATAAAATTTGTAAATTAAATTACTTAATTTTGAATTTTCTGAAATCTTTAGGTTGGTTTTGACCTTTTTGAAGTGGTTTCTATGTTAGATTGCCCTTTAACATAAATTATCTTCAAATTAAGGACATTTTGAACAAAATAGTAGTATGCATCATTACGACAATATTGAAACAGATATAACATTAAAAGGCCCATTTGCTCATTCATTCACTTACTTGTTTTTGCTGTGAACAACTGAAAGTGAGTCAACAAACTTTTTCATTGAAAAGATCCTGAATTTAAAGACTCTAGGTACGATAACTGGTATATAAATTAATTTGATGCTCCAATTCAGATACTGATTGATCTGTCCATAGTTGTTAAGGAACTGTGAAATGCAAAATTTCAGTTTCATGTACCTGGCTGAATGAAAATCCTAACCAAGGAGATCACGCCATATTGAAAAAAAACCCACAGTACATAGATGTTTTCTAACTCCTCTGCCTTATGTCTCTCACTGTGAATCTGTCATTGTGATCTAATTACCAAAAATGTTACAAAATTATAGGCATTTACTTTATTCACTTTATTAAAACTTGTTAAAACTTATGTCTTTACATTACTGTTGCTGTCATCTTCATCTTTTGTGCCCATAATCAAGTAAACCCTAAACTCTCTTCAAATATTATCTTGTGCTTATTTAGACATCAGTCCCTTGGCCAGTGACTCTATTAATATGGCAGATATGCTTTAGAAATACTTTATACATCCTTTGAAAAACCAAAGTCTCAGCCTATAAATAAGTAGTGGCTATGTATTGTAAGCAGTGTACTAGGTTGCACAGTATTCAGCAAAATGAATTTGTTGTCTTTGAGAAGCTGAGACTTCAACATATCAATTCATAAAATACAAAGAACACTATGAAAGTAATCTCAAAGAGCACTGGGAAAATTCTATTACTTTATAAAATCAGAATTCATTTCTGTGTTGAAGCTAACCATGTGAGTCTCATTAAAATATTCAAAATGGAGTTTACCTAATTTCATCCTGGGTGTGTTTCTATCAAAGTCCATACTTCTTTTGATTGAAAATATAGTAATATTTGAGAACAGTGTTCATTTCTATGACACTTTTAGCAGTCTTCAGGATGTATGATCTTATTCTTGCAGTAATCCTTTTCCCATTTAGCCACCCAACATTTCTTTTGTTTCTTTTATTCCTTCCACATTTTAAGGGTCTGGCACACAAAAAGCCTTTTGGTAACTTATACTTTATTTATATTTAACCTGTTGATTTCAGCTGAGGAATCTGGCCTTTATTGCCACAAATATGGAAAATAATTCATTACACGCATTATCATTTTGTACAGCTGGGTCTGGTAGCTGTTCAGAACAGAAACAGCTCTTTTTGCTCTTCAGCATACTAGGGCATTTCTGAATACTTTGAAAGATGCCATGCCTTGTACTTCCAGTAGTTAAAAATTTGAAGTGTAAGTGTGTAATTAATAGTGTCAAAAACAGGGAAAGGCATATGGTTGATTTTTTTCTTCCTATAGAAATGAAAGCTTTCATTTCTGAAAGAAGATTCCAGACCAAAGGAATGCCCTCTGCTTGTTACCTTGATAGTCAGGAGACATGAATAGTATTATTGATGCACAAACACAAAAGACTGGAAGCTTATAACTCTGTTTCTGTTTGATTAAAGACCTGCAGGAGATTCTTGGTGGCAGTGGGCAGAGGGTGTTTCTGACAAAAGGGAGTAGAAATGAAAAGTGACCTTTCCTGTCAAAAATGACACTGCAACAACTTTGGGGCTCAATTTCCCTGCAACTGCCTCTTTTGTCTTCCCACCTCACAATTCTGTACTTTTGGATGCTTTGTTTCTTATTAATGTACCAAAGTCCAAAATTTTTAGCCTGCCAAGAAAAACCTAACCTTTTCTTTCTACCAACAATCTTTCTGATAAAAAAGATGTTCTTCTATTCCTGCCTTTCCTTTCCCTCAGATATCAGAGTGCTATGCCCTCCCTCTCCCTGCTCCCAGAGTGTTCATGAACTTCAAAATAGCCTGAAAAAGACAAACTGGATAGCTGCATTTTCCTTGGGTAAGTTTTCCCTTCACTCCCCAGCACAGCCAACAAAGTAGCCCTTATGGCATCAGGCAGAGCACAGGGTGTGAATCACTCAGAGGGCTCCTGAGCTGGTAGCAGCAGCCTGTTATACCCTGGGAGCATCGCAGATACCACTTCAATCACAAAAAATCACCAGAAGTTGCCACCAGAAGGCCAGAGGGAGAAAAACACAAAAGAAATTATTTGGCTGCAATTTACCACCTACAGATATACCTGTATGATTTCTGAGTGCCAGGAAAGTAGACTAGCACTTGACAAGTAATAATTTTGTTAGACACAGGTGCTATAATAGAACATGAAATCAGAGTCTTTATTTTCTTTGGCACTGTTTTCATTTATCCTTCCTCCTTTTGCTCTTCACACATTGCTCAAAATGGTAATAGTAATGCTCATTGGTAACGTATTCCAAGGATTAATGGTGCTGAGTATTGCCCTCATTTAATAAGTGGGCAGGCCAGGATATGTCAGCTATGATACAGCACTGTAATTGTGCCACAGACACCTTTAAACTCTCCTGGCTTTAGTCTGCATGTTGCTCCTAACCTCAGAAATGTAGTGCAATACTGGAGTCATCCAATCTCTACTTCATATCATTTCACTGCTCAATATACATAACATAAACAACCATATCAAATCAGAAACCCTGATATAGCTGCCCTAATGGAGTAATTTAACCTTTCTCTTAGACAAATATTTCAAAACATCAGTAAAACTACCGTCATTCCCATGCCCTTAACCATCTCCTTTTTTTACCTCTTTTGATTATCTTGCTGTGGTATGGTTGACATCCAAAACCTTCCACTTATAAACCCCAATGTGAAGTGCTCTATAGGTTATCTTGCTAAAGCTTCTGGGTCACTGTCTTGGTAATTTCACTTGTTCCAAAAAGCAAAAGCCTCATAAATCTCTGGTGGCACGATCACCATCTTGCAGCATGTGATGGCCACAGGTTGAACCTCATGTAATTGCTACTGCTCTTCACCACTGGTCATTGTGGAGGAATATAATGGACTTTTTTTTAAAAAATAAAGTAAGAATTCCCAAATTGAAACTTTTATATTCCATTGCTGCTGGACTGCAAAGGCAGCAACACTGCCTGAGATGAATAACAAAAGACAGTGTAACAAATTAATACAAATGAAGTCATTGCTGAGCGACTCCATCTGCTTTGGAAATGAGGCTCGGACTTTCCAAAACGTGGCTGTGATCCAGATAATTAGGCTTAACTCCAAATGAAGCCACACAGGTAACTTACAGCTTCATTAACTCTCTTCAGGAAGGCAGGCATCCAAGAACTAACCTTAATAGAGCAGCATATGATCCATTGACAATCTGTTTGATATTAAAATATGAACTTTGGTTTTACTATGTTACATCAGTATTAGGCCAATAACATATGCAGAGCAAAATGTTAGGGATTGGACATGATGATGTATCCTGCATTACACACCAGCCACTACATCCAGAGAACAGGGATCGTAATTTTTTGTTTACAAGGTTTAATCAAAATACATTAATAATCTACCATATCTAAGCAAGGCACATAAGGTGTCTGCAAGTGTCTTTCCTCTGTAATCAACAGGAGGATTATTAGGTAATAACAAATGTTATTCATCTTCATAATGGCTAAATGACAGCCTGCTTAAAAAAAACAAATGACTACTATTCATCAACTATTACAGGGTGAATATGACCTTCACGTACTTTAAGCAAACAAGTCATCTTTCCAAAGACTTCCCTAGTTCTTTAATTGATAATGATGAGATGCTTTATCTGTGCAGAGAAAAAAAAGAGCTCTAGTTATACCATTTATTTTAGTCTTGGAGGCATTTTATATAGCCCTCTGTCAGAAAAGATACTGAGATATAATACCGATTTTTTCATCAATAATAAATTAATGCATAATTAAAGTGGTTAGTGATGTGCATAATGAACTCCTGTGAGATGCTTTCCTTTAATGTCTATCAGTTTTCTGCCTGTTTTTTTTCTGTTGACATGATGCTGCTTTAATGTAACAGAACTGGAGAAAATTGGCCTGAAAGAAACCTCTGGAAGTTCTCTCATAAATCTGTCTGTTCCATCCCTGACAGAAGTCTCTCTTACTGCTTCTTGAAAACCTCCAGTGCTGACAATTCCTTCCCCAGGAAAACCAGTTCCAATCTTTGTTTCTAGACATACTTTCATCAAATCTAACCTGAATCTGCCTTCTTGTTATTTCAGCCCAAGTGGGCTGCAGAATAGGACTTGGAATTTTCAGTCTCAAGCTCTTCTATAGACCAAATCTTTCCTTCTAATAAAGTTTCTTTGAGCCTGAATAGAATAAAGCATGTGCAATAGCTTACATACATCAGTGGTCAGACTGATGATGATGGACACCTAAACAAGGGCCACAGTAACACAGTAAAACCTGTCATTCTGCCTAGCAGAATCTTTGTACAAAGACTTTTCTCATCATCTAGGTAGTTTTGCAATTTAGGTTGCTCTGATCCTAGCTAATAATGGTTTACAGGAGTTCTGGCCTTTTGCAGATACTCACAGCCATAAATGTATCTGTGTCTCTGTGTCTGTGTATCTGTGTTAAAGTAATGCACAGTGGTTACGCCTTCTAGTGAGGTAAATTAGGATGCTCTTTTGTGAACATTATCTACAGACAAAGAAAAAAACACAGTAACTGCCATGCTTGCTTCTGCAGTCTGAAAGATGCTGCCTTTGCCAAGTCACAGCCATATTTGATTCATTTGCCATACAATTTACACCCACAGGAACTGAAATGGGGTGGAATTAGCAGCTTTCTACTACCTCTTGTTTCTCTCACTGTACTACGGGTGTTGCAAATAAAATTTCATTTGCCAGATATGCTCAAAGCAGGAAAAAAGTGATGCTAACATTGGTGGAGATCATTTTAGTAATCTTAGACAATTACTTGGACTGAAGAGTGCTGTGCATTAGAAGGAACATTTTTGCCGTGCTCCATAAAAAGCAATCCAGTACTAAAAAAAGTGTATTATTGGTTTTACTTAGTTCTCATATTAATTATAGCAGAGCATAATGCTCGATGTCAAAACTCTGTTGTTCATTTTAAGGGAAAACAGTGATCCACATCATTCCAACTTGGTCTGGTATGCTCTAGTATCTGGCTGTTCCTGCAAATCAGTGTGTAGTTATTCTTCACTGACTTCTCCTTATTCAGGGACAAAATGCAGGAATTGATTTTTATTTTTTTTTTACCATGCTTATTTAATTATCCCCATGAGTCATCCAATAACTGAATAAATACTGCCATAACCAAAAGTAAATGTTATCTTTTTTATTTTCCTGGGTACACGTATGTCAAAATGCATAATTGTGTCAGAGATGTGTGCACACATACACACACACACAAATAGCATGTTTCTTATAAATACATATATTATAAATTTCTTCTGATCATTTTCCCTTTTTAACAAAGGGGTATGTGACAAAAATTAACTGAAGACTGCTCATTAGATTTTATTAATAGCTTTCTGATTATCTGATTCAAGCTAACTAGGCACAGCAGCAGCAGGTAGATGGCTTGATGTTCTCAGTAACAGTCAACACACGGTCTACATCTAAAACTACTATTTGCTCTATAAGGAACATACCAGTTGTACCTTCAGCCTTAAAGAGACTATTTGTTGAAGTTATCAAGATTACATCTTAGAATATCAGTGCTTTCCTGCCTGTGACAAATTTGAGAAAATCTGGAGACTGTGGGAGAGGAAGTTGAAAGGGAACATTGTCTGAGATTTTATTTTCTGAGCTTTCTTCTTCCAACTCACTCCCCTTTTTGGAGTATTTGCAATCAAACTGCCTGTGTTTTCTATATTTATTGCTTGTGTTGTGATTTTGTGTCCATTAGTCTTCTACATTAAATTAGAGAATTATCAGTGTGTTTTCAGTCTGAAAGCTCTGCCTTTCTTGTTATAATTGTGAATTTCAGAGTGGCAGATAATATTGAACAGGAGCCTGTTTTCCTAATCTGTCTTCAAGGCCAATCATTTGTTAAATAAACTGCTAACAGTATAAAACTAATGTTATTCATCTCTCTATATATTATTTTTTGGAAACGAGATGACTACAGGACAAAGACTGCAAGAACATTTGTAACTACAGGGTCACAAGCTGAGGTCTAGCACACCAGAGTTCATGTACTGCTTTGCGCCAAGGATTCCAGATTAGGAAGAGCTCTAACAAAGCCAGAGGATTGCATTCCTGGTGACCAGACAGGGTCTGGATAGATTGCAACACCAGGGATGGCTAAAATGGGAGGAGTTCCTGTGTAAATGAACATAAGTGAGGTATCCCTGGGGCTCTTGCCAGCAGAGCACAGACAGGACAAGATGCTGCATGAACCTGTCATGGCTGCAGGCTGAACAGTGATGAACCTGATATGCCTGGGCTAAAAGTGAAGGGGCACGAGAGTTTTGGGAATTGAGGAGTCTTGGCCTCTCCCACCAGCTCCCCAGGAAGGAGATGGATGGCACTGGGAGATGAGTGAGCGGCAGGCATCAATGCTGAAATACAACAGGTGGGAGTCAGGAACTGTGAATGCTGTCCCTGTCCCTGTGACTCAAGTTTCCTCCAGTTTGTTTCTGTTCTGCACAGGGCTCGTGACAGTCACATCTGAGCTCTCAGCAGACAAATAAATCTGCCCTCCCGTATTCCCCTCCAGTTTCCTGCCCTAACATTTTTTTCTGACATACTACAGCCAGCTAAGGAGGGACCAGTCTTCTCTTCAGAAAGGGCTGCATTTTGGTAAAGGATGTAGTGTGTGTTGTAATTTGAAATCAATGATGCACTAGGAAGTGGGGAAATGGCACTGCATAAATCAGTCAGCTATCGATATTATGCTTGTTGCTTAATAGCGTAATTTCAAAAGCAAGCTCTCTGCAGACAATACCTTTAGTGTCAAGGCAATTGTTTAAAACAGAAGGTTGTAAGAGGGCTTGAGCTTTTCCAAGATCAGCTGAGTAGTCCTCAAAAATTTTTGTAAGGTTTGTAAAGGCAGACAGAAAAGTATTTGTTCCTTTACTTTTGGATTCATTCAGGATTTTGTATTAAAGATCAGTGTCATTCCATATGTAAGGCAGAAGATCTCAAGTGATTTCTGTGGCTAGATGGAAAATCATACTTGGGCCCATCAAAAAAGAAAAACATAAGTTCAAGTACAACCAAGTCACAAGAATTTAAGCAAAGTTTGATGAGTACCTCCTATGTGAAAACCTACATGTAGATATTATAATGCAAACATCATCATTAATTGCAGTTAACAGAAATACTTAAACAAGCACAGTTGCTGAAGATTCCTACTCTCATTGAACCAAATCTTGTTGATTATAGGTATTCTTGATTCAGTCCATTGGGAGCATTTCCAGTATGAGCCCTGCAGTCTGTGTATTGCCTACCTCCAATCAAAAAAACTATTAAAGCCATAGATTGTTTTTCCCCCAGATATATCTGGCATTTTAAAAAAGGAAGAATACACAAGTCCTTACCAATACCAGTGCCTGGGATATGAACTGTAAGAGAGAATTTTGATGATCAATGGCCTTTCCAGAGCTAAACAGACCAAAACTCTGCATTTCATATGACCCATTTAAAGACAGATCTATTGAAAAATATTTTAAATGAGTGAAAACATATTACATTTCCAATGTACCTTCTTTTTCACTGTGTCACTTGAAGCAGATTTTTAAATGGTCCTCTATTATGCTGGCCCAATAAGATGTGAGAGCAAATGTCTGATTTAAATGTCTGATTTGTCAATACAGTTCTTGTTTGCATAGTTCTTCTACAAATCATATAGGTATCTGTTAACCCTATTTGTGCCTGCCATTTAAGGGTACTTCAGAAAACAAGGTCTGTTTGCCATTTTTCAGTATGTTTACATGCCTCATAGTCTTTCTTATAGCTTTCCCTAGATATGGAGGCAGTTCATGGAGATAAAATCTTATGATCTATGATAAAACCATAGAATCACAGACTGATTTGTGTTGGAAGGGACCTTAAAGATCATCTAGTCCCAATGCCCTTGCTGGGGGCAGGGACAGTTTTCACTAGACTGGTTTGCTCAGAGCTCCATCCAGCCTGGCCTTGAACAGTACCGAATTAGCCTCAAAAAGTAAGAGGAAAGGAAGAGATTATTTTTATATTGGCCCATGCTGACTGGCAGCACAAAATGTACCACAGATCTTTCAAAAGCTTCCAGAGAGGTGCGTTTGGGAGTGTTGTCTAAGGATTCTTTTTGACAACAACAACAAAAGAAAAAAATAAAGATATTTTAAAAAGAGTAATTTGTTATGTCTATTCTCTATGAATTGTCTACAGAGGTGTTATTTCACTGCAGATAGTGTATGCTCCAAGCTCTAGTTGTTTCCACCGAGCATGTTTGGTCTGGAAGCAATATTAATTAGGCAGACCAAGTGGACTAACCTGCTTACATCATTGCTAGTGTAAAGGTCTCTATCCTCCATGGCAACAACATCAGTCTCTTCTATTGTTTCTCCTGTTGTGTCATTGTATGCCTCTGAAACCTTACTTACACTAAACTGCCTGGGGTTTATCCAAGCTAACACACTCCCATTCTCCCTCCCATGTAAGCCTGGGTAGTGAAAGAGTTACCTCTGATACCTTCAGATGCCACAGAAAAACCACTGGATGCTGGACATTTTTTTGGGGCAAATCAAAGACTGTTTTTTCCCAGGGCAAAGATGAAACACTCCATTGTAATATCTGGATAAAACAACTTGACTTTTTATTCTAGAAAATAAGCCCCATGATATTGAAATAATAGCTGAAGGTTTTTTACTTCACTCCCACAACAGAACAGTAACTCTGTGTGATCAAGTAGTACACAATTTGCTTTGTGCTTCAATTCCAAAGAAACAGCACCATCAGCATCATTCTCCCTCCTTTCCCCCATAACTGCAAATAGTATTAGCAGATTCTGTGATCAGAATGTGGCAGTCCTTTATGATCTTCCTCCATCTAGTCTGGGATTTCTGTCCAACACTGGGAGCATGTAGCACTAGAAATATCCTTTCAGTTCTGGCCATAGCCAGCCTGTTCACCTAGTTACATGGAAGACTAGCTAGGGAAGAGCACTCAGAGCTTTCTCAGGGCTTCTGACAGCAACCGGGTGAACAATTTACATCCCACATCTAGGTGTGCCTTGTTCTCCTTTCAAAATGCAGTTTGGGCAAACAGCTTAATCTGATTTCTTCTTTTAAAGCAGAGTTGATTAACATAGAGCCACACACGGTTTAGAACTCTGCTTGTTTAACCTGGCTGTAAAATGACATCCTTTTTTCTGGAGAGTGACACACACGACCCTAATTAAGCTGCTCTAGTTGGATACACAGTCAGTGGAAATTGTCCTCAGCTCAAGTGAGATTCTTACAGCCAAAGCTCAGGTTTTGTTGATGGCTGCATAGGCCTTTCCAGGAATGAGCAGACTCCTGGTAGGATGGGCCAGGTGTTCAAAAAGGATGGAAGGAGGGTGCCCATGACCATGCAAAACTCCATGAGAGCTAAGAAATGGCAGGCATGGGCAAATAAATGTTTGTGTGTATGCAGCAAAGGCATTGCAAGCTTTGCTCACCCCTGCTAATTCAGGTCTGCACAGTGCTCCACAATGGGCCCCAGGGGCCATTAACATCGTTTGCTGCTGTGTCTTACACGTAGGGAGGAAACCTGTGGGCCATACCCGATCTATTACACCATTATGTGACACAAGGTTTTACCTCCTGTCTAGTCAGTGGCTTTCCCACAGGAGCTCAAGCCAAAACTGATCTCATTTGCATAAGGGAAAGTCATCCCAGTGAGTGCTGCACGTGATACTAGAACTGGTGCTGCGGTATTTCTCAACTGAAAGAAAGAAAAAAAAGGTGGGCATTCACATTCAGTTGCTTTTGAAAATCATTTTTAAATGCAACATTATGAAAGTCAGTAATGGGCTTGGAAAAAAAAGGGCAAAGCTAATTAAATTAAATTTTATTTATTTGTTTATTTTTTTATTCTCAAGGTTTATTTTTTTTTCTCAAAGTACTTGTTTAATATTAAATGAGTTATTAAAAATAACTATGGACAATAAATGGACAAAAAAGAATAGATCAGGTGGACTGAAAATTAAAGTGAAACTTAAATATTAATATTAATGGAGTTTTTTCTCAGCTGGTCATAAACTTCTTTCTACAACATTTCCTGTCAGAAAATGTTATTTCATCAGAACAAAGCAATCTCTGTGGGAATATGTCAATTATGACAAACTAGGGGGGAGGGCCAGTGAATGACTCATTTAGTGGTACCAAAATATTTTATTTTGAAGTGTTTTTGAGCATTTTCAGCATGTTGCTTCTTTTAATTATAATAATTTGATAGTCTGGTTTAAAAGTGAAGATTGGAATAAAACATTCAAGCATTATAAAACAGGTCTTTCCAGACTTTCTAAAAGTATCTTTAAAGATTGTATTTTATTTCACATTCTTCACATTCAAAATTACATTTGGGAAAATTATGTCATAATTTAGGACAAAAATGTCTCAGGTCATAATTCTTAAAAAGGGAACTTTCAAAATTCACAGGGCTTTACTTAATATCTGTTCATATCTTTTGCCTCATTATTTATTTTAGGTGGCTTCACATTTGTCTCAGGAGACGACATAAAGGAAATCAGAGATGTTGTGTATTATTTTTGTTGAAAAACGTCTTCATTTAAGATATTTCCTCCCTTTCTTTTTTCACTGATACCCCATTCCTGCTTCATTCTCACCCCATCTCCCCCTTGTAATGTAAACCACAGCAAAAAAATAATTTGGTGGTTTAACCAGAACACAATAAAAAATGGGTAGGGGTCTTGGAGTGTTTTTAAAGTCTATTTCACAAAGTACTGGGATTCAATGCAGATAATTTTGATAATTATACTTATAATGCAACCATAAGAGAGGTGTCAGAAGTCCCTGCAAAAGACGCAGAGGCCAGGAGCAAAAGGAGTGAGGAAGGAGAAAGGAACCAGACAACTCTTCTGCCAGCCTCAGTACTGGAGCAAACATGTTGTGGACTTCTGCAAAGGCTCAGATCCATCCACAAGGATGAGCCATGGAGTGACTTTTTGACCAGCTTGTTTAAACAAATTAATCTCATTAAGTACACATGGGCAGCAGTGGGGTCATTTCATCGGCATGAGGTGTAACAGTGAAGTTGCTTAAACTCTGAAGGCTCCTGCCTGTAGTCTAAGCTTCCAGTACTTCCAAGACAGCTGTATACACTGTTTACACATAAAATATACCCCTACACTACACATGACATCGGTATCATGGTTAAAAATAGGCACTTTGTGTCTTCTTACAGATGACTGAATAGACACCTAAGCAGGTTGGGATTTGGTATGAGGACTCTTGGTTCAATGTATTCAAAATCAATACTAACTGAGAGTTATTACCTTTGGGTGGCCTATGCAAAATGAATGGTGGTTCTAGCCTAATTTCTAGTTGACAGATGTCTGTGCCATCAAAAAAATCCCATCATTGCATTTGGCATTCTTCACACAAGCCTCAACACAGAAGCCAAAGACAGACTGGGCACAGAGGTGGAATTAATCTCTTGTGAAAGGCGTCTAGTTGGTCCTTCCAAAACAGAAATAAAACAGATTATGGAGGCAGTTTGAGGAGTACTGAAATGTTAGTTCTTGTAGTTGGCTCCTCCCTGTGAATAAAAAGAGGGCAGAATTTTCATGGTTTTTATCCAGCATCTTTTCACAAGCACCAAATTGACTTTTGCAGGGGAAAAGATATAAGAGGCTTATTTGTGCTACCAAGTTAAGATTGTGTCATCAGTGTCTCTCTTAAAAACCCCACCAAGCCATAAGAATTTAATCTGGGCTAAAAGCTGGCAGAACCGTTCTCAGCCCTCAAGTATGTTTTAAACCCCATTAACAAATATGTGTTAGGCCATGTTAGGCCACTTATAAGCTAAAACACTCAAGGCTAAATAACAATAATAGAAAAAGTCCTTTCATCTTAATGTGGAATGCAAAGAGGAAATCAAATGTCAAATATTATATGGCCTAAAAAATATTCTTGTGTCTGTGCATCAAATGAGAAAGCTTTGACAAGTCTTTCTGATTAAGTCTCAGGATTATTGAATGGTTCTTTTTGCTTGAACTGTTGGGAATATGTTATCAGCAGGTCCTGAAGACAGATCACAGAGAACTTTAAAATATGTGAGTGATAACGTTTTGAAATAGCTGCAGAACTTTACTGCCATGAAGAAAAAATATGTAGATTTGGCTTACTCCCAATGGGAAGATGAGCTGCATAGTTTTGTGCAGCTTGAAGGCGTTAAATTTGCCTGGTGGGAAGACCAGTTAAAAGAGAATTACAGCAGTTTAAGCATGAAAAATAAGAGCAGGCTGCACATCAGCACTCTCAGTTCTCAAGAATATATTGTTAACCTTAATTCTTGTTTGCATTTCTCAACTGAAAAAAAGAAAGAAAATGGATGATTTTAAGAAAAAAATTATCATCTCATTTGTGCATTAGAAAAACACAGTTTTTTTCAACATTCATCTTTCAAGACATCATGAGCCTGAAAAGGGATAGATATTGTCCTCAAAAATCTTATCAGATAAATGCTTTTAAATGGCATATAAAGGGCTGGATCTGAAATCCACTTTAGGCTACTTTAAGCTCTGGACCTTGTGATGCCTCTCATCTGCTGTGGCCCTTTGCTCTCTGCCTTGATGTCAGAAGAATGAGTCCAGATGTGAACCGGGCTGAAACCCAGTATGCAGAGAGCTGCTGTCTTCTCTACATTGATCCCAGCACAAGCAACTAGGAATGCAGAAACACAGAGCTTGATGTGGACAGCATCGCATCAGACATTTAAGTTTGCCAAAAGTGAATGGACATTGTGCACAAAACAGTTTTAAGCCATGTGACCCAGGAAAAAGCACTTCTCACCAAAAACATTAAACACACTTCAAGTTCCTTAATCATAAATGGTTCTGTTCTGTGTATGTTAAAGAGACAAAAATCCTACACAAGATACTTCAGGGAGCCATGGCACTTTTATGGGAAATATGCTAGATAAGCTAATATATTTTTTTTTCTATCTCTAAATAGCATGGAGCTAAACTGCAGATAAAAATAACAATCTGGGAGCACGGCGTGTTGATAGGAGTGTTAGTGCAGAAATACTAATATTCCACTCACAGTTTCCAGAGATCATACAGTCTTAAATAAGAACTCATAGCCCAAAATCTGATTTACACAAGTGTCTCTAGTAGATCAAATAATCCCTAGATGAGCTACCTAAGTAGTCAGTAAAAAGAAGGAGAGTACTTCATCCTGATTTAGCTCCTAGCTCGAGTGCTGCTTCAAGAGGCTGCTCCACAGTGATTGCACAGTGAAAGGGACATGGTTCTCTGGTGCCCAGTTGGTGAGAGCCAGGGTCTGGCCAAGAGTCACTGAACAATGAGTGAGCTTTTTGCTCAACAATGGCTCTTTGCTCCCTAAGCAAACACAGAGTTTACAGAGGCTAAACTGCACTTTTGGGGTCACTTTATTAAGCCTTATATATGATATACAGGCACAATATACACATATGTTTTGTATCTGGGGGGAAATATTTGCAACCCTCTGTTCTGGGTGCAGGTGCATTGGTGCTGGCAGACACACACCTGCAGCCCCAGGACATAAACCAGTGGGACAGGTGGACATACCTTGTGGGAAGTGGTAGCCCATGGGGAGCCCACAGTGGGGCAGGTTTTTCCTGAAGGACCGCAGCTAGTGGGAATGCCCCAGGCTGGAGCAGGGAAACAGCATGAGGAGGGAGTGGCAGAGAGGAGCTGTCATGGAGTGACTGCAGGCCCCCATTCCATTGCACAGCTTAGGGCAGGTGGTAGAGAAGTCAGGAGTGAAGAGTAAAGTTCAGCCTGGAAAAATGAAAGGGTGCTTTGGTGCTTTTTTGTTTTGTTTATCAACCCAACTTTATTTTAATTGGCAACAAATTAAATTTTCCAAGGTGGAGTCTGTTTTGCCCATGACAGTAATTGGCGAGAGAACTCTGTGACCCATGAGTTTTTCCATCCTATTTTCTCTGTTGGAGAGGGGAGTGAGTGAGCAGCTGGGTGGGCATCTGGCAGCTGGCCAAGGTTAACCACAATCTCACAGCAACAAATGAATTGCCAGAACTCCAATGTGTACCTTGTTGACTGTGGTATTTAACCACAGAAGAGAAAGCTGCTTATTGTCTCAAATTACCTATGAGAATTTGATTATGGTATGACATTCAGCATTTATGAGCCAGAGAGGCATCAGCTGCAGAATATCAACCCTGGAAAGAGAGCTCTTCTGAAACGTGCCAAATAATGTGGGATCAGGCAGGAAGGCTCCTGCCAGACACTGTCACAGAGACACTGCTCTGAGGAGGCAGTTCCTTCATCCCAGAGTGAGGTACAAAGTGAAGATTTGGTCTTGTCCCTGTGCAAGTGTCCCCAAGAAGCAGCTACAAAAAAAGCTGCTCCTTTAGCCCAACAGGCTGTAGAGTCCTGTGCCACATCCATTGGGACAGGAGAATGCTTCTTTGACAAGGTGGAACTCTACCATGAAAAATGTGTAATGTTTCTTACTTTATATTTTTAGAAAATAGAACAATTTACCAACATTTACAGTTCTGGTGTTGTAATGTCCTCATGTGCACACAGCTAGTGAGAGGTATGTCTCTCCTCTTCAATTGCTTTTCTGTATTGTGAAGGCATGAGGTTCCCTATGCCAGTTCCCTGCCCTCTTGAGACATCAGGGACAAAAGCAGAATTTCATTGTAATTGAGTTTTAGACCTCTCTGCTATAGGGAGTGCATAGCTCTTTGAATTTATCTCTACCCAAGGAAAACATTTCATTTTTTGAAAAATGCTAATATGTTGCATAGTCTAACTAAAGATTTTAGTATGCTTGCTAATATAATAGCCCTTGTGCACCTTGTGCTCACTGTGATTTAAAAGGTTTTCATTGGGAAAGATCTGACTGCTGGTGAGAAACCAAAAAAGCACCCCTAATCCCCCCCCCCAATCCCTAAGTAATCCTATTTCTCAGTGAGGTTTGCTTTTTTTATGAAGTGTTGATTAAGCAAGGTGTTTAACTGTGTCAGTCAGTTTCCTGTTACAGTTGTTCAACTGAAGAGTAGTTCTACCAAAAAGCACAGAAAACCTTCTAAACCTATATTGCTCACAGCTCAGAATGGAGGCCCAGCTCCATCTCACTCCTCCAAGGTGCCTCTAGGAGGAACCCTATCTCATCACATTCCTTATCTCCTCCTAATGCTAATGAAGAGAGGAGAATGAGTGAGAGGCAATTCCAGAGAACAGCTCCCATTTTCCTCTCTCCTTCACCATTTGCTCCTTCACACTTCTTGTTATTGCTAAGTTCTTCCTTAGGAGTTTCACCTAAGCAGACTGAATCCAGTAAGTATGAGTCAGGAATGCTTAAACTCTTCCTGATGTAATGAGCAACCTAAACAACGAGGGCTGGATCCAATTACCCTGAAGCAGTTGGAGCACTAAGTGAGCTCTGACAGTCCCATGGTTCCAGAAGTAAAAGGCAATCAAAATATATTTGATTGTTGTGCTGAGAGGAAGAAGCAAAATATGGAAGTCCCAAGGTTGCCTGGAACTGTGGAAAACAAGGAGAAAGTGAGATGGCTTTTGACTGTCTGCAAACAGCACCCACAGGTGCATTAAGAAGGAGAGACAATCAGAAGGTAACAGGTTCTGACAGTGGCTAGTCCGTAGGCATAACATTTTGTTCTGCTAAAAAGAAGAATGCCAGAGATATTAGGAACAGATGCCAGAGACTCTGGGAAATTACATATATGCAGAGTGACAGTAAAGGCAAAACATCCCCCTCAGTGATGAGAGTCAGGGGCCCCAGGGCCACTGCTACTTCACGGGAAGAGACTGCACCTCCCCACGTCAGTAAATACTGGCTGTGAATTGCCATGGTATCACCAGAGGTAGTGGTTATCTGCAGCTGCCTGGAATTGTCAGCCCAGACAGTGGAGTCACCTTCTCAGAGGTTCGGAGAGGAGAGAGGCTGGGGCTGCCTCAGGTCAGCCAGCTCTCTCTTGAGGGGTCCTCTGCCAGGCAGGGAGCGCGACAGGCTGAGACAGTCAGGACTTCCAGGACACACATGTCAGAGCTGTATCAAAAGGTTTACTGCCTCCCTGGACAAGTGACATTGAGGTTGGAAGGGAGGTCTGTGAGCTTGAGCAACAGTGCTGCATACTCTCTCTGAGCCCCTGGTGTTGGTGTTAGTCTTTGCTGCAAGTGTGTAGAGAAAGGTCTTAAAAACTTTGCAGTCAAGCTTTTTAAGGGTAAGCATTTGTGTTGTAAGGGAAAAAAAGCTGGGCAGTGTGCTCAGCTCCCAAAACACAGCTTCTGCAAAGTACTGAGAAACTCATGAAGCTATGCAGAGCTGTCTGGCTCTGGCCATAGACCCAGGAGTCAGCTCTCTCAGAAGTCTTAAGCCCTGAATATCTAACGAACATCTCACCCTGCTAGCAGGTGGTGGGCCAAAGTGCCCCCCTTCATTGTAAGAATCCATACACTTCACTTCTGCAGGGAGGTAGGTTCTAGGTGTTCTAAAGCACAGAGAAAGGACTCCAAGCAGCACTCAAATGCTGGGGGCTCTGATGAGTGCAGGAATGGAGAAGCAAAAAGCTTCTTATAAACACACTCATAAGGAAATTCTAGGCTGCTTCTTTGGGGCTGAAATGGAAAGAAAGTTGTAGATCAGATTTTAGAGAGAACATGACTCAGGAGCCAAAGGGAGACAAGTTACCTCCACTGAGAAGATATAAAGGCATTTGCAAATGGCAAAGGCCAAGGAGCAGGACTTCAGTAAAGCAGGTGCTACATAACAAGTCATATGGTTTTAGACACTGTCTCTCACTTCTTTTCATCAAACTTGCCCTTAAGTCACTGTCTGCTGCAAAAAAAGATGAGAAAGTTGTTGCGGGTTCTCAAATGTAATGATGAGCAGTTTTGCCTGTTTGTTTCTGGCTTTTTGTTTGACATCTTACTGGATGATTTTTACAAATAAGGTAGCAACTCTGAAGTTCAGTGATGAAAAGATGAAGACTGCCATGTTTGTGAATTAATAATGCAGAAGAGCTGTAACAAAGGTGCAAACTGAGTGAAGCGGAGAGATTACATTTTCATTGAGTACAACAACAGCATAACATTGTCAGATTCAGACAGGGAGGAAATAATTGTAAGTTTTGCCATTTAAAAGAAGTGTTTGAGCCACCAGCAACATTGGCAGAATGATGGTTTGTTAGAAATCTCTTCAGTATGTTCAGGTAACTGGAACATCATTCTTATTTACATATATTATCAGTCAGATGCTGTTCTCAGCTTAGCTGACATACCCCTGAAGCAGCTATAATCACAGGCAAGGCCTGATCTGGGGTTATCTCCAGCACAGCTGAGAGCAGTGTGTTGCACTAGGGTGTGTTTTCACCTGTTGGTGGGAGTGGCAGGAGAATCTGCAATGGGCATGTCATGTAGAGGTCAAGACAACCAGCTCTAGTTTGCCTTCTGCTTAGCAGTGACTTCAGATAGATGAATAAGGTGCTGATGTCATTAGCACTCCTGGAGGGGAGTGTGGGTAAATTTTTGTATTGCTTGGGCTAAATAAGGCTGCCTCCCCGAAAAGACTGGGGTGCAGTTTGGTGAGGTTCCATCAAGCCTACCATGATGTGCTTGACAAAGTTTAGATGCTGCAGGAATTTATTGCTTGGTTTATGATCCAAAGGTTGTTGAAATCAAAATTGAGAGACACACTGTCTCTGAATCAAGACTTCATGTTGCCCTTCACACTCATGCAACAATGGAGTCCCTTGGGATAACTGGATGTGAGAATACACGAGAGAAGTTTCTTTGTATAGATCTCAATAAAAATTTCAATAAACAAATCCAAGCCAGAGGTAAACATTTGGATAACAAGACGTTGTCTGATAAAAACAGGTGGAAAATCCTCTGCTGGACTCTGGATAGATGAATCCTAGAAAGCCTATGGGCCACAGTGCACAGCTCATCCTGCTGAGTGAAAATGCCCACTGAAAGGGTAAGCACATGAGACAAAAAAATATTGAAGTGTAAACCAAAACTGACTGCAGAAAGAAATGTCAGGACAATAAACCTGACAATACTTTACTGATGTTGTAGATATTGGTAGCTTGTCATCCTTTCAGTATCATCTCTGGTTCTGGTGGTCTTCACCTCAGAAATGATCTGACCAAGTAGGTCAGTTCCAATGTTACTATAATAGTGGCATGTTTTATTACACCTACTGAATTTATAATCTCACCTATCAGACACTTCAGGAGCTTTGGTTATCTTCTGCTGATGAGGTTTTATGCCAGTCAGCAAAGCTCTAACATTAGAAATAGATGTAAATGTAAATTTCTCCCTGATTTTTACAATGTCTGTCCCATGCACTGAGCTCTAAATCTCATCTTTACTAAGAATATTGTTTGAATGTCTGTTTGTGCTCCAGGGAATTACTAAGAGCATTTTTATTTCCTCCTCTTTCTGTACCACATATTTTTAAGTCCTATTTCCCCCTGCAGTCTGTCAACCAAATCCAAATGTTTCACAGGCTGGAATATTTCAGGCAGCTCTCACCTCTTCAGAAGTCCACATTAGTTTACCGCATTTAGACAGAGAGTCACAGCCTGTCCTTAATTGCAGCCTACAAAGCTGACATGCTCAGTGTTAAGTCCCAGTTTCTGTCTTCCTCATGAAACACCTTGGCCTTGACCAGATCTGCCCTCTCTGAAATAAGATGAGGTGCACATGTGCTCTGTCTTGTTCTGCATGGGCCCCATCCCCCTGCCATCCACACTGTCTGAACCACATCTGGATGCCAGAGCCAAGTGTGGGCACAGCAGCCTGAAACCTACGCTGGAAAATTCCCATGGGACCCTGTCACTTGTTTTCAGCATTCATTTTAATCAGCTACAGTCCTGTAGTATGGATTCTCTGACTTTCAGTTTTCTTTTGATTCCTTACATTGAAAACCAATTTGTCTCTAAGGTACCTCCACATAAGAGTTTCAGTTCAGGCGAGGAATGAGTTTTTCAAGCAAATTTCTCAGTTGTCACTCTTACTCTGCTATGTTTCATATTTCTAGTGAAAACATGCTAACTTCTGGATGAAAATAAACCAAAATATACACTCTGGGTGCTCCAAACACTACCAAGCACTCAGCTTACAAGATTAGATTAGACCCAGTCCAAAGCAAACCCATTCCAAAATGTGTACGTCACATCCTCTGTATCACCTGTTGTACTGAACACATCCTTCCTATTGTGCAGCACTATTTGCTAACGTAGACCCAGGCTAGAAAAGCAAAGCTATTCCAGATGACGTTAAGCTGTCTCAGACAAGTGGCATGCATTTGGCACTTGAAGGGTGTAATAATCATGTAGCACAAAAAATGGTCTGGAGTGATGTAAATTCTGGCATTTAATTTTCTGGTACTTTATTTCAAAACAATCTGGATGTGGACAGTATCAACATAATTGTAGTGATGTTTGTGAATACTAATTATTATAATATGAAAACCTGGCCTCTTGAAGCATAGTAAACATTCTGATCTAGATTCTCCACTTTCCTACTTTTCTATAATCTTTAAAGGAGTTGCCCCCCAAAAAATTAACATGAATATTAACTTTCCAGAGAGCACTGTCATGCCCTCAGAAATGTGCAACAAGATATCTCTGTTACATCCTGTGTGAGCCCATGATCCCCTTGAGGACAGAGGTACTCACTTGCAGGAGCAGCCAGGGGCTTCACTCCTCAGAAAATCACAGTGGATGGAGATGGGCACTGCTTTTTAAGTCACACATGTTCATCTAGAGAAAACTCGTTGACCCACAGGACCTTCAAAATTTGAAGCTCCATTTACAGGTGTCTTACTTGCTCCTAGCCCTGTGATCTTCAGGTTGCCAGATATAAATGTGATGTGGTGGCCAGCAATCTTTCTGACGCTGTGTTTGGTGGGTGGATAAAAGAACATGTAGAGAGACAGTTTCTCAGTGTATTTACCCAGAGCTTAAAATGAGCAGAAACTTTAGGAATTGAGAATTTTTTTTCTTATTACTATGCAGGGATTGGAGAAGTCAGTGAAGAATGTGCCTTCTCTGTATCAAGTCCCCCTGATGATATTGTAGCAGCCACCATAACTACAAAATAAAAGCAAAACTGGATGGGGAGCCAAGCTGAACTGAGAGCAAGAGAAAGACTTTTATTCTCAAATATCCATGGCAGGGTGGCTGTTTCCCATGGAAAGATTGAACAGCTGGGAGCAGTGTTCAGTGTACAATGACCAAGGACAAATCCTCAGTCAAGGATGACAATTTGTCCTCCTAGTGAGAGAGACCCACTGCAAACTGCAGAGGATGAGAGCAGATCGCAGTGAATCCTTATGATGCTACTCCTGCCTATTCATGCAAAAAAACTCCAGAAATCATCAGAGATGTGTTAACTGCAGGAGTCTCAAAGCAAAACTAGATAATATTTCCCAAGGGAGGAGCTTGCCACCAAACCATGAATAATATTTACTGCATGGGAATTGGTATACAACAAATTATCCTTGTCTTTTGTATGTTCTCACCAGAACATGCAGGCAGTGGATTACAAATAAAATTACTCTAGGAGTAAGATCCACTGATCTTTAAGGTATAATATTACCCATTTTTTCTGCCTTTTGCATGTTGCTTTCTCTTTACAGTTTCCTCAGTCTTATAAGCCTATGTGCCATTTGTAAACAGGGAAATATACCCTCATAGGAGTTCTTGGGAAGGAAGCATTGAATAATGCTTGTATGATTTAAAAAGAGAAAAAACAAAAAACAATAAAACAACCCAAATAACAAATCAAATTATTTTGATAAACTATTCAAAACTACATTTTAGCCATGCAAAAGGGAAATGGATATTTTGGAATGCCTGTTGAGGATCAAATCCTACAAATTGGCACCTACCTGCAAATTGATCTCTACAAAAGAATGCAACAGAATGCCTATTCTTTTAAATGAAAGGGACAGTAGCACTTTCTAGAAGCTCTAATTTGCAAAAATTTTTGCAAGTGCAGGTGGAAAAAGGCTGACATACATAGTGGTGTGATTTACTTTTGTTTGTCATGTGGAAAGGGAAGAAAGTATTCCAGTTCCAAAGGCAAAACAGCTTCTCAGTAGAGCCTGTGTGTAACAGATCAGGTGAAGAAGAAATTTTGTGTTGCAGGTATGAAAAAATTTCAAAGTTTCAGATTTTTTGTGGAAGGCAAGATCATAAATGGTACAAGCCCCTTTGCCTAGCTGGCTACTTGGCAAGGCAGGAAGGAGGTGCTGATCCCTTCCTCCCTAGTAACCAGTGGTGGGACACATGGTAATGGTTCAAAGCTGTGCCAAGGGGGAGTCAAACTGGGCCTTAGGAAGCATTTCTTTATCAAGAGGGTTGTCAAACACTGGAATGAGCTTCATGGACAGGTGGTAGATGCCCCAAGACAAGAGTTGAAGAGGCACTTTGGACTAAATTATCATTGTAGGTCCCTTCCAGCTGAAATGGTCTGTGGGAGGAAAGGAAGGAAGGAAGGAAGTGTTGGAAGGAAGTGTCAGAAGGAAGTGTCGGAAGGAAGTGTCGGAAGGAAGTGTCGGAAGGAAGGAAGTGTCGGAAGGAAGTGTCGGAAGGAAGTGTCGGAAGGAAGTGTCGGAAGGAAGTGTCGGAAGGAAGTGTCGGAAGGAAGTGTCGG
Organism: Ammospiza caudacuta; assembly: GCF_027887145.1. Taxonomy (NCBI): domain Eukaryota; kingdom Metazoa; phylum Chordata; class Aves; order Passeriformes; family Passerellidae; genus Ammospiza; species Ammospiza caudacuta. The sequence continues at coordinate 73,102,841 of NC_080593.1, read as the reverse complement.
AAGGAAGTGTCGGAAGGAAGGAAGGAAGGAAGGAAGGAAGGAAGGAAGGAAGGAAGGAAGGAAGGAAGGAAGGAAGGAAGTGTCGGAAGGAAGGAAGGAAGTGTCGGAAGGAAGTGTCGGAAGGAAGTGTCGGAAGGAAGTGTCGGAAGGAAGGAAGGAAGGAAGGAAGGAAGTGTCGGAAGGAAGTGTCGGAAGGAAGTGTCGGAAGGAAGTGTCGGAAGGAAGTGTCGGAAGGAAGGAAGGAAGGAAGGAAGGAAGGAAGGAAGGAAGGAAGGAAGGAAGGAAGGAAGGAAGGAAGTGTCGGAAGGAAGGAAGGAAGGAAGGAAGGAAGGAAGGAAGGAAGGAAGGAAGGAAGGAAGGAAGTGTCGGAAGGAAGGAAGTGTCGGAAGGAAGGAAGGAAGGAAGGAAGGAAGGAAGGAAGGAAGGAAGGAAGGAAGGAAGGAAGGAAGGAAGGAAGTGTCGGAAGGAAGGAAGTGTCGGAAGGAAGGAAGGAAGTGTCGGAAGGAAGGAAGTGTCGGAAGGAAGGAAGTGTCGGAAGGAAGGAAGGAAGGAAGGAAGGAAGGAAGGAAGGAAGGAAGGAAGGAAGGAAGTGTCGGAAGGAAGGAAGGAAGGAAGGAAGGAAGGAAGGAAGGAAGGAAGTGTCGGAAGGAAGGAAGGAAGGAAAGAAGTGTCGGAAGGAAGGAAGGAAGTGTCGGAAGGAAGGAAGTGTCGGAAGGAAGTGTCGGAAGGAAGGAAGGAAGGAAGTGTCGGAAGGAAGTGTCGGAAGGAAGGAAGGAAGTGTCGGAAGGAAGGAAGGAAGTGTCGGAAGGAAGTGTCGGAAGGAAGGAAGGAAGTGTCGGAAGGAAGTGTCGGAAGGAAGGAAGTGTCGGAAGGAAGTGTCGGAAGGAAGTGTCGGAAGGAAGTGTCGGAAGGAAGTGTCGGAAGGAAGTGTCGGAAGGAAGGAAGGAAGGAAGGAAGGAAGGAAGGAAGGAAGGAAGGAAGGAAGGAAGGAAGGAAGGAAGTGTCGGAAGGAAGGAAGGAAGTGTCGGAAGGAAGTGTCGGAAGGAAGTGTCGGAAGGAAGTGTCGGAAGGAAGGAAGGAAGGAAGGAAGGAAGGAAGTGTCGGAAGGAAGTGTCGGAAGGAAGTGTCGGAAGGAAGTGTCGGAAGGAAGTGTCGGAAGGAAGGAAGGAAGGAAGGAAGGAAGGAAGGAAGGAAGGAAGGAAGGAAGTGTCGGAAGGAAGGAAGGAAGGAAGGAAGGAAGGAAGGAAGGAAGGAAGGAAGGAAGGAAGGAAGGAAGGAAGGAAGGAAGGAAGGAAGGAAGGAAGGAAGTGTCGGAAGGAAGGAAGTGTCGGAAGGAAGGAAGGAAGGAAGGAAGGAAGGAAGGAAGGAAGGAAGGAAGGAAGGAAGGAAGGAAGTGTCGGAAGGAAGGAAGTGTCGGAAGGAAGGAAGGAAGTGTCGGAAGGAAGGAAGTGTCGGAAGGAAGGAAGTGTCGGAAGGAAGGAAGGAAGGAAGGAAGGAAGGAAGGAAGGAAGGAAGGAAGGAAGGAAGGAAGGAAGGAAGTGTCGGAAGGAAGGAAGGAAGGAAGGAAGGAAGGAAGGAAGGAAGGAAGGAAGGAAGGAAGGAAGGAAGGAAGGAAGTGTCGGAAGGAAGGAAGGAAAGAAGTGTCGGAAGGAAGGAAGGAAGTGTCGGAAGGAAGGAAGTGTCGGAAGGAAGTGTCGGAAGGAAGGAAGGAAGGAAGTGTCGGAAGGAAGTGTCGGAAGGAAGGAAGGAAGTGTCGGAAGGAAGGAAGGAAGTGTCGGAAGGAAGTGTCGGAAGGAAGGAAGGAAGTGTCGGAAGGAAGTGTCGGAAGGAAGGAAGTGTCGGAAGGAAGTGTCGGAAGGAAGTGTCGGAAGGAAGTGTCGGAAGGAAGTGTCGGAAGGAAGGAAGGAAGGAAGGAAGGAAGGAAGGAAGGAAGGAAGGAAGGAAATAAAAATCTTACTTTCACTTTGCTGTATGAAGTGAATTGTATAAATTTCCTTCACATTCATATGTCTTCACATTAATGTATAATATTTATGTGCCCAGATGGATTTCATCTGACGCTTTTAGTATCCTTAATAATCTTTATAATTGCAACAAAAAACCCCAGCTGCCAATGTCCTGGACCCCTGATGGCCATGAATTGGTATCTCACCTCAGGGAAATGCTGGTGTTAAGGAAAGCAATCTAAACCCCTAGTTCCTTTAACTTCTGGGTTATCTGAGGTATGAAAGAACATGAGGAGTGAATAAACACCCCTATTCTTCCTGAGTGGTTCTCGTGAACTGAAACGTGGTTTTGATGTCTGTACCAGATCTGTTTGCAACTGCAGGAGTATAAGTGCATGAAGGACATTTTTATCTAGTACATTTAGTCTGGCACCTTTTGTCAAAACAGAACTCAAAACATTTGTGTCAGCCAAAACAGGTGTTTGGCTTTTAATGGAGCTGAAGCAAAAGTTTGAACATTGTGTAGGATGAAAGATGAGCTTGAGGAATGTCTAGAGAATACATTTCAGTGTGTAAATATTCCAGGCCTCTCACTGTTGCCTGATTCAAGAAAAAATAGAGGCAAAAACAAGCTTCTGGCAGCCTCCATCCCCACGCCTTCCTCTCTGTTTTCCTCCAGTAGAGCTAAGTGCACGCAAACAGGGAAGGCCAATATGTTACAGAAAATAGGCACATCTATTACTAGCCAATGTGCTGTCATGTCTCAGTTGGAGTACAGTTTGCTGAATTTCCTTTTTCACTTCCAAGAACTGCCTGTCCACAGTCTCCTTCCTCTCCCTTCCCATCAGCACCACCAATCCTGCAGGCTGGCAAGCAAACATGGTGTCAGGAAACAAATACTTAAGTACCCAGCAGATGTCTAGAGCTCAGCTCTTTCTTCAGGAATCACTTTATTTTATGTATATTTTTGATAACTGATCTGCCAAAAAACAAATTAAACTGTGTAATTTATTCTGATTTGACAAAATGCAAAGTATTTCTTGGAAAAATTTAAGATAAAATTAAAATCTGTGGTCTACTCATCACATAACAATCCAAACACTCTGAATAAATGATAACAAATCAGCTAGTGCAGCCTTTTGACAGTATGAAGTCTTTAATCTGCAGTCATTATGGTTCTCTGATTGCCCCTTCTCTGGCTGTTAATACCTCCTCCTGAGTCTTAGTGTCAGGAATTAGCTGCAGTAATTCTATTTCAATTACGGCCAATTGATGATAATCTGGATTTCTTATATGCTTCATATAAAATTATTGTCAAGCTGGTACATTAACTCTGTGTTTGTGTACCTTTCCTTTAGGAAAAAAACCAGACGACTTTTATTTGCAAATTCACCATTTATGTAAGTTCTTTCATGATCACCAAGGCAAATTAAAAGAAAAAAACAGAATAACGTATGCCACTAGTCTGTGAAGGATACTGCTGAATTTGTCAAAGAGGGATAAAACCTTGGGGTACTATCTGAATCATCAACTAAGCCTGGATGATCAGCTAGTGCCAGTGATTACAAAACACCACCCACAACAGACATACTCTCCCCACACACACTGTGTATCAGCTTCAGATTCCAGGGAAATGCTGATCCTTTATCCCTAGTGTGTCTTTGTTTCCTGTGATCCAGATTAGGCACTTAACAGCTCCCAGCTGGGTTAACAAAATTCCCTGTACCTAAAACGATGCATTAGCTGCAGCCATAAAAGTCAACTTTCTGCTGCCTCCAGAGCCTGATTGCTGTCTAGAAATAGTCCAAATGCTCTTTGCTAAGGTGAATCTTTCTGTTATAGTGATGTGGTTAGGATTGTCTGACATCAACTGCAGCCTTCATTATTATAGGTTAATTTGCAGGAGCTGTATTGAGACAGCTCCAGTTATCAAAACAGCAGTCCAAAACCCAAAGCCAAATAGTGATGGCCTACAGGCTACAGAATGGATACCTGGATATGAGAATAAAATTACCTCTCCCGCATTTGAAGTTATCAGCATTTTATAGCATCCTATTCTGCCTCCCTTTTCCTGTTAAAATGTGTCTTAGGACATGAGAGATCTCACATCCTATCCAGTCCTACTGAAGGAAAACTGTTGCATCCACGTAGCCATGTCTTGGAAAGAGCATTGACTGAGAAAATTGCTTTCAAGAGACTCCAGTACAACACTCCTAGCCATGTGACCAGGTTATGACCAGGTTATGACCAGACTGCACAAAAGGATGCCAACAGCTCACTAGATAGTTCTGACCTGCAGCAGATGTCCAAGGCCCAGCTGCAAGTGCCAGATGTGTGCCCTGCTCTCTGTGGCAGGCTGATGTGTTTGTGACAGGGAAGGCAGGTTGCCCAACATGCACAGTGCCTCGGCCAGCACTGCTCACAGCTCTGCATTGTTAGCAAAAGTCAAAGGGGAAAGCAGATTTGTACTAACATGCCAGAGTGATATGGGACAACTGAGATATGGGCACATTTTTTGCTGCCCTCTGACATCTTCTGTCTTAGACAGTTGCCTGCACTATCTCTTAGGTACCAACAGCCTTGACAAGAAGTGCAGGGAAAAAGGGTCTGGAAAAGAAACTGTAGCAATTATGAACAATTCAGAACTATAAACCTGTTTGTTGGTTTGGGGATTTTTGTTTCTGTTTTCTTGTGAAGGAGACGGGACCAGGATCCTTATCTGTATCCTACTGCATGGAAAGAATTTATAATTAGTACTTTTTCTTAGAAATACACATGACATGGAATAAAAGGAATTACATCTTATGCTGCAGTCTTTTGTGTACATACATATATGTCTAATGTCTCTGCAGCCTGGTTTTGCTGGTTGTCTTGCACACCATAACTATTCCTGATAGCATAAAACCTTGCCATTTTGTAGTGCATCCAAGGCCACCCTACTTCCATATGTGTAATATGCAGCCCCTTCAGGTACATGTAGGAAGTCTAGGCAGCCTGGGCAATTGCAGAGCTGTTGTCCATGTGAAGATCAGTTCTGCCCTGCTGGAACAACACGGCTCCCACCATGCTACTGGTTTTAGAGCTGCACACATTGACAGGGACATATGAACATAAATGCTGTGAAAGCAAAAATGAAGGAGCTGTGGGACCTGAGCTGTCTGAACAGATATAGGAGCCCCCAAGTTCCAAATGAAACAGAGTGACACAGTCCTGTAAAAAAAATACCATCAGGGAGAGAGAGAAATATATTAGGATGTTTGTAGGTCATTGTTAATTAAAAAAGGATCTGATTATCATTAACATAAATTGTCACTGAAGGAAATGGGGCCTGCATTGCAGGAGACAAAGCTGCTGAGTTAGCTTAAATTGCCTGGAGTACATGTACCATGTGATGGAACCACTGAAGAAATTGAAAGCAAATTATAAATTTGCATGTAGGTAACTGATTCAGAAAACAGTTATGCTGAAGTTGAACCTCAGTGTTTTGTTTAATTTCAATAAAGCAATATAGGTAGGGTTTCAGCTAAAGCTGTAGGAGCAGCAAATTTGCTATAGCTAAAAACAATATCCCTCCATTTTTAAAAGCTAACATGTGAAAGAGAGCAACACGAAAAATCAGAAACTCCTGATATTTAAAGGTGTAGATCAAGAAAATAAAATTTTATCACCTACATTAAGTTGTATCTCTCCACTTGCCAGACACTTCTGGGCCAAGCACTCTGATAATTTGATTTATTAATTCTTTCCTACAGACTATTCCACCTAGTTAGAATTTGACTTGGTCATCTTCTTGCTCCAGAATTCATTCTGCTTTGCTCTTGGATTGCCAGTGGCTATGCCAAGAATAGCCCTGTGACTGACACAGCCTCCAGAGCACTTGGAAAATTGTATCTGAAACTCCACAATTTGGAGAGCTTTGGAAATGAAATGTCTTTTGCTCTGTTTCCCTATTGTGTGGAAGAAAGACACTTGGAAGATCATCTGAAAGAAGGAAAAATACTAAATCAAGTAAGAAAAGCTGTAAATGCTACTCAGATCCTTAATTTACTTTCTGTGATACCCATAGTGATTACAATGCTGTACAACTGGAGGAGATATATATTGGTCGGAACATTTTGAATAATTTTGAATTTGTTTTTACCATGTCAACGGGCAGTTTAGCAGCTGGAGTTTCGGGATTACTTTACAAAGTTACCTTATTAAGTAACATTATTGAGTACTCTGCATTTACTTACTGTATTTCCATTTTATCTGTTGTGGTTGGTGCTATCTAACTGAGCAAGTAGACTACTTGCTGAGGTTTGCCTTCAGAGTAAAAAGCATTTGTGGTAGGACTGCAAAAACTGTAGTTTAAAAGTACTTATCTCAAGAAATGTAGTTCAGTGATTCTGCAAATTTAGTTTATACTGTTGAAAAACAAAACTAGCTACCAAGATATATATGCACAGATGTATGAGATAACCACAAAGGTAATATGTTATTTGTAATATCATTTGCAGATAGTGAGGCAATCAACATCACTTTCTTGATTTTGTTGGAGCTAAAAGGATTTACATGAACCACACATTTGCCCCATCTCCCATAAATGTATTTATCAGAGTATCATATCCCTCTTCTAAAGAAGTGTACTTGGAGATCAGTTCCTGTGGAAAGTGCTGTATCATTAAACATTAATTAAACCATTTACATTATGATAAATTAATAGCTGATAGAGTTTATTAGAGTGATATCTCTTCTACAGATACGTTAAAAATAAATGCTTTATTTCATTTAAAAGTAATTTGGAATTTTTTAATGTTTTTTTCTTTTAATTTTCTTTCCTGAAGGTCTTTAATTTTCCAGCAAGCACAAATCCTACCTTCAAATGTGCCTTGCTGTTTTGGACTGGGGACTGTTTCTGCATTTCTGAAACCATTTGAAAATGTCCAGACCCGTCTTCTCTATAGTGTTGCTAAAAATGTCTGCTGAATTTGAAAGCAGGTTGAGCTCTCTAGAAACTCTTTCATTTCTATGATTTTTCTGCTGGCCTCTGACTATGACAACCAGTTAGGTGCTTCCTGAAAATGTTCTCTTTGCTTCTCTTATATTTTTCTCTAGCAGGTACCTTTCCTCTGCAGAAGGTGACTGGGATCTTCTCTTCAGCTCTTGGACCCAAAGAGGCTATCAAGGGTGAAACCCTCTGTGCCATTGTCATTTTATTGTGGTTTGCTTACCTTAAAACCCTAAATTTGGGGTCACTGATAGTGAGGTAGCCAGATATGTAAAGTGAAGCTGTTGTCCCCTGCAAATAGACCAGAGCTAGAATTATGGCCTAAGGGCATAATGTCTTTGACAGAACATCCCCTGGTCTTGGCAGAGTCCTAAAAATGCACTCAAGGTGCAGATTTATTGACCAACTGTTACTATTTTGAGCCCTTTGGATATAAAATGCATGCTTCTCATATTAAAAATATTACTTCAGAGGAAAGAAAATTCTGAGTGGCCAATACTCCTTTGTCTGACCATTGTGACTTGCCTTTAAAGACACTCACTCTTCGAACAGTCCTCTTTTCTCATCTGGAAAATTCAGAGCCTTCTAACATATTCTAAAATTATAAAACTGACTAGTTTTAATCCTTTCTGGATTTAAAGGAGGGCGGTTTTTAGTTTTCATTCCCTGATGTCTTGATCTCTGACTTAAAGAACAAGCCTATTTTGTTTTCCATGCAGATATTCAATGATACTAAAATATGCATGTACAAAAAAAGGCTCAATTGTGCACAGGTTCTTTGGGGAAAATGTTTGTTGACATCAACAAGATTTTTTGCTTGAGTAAGGTCCTCAGGATTTGGTCTGATAGGTGTCTTGAGGTTTTCTGCCTGAATTGTGCTGTGATGACAGCTACAGTGACAGTAGTAGCAGACCAGACTTTGCTTTTTCAATGCTGTAAATCCAGCTCACACACAGGTACACTGGCAAGCCCACTTCTTACCCTGGGCAGGTGTATTTACATGTGCAAAACAAAGTTTCAGTTGCCTTTAAGCATGTAAATTAGCCCCTTGTGTGTCTGCTTGTTAACATGTGCCTCAGAATTAGCTAACGTGCACTGAGAGCAGATTTTTACCATATTCCAGAGAAAATAATGTCTTCAAAGGAAAATAAAGATGAGGCATTTTGTTGACTTTGCTCTTATTCTATCTATTCTAGGAAAACTGAGAACATATTTCATTTATGAAAAGCTATTCCAACCAGCTTAACAATCAAGTTAGAGTCACCTCAAAAGTAACATATTGCCTTTGTCATTTTTCATATATTTCTATATTTTATGTACTGCACTGATACGGAGCTTTTCTTGGCAAGTTTGCTTTTGAATCACTAAATAGTTGAACAGACTGTCACTAGAAAATGCTTTGGAACTTTTATGAGCATACTTTTATTGTAAATATTAATTTACAGTGGAGCTATTTCAGTATCAGAACATAAAAAGCAGTGCCGTGAAGATTCTTAGCTAAAATAATTTTTAGTTTGTGAGATTTATTTAGTAAAATGTTCAGTTGCAGATGGCAAATTTTAGTCTGAATTAATAAACATATAGGTCTGCTGGTTTGCAGTCTTATTTTAGCTTGTTTGCCTTTTCTGTGTGTGCATAAAATCTTTGAAAACTTTAAGCTTTACCAGTGTCTTTTAGAAGAAAACATAATTATGGTACAAAATTTGTTTTTCCTCGCTCTGTTGTAATCCCAGTGCATTTCCAAATAATAAACAAATTAGTATTTTCCTGCTTAACTTGTCCTCCTCCTTGAAGACAGGAATAGCATGCCACAAGAACATGCAAGTTACTGTGGTGAGATGTGTTGCCCCAGTCCTGAATCACAGCTCTGGTCTGTGTTTGGGCTCTACATGTGCCAGCTAAGACCGTGCTCTGGCACGGTGTGTTTCAAACCGTTGCCTAAATTTGGTTTTAGGGGGACAAACAGGTCTGTTCCTGGGGATAGCCCAACCCTGAAGCTCTGCTGACTGCAACATTCTGCCTCTCCCTGTGCCCTGACCATCCCTGGGGTGATGGGGATGGATGAACATATCCACTGCCCTGCCCAGAGGCGTGAGCTCAAACCCCGAGGCAGCCACCCCTGCCTTCGTCTTTCTTCACTGGAAACTTCCCCTTTTCATTAGACTTGAGCTGGTAACTGAAATTTATTAGCCTAAACTGGGCTGGAACTGATGAGATTTACGGTGATATATAGAAGAAATGCCGAGCTGGAGAAAACTGATGAAAAATTGAAATGATAAAGTTGTATTGGGAGCTTGTTGAGGTAATTGAAAAGCCTTGTTATGTTGTATTGTGATGGGTTCAAATAAAATATAGGTGCAATTTGTCTAGATCATGCCTGCAGCACACTCTGGAATAGATTCCTCTCCTCTAGAGTTAGGGATGTGTTCAATTTTCACCTGTCAGTGGCCATTGTGAAGGGGTGAGATGAGACTAAAACTTCTCTTAATTGACATAGTTGACAGCTCGGCATTTTTCCCACCACACTGCTTGCAGGAGGTCAGGGACTGTTCTTCAAAACACCCAGAGGCATTTCTGCAAAGACGTCCAGCACACCCATTTTTGTCCCCCGGCAATCTCCCATGCTCTGTTCCCTTTCCAGAGAAAACTGATTAGCTGTGGTGCATTTCTGAAGCTCAATGCAGCACCTTCTGCAGGCCCAAGGGTTGTCTGCTTTCTAGCAGACTTCTAGCACAGCCACCCTGTGGCTGAAAATTGCTTTCCATACCCTTCCTCAACACTTGTGGGCTCCAATTTGATTGTTTCAGGTGTTGAGGAGAAGATTTTGTTTAAATGTATTCCCAATACAGTAGTGAAAACAAGTCAGATGCTATTAATTATGCAGAGGAGGAACCAGGTTCTCAGACAGGTATTTTATAATTACATAAGCAACAGCATTGTAACAGTCATGGTGATCTAAGATTGTAACAGCAGCTAAGTTTGCCCAGAGAAATAACATCTTTTATGTAGCCAGTTTGAGCACCTAGGGGAAAAAAAACCAGACTCTTCTTTACTCTGCTTTTACTCTTGTGTTTCTGATTCATCTTTTCATTCTAATCAGTTGGTCTAATAAAAAATATTACTTGTGTCTACAAACCTTGCCTCACAAGTACATCTGACTTGAATCAATAAATAGATCTTCTTTGCACAATAGATAATCATATGATAATTCAGTGCCAGAGAGTTTGTCAGTAGTGACATATAAGCTGCACACAAGATCTTTTTAAATATAACCATATTAAATGTATTTTGAAAAATACTTTCTGTTTGAAAAAAAGAGTAATTTTATTCCTCTGAATGGAACCTGTAATGTGCTTGTGCAGTGGAATTCATCTTTCTCTGTCAATGTAGTATCTTTCTCTCCTTCTCCATAATGCCCTTCATTCTCTGCTTTGTGCTAAGTATATGTATTGACTTTGCAGAATTGCTGTAGCAAGCTGTAAATGATATATTCAAAGAAAAATCCCTGCTCAGTGCCCATAGAGAGAACATGAACAGTGCTGGGCAATCAGAGTTATGCTGCATTTTGTATTGTCACATTCAGTGCAAGCAGGAAAAGCAGCCCAAGCACAGACGTCACTGACTTAAGTTCTGACAATAGAAGCCTGTTCCTTTTTCTATTCATATAGAGACATCTGAAGTGTTTTTCCTTCTTCACTTTATTTCTTTTCTATTAGCCCCTGTCATCATGCATGGCAAGAAGACAATCCTTGATTACCTACAGTTGTCTGTAGTTGTCTGCAGACAAAGGCAATTTGACAATTGCTTGTTTACCAACCAGCATCCTACCTGTGATTTGTCCATAGTACACACTTCATATCCTGTGGTACAGGGACCACAACAAATAATTCACTTCTTTTACCTAAGTGGTGCAGTTAGAGATATTCAGAATTGGTTTAGTAAATGCCTGGAAGAGCAGAAAATCTGCTCATCAGCACTCCATTAGAAACATTGTGGGAGAAAAATTGTTAAGAGTAGGTAGAGTTGTAATAATACAGTTGTGTGTATTTTTCCTTTGTTTTCACTTGGAAATTCCACATGCCCTGATAAAAATAAGCAAAATGAAATGGGTACAGTCAGGGAGAGGCCAGGCTGAGGCCAAGATGACATGGCAGTTCCTTGGCAGCTCCCTCTGAGGCTTTCAGCCATGCAAGTCCCCTGGTGCCCTCCATCTGAGGTGACATTTTGAGATGTGAATAGGACTCAGTAAACTTTCTTGCTGCTGTCTTGAAACAAATCAGGTTTCAAACTATATTAATAAAGACCAGAGCTGTAAAGCTGACTCCTACTCTTGGGATTCCCTGCCACTGCTGTGGAGTTTTAAAGACTTGTGTGAAGGAAAAGCTAATGCCTCTCTCAGCAGAAGAAAAAGAGAGTATTTTCCTCAGTGACTCCAGACCACAAATTACTTTGCTGAAGACACTGATGGAGCAAACCAGGCTCATGGTCTTTTTAGCAGAAATAGACATCCATATTCTAATTTAATCTCTTACTTATGAACAGCCATTGAGAAAGGAGAAGCTGAATCCTACAGACCTTCCAATAAACAATAGACTAAAACAAGACTAATATGATAAACTGATAATTAAGTTTAAGGAAAGCTGGCAGAGACAAAGACTTTAGTTTAAAGAGCAGGAGATAGCCCAAATCAAGGCTGTATTTCCAGATGGCTACCAGATTTAAATATATGCTTAAATAAGGTTTTCTTTAATTGATATAGAAGAAAAGGTGACTAAGAAGAAAGCTGTGTCATATTTGTCTTCCCCACCCTACATAAGCAACAGAGGAGATAAACCACTATATTAAGTGACTGAGTAAGGCAAAACAAAAAAAAAAAAGGCAGAGCAAAGAGGGAGGAGATCCCTCTTTTCTGAGGGAGGAAAACATTACAAAGATTTTTTGACAGTGGTAAGCTCAGATAACCCCTTGAGAAGAAATAAAATCAGGCCTTACTCCCAAGGGGAGGTGAGGCCTGAGAGACACATCACTGATTCCTTGGAAGAAAAGGAGAGTGAAGGCCAAAAGAACAGCCTGTAATGGGGAAAGTCATGTCTTGGAGCCTGCTGGATGAGAGGTTCTGGGGTACATCTGTACACATGTGGCACAACAGGTTCAGCCATATAGTGTCTTTGTGTCCTGTACTGAAGTCTTATTAATTTCTCCACTGGATTTTGTGTGCATACATGCTTTTTGAACAGACTGTACAGCAGTCAGGAGTTTCACCATTGTAGCACGTAACAGCTTGGCCTTTCTTGGCTGCAAGTACAGCTGATATTCTTCCCTGTGGACATGACAACTTGAAAGCTATTCCTATTACTGGTTTAGTAACATTTTACAGAGATGGATGTGACTTTATGACCGCACATATTCCTTTCACCATTCTTGTTATAGATGCATTGTCTTGCTATGTCACTTCTTCAGCAATGTGCAATATTGTTTTATTGCTTTGGAAACTTACTGCTTTTGGGTTGTGGATTCATTTTATTGTTTGGCATATGGAATTTTTTTTAGTTAATATTCACTCTTTTTGCCTTCTCAAATAGATTCTATAGTGCTCTTAACAATTGTTGTATTTTAAAAAGTTGTGATTTATTGCACAATACAAACCATTACAGTTTAGGTCGTGATCAACTACAAAAGCAAATCAATGGTGAAATAAACACCCACTATTCTAAAAAGTCACAGAAGTGCTACAAAAATTCCATCATATCAGTTTCTCTGACATCTCTTGGTGCAAATATACCGTTCCAGTATTTGTAAAGAGTGTTTCTTGTTAGCCACCTCTAAAGTGACACCACACACAGTCCACACCTGCAAAATCCAAACCCTCTTTTCTTGTCAGAAGAATAATGAACCAAGCTGGATAAAGTGAGGCAGAAGAGAGAAACATAAAAGCTGTTGTATGACATGCAATGACAATAAAGTGGAAAATAGTTGCTTTCCTGCTTTCTCCTCTCTTGCTCCTTCACCTCTGTCATTTAGGTAAATTGCAACTCATGTCTTGTTTCAGTCCTGCTTGACAGAAAGCTATATGAACACATAAGCAATATCCATATATAATGCTTCATCTTCAAAGTCTTCCTTGTAGGAGAACAGTGTAAATACCTTGCAGCATACAAAATTTTCTTGTTCAAACAGTGATAGCAAAATGCTTCTTTCATCTCTCAGAAAGCCTCTAAATTTTAAAACAACTCAGCATGCTGCATTTTCTGGTATTTTTTTTTTATTCTGTATGGCTTTAGAATTATGTATAGTATGGTGGCAGGGAGTATTGGAGATGAAAGATTCACTTCTTTCATGTAAGGACACTTAATCACAATTGTGCTTAATAAATGGTCTAGATTCAACAATTGATTTTTATTGTTCATGTAAGGTTTAATAGTTCGATTCCTTTTTTTTTTCATTTAAAATTGTAATTGTATTTCATGTTTTTGGGGAAGGAGGTGAGACACTTCTTCATCCACCCGTTCTGCACGTGCATTTCACATGTGAATGTTTGAAACCTTCTCTCATTTTCCCTGAAAAAGCCTGGTGGTTGAAAACATGAGATGCCGCGACAGGTGAGTTGATGAACATATTCTTTGCCACAAACTCTCAACTCCAGTTTCAGAGGCACAGGAAAGCACTCTTCAGATTGCATGATTCAGCTGTGTACTGGGAGGGGAGCATAAGACAGTGAAAATGTAAGTTGCTCCTATTTTACTGTGTAGCACAGGTCTCAGAAAAGATAAGTCAAAGGCACGTTACTGAATCATGTCCCTGTGAAAGAAGACAACACATGAGACAGAATTTAAAGTGCACAGCCACATCTGCTTTAGTAAACACAATGTTTGGATAACCCATTTGGCTGTGTGTGTGAAACTGAGAAGTTTATTTATTAAATGCATGGATTTGTTCTAGTGCTTATTCTGTGTATCATAGAATTCTCCTGTGTTTTCTGTGTCACATAGGAGTGCTGCCTTATGTACTATATATTAACCCTAAATTATAAACTTAAACAATAGACAGTACTGCATTTTATTTTCATGGAACTGCAGTACATGCAATAATCTAAGGACATCCATTAGAGTCGCCATTCTGTTAAAGCTGTCACATGTATTTTATTCTGACTTTTTCCCCTTACTGCAGTCCAACTCAGGGAAGAAAAACTCACAGACTATGAATGGAAACAGACTGAAATGCAAACTTTTCAAGTGGCATCTATTAGCCTTTAAGATTGCAGTCAGACTTATTCCAAGTATGTTGAAGCAGAGGAATGGGGATGTGTGCAAATACAAGAAGTAAGTGCATTGATTCAGTAACCAGGTCAGTTCTAGCAAGAGGTCATTGCTCTTGCAATTATACTCAAAGTAGTAATGGGGTTCTCATACTTTTCCAGATGTTATTACAAGTATTCTGTCCTAGTACTAGGGAAAAGTGGTCTTTTTTGCCTTATTTTTGTCAGAAGTGTGTCGAGACTCTGTGGCTGACCAGTAATGCTGACAAAGGCCATTCCTGCCTCCTCCAACTGCTGCATTAAAAATATTCCCTCAGCTTGAGGATGAGCTCAAAGATGAACATTAAATAAAGGAAACTGGGAGAACATTGTATGGATTCCCAACACACCTAAGTATTAATTTATCATAGCTGTAATTCATCATTTGTTTTGGGCACTTTGCCAGCATTCAAACTTCCAGCAACTTCTCTCCAGAGATCTGACTGCCATTTTTTCTTCTGTAATGCTGAAATGACTATGTTACGATCAATACGAAAAATGCAGGGCCAGAAAACTAGCCAGTGAGACCTTGGTTCTGCAAATAATCATTAGTGCAAATCTGGAGAGAAAAAAAGAAAACAAAAAAACCCACCCAAAACAAATCTTGACTGTATAATCTGAATCCTCATCTCAAGATCTAATTGTTGAGGGACTGGCAGTGTCCCAGGTAATCGATAATGAGATTTAGAGTCTCCTACTGCCACTCACCGGCTTGGCCACAGACTGATGGGGCACAGCTCTCCTTAGTGGAGTTGCTTGAGATTTACCAATTTAACTGAGACAGGGAATGGGCTGTGTGCTGGCAGCAACAAGGAGTTATTGCTACAGGGAGCTATTAGAGAGGTAATAACCTCCTCATACCCAAATGGACAAGTTTCCCTCTCTTTTTCATACATACACATCATCAAAGTTGGTGCAAGTTTGCTGCCTTCCCATTCTGTGCAGAAAGATGAAGGCTAGCACAGGAATGGTGGATAAGGTATACCTGCCCTCCTGGCTGCTTCAGGTCAAGATCGAGACGAATTAGTTGGCAGAAAGGATGCCTTGTCCTGCCCCTGCTTTTGCAGTGGTTGCTCTGTGGATGGGGAGTATTTCAGCAAGCCTGGCAGCTTTTATGAACACTAAAATGATCTTTAAAGGTGGACTTAAAACCCCTTTATTATTTGGTTGTTTTTCCAAAGTCTTACACAAACCCTCCAGGAAACTCTACTGTTTGCCCTCATAAAAGTGGCTCTGACATTAGTCTCAGCGTGTTTATTAACTAAAATCGAGCCTTCCAAAGAAATTCAGCTTTCATCTCCGTACCCTTTTAGTTAAATAAAGGACCGCTTCCCCTCTCCGGTGTGACTTTTGGTCTACCTCAGCAGCCAATGTGGTGCATTTTTGGCATCCTCCCGAGATGTAGCCAGCCCTGCGGAGGGGACACCCGGCGTTCTCTCCCATAGCCGGGGGCTGCGCGGAGCCCGGGGGCCGCAGCTGGGGCGGGGGTTTCCCGGGAAGGAGGGCGGGGGGCGGCGCAGGAGGGCGCAGCTCCGGCACCAGTCGCCTCCCGCAGGTCCCCGCGGCAGCGTCGGACCCGCCGCGACACCCACGGGCAGCCGAGCCGGGGCCAGCGGCGGCCACTGCCCGCGGGCAGCTCTGCGGAGCGGGGAGGCCGCGGGGCTCCTTCCTCCTCCTCCTCCTCCTCGTTCTCCTCCTCCTCCGCCTCCGCCCGCGGCCGCGCAGCCCCCCCAGCCCGAGCGGCTCTCGGCACCGGGGACAGCAGCGAGCGGCTGCTCCCTCCGCGGCGGGAGCGGGGCGCGGGATGTGAGGGGCGCGCCCGGCCGAGCAGGGAAGTCCCGTCGCCGGGAAGGGAGTCGGGAGCTCCTCCACACTGCAAGGTAACCCGACCTCTCCTTCGCGGACTTTTTCTTCTGCTTTTTTCCTTTTCCCCCTCTTTCTCCCTCTCCTTTTCCTTTTCTCATTTTCTTTATTTTTGTTCCCTTTATTTCTTTCTTATTTTTCCCCTTTCCTTTTTTCTTTTTTTTTTTTTCCTTTCTCCCTTCTCCTTTACTTTTTCTTTCTTTTCTCCTTAGGATTTTAGTATTCTTTTCATCTTAGTTGTTCCTCCTGTTTTGTTATTTTTTTTTCCTTCTTTCCCCGACCCCCTGGCTGTCCAGCCGCAGCCAGAGGGCGAGGAGGCGGCAGTGGGGAACGGAGCGAGCCCAGCCCGGGTCGCTCTGGAGTTTGGCTGGGACAAGCTTGCCCCGCTCCGCAGGTGCCCTGGCGCGGCGGCGGGAGCGGGCAGAGCCGGGCAGCGCAGGGCGGAGCGGGGCTCGGAGCATCGGGAGCGGGGAGCAGCTCGGAGAGACGGACAGCGGGCAGAAAGAGCCGCCCGGGGCGTGGAGCGGCTCCCTCCAACTTTCCCGGGGCGGGGAGCCTCCTCCGAGATTTCGGCAGAGCGAGAAAAAACTGTGGGAGAAGGTGTGCGTGTGTGGATGCGTGTGGATGCTGTGCAGCCGGAGATGGGAATTATCCCCCCTCATCCCGCCTCCCGCCCCCTCTTCGGGGCTCCCGCGGAAGAGGCGCCCCCCTGTCCGCGGTGCCCGGCGGCTCTGGGGGTGTCCGGGGTGTCCCGGGGCTCGGCGGGCGCCGCCGGAGGGGCTGCGGGGGACACAAATGGCAAAAGATACGGAAGGAAGAGACCCAGTGGCTGGGACATAAATCAGGCAGAATATATGGGGAGTTGATGAGAATAGGTCTTTTCACCCTTAAAAAAAATAGCCACTTTGGAAGAGAAAAAGGAGGCTGATTATTGGCATCCAGCTCTGAAACCCAGGCAGCTGATGCTGAAGGGAGCCAAAGGGAGCAGTTCTTCTTGGTTTAAAAACAGCAAGACAGTCTCTGCCAAAGATTGCTGTAAACACTGAATAAAGATTTCATTGTGGCTTGGTGTGACTGGAATAATTAGGCAGTTAATTGTTCATTCTGATCTTAAAAGTGCAGTAATCAGTAGTGCACAGTAGGAAAGATACAGGGGAAAGGGAGGAAAAATAGCATTAGGAAAATGATAGGAAAATGCATCACTTTTTCCTCTTCCACAGTTGTTTTTTTTTTTCCTGTGGGATGCTTTTTTTCTCTGTGTGTGTGTGTGTGTGTGTGTGTGTAAGAGAGAGAGAGAGAGAGAGAGAGAGAGAGAGACTGGGAGCACGTGGGTCCCAGTCTATTTAGATAGAGAGCACCTTTATAAAGCTGGGGTGTAATTGTGCTTTTGCTGCCACTGTGTCAGTATCATTTTGGGCTGGACAAAATCAAATTATGAGACTTAAAGAAATCCTATTTTATGGAAATGAAATCTGAAGATGCCTGGAGAATGAACATTTTAACTAGATTGACTAATACCAATTAATGCATTTTACTTATGTGTGCACTTTATTGCCAACTCAGCAGGGATGAAAGCTAATGGTGCCAGCTTTTCTGCTGCTCTCAGACATTTCTCAAGCAGTCACACAAGGCTTTAATGGTAAACTGTTTCGAGGTTTTAACACTGTGATTGTGTCCCTGTTCAGCTCAAGTTCCTCGCAGCAGTGATTCTTTCATGGTAATCTAATGAAATGATCTCTTGTTACACTGTGTTAGCTATTCCCTGTGACACAGCAGGAAGATACAACCTGTGAGTGTTTGTATTGGAGGTGGTGATAAGTTGTTGAGCAAGATTCACTTATAAGCAACAGAATATGACTTACTGATATTAACTGGAAGGTGGCACCCTAGGCAAAAAGGTGTTTTGCTTTCCTATATAGCATGTTTTTCCATATATATTTATATACACATTTGTGTTAAAGAAGCATAATAGTGAATTAACCATCAGAAAGGATGGAAGGATGTTGTGTTTAAAAAGAAAAGGAAAAACCAATTTTGAAAGCAGCCCATAGTCATTTAAGCAAGGTAGAAGGATTTCTAAAAGGAAACAGACTTATCATTCGTATAATTTCCTTGACCTTACAACATTTACATGAAAGACTTATTTGGCTTGGAGACATCTATATAGCCTGCACATCCATCATAAATAAATAAATAAATAACCATGTTGTAATTGGGCAAGGTTTTAAAAGTAATTCAGTTAAGTCTCATTTTTGTCACTGCACATGCAAAAAAAAATAAGAGCTACCTACAATGAGAAAAAACAGAAGGAGAGAGCTTTCTTTCAGCTCTGAAAGTAAAGCAGTTGGTTATATTTTGTTGGAGCTGCGTTTGCTGAAGGTTTTGACCTGCACTTTCTGAGATTTTTGTGGAAAGACGAGGCAAAAACCTGAGGCATGTTGTCCATCTAAAAGTACAAAACTAATATAAAACACTGCAGTCTTCTCTCAGGTCATAGAGTTTAGAAGAGCAACGACAGAATGATGGCTCCAGAATGGCAAAAACATCTCTTAACAATTGGGTATGTAAGGGCCAATGTTAAGATCCACTTCACAAGCATTTTTATTAAGCTGTTGAATGTGCTCTGTCCTACTACAGTGATGCTCAATACTCAGTCTGTGAAGAGTATTCCTGATTTAACTGTGTTGAAAGAATGTCTTCAAGACATTTACCTATTGCTACAGTGTAGAGAGGGGTGCTGCCAACTTTTTTGCATCTATGTAGTCTGAGAAATCTAGGGATGTTCCACTTCTTACAAAAATCCAAAAGGTATAGTGACATGTGATCACATAAGAGACTCTGCTCAAGTTTCTGAGCATTACAATGTTTTGTCAAAGAGTGTTTCAAAAAATTTGCATGGTGCACCCCTTGCAAAAATATCATATTAAAGTCTAGAATAATTTGAAGACTGCTAAAAAGATTTTGCAAAGAGCCTGAAGTGCAAGTGGTTCCTCATTTCTATAATAAAATGCATTGAAAACACACTTAAGTCATCACAGGGAGTTTGGTAAGGGGTCTTTCTTGCATTGTTACAATGTGTAGCAAAATACACAGAGGATTACACACTTTTATTCAAGGAAAATATTTTCCATCAAATTGTAGCTAGAATCCTGGATACTATCTTATACCTATCCTTAATACCAATTTGTACTGTTTGAAATGCATATTACGTCTTCATAATAAAATTGCATTGTCACAGACATAATTGTTATTCATAACAAGTAGTCTCGCAAACAGATTCCATCCCTTTAAGTATTGAGTCTCAGTCAGGCCAATTATGACTAAATTACTGCGTGTTCTCTCCTGTATCAACTAATTAAAGGGTAATTAATAAAATGATAATTTCATTCCATGGCAATGTCTACATCTGGTTGTCATAGCAAAGATTGTTTGACATATGGTTAAATGGTCAGATACTACATTGTATGAATGCAGCATTTGCACAGAACACCTGGCAAGCCAGAGGAATTTAACCCTTAAGACATCAATTTCAAGAATCTGTGTCAATGTGTTATAACAATGGTTTGCTTATTCTCTCCACCTAGTCTTCTTATGCCTTTAAGAAAATTTAGTGCTCCAAGTTAATTTAAGTAACTCTGTTGGGGCGGGGGAAGAGTGGGTAGACAACTTGGGATATTAGATTGGAAATGAGAGATAAAATAGTACTGACTTTTCTGTGGGAAATAAAATGGGTGGCTCTAAATTAACTTCTGAGAAGAGACATTCCATTGGTTGTGATAATTACTGGGAGCTACCCCTTTTCAGAAAATCAGGCTGAAATTAGCATGGCGACAAAATTATCTTTTTTTTTTTCCTTAGCTACAGTTGTATGCCAGGCTTAAGGCTGTGATTGTGGTCACAACAGCATGAAACAGTCTGCATTGCAGCCTTCCCTCACTGTACCTGTCATATATAAATAAAACAAAACTTACCTCCTCCAGTAGAGTAACCAGAAAATTCACACATGCTAAAGAAATGAAATAATCTTTTATCAAGTCAACAGATTATATGAATAAGCATTTCTCCTGTAGGTAACTGTTGTACAAAATAACATATGCACATACTCTGAAGTATCAGTGGTTGAAATTGTCAGGGCAACCCATACATAGGATTTTATACATATCTTAATGGAATCAATATTAGCTCTCATCATTGCCTTGAAAAATTTCAACCACTGCTTTTTCAAAGTGTTCAACAAAACTGTCTGTCTGTCCTTTAAAACATAAACTCTAAGCAGTGATATTTTCACATGAACTAAATGACAATTTCTTATCTATACTGGGTCAAGCTGAATTCCTCATAAAACTAAAAACAAGAAGCAACAGGCATAATGTTTTCCTTCTTTTTAGGGAAAAAAAAAGCTTAAAAGGGGGAAAATAACTAGTGCTTTTTCCCAAATAGAGCAAAGTAAAAAGGATGTAGTGAACTGCAGGAAGACATGAAATTCTGTCTTTTCCCATGCAAAGGATCGTCAATGAACAGTTCCCCCAGTGAATAGTCGGGGTCGCTCATCACCTCGTATGGTCAGGTGCAGAGCGTGGCCAGTGGTGCTTATAAAGCGCTGTTTGTCCGTCTCTCTGAGAGCCTGAGTCCTGCTCCTTGAGAATTTCCAAGCACATGGATCCCCCTCATTTTCATTCTGCTCGTGCAACTCATTAACACCTGGAAAATCTTTTATAGCGTTTAACTGCATCAGATGCACGGTCCGGCACATGTTTTCTTAATAGGGCTTTCACTGTGGCATTGTCAAAGAGCCCTTATGTCACAGCTGGGAACATGAATCTGTCATGTCAGTGCTGTACCTTGGGCTAGACAGTAATCGTGTATGAGTGTGCTTTATGGAGGAGCCGAACATTTCCATATACTGTGTTAGCAGGGAAGAATGTGAAGCTTGTTCTCCTAAATAAAGATTCAGGCTGGTGCTAGTAGAGTACTTTGTACCATTTAAACACTGCTGCCTCTAAGGCATTGCACTTAAGGAGAGGGAAGTTTGAGGCAAGCAAGACACATCCTAGTATTTTAGTGGTATAATGCTGATAGTTAACGATATGTCATCATTTACATTTCAGTAGGAAAAAAATTGCCAGAGGTTTCTAATTCAACAGAAACAACCAGAAGTTGATATGAAAGTCCTTACCCTGGGAATATTTGTTTTTAAAACAAGTTTGATTTAAACATATTTGGCAATATAAGAGGAAGGGGAAGAGAAGTAAATGTTTTCTAATTCTGTATGGTTTTTGTGCCCATTAGATCACTGTAAAACCCAGCTTTAAATAGATTACTTTGTAGCTCTGTAATCAGAATGCCTTGGGTAATTAAAAAAAGGATAGAACTGTGAAAGCTGACAGCAACGCATGTATAAGACCTACTTTTTTCAGAGGAATTTTTAACATAGTTACATACATTTCATCTGAAAGCTAAACACTTAAAATTCACCAGCTACAACACTAGCAAGCATGTCTTGATGGCATTCCAAAAGATAGAGCCCACATTTGAAAAGTGTTTGCAGACTTGAGAAACTGTAACTGTTGTGAAGGAGTTGACTCGGGTCCTCGTTTACAGAATGAATGGATGAAAGGAGCATTTCATGCAGCCACATTCAGTTCCAATTTTCAAACTACTTGTTTTGCTTTGAAAAACACAAGTATAATTCATATGCTAAGAAATAAATTCAAGGTACACTACTAAATGCATTCTGTATGTTAAATATGTTTGTCTGTGACAATTTTTGTAATGGCACTTCAACAACCCCTGAGCATTCAGGGGTTGATACCCCAAACCACAACCAGTCCAAGCTTAAGCTGGAACCAGTGAAACACAGAGGTAATTGGGTAATAGGGCTGCCTTCTGAATTTCCCTCTTGGTTTTCTTCTTTTCAATATCTTCTGTTTTTTCTGACAGTGAGAGCATTGGGATGTTTTTTTGCGCCCATGCCATTAATTCATGTCCTCACCAAAGAGGGAAGAAATAGTGCTGGCTAGGGCTGCCACGGAGCCCCTGGGGAAAACATGCGGATTTGTTTCTCAGTAAGGCCTTTTTGTAAATTATTTTACTTTTTTCAGAAGATTTGATGCCCTTCCTGCTTCTGTGCAGATACCGAATGGAACAAGTACTCACTGAAAGGGGTAGGACTTGCCCTGTTGAGCTTTGCAGCAACCAACAGCATAGCCCAAGAGGTGCTAAGAGTTTTCAGAAAGAGAGCACACCAGGGCTGAGTTCTTCTACATGATTCCTTTCAGCAAATCAAAGGTAAAAAATGAGTCTGTGTAATTGGAGTGTGTTGACCCCAGTGCCCACCAAAGCCACTCTTTCCCTTCCCCCAGCTGAACAGGGTGAGACAAAATACAAGGAGAATACAGGTCAAGTTGAGGACAGGGGATATCCCTCACCAACTACTGTTACCAGCAAAACTGACTCAACTTGGGGAAATCAATTTAATTTATTACTCAGCTCTTCTCCCCAGACTCTACTTCATTCCAAATTTCTCTGCCTCCCTGTGGAACAGGGAATTGGGGCTGCAGTCAGTTTATCATTCATTGTCATTGCTTCTCCTCCCTCATGGGAAGGACTCCTAGCACTTTTCCCCTGCTCCAGCATGGAGTCCCTCCCACAGGACTCAGTTCTCCACAAAATCCTCCAATGTGGGGCCTTCCCATGGGCTGCAGTTCTTCATGAAGTGCTCCAGCATGGGTGCCCTGCAGGATCGATCACAAGTCCCAGCAACATAGGCTACCTTCACCATGGACTCTCCACACACATTCATGGGTCCTGCCAGGAGCCTGCTACAGCAAGGGCTTCCCATGGGGGTCACAGCCACATTTGGGCATCCATTTGCCTTGATTTTGGGTCCTCCAGGGGCTGCAGGGTCACAGCTGCCTCACCGTGGTCTTCACCAGGGGCTGCAGAGGAATCTATGTTCCAGTGCCTGGAGCATCTCCTTCTCTTCCTTCTTCACAGACCTTGGTGTCTGCAGAGCTATTTCTCTCACACGTTCTCACTCTCCTCTCTGGCTGTTCTTGCACAAGGGATTTTTCTCCCCTTCTTAAGTAAGTTATCCCATGGGTGGTTCCACCGTTGCTGATGGGCTCAGCCTCGGCCAGCAGTGGGTCCATCCTGGAGCCAGTGGACATTGGCTGTAATGGACATGGGGGAAGCTTCTGGCACCTCTCACATAAACACCCCTGTAGGCCCCCCCACTAGCAAAGCCTTGTCACTCAAATCCAATACAGTAATTAACCTTTGCACATGCCTAGGTATTGTGAGACACAGTCGAGAGCCCTGCAATATGTCACTTTGTTACTGTGAAGAAAGTTAAGGATTGACGGAAAGGCTTAACTATAAATTTTCTTGCCTGTATGAGTTTAATTTAGAATTGCAATCACGATGTAACATAAATTAAAATAGCAGTAGTAGATCACTAGCTGGCAAATCTCTTAAGAATAATGTAGGTACTTCACTAGATTATGGAGTACCTTCTATGTGCTTAGCCCATTGCTGAAATTAGTCCATTTTTTTAATTTTGAAATACTTTTGAAGAGGAGAGACAGGTTTTAAGAGGTGAAGTTATGGTGACTCTCTCTCTGATCTAGAAGTCTGACTTCTGGAAAGGGGAGCTTCCTTAATGAAAAGAAGCATTTCCCTTGAAATAAAATTTGAAGTTTTGCCCCAAGCATTCTCCAATCCATGCATAATCTGGAGGACATCAACCATTAAAGTAAATATTATGTATTACTTGACCTGCAGATGTAATATATTAAGGCTTCAGAGCAAAAATGTGTTTTTAAGGAAGAGAGTGGAGAAATATAAAGGAAATCTGCAGGCCTTGTGAAGGACCTATGAAGGACAGAAAAATGCTTTCCCAGAAAGGGAAGTATGGGAATACTGTGTATCAGTGATTCCTGTGTGTTTTAATTGGACACTCAGTTTCTTTCAATGTCAAAGGAGGGCTGCATGCAGCAAACAGCTACCATACCTCCTGAGAGGAGCTGCTGCTCTGTCTCCATCAGGAAGGGGTATGGAAATGGACAGTCTCAATGCAAAGAATGCATGAGGAGTGAGCACAAGTTGGTGAATTTATTCTAATAGCAAGGTTAAACGCCATCTTTTCTAGGCACCCATGAACAGCCAGAGGAGATCCTGTCAAATGACTAGTGCACATCCTTGACAATGACAAGGGGAAGGGCTGCCAGGCCTGTTGGAAAGGCAGCAGTCAGCTATTGACATTATCAGACCAGCTCTGTGGCCCACAACCCTGCTCACTTTCTGTCTAGGAGACGCTCCTCAGGAGGAAGGGCCACGAGGAGCAGTTCTGGTAGAAGAAGCTCCACATCAAACACTTGTAGCAGAGGAGGCGCATAGGCACAGTGCTGCAAGGAAGAGCTGAAGTCAGCCTTCAAGCAGATGACAGGAGAGGATCTGTCAAACCAGCCTTCAAGAGGACAGAGAGCATGCTGAGACAAAATGATGATAATAGCAACAAAACCTTGAGGAGACTGAACAGAGAAAGAAGCTGCAGGAGGGCAAGAAAACAGGATTTGTATAGTGAGGCAGACAGAAAGAAATGACAAATGTCTTCATAGAATAACAGAGACAAAAAAGGACAGATCTGATCAGTTGCAAGTATAGAATTTGGCTCTGGTTTGGAAAGAGACTAATACAAAAAGAAGACAAATAACTATTCCACAGGGTGGTAAATGAGCATGGCAGAAAGCAGAAGAGTTTGTGGTAACAGATAAAGATTGGAATGACAGCATCTGGATCCCACAAGAAGTCTCCAGGGTGAGTAAAGAATATTGAGGGAGTTGTTAAAAAAATAATATTCCTAGATTTGCATGTAGTTTCAGATTGCAGCTCACCAATACACCAAGAGAAAGGCATCAGTCAGCAATGTGTTGTAGGTATTAGGGCTATATACAAAATGCAACCATTGTATAAAAATGTTGGTCTGGACCATGGCTAAACCTTTTTTTTTGTGTAGCGTAGACTTGGGAAAGGCAAATCCTCATGAGGGTGAGCTCAGTGGTGCCACTAAAGGCACTGTGTTCAATATACTGTGGTTGAGGATGCTTTCTTCCAGGTGGGCTCCTGCTGTCTCCTGCCCAGGGTACATCTCAGCATGAAGTGGAGGACAAAGGAGCTGGCTGCTGGGTTCAAATGTGTAGAAGCAATAATGGAAGCAAAGGAGAGAAAGAAAAGAGAGCCGCTCTACACTGAGCTGTCAGTCTCTGCCTGTCTGTTTTCCTTCACTCTGCCTTGCCTGCTTGGCCTGTGTAGCTCCTCAAGTGCCCTCATTTGCTGTCCTGCTGCTCTGTGCAAGAGAAGGGGCTCACATTAAAGACTCATTTGTATTACAGCCTGCTAAATAGGCGACTGTTAGTGAGGGAATGAATCAGCCATGGCTAACAACAGTGATACCAAGTATAGCTAATAACTTTTCCCTGCTGCTGTTTGCTATCTCCACCTCATTTGTTTCTCACCCTTGGGAGAAAGAGCTCCACTGCATTACCTCTGTAATCCCCTACTGGGCTGTACAGGTGTTTATGCAGAACAAACATATATGGTTGTGTGGCAGGTAGGTGTTAATTTTTTACTACAAGTTCCTAGCCTCAAAAAATCCATTCCCATTAAAATCTGTTGCCACTTTAATCCTGTTGCCAATGTACCCTTTGGCTGTGAAGTCCTTGTTTTGTTGAAACATCAAGAGTTACCATATCAAAAATAAATTATAAGGTGTTCCGGTTTCCTCTTCATTGTGCCAATTTAGTAAAAGATCAGTAAAATGCTCATAGATAGCCATTTGACACTGGGGTTTTATGCAGTTTGTTCTCTTTCTTTCCTGAGTGTTTAAGTGTTAATACCTTAGCAGTGGGCAAAAAGTATTTGTCCCAGGAGAGCATGGATAGGAGTATTGAAACTGCTGTAGGATCTGGACACTTAAGTTCCCATTATTTTTAATGATCACTGAGCATCCAAATTCCCCATGTAGTTACAGTTACCTATCAAAATGTCCTCATAGAGTTGGTGGACCAAAACTGTTTTTATTCTGAGATAAATTGCCTTCTTTTCTCTGGGAACTTATCAAGTTATTTATTGAAGAGGTAATTACCAAATGTCATAACAGATTTGACTTACTAGCTGTTAATAGCCAATCTATCAACAACTACATGCATTTAAAAGCATTTTTAAGTCAACTGGTCAGGGTTTTTTGCCTCTTAGAAACTATCTAGAGGGGACTGAACCACTTAACTCCTGATTTACAATATCACCCTATGCAGGATGATTATTTTATTGGAAGACCACTTTGCTTTGCAGGGCTCCAGAAGAGTTAGAAGAATGTCTAGTTTCTGTATTAAAGGTTTGTGTCTTTGACTAAAGAGATCTTTCCTGTTCTGTATCCTCATGGGCTATTCAGACACTGAAATCACTGCCTTGATAAACTTCTTTTCATAATAATTTGCTCACCAGAGTCACATTTCACAGTGTTGACCTGTTACTGTGTCATTAACATGACACAGGGAAATAAAAATATAATTTAGAAACTTATTTTCTACAGAGATTTTTCTTTTTATTTGCTTTACTGTGTAGATTGAGATGACTCAAAAAGCATCAAGCCAACTACATAACCCTGCCTCTGATAGTAACTTTAAAAATCATACAGTCCTTTAATGCTCACCATGTCCTTAAGGATAAAAAACACAGGGTAAAGTAACGCTGCATAATTGAATGTTCAGCATTAGAAAATTTCTCACCAATGAAAAAAAGAGTAGAAAGTGGGAGTTTTTTGGAAGCTTAATACTAGATGAAAGTATTTAGAATGGAGACAATATCAGTGAACTGCAAAGGAGGATGCATTTGCAAATTCTGTCCATATTGACCAATAAACAATTTATGGAGAGAACACAAACAAACCCTTAGAATATTTTAAGATCATAGCTTCTGACAAGTATACTTTATTTATGACTTTGCAGTACATTCTTCTCCAGTAATGTTAAGAGGAAATAAAAAGGGAAAGGGGGAAGGCACACCATTCACAATGTTTACAGTGTTTTATCCTCTTGTCCTCTGCCATGTGTGGGGTATTGTCAACATAAGTTGATCAGATAACCTCAATGTTCCTGTCTTATATAAAACCCTGGAACCAGAAAAAGTCACAGATGTGACAATAAATGTTTAAGGATTAGGACTGCATAAAATGGTGCTCCTTTATCTGAAACTTGTGCAGTACTGGTGCCAGTAAATGAGTGCTGCCAGCACAGCCAAGTGAGTCTGGGTGAAAAAGAAGGGGTAGGGTAAGTGTCCAGCCTTAGCACAACTTCTACCACCATTGGATGCTCTACTGCCAAGGCCAATGCTTAATAATCTGATGGGATTATTTGCCTAGATAAGAGCAATATTTGAGTTTAGCTTTGTATCTGCTGATACAACAGCATTTTTTTTAGCTTTTGTCCACAGAGTGATCTGAGTGCTTGAAGAAATACATCAGATTTAGGTTTCTGAGACTGAATCACCAGACAAAGGTAAAACTTGTGTTATTAGTTATAATTTGTGGTTTAGAGGTGCCTGCAGGTGTTAGGTAATATGCAGATTCCCTACAGTACAAACGCATAGGGCATAGTGCTTGCAGTCCAAATACCAGAGCTGGGAGATCACAGTTCTGTTTTGTCAAAGCTTAGATTTCAAAATCATCATGTTTTAGAGAGAAACCAAAGCCTTTAGGAAAAGCTCAGACAAAAGACCTGTCAGAGCAATCACACTAAGTAATGAACAGGTCAAGATTGTGATTTGTGTCCCAAAGTGCCAAGAAGGAGCCCTGATCTGAGAAGTCTTTTTCTGGAAAAGGTTGAAGTTCATATGTTTCTGGTGGGGGGAAAAAAAATGCTTTTTTTGCTTGAAGAGAATATATCTTAAAACCAAAATGCTGTTGAACACAAGGCAGAGTGAATGTAAAACAAGCCCGGAGAACAGTGTGGGCCATCAAGGGAAAATACAAGAGAAAAACCAAACATTGGAGTCAGCCCCTGGTTCCCAATCCAGTACCATGAATTTGCCATCCCATTTCACCAGCCATTATCCTCTTTTCAGCCTAGGCCAAAGTTTCTGGGAAATGAGCTGCAGTCCCTGGGATCAGGAGGGCAGCAGCCCTCTTTGCTTTGGACACTCACCATGTCCCACATGCCCACAGCACTGAGAGGTGCAGGTGTTCCCCCCAGTGTACCAGAGTCCCTTTGGACATC
Source organism: Ammospiza caudacuta (assembly GCF_027887145.1). Classification (NCBI taxonomy): domain Eukaryota; kingdom Metazoa; phylum Chordata; class Aves; order Passeriformes; family Passerellidae; genus Ammospiza; species Ammospiza caudacuta. Next base: position 73,074,476 of record NC_080593.1, on the reverse strand, counting down.
ACCACATCTTGGGACAAGGCCGCCAGACCACCCCATAGCCAAGGAGGGTCCCTTTCTGGGGGGACCCTCTGCTGTCTGAGGGGCAGCCTTGCTTCCAATGCTGGACAGACACTGTTGTGAGAAACAGGGAGTAGAAATAATAAGTAGGCCCTTAACAGTATTGTCTGCTTTAAAAGATACCCTGACGGTGTTGGTTAACTAGACAAGTGTGCCTCTAACAAACCCATCAAACTTGATAAATGGTTCTCTATTAATATCCTAATTTTGCCGGATCTCATGAGCAGCTTTTGGAGTTCAGAGGCAGAAAAAGACTGCTTGAAAGATGGCTCTTACAAGAAGCTAATTGCATGCAGGGTTTTCAAAAATATTAGGTCAGTTTCTGTTCAAAAGTTGGGTGCCCGTTCTTCTTTAGTGGCAACAAAATTAATTCTTCTGGGCTTGGGGAGAAAAAGAAGTACTTTGATTTTTACCAGTTAATGTACTGCTGAGTCTTACTTCAAGTAAGTTCAGAATTTTTTAAGTTTTCAAACCATCCACATAGGAAGGGATATAATTTCAAGGATGAAGGATGGTGTAAAATAATTTCAACAAAATTGATTGTGTTGGAAGCACTGTGTTTATATGACTTTTGTAAAATACTGCTTTTTTAATGTTAATATGTCAGCAGCAGAAAAGAAATATTGCAGTTGAGTTCTCTTCTGGAAACATACATAAAAATACCATTTACACCAGTACAGCAATGAAAACAATGTGATTTAAGTCGGGAAAGATCTTTCCCCATAGGCTATGTTTTAGTTCTAATAACAACCCATCTATCTTAAAGACTCAGGATTTACTGTGTAAGGACAGACTGGTGTCTGGAACAATGACCCATGTCATTATTTCAAAGAAAGATGTAAAGAACTTTTACAGCATGGCATGTCTCTGTTGCTCCGCTCTTTAATACCATAATGCAAGCTGACTGGTTTCAATGGGGTTATGGTGGTGCAATGAGAATACATTTCACTCAAACAGGGTCTGAGTTCTCTTTGTAGCAAGCAACTGATTTTAGATTGTTTGATTGTCTCTGATTATTTTTTTAATGAATTTATTGTTACTGTTCTGTTACAAAAATGACCCAATCAACCTCTGGCTTGTTAATTCTATACATCATGATAGACCTTGCACAGATTCCCAATGAGGTCTCTACCTTAATGAGAGTTTTATAGAAAAGTATTCCAGTGTGCTTCTTGATTTCTAGTTGTAAAATAATTTTTTAAATCAGTATTGCCATGAAAAGAATTATAAAAAGAGTTGCTTATAAAACTTTTATATACTTTTAAAACTTGAGGCTGCAAAGAAAGATTCATCTCAAATCTTTTCAAAGTCCTTTCTTATTTACAAATTACACTGAGATTCTAAGTTGAATACTAGTCTTCTTACCTGATATTCTGCCTTGATAGCCACATCCAAAGGATTCAAAAAAGCAAGTTGTAAAATAACAACTAGGTTTGATCACTGAAGTATCCAATTAAGTATTGTATCTATTGTTCTGTTGTATCTGTTGTTCATTAAATTTAAAAATGTTCATAGTGAAAATAGACCCTTTAGTAAAATGCTCCACAGGAAAATCTGTCTGACATTTACATTTTGTAATTGGGATGAGACATTGCATTGGTGTGAAGTCTCTTGGGAACAGCCACACCATGAGATTCTCATGTCTGGTGGGGTTCTAATTCTGTCTGGGGAGAGGGGTCCATAGTCAGATAGAGATGAGTGGATCAAGAATATCAGCTCTCAGCTGTGGCCATCTGAAGTTGGAGTGAAGGAGCAACACCCTTCTTGCTCCTTAACACTAAACATTTTATTTCTAATACTTTGAGATGACCCATATCATACCATAGATGTTAAAGTTTTGCCTTTTTAAACTGATTTTTAAGAACTCCATGGAAAGATAAATTGCATTATTTGGGCTTTTTAGCCTGACGTGGAAGAAATGCCAAGTGCTATAACTTCTTGCAAGATGGAAATGCTGTTTTTCAATCTGATATAAAAATTGTAGGATCATAGTAAATATTCTATCTTAAATCTCTTGTGAAAGGAAAAATAATAGGTACTGTTACATTTCTTTCAAACACTCTTAGCTAATCTAGACTTCGTAGTTGCAGTGGGTTGCAGTTATCACTGTGTGTGTGTGTGTGTGTGTGTGTGTGCGCACGCAAGACTGGAGAAATCCCAGTCATCTAACTTGAGTTCCAAAGAGTCCTTCGTGCAGAAGAATATCTTCATTATTAAATCCTTCCAATGCACTCTATAATACTGAACTCTAGGAAATGTGTCAATTAAAAACATGATGAAAGGCAGAATGAGTAACCCAAAAAAGAATCTCCTTCATGAGTGCAAAAGGCTTTGAGTATTTGGGAATCAGCTTTCCCAGTGAGATGAGCCCTTCCAGTAGGATGAGGAGCAGGAAATTCCAAACATTCCTTGGTTAAGGAAAGTGAAAATGACGGTGTCCTAATGCAGGGTGAGAGGTCCTGCCCTCTCATTTTTATCCCCTGAAGACTCATCCAACTAATGTGTTAGTGCTATTTTTTTTTTGCTGATGATTTCAATTAGATCCTTACACTGCAGCTCTGCCACATATCTGTCTTCTTTCATAGCCTTCTTTTTCCCTGTCTTACTTGATAATGGCCTTAAAGTGGGCTTGCATTTACATGTGCTTTTAGCCTGAGCTCATCCACAGAATTGAAATGTGGAAGTACTGTTTTGTGCAGCCTGTAGAAAGACAAAGACATGAGGCTAGAAAAGTGACATGTGCCTTTTGGTACTTCCTTCCTGATCTAACCTGAAGGTGTGCAATGGCCTTTCAATGTTTCCCAAGCATCCTTGCATCTCTAACGGCACATTTGCCCACTTACATGTTTCAAAACACATTGATAACCTCTCTTCTGTGCTTCCCTGTTTGGAGACAACCCTTAGGCTGTAGGATGTTAATCAGAAAAGAAAAGGGGAAAAAAAGAAACAAAACAATAATCAATGGAGTAGGTTTTGCTCTGTATTGTCCCAGCATGTAATATAACAAAGCAACAGGCTCCTTTGAAATGTTGTGATAGGTAGGCAAGTGCTCAAAGCTGGACTTGAACAGCTTTTACGCATGGAACAGATGCAATTTTCCAGTGCATTATTATTTCCAGCTCCCTGTGACAGTCTGTGAAGTTTGCACCTTTCTATCAGCTCTAGCAGCCAGCAGGAAGCTGTGTCTTCTGGGAAACCAGGCTGAGACTTTGGCACTAACTTCCTCAGAAACTGATGACCTTTTAAAACCCCCTCAAAAACCCACCACCTTCTCCTTCACAAGCAAGGTGCTGCCCTTGTTTTCCTTCCCAACATACCCAGCATGTAGATTTAAAACAACAAAAACAAAGTCATGCCAAAACAAAAAAATCAAACAAAACAAAACACTGCAGTGCATACCCAGTTCTCCCTTGGGAGCAGGATGAGAGGGAGAAGTTACATGGCAGATGTTGGTTGTTTAATGCTCTACAGAAAGACAGTCAGATGCCACAGTGATGTTTGACCCCACAGGGAGCAGGGTAAAACAACTTTCATGCCCCCCTCCTCAGTAGCATGAGAAACAGGGACAATGTGCAGGTGGAAGCAGTCAAGCTAAAAAAATGACCGGAATGAGTACCAGCACTAAGCAGCCTTAGTGCTTCCACTAGGTCAAATCCTTGCTTTGGAGGATTTAAGTAGGACAGAGCCCCTTGCTGGGTTTCTTTCTGGCCATGGGTTCCACTCCTGTGTGCACATGCGTGTGTGCAAACAACACCCAGTCTAGTCCAGGCAGTGAACACAGCAAAAGTTCAAAACTTTTGGATTCCTCTTCATCGTTTTTTTTAAGGGACTGCGTCTGATCTTTGCTTTTCATCCCCAGATTTATTGGGAAGCATTTCTCTTCCCATTTCTCCATGTGGCAGGTTGCATGCAGATTCGTTTTTCTGGTATTCAGTGACCGTCCGCATTGCTTTGTACTTAGTTTACATCTTCATGGCTGTAATGAAACCGAGACTTGAAGGAATAACTGGATAAGCAGGTCTCTCTCTCCAGCTGTCATGTCTAGTTGTGGCAGAAAACTGGTGTTTCATTGTAAAAGATGTTAATTTCAATCTGAGCTGTGGCTGTGTTGAGAGGAGCATAAAAGGAATTCTTGATTATCTATATCAGTACCGTTGTCCCCAGGGACAGGCTCTGAATCTTCAGATCACATATGGCAAGAGTGCTGTGATAAAATATGCATCAATAAAACTTTGCAATTTATGATAATAAAGGAGTGGAAAGTTTTATACACTGTGATAATTATTCCTGACTGGTACTTTTTCCTTCCTTTCGTTCTTCTGTATGCCTTTGTTTTTAAGCCTTTACTGTGTATTGTAGCAATGATTGCATCACTGAAACTGCAGGTTCACAAACTGGGAAACTCACCTTGTTTCTAGGTCCATTGACCTTCTGTAGCCATCAGTTCACTTCTACAGCAGCAGGAATTTGCCATCTCTGGGAAGGTTCTGCAGTGCTGTGACTCCTCACTCTTCTTTCTCTTCTGTGCATGCACACATGCTACATACAGCATGGATTTCAGAGCAGCTTCCAAAAAAGGATCAAATTATATTCCTCTGATCTTTCTTTGCATATTTTATTACTATAATCAATGAGAGAAGCGTACATTTACATGCAGGTAACATTTATTCCATACTGCGTGTCACGTGCACTGTTTTAAACTTATTTCATCAAAATAGAATTCTTATTCTTTTGAAGCAAGAGAAATAATGACATGTTTCCACTCACAGGAAGTAAACAGTGGACTATTAAATAAAACCAATATATTATCTGTGACCCTATTTTTTTTTCTTCCTCAGCTCAATATATCTTTGGTGGCCATCCTATGAGAGAGCCTGTCTCCTTCTTTGGCACACTCCACTGCAATTAATCATACAGCTTGAAATGCATGGCCCAGCAGTACAAACGTCTTGCATGCTTGGGCTCTGCTGACTTCAAAGGGACATCCCTTGCAGTGTTTAGAGGCAGCTCCCCTTCACTGAACACCCTCCCTGACATGTTTGCACGGCGTCTCGCTGTGGGATCCCAGGCTTTACTGGGACATCTAAGCCCTGCTGCGACACAAATAGTCGTTAGTCCCATCTGTCTCCTGTTCCCCTTTTGTAGTTTTTTTCTTTTTTTTCTTTTCTCAGTCTTTTGCTCCAGCTGACCTGCAGGAAATAAATCAGCCACTCTTAACCATTTCCAGGCTTATTTCTTCACAATTATAGATGAGTTGTGAAACTAGTTAGGAGAAACAGCGTAGCCATCAAGCTATCTCAAGAATGTTTCCTTTACTCCTGCTCACTCCACTAAATTGTGAGCTCTTGTGCAGTGGTAGCAAAGCACATATCTTTACACGTGTGCTTATTTCCTATCAGCTTCAATAGTACTTGGTCACCTGCCTGAGGTTCAGTATGTGCTCAGAGGTTTTGCATGTCTGGGTACCAAGGCCTTACCTCACAAAATCCATAACTATTCAGTCTTGCAGGTTCAGCCTTTTTCCCAGATTTCTGCAGATGCTTGAACATCATCAAAGGCAGTAAGATTTAGATAATTTGTGTAGGTGCTTAAGTGGACTTTGACATCTATAAAAGTTCTGCTGAATCTGGACCTGCCTGATTAAAAGAACCCAAACATTTAGCAAAAAGAATAGGAAGGCTATTGCAAGTACATTTCCTTTTTTGTACAGCAGCAGTTAAAAAGACGAAATGCAAAACTATTAGTTCCACATTAAAGAATGATGGGGGATTTAGGTTACAAAAATAATAATTTCTAATTCTACAGATGTAAGGAGAACTGGATGATAAGACCAGCAGTGAAAACAAAAGGGATAATGTGAGGGGTTTTCTGCCTCTGCACTTGTGTGAATTAATAGGAAATTAAAGACTGTTAGAAAGTTGATTGAATTTTGTTTCTTAACTTCTTCATTTTTCATTAAGGTGATCCTAAAAGCAGGTGGCTTTCAATTAGTTTTGTTCAATGCTGGCTAAAGTTGTAATGATCCTTGGGAGAGTGAGAGAAAAGAGATTTATTGCAGTAGGGATAAGCTAGGCCAGGCAAAGAGACAGAGTACATAACCACTAATTAACTCATGTAGTCATTAAAAAAAAAAAAAGGAAGAAAAGGAGAAAGAAAAAACAATGTGCAACCTGAAAGAGGATTGTAAAGCATCTCTGCACTGCAGATCAGACCCTTGAGCTTTCATTACACTGTGCATATCATATTAGATGGTATATATGAGCCAATTGCATATAAATCACATTCTCCCAATGTTGCAAGTCCTTGTCACAGAGCATATTTAATTTAACATTGTAATATTTATTTTCTAAAGTTCTAAGTAGGCCAAAACATACCCAGTAAATTGAGTGCTCTGCCACAGCACAGAGCCTGACCTACACTCCAGTAGAAAATTAACCCTAATTCATCTTCCTAGTGACCCTATGCCAAACAGCTATTCCAGATGCTCCATTCCTGCCCTTCACTGACTTAGTAAAGTGAAGCTGTAGCGGTTTTGACTAATTCAGTTTGGACTTTTAATTACATCTATTCCATTCATTTGTTTCCACTTAAAACCATCGTGTTGTGGTTGCGTGGCTTGTAAGCAAGCTTTGCTTGCTCTTAGTATCCTTTAGGGACAGGCTTAAGCCAGAAGGCTTGTACGTCTGTTGAAACTATGTCAAATGGGAGCTGCTATCTCAGATTGAACTACAAGGCTTTGTTTTCTGACACAAAGGGTCAAAGTCTGCCTAGTTATTTCCATGTGTCCCTTCCCCCTCTCGCTCTCATCAGGATTATTTTAAATTCACATTATGGATGAGCGTTTGTGTGCATATGCACAATTCACTGGAAAACAGAGGCTCTTTATTGTTCAAAGCTTCTCTAGAAGTGACTTGTTTCAGGCATTCCTCTCACAACCATTCGCACATCTCTAAAACCAGAAAGATTTCAGTCAATCTGCTAACAAAGTCTGTTTTCAGACACCATGTGGAGACACCTGAAATGCTTCAAGCATTTTTATAATCTGTTTTTTTCCTTATTGTTGAAAAGAATTAGAAGAAATTGATTAAAAACATTTGTGCTAATTCTGCTATCATTTGACGAATTAATACTATGTTTTGTAGTACATCACACATTAATACTGTATTTTGTAGTGCATTACAACCAAACTGTTTCTTCTGCTCCTCCCACAATTAACACAGATTGTATCTGATTTCTGTAATGTTTTCTACATGTGTAGAGCAGGGCATAATTGGACTGCAGCCCGGGTGCAAAGTAAGAAAGCTGCAGAGAAGACACCAAGATAAGAAAATCTGAGTCTTCTCACTGACCTCTTGCCAGGCACATATGAAAATGTTTCACGACAAAATTTATCAAATTTTATGTATCTTGTGCATGTAAATTATTCCTAAGCTAGACTGTTGAAGGAAAAGATGGAATTTATTTAATTTTTTTTTTCAAACCCTGGATTTATCAAAGTCAGGTGACTTCTGGTTTTGACATTACAGGTACACAAGTAAAGCTTTGCTGTCATTTCTTAGCTCTGGTACAACTCCACTTATGAAGAAAAATTGGACCATATGGGAGCATATGGAAAAAACAGAAGGTTCGTATTTGTGGGAAAGTACCTCCTACAGGTGGCATTGTAATTAACCTTGTGGGTCCAGACTGCACACGTCACTCGAGTGCGCACAGGTGCCATGTCCCTGCATGGGACAGGAGCACATTTCCCATGCCAGCACCACCAGGAGCCACCTGGCCCTCAGGCCACCCTTCCCCACCATGGGTGTGCTGACAGCCCTGCTGCCCCACATCCCACAGGCACCCAGTGGCCAAGGGGGAGCGTGTCCCCTCAGAGCTGGGGCCATGCTGATGGGTAGCGCTGTGCTCTCCCACAGTCCCTGTGGAAGCCGTGGTTGGGAGGCTGCTTTCTCTCCACCTGTGATTTCCCACATCCCCCATCCTGGCACAATCCTGGTGCCCGGGGTCTTGCCAGCTGGGAAAGGAGAGGGAAGCTGTGTCACAGTCTGGTTGGCCTTGCTTCTCTTAGTTGTCCTGGTTATTACCAAAGGGCTGGTAGGATGTGTCATAGTAGACATTTGGCAGGCTCCTTCCCATATTTTGGGCAGAGCTGGGTGTGTCTCTGCGTAAGACACAAGCTTGTGGCCATGTCTCCTCCAGCCCTGTCAGCAGCTGAGACCAGGCTGACTGTGCCCTGGGCATCTTAGCATCGGGACAACAAATAAAAATGAGGAATAGCCGTGTACACAGCGGGTCATGTGCCTGGGACACTGGCCTGTGTCTTGGGGGAATGGGGGGAACAAATGTGTTTGGAACTGTGAGCTCAAGAGAGAAAATAGGAAAAGGTGGGATGGGATCAAGGTTGGGCAAAGGGTTGGATCCATGTTTTTCCTCCCAGCATGACTGCCAAATAAATTTCATCAAGAATTGCTGGAGAGGACGCAAATTGAAGTGGATTGAGAACTGCCTGAACAGCAGATCCCAGAGGGCTGTAATCACTGTCACAGGATCCAGTTAGAGGCCTGTCACTGGTAGTTTTCCCACCAAGGTTCAATGCTGGACCCAGTATTGTTAAACATATTCATCAATGCCTTGGATGAAGGGGCAGCAAGTTCACTGATGGCACAAAGCTGGGACAAGTGGCGATACCCCAGAGGGCTGCGCAGCCCCTCAGAGGGACCTCGACAAGTTGGAGAGATGTAAATGGGCAGAGTGCAACTCTCTGAAATGCAGCAAGGGCAAATGCAGCGTCCTGCACCTGGGGAGGAATAATCCCATGGACCAGCACAAGCTGGGGTCTGAGCTGCTGGAAAGCAGAGAAGAACTTGGGGTTCCTGGTGGACAACAAGCTGTCCATGAGACAGCAGTGTGTCCTTGTGGCCAGGAAGGCCAAAGGTATCCTGGGGTACATTAGGAAGAGAGAGCATTGTTGCCAGTAGGTTGAAGGAGGTGATCCAATGTGACCCCTCTGCTCAGCCCTGATGAGGCACATCTGGAGTGCTGTGTCCAATTCTGGGCTCCTCAGTATATGAGAGAAGGAAGCTCCTGGAGCAGGTCCAGTGGAGGGTGACAAAGGTGATTGAGAGATGGGAGCATCTCTCTCATGAGGAAAGGCTGAGGAAATTGTGCTTCTTCAGTCTTGAGAAGAGAGGACTGAAAAGGGACCTCTTCAGTGTCTATAAGTGTCTGAAGGGAGGGTGTCAAGAGGATGGAGACAGGCTCTTGGTTTTTCCAAGCAATAGGACAAGAGTAAATGGGCAGAAACTGGAGCACAGAAGTTCCACCTGAATAAGGGGAAAAGCTTCTTTACTCTGCAGGTGACCGCACACTGAACAGATTGCCCAGGGAGGTTGTGGAGTCTCTCTCATTGGAAATTTTCCAGAGTCACTTGGATACAATCCTGTGCCACATGCTCTGGGATGACCTTACTTAAGCAGGGAGGTTGGACCAGATGACCCATTGTGCATCCCTTCCAGCCTGACCCATTCTGTAATTCTGTAATTCTGTAATTCTGTGAAGTATGTCTTAAATAACAAGAACCAGCACAGTCAAAAAGTCCTCACCTTTGAAAGGATTTGAAGCCTTTGCATAGCTTTAATAAATGCAATTTGCAGAAACAGTGCAGTGTTTTAAAATAAATTATGCTCACAGAGTCACATGCTGTGATTTATCTTTAAGCATCCTCATGCAGTGTGTTTTATTAAATTTCAACCTGGGCTCTCAACTGTTCAGTTAATGTAGATAATTAATTTGATTATCATTCAATCAGGCTGTTTTGTGACTGAAACAGTCCCATATTGTTGCTACAAATATTTCAGTTAGCTTGTATGAAGAAATCATAATTTCTTTTTTTTTTTTGCTTCCTTGTTTATTTTATTCTAGTTTTGTTCTCACTATCTTTCTTTCTGGCAGTGACTTGTTCTAAAGCACGTAGTGTTGGATTACTAATGCCTCTCCCTAATGCTTTAATAGGTTTCTTTGAGCACACAGTTAGTATTCATTCTTAGCTATGCATGCATCTTCTAGTCATGTTAGGTGACCCTTTTTTCTTTTCTTTTTCTTCATGCAGAATATAGAGGAGGAGAACTGTGGGCGCCCTGTGCATTACACTGCAGTTCTTAATGAATATATGTGCATTACTAATTGTAAAAAGCTGTCTGGCTACAATATACAGGATGAAAAGTGTTATGCATTAGTAGACTACATTCTACTACACTTCTTGGCTACAAAATTTTATACTAAGTACATTACTTTAAAATTAAAGCAGAACGTAAGTACCTAAATACAGTTGATGTGTTCACCCTGTTTACTTCTTGTGACAAAACAAGCGGAGTTTGTTTTTACTAGCATCCATTAGATGTACTCTGCTGTAAAAATTCCACAGAGTTCCAGAGATGGAGGTGGCTTTATGTGTTGTACCTCACCAGGCAGGGTGTGCAGCCTGCACCCCACACGTCTCAGAGGAGGCCCAGTCCAGCCTTGCCCAGGGAGGTGCTCACTGCACCTCCAGCCAGCAAAAGGAGCTGAGTGAGAAGAGGTAGGAACCCTTGTTAGTCCAGCTGGTGAAGATGGGCAAGATTTTGGACCCATAGCTTTGCTTCAGACATGTCAGCCTGTCCAATGGAGGGTATTGAGTCTGATCACAGGACTTGTTGTGTGACATCAGCCCTGCTCTCTGTTACCATGCACTGCACTCTTCTGACGAGTTCCTGCAATAACACTGAAATCCCTCTCTGGGGAGCTTGTTCACATATGTCATGGTGAGGAAGGCAGAACAGAAAAACTATAAAGAGATAAGGCTTTTTAAAGTGATAGGGTCCTTATTCCCTTTCAACAGCCACTGCAGACTTTGAACCAAGGGTGTTCACATCTTTTTTTTTTTTTTATCCAGGATAGAAATTCCACCTTGAACTTCTAATAATAGCTTAGCATGGATTGTTGATTTCGCTTATGAAAAATGCCTCTGAAATTGTGTTCAGTCTTGCCTCAAGCCTTCAGGAGTATTTCTTCCCAGTTTATGGAGTGCACTGCAGTGGATGCTAGTAAAACAAATTATTTCATGAAAGTGACTGGTAGACTGCAATGAAAAGAGAGCCCTTTCCCATCTGCCGAAATGAAATAGTTTCATTCCCTGACTTGCCCAGTTCAGACCAGTGGGCAGTGTTTGCTGCAGAGGGGTGTCAGTGAAAGCCTGCAGCAATGTGTTCCTTCTTTCTTCACCTTTCCCCTGCTCTAGGGGAAATGGCCATGTCTTAGAAAGGGTATGGGAAAAGGCTGTGATTGTGGAAGTGCAGAAATGTCCTGACAGCAGACCTCAGTCATTATAATGCCAGGTTCAAGCATGAAATATTTGCTTATAAAGGTACAATTGAAAATAATCAAATGTATCTTAAGCATCAGGACTGAATTCCAGCTTCACTGAGATTGATGTGAGATTTGGCACTGAATTCCCTTGAAATATTAGGCTCACCAATGCACATAGCTAAGGATAGACAATATCAGTCGAACTTGGAGAAATAAGGAGCTAAGCTACATCTTACACTCCTATTATTTATTATTAAAAGGCATTTCTAAAAGAGTGCTGGGTACTAGGGTACAGAAATGTGTAGAAAAACTCAACCCATGCAGCAGGCAGCTTCAAACTCTAAAGCACCAGGTCTTGGTCTCTGTGGAAAGCTTTTTCAAAAATTATAAGTTTTTTTTTTTACCCCTTATATTTGACACTGCCAAAAAATAGTCACAGATCTTCTTGTCAGGTTCTGTATGTCACAAGAATGATGTGGTGCATTCTTTACCCCAAAAGCCCCATATCCCACACAGAGAGTAGATAAAATGTATTAATTTTTTTCTTCCCTTTTTTTTCCACTCTTTAGTAAATTTTTTTAAATGCCATTCAAGTATTGTGCATGATGTTATTTTGCTTTTAATAAAGACATCAGAACTGTGCTTAATAAGTACTATGGATCAATTTAAAATAGCACCACTTTAGAATTGCTGCCCAAGACACAATCTTAGTTTTGTGTCTTAATTTTCATTCAGATTTCCATTCCATTGCTATATGACCTTTGTTACTAAATTCAGATAGCATTCAGTGTGTGTGTGCTGGAGGAACAAACAAAAAATGCAAGGTTGACTTTCCTGCCGCTTGAGAGCCTGTGTAGAAGCTGTGTTCAGACAAAGTCTACTGGAAAGAGAAGAGTTAAGGCAGCAATAGGTCATGGTAATGGCACTGTAATATCGGTAATGTAGGTCTTGATAACATAATGGCTTTGCTCTTAAAGGTAGTTACCTGAGAATAAACAGATTACAGTTATTTGTACATTAATTCAGCCTTATTAAATGCCAAAGAGCAACTGGAAGTGAGCCTTCAGGAGTTTTCTGACTGTGAACTAGAGCATATCTTAGAGAGACATTTCTTGTAAAGGCAGTGAAAACAGCTTTTGGGCAACCAAAGGATGTGTAGGCCTGGGCCAGTAGATAAATAGGAGCAGTGCTGATGCAGAAAAAGGAAGTTATATAAGGAAGCAGAACATATCCGGATATTTAGAGAAAACGATGACCCTTGAACCCAACATGTCTCATATAGGTGCTTTTGCCTAATGAAGTATGTTGTTAAGAGTGACCAAAACACTTGATTTTGAGGGTGAACCAAACGTCTTACGTTACAGAGAGATTTTCAAGAGAAATAGAAGCTGTGGTTACTTGGTTAAAATCAGCCTTTATACAATCTGCTTATTACTGCAGAATTAATGGGTATGCACGTATCTTGCTAAAGTTACTTTGAAGTATATTGAAAGGCACGTTTTATTAGTCTAATTCTGCTAAGTCTACTTTAAACAAAGTTGTAAAGGAAATACTATAATATTTTCTGCTGAGATTATAATAATTTTCCCAAGTAACATTAGTAAAGCAGTAGATAATGGTGACAAATGACTATGGAATATTTTAGGCAGCAGAAATCAGGCTTACAAGAATTGAAGTCACTAGGGACCACAAAGGTAAAATAAATTTCCTGACTCTTAAATACTGAGTTCTATCCCATAATGAGATGTGAAAGCTCACTGGGGATTTGTTTCATATAACCTCCAAATGAGAAGTCAGAAGAGATACAGTCAGTATCATAAAATTTAACAAGTTGTTCCAGGAGCAGCACAATTTAGAAAGCCTAGGGTCATATAGATTTGTTTCCTGTACCTATAGATGCCCATGCCTCCGCTGGAGTAGCCTTATTGGCTTCTGTTGTGGCTCCCATTATCTCAGACACCCCATCTCTGTTTTCTGCCCCCATGCCCTGTCAGTTTCCACACAAAACTAAAGATTCTTTCAAGGCCATGGGGATCAGTTCAATGACAAGGTCCAAGCCACCCATGTGATAGCTGGCCAGCCAAATCCCCAAGCTGCCCAGCAGAGGCCAAGGCCAGAACCACAATTAAGAGAGAAGAACTTGCTGCAGATTTTCTCTCCATGGGATATTCATTTGGCTCTTTCTTCTCTTTGTTGCAGTTTTGTATAATATGTGTAGGGCCCTGATGATTTCTCTTGCTGTCAGCTCTGAATTAGGCCAGCTGAAACTGGCTGAAAGAACTGAAATTGGAATAGGCCAACAGATTTGAAACTAATTACGACTAGCCAGGACAGACAGGCAGAAAGAACCCTGTCTTAAGGAGTGGGCTGCAGTTGTGTGAGCACTCAGGGCCCCAGCCTTGAACGACTCTGGAGACCCATCAGTCTGTGCTAGGATTGTGCTTGATAATAGAGATAATCCTGTATTATGCAGTCCTGTATATACAGTCCAATTCCAGATCTGAGATGAGGAAACCTTTTGAGGGAAAGGATATTTTCTGTATTTTTGTGGCAACAACATCCCCAGCACCCCAGGCCGCTGCATGCCCAGAAACCAACTGCTGTTTGCCTGCAGATAAGTTGGCTGTGGTCTGTAAATCTGATCTACTGGACTGCATCTGCAGGGAGGTTGTGCCTCCCATGGGCAGCGTGCCCTGCTTCACAGGCCAGGGAGAGTCATTCCCTTCTGTAGTAGGTATTTATCCAGGATCTCTATGGCCCTCAGTTGTCATTGTCCTTCAACATTCACGTGGCGGCTCTGCCACAGACAGAGGGATGGCAAAATGTCATTTCTTTATGAGCCTGTGCTTTAAATGGTGCAGTCACTGGGAAGGATCATATTCTCAGATGAAAGAGGGAGCAGAGAGATGTCAGCAAAGCAGGAAAAACCCAGCGTAAACTGCAAATGAATATTTCCCTTTTTTATTGTGAAATTGAGTGAATTTGGAACCAGCCAATTTTAAAATGAATGTGATGCAACTCACTCTTCCACATGCAGTTAAAACTGCATCATAAGCCTGACCCTGTTTTTCAGTAGCACCCTGTCCTCTGGCACTGCCTCTATTCAGTTAAGGACATGCTTAAGAAAAGATGCACGTTTCTGCCTTGGTGAATTTAATGGTGCTGAAGTCCATCCCACTGCAGGACAGCAGTTAAGTACCTGCTTAACTTTCAGAAAGTCCCTATGTACCAACTGTAATCCACTTCTGAAGCAGATAATCATCTCGAGTACCAAGATATCTCCCTAGAAATGAACATGCCTTGAACTGTTCAATTTATTACAGGTATTGAGGGGATAGAATTCTTATGTAGTTAATAGGCTAATACACTATTATTTAAAAATTTATGAATAGCTATTGAACAACAATATAAATAGTGCTTACCTGCAACTAAAATCTGTGTTGATTAGGTGCTGCTGGAGAAACTTCTGTAATGAAATATGCGCATTGCCAAAACTTGAACAATCCTGTAGTCTGTTATCCCTCTTCCAAAAACCAGAAAAACAAAGCAGAACCCCTCCAATGGGCTTATTCAGTTATGAAATATTGTGGAGGAGGTGCAGGAGGAAAACAGAAGGAAATTCTTTCTAACCCTTGTAGTTATTTTGCCTCAAGATGAAACCCCAAGTCCCTGATTTGGATTTAATGCTTATTTAAATAGTAATTGCTTTTATGTCCTAGGAACTGTGCAACCCACATAATGCCCATCATCCCAAACCAACAGAATACTTTTTCAGACTTCTCACCTTAGCCTGTCCCTTTTAGTGACTGTTGCTTTCTTTCTTTATCAGAACATGCCTTGCCCTTCAAATGAACAGCCAAATTCCCTCTCCCATAAAATATAGGGCAAAGTCATTAACTTCTGGAGTCAATGACTGAATGGGCCCTTGCTTCAGTGGGGTGAGGCTCACAATGAGCTGATGAACAAAGCTTTTCCATTTATGTGCTGAAGTCAAAGAAGAGGGTGTTCAGCTGACCTAATTACCTCTCCAAATAGGACAGACCAAGTAGAAAATAAAGACCATGGGTCAGATCTGGATTTGTGTTATGCTGCTGAAAACTTCAGGGTAATCTGTGATGCTGCTTCATATTTAAAATTGACTCTGTGTCCACTCAGTGCATTAGTCCTACTCTCAGAATCTGTAATGAGCAACCTGCAATTAACTCACTGTGTTTGTACCATTCTGATTCATCATAACATTTCATGTTATTATTAATGCAAATGGTTACCATGAAATATTTCTTCATTAGTTCTGACTGATTGACTTTTCGGTTTTTCTCTTTCCCACTAGGAAAAATAATTAGACAGGAATAATACAATTAAGACTGTTTCAAATCAGTTCCATTAACTTGCTTTGTCTAATCAGTTGCGTGCACCTCAGTCTCCTTTAAGTTTTATCAGAGGAGCTGCTCCTGCACCGGTGCCTGCTCAGGGACTGTGATGTGAGTTGACTGTCCTCCCCTGGGACTGCGCGGCGCCAGCGTCCGTGGGGGCAGTGCCATGTAAGGCCTTGACCCTTAATTGGGATGAGTGAGTGAGCTGGACAGTGCTTGCTCCTGGATTGCAGCCAACACTATTAGACAACCCCAAACTGAGCTACATCCTCCCCTTGTAATGCTTCCATCTGGCACCATGCAGCAATGCCGCTTTGCAAAATGCCATGGCGTTACAAACCCGGCGCACAATGGGCAGGAGCAGCCAGTTGGAAAGACAAAGGCTTGTCCCTCTTCTTCACCTTCCTTATGTATGGGCTGCCAGGGCACAGAGATGAATTTCAATGGAGGTGGGGGCGGTTCTGTTACTGCATTGGGCACAGAGCCCCGATAGGGCTTTTCTAGAACAGCACTGTAAATTTAAATTAAGATGGTAGTATGAAATCATTGTATTGCAGCATCTATTTGCCGAGTGCAGGCTCCAGGTAACTTTAACTTGGTCAGTTTTGATTTAATTGCTTTCCTTCTCTCTCCCCTTCTGCTTTTGCATTTTCCCTTTCCCCATCCCTCTTCTCCCTTTCTCTTATATTTTCTTTTTATTCCCCTTTAAGTCAAGCCAGGTGTTCATTACATCTGCATGGGTAACTAAATTATTAGACACTGAGAGAAAACAAAGCCTTTTACTTAATGGCCATGGGCTCAAGTGCAGATTACACAGAAGTCGGAAAATTGTCATGGCCTTCGTGTGTTATATTTTGCCATTAGTTTTTTCATTTGTGAACATTTAACTGGTGAAATCTATTGGGAAAAATTAGCTTCTCAGTCACTGTGAGGATGAAGGGTGCTGGCAGGACCACTTAGATCAGCACAATCATCTTCTGCAGAGTCATGGAAAACTTCAGTCTCTGGGACAAAATCCACTTGCCATCTTCTCAGTGATCCTGGCCAAGTCTGGCTTCTCATCAGTCCAAAAGAAAAAGGTCTAAAGGAAAGGCGTGACTCATTTCCTATGATTTGGGAGTGTGATGTGCAGGAATGAGATTTGTTGGATGCCATGTCATGCCACCATGTGGGAAGATTTGCTCTGGAGAGCATTCAGTAATTTTCAGACTAATTCTACGGTGGCAGGCACAGAGTAGGAAGTATTGTCTTCATATGTAGGCAAAGTCATTTTATCGCTGCTTTTCTAGGCTCCTAGGTTTTAAAATTGGTTATTATTTGAATACCAACAAACCCAGCATTATTTCCAGGAATTGAAGTTCTGTTACAGAATTGCAGCAGCACAGAATAGGTAACATTGGAAGCAAACGCCTGAGGTCATCTAGCCCAACCTCCCTCCTCAGGCAGGGTCTCCTCAAGCAGCCTCCTGTGTCTTACCTCTAAAATTTCTAAGTCGGGGACAATCCTAGTAAATATCTGGAAAAAAACTATGGAAGGGCTGTGGTTTGAATCTATGCCCTGAAAGCTTAGGGACAAGTTTTTTCTCAGAAAACTGAGCTAAAGCAAGCCTGCTTCACATTTATGTTATTATTGGTTTATTTCCTTGTACTTTCGTTCCTTCACCCTCTTGTTATTTAAGAGAGACATCTCTTTCTGGGAAAATGTGGGGCTAAAAAGTCAGCCATGGCTTCCCAAATGTGTCCCCAAAACAACATAGCTGCTTGACAGAAGGCTTTCAAGGAGGGGGATGTAAGAACCAATTGTGTGGCTAAAATGAAATGAGTTCAGCCTTCACTTCTGAAAAAAAAAGTCCACAAGTGTAATCTTTTTCCATTACAGTTGTAGACAGGACATTTTTAATGACAATGACATATTAGGATGAGAAACTTATAACTGGAGGCATGATGCAACCAAGCTAAAAATGTAGTTAACTTAAGAAATTGCCAGCGGAGACAAAACTGGAATTAAGCAGCAACATTTTCATCCAAGGCAAATTAGCCCTCATGGTTCCTCAACATGAGAATACCTGCTCTGTCTCAGTGCTGTTGTGGTCTGGGGCAAAGACAGATGCAATAGAGGAAAATCCTTGATTATGGATGATATGAGAGATGACCAAAACATCTGGGTGTGGATGAAATAACCAGTATTATTGCTTAGGCTTTTCTCTCATACTACTTTGGCTTTCCTTTCAAACCACCTCTGGTTTTTAACTCCAGAAAGAGTTCTTAACACCAAAGTAGTCTGCTGTGCCTTATGGTAAATTTTATTGAAGACCAGCTAAGCTAAACAAAGATCAGCCTGCTACTACAGTCACTTTGCTTTCTTTAATTATATCCAGTGCTTTACTGTTTCCTGCCTTAATTTTTGTCTTCAGTAGCTTTAAGCTTATTCATTTCTAGCTCAAGGCTTGATCTTTTCCATCTTCTCTTTGGTTCTTGCTTTTTCTTTTGCTTCTCTTTGCTTCAGGCCTGAATAGTTTGATTGTTTAATATATTCTTTAACACTTCCCTCCTGAAGGCAGGTTTTCCATGCAGGTTGGGGATGATTATTTCACAGAGTTGTCCATTACCTGCCTCCTATCCCCAAGTCCTCCATCACTGCTGCTCCCCGTTCTGTAGGCCTGCAGGCTGTGCTCAGTGTCCTGCTATATTTTTTTCTGCCATCCTGTGGCTGTTGGTCCCAGCTTCCCCAGTGGAAGGGCTCATAAGCATCCCTCCTGCCCCCTGCCACACTGGAGGAGGTTGCCTTTCCTCTAGGAAGCCTTGGTACTGCACAAAGCTCCCTGAAGGCAGCCTCTCGACCCCAGCCTTGATCATTTGTTATCAAAGGCACATCCATGTTCGGGGCAGGGAAGAGAGAAAGGGATTACGGGACCCATTAACCCCAGTGCCTATGAAGAAATAACTTCTGCTCCTTTAGTTTTTCAGTTTGAATTGTTTTTTTCCATAACAATGTCAATGGTTTGTGTTTTTCCACACCACTCCTGCAGAGAAAATCCTCTCTCCTATTTTGTCTCTGTGGGATCCTCCTTGCTGTCACAGCTTTTTCATTTTGGCTTTCAGCCCAGTTTCTCCACAAAAGGCACCTGTAAAAGATTTTTTTTAATTACTTTGGCTTTCTTTAACCTGCTTGTTTAGTGTTTTCCTCAGTTCCGTCTCTGATTTAGAACTTTTCTTTATGCAACCACTCTCTTAACAAGTTTTCACTGTTTGGTTATCTTTTATTGTTGTAGCAGGCAGAAAACAGCCTGGAGGTTAGATTGAGATGCAGGTCCTCTCTTTCCAGGCATGTGTTTTATTTAGTTTGAGGACCGCCTCAGCCATGCTACATACAGAAGATAGGAGCTTAGAGAAACAGAGCAGCTTTGCTGACAGTAAAAGTTCCATTAATAACCTGAAAATGACACAGAAATAAAAGGTCGATTTCAGAGCAAGACTCTCTACTTCTCTGCACTTCTGCATAGCACATGATATCAGAAATACAACCAGTTTTGAGTGCTTTATCTTTGCAGTAAATATGTAGTACTTTATATGGCTGCCCAAAGCTGAGGGCATTGGAAAGTCAGGCAAGACCCCTTTTAGCATCACTCTGAGAAGGAGGTGTACCTACTTACAGCTCTTCTTCTTCTTAACCTCTGCACTTTCACAGATTGCCTCCTTGAACCTCCAGGAATCTCTGCTGGGCCCATCTTTTCCAATCCCTGTGAACGTGCTTCCACTGCCCTATAGGTAGGGCATATTTATAGGGATGTATTTTCAACATCCTTCTCTATATTCTCCTGTCAAGCGATCATAGATGGTTCTCTAGGTTCTATGATGCACTGACCATCTGAAGGGAAAATTGCCTATTCTTTTTGCAAATAGAACCAACCTCTTAATTGTCTTTCTCATTTAGGGGGAAAGGCTGCCTGCTCTGGCCTTTTTTTTGCCTCCAGCTTTCTTTTTTTCCCTTTTTAGGAGTGCCCTTTATTATGAGAGTGACTTGTATCAGCAATGTAATTCCTCCAGCAAACTCACTCTGCTAATTTCAGGAGTCTGTTGGTGCTATTTTATTCTTGTCATGTCGGATGCAGTAATCCAGTTTGCATTCACGATTAGATTAGGAAAGACATGAAGTACCTGCATTTGCAAAATTAGTGTGGATTTTTACCAGTTGGCAGCTTGTTCTCTTACTTCCTCCCCACCTCACTGCTGGAAGCCTTTAATCCACTACTCAGATGTATAAGTTAATGCCTTGCTGTGAATCAAGAAAATGTCTTTCTGCATTGTTAATTCCTGTGACATGATCTCGCCTCATGTTGTCTTCGCAGGCACATGCCATGGCATAGCCTGATGAGATGTAACCTGTACTCTAACAGGCAGCAAGTAGTCAGAAGAGCAGCCTTTCATGGGGGCAGGTTTTTCCCACTGAGGATTCATCCAGCCAGATCAAGGCAGTTGGCCAGCATTTCCCAAGGTGAAAGCTGCAGTGCCTTGAGCAGCCAGGAAGTCAGTCACTAAAATGTCAGCATCTGTGCCTCCTCCCTGGTGCATGGAGGACAGAAAGGCCCTTTTCCTCCTCATGGTGTCCTTGGCAGGGGATGAGAACCAGGTGGAAGATGGGATAAAGCACAGAAACGACGGCTGCAGTGCTCAGGCCTTTGCAAGTCACCTCTGTCTCAAATTGGCTTAGCCCAAATTTGGGAGGAGCAGGGTGCTGGTGGGGTGAGCCTGGGCACCCAAGGCTCTCTTTGGTCAAAGGGAGCAAAGCAGCCAGGCTGCAGCTGCCTTCAGCATGGGCAGTGCACCTTTTCTTTCCCAAATACATCCTACCAACAAGGCACATCGTTTGCCTCTGGGCTTTCAAAAGTGCTCTGGGTCCCCCACAAGATCACCTTCATGTTAACTACCACCACTATTGCCAGATCATCATGGAATGAAAAGATTTGGAAGACAAAGGAGTCCAGTCAAAGCTGTGGCTTAGCAGAGAGGGCGAGTGAGTAAGTTTAAGCAAAGCCAAAAATAAAAGCCCTTCTCAATTTTCACACAACTGTGTTGACATATGAAAGCTAAGCGACAGTTTATTTAAAGCGACTCTGTTACCTATTAAATTGCAAAAGACCAAGTCCTTTGGTATTCATGAAGAAGAATTCATTAATTCCATAACAGTTAACTTTAAAAATGCAGCAATATGCTGAATGCTGATTACTGAGCCATGTAAAAAAGGGCAAAATCAAAAAAAAAAAAAAAAAAAAAAAAAAACACCAGAGCAGTATTTTATTCATTTCATGTTGATTGTATTACTTCAGCAGATGCAGTGCTAACCACTGTGACCCTAAACTGGTCTCACAAATGGCAGTTCTCTAGGTCCAAAACCCCCATCTCTCACTGCAGCGTGCCCACAGCACTGCAAAAGAGCACACTTGGCTGTCAAGAAAGGCTTGCAAGAGCTGAGGATAGGGGAAAAAAAAGAGGTGGAGTGGGAACACCAAGCACAAAGTTAAAGAATGCGTTTGTAATGTAACAGTGGTGGTGTGCTGGATTATTCACGCTTCTGCTCCACAACTTGAAATTGAGGGTGGTAAAAACAAGATGTTCAAAACCCATCTAGATGATTTCTCAAGGGGTGCTGTATAAATGTGATAACCATCACCAGTGAGAATAAAGCAAACAGCAGGAAAAAAAGTAAGCAGCCTGGTCTTTGGTGAATTCACTCAGAGTCTTATATGTCAGGAACCATTGTACTTATCATCTGAAATCCAACTCCCAGCCCTATCCTGGCTCTCCATCAGCCCTCGGTCTGCGGTGAGCAAACTTCTTCTGAAGGATTGTCGGTTTGTAGCCAGCGCAGACAACACATCTCTGTCAGGAACAGTAATGCATGTCGACAAGTGCACATTAATTTTAGATTATTCATCCTGACAAGGCTGTTGATTTGGAGGTTTGCTGCAACTGTTGGTTTAAACAGGCACAGAAGGAAGCTGGAGGCATGAACAAAACCCAAAAGGGGTCTTCTGGGAGGGGATCTAATATCCTGATGAAAAGTCTTCCTAAATTTGTCTAGAGCTCAGCTTTGAGCTTGGAAAGCTAAAGTGAAATAGAGATGTATTTCAAGGCCTAGCAGCACAGGAGAGGTAACCATGGCAATTGAACCTATTCAGTCTGAGATAGGAAGGAGCAGGATCAAGTTCCTTCACTCCTTTTATGCAGAAAATGCTTCACATGCGATAAAGGATGAAGGAAAGGTTGTCAGAGAATGAATGAAGGAAATTAAAGAAAATTCATGCAGAAGGAAGAGTTCTTGTGCTCCAGAGCTGCTGAGGAGTTATCCAACAGAGCCAGTCCTCACAGCTAGGGCTGACAAATGCTGCATTAGATTTTACCCCCAATAAAGTTAATGACAATCCCCACACTTGAAAGAATAAAGGATATTGCTTTACATCACCAAGATAAGCTGTGCTTGGGACTTCTCCCAGAAAAGCATATGGAGAGATACAGCTCACCAGTGTGTGCTCTAGAGGAGTTTTCTTTGGTGTGTGCAAAGCATCTGCATCTGCTCTCCGTGGTGCAAAACAGTTGTAGTTGTCTTGCTGCCCTCCAGACTCCCTGTGCTCCTGGGCTCCCAGAGCCGTGCAGCCCTTCCGTGAGCTGCTCTTGTGTCAAGTGTTGCAAATGCATTCATAAGACTTTGGGGAGCAACTTCATGGATCATCAATTTTCATGGATCACAGGTCATTTAAACAAAAGAAGACTGTTAAGTAGTTGATAAAATTATTGGAGTGCTGCTCCCACTCTTTAATATTAGTAAATCTCTCTGTGACCCTAAAACAAACAAAAATGAGTAAACTCCAGTCAGCCTATTCAAGGGACCTGTAACATGTCACAGAGTAAAACTGTGCCATTCTTATGACCAAAAGGAGAATCTATAGAAGTGAAGATGAAGACAAGTGAAAAATACTTTATATTCAGGTTTTAATATTTGTTATTTAAAATATTCAGACAAATACCTAAAATACAGACAGGACTGATTACATGGGTGTGCCCTGCTCTCACAGTGGGGAGTTCCACAGCTGTGGGGTAGGAGGCTGATTCTATACCTCCTACTGTCAAACATCATTGTTTTCTTTTCTCTGAAGACTACATTTTTGCTGTGCATTGCACAAATACAGGGAGCATTGCTTTAGCATTATCTTTTGATAATCACAGCTTAATGGCCTTCAAATTCACATTGTCAGACAATAGTTCTTGTCATGCATAAACTTTTCTATTATTAAAATAAAATTCTAGTAAAAAATAACTTCTTTAAGATTTCCACGGAGAGAGTGCAAAGAACTAAAACTGCTATCCTGTTTGAAACTTCAATAGCAAGCAGACTCCATTACAGAGGTCTTCTCCTCAAGGAATGATTTAACCTATAGACTTTTAGTGTTTGTAGTAATAATTATTTTGGTGAATATGGCCCTGAGCATTGCAGATAAGCAAGTCTTCAGACCCTCAGTTCACTTCTCCTTACCAAAATGGTGCCTTCTTGTGCCTAGGGCAAGGAGAGATGTTGTGGTGGTGTATGGGCTTTGCCTCTGAGGTGAGTAGAAGTCAGCACTGTGAAGTCTCACAGAAATGACAAGCAGGTCTCAAGAGACCAGGTGAGCACCAAAACTTGCCACATGGATGTTACATGCAAGTTCATGGTTACAGGGTGTTTTCCAGAGACTCTGTTGCTGCCTGTTGAGCGTATTCCTTACCCAGAGCACCTATTTAAGCTCCGCTCTTCTCTGCAGCAGGAACAGCACTGGGCAATGATGTGGACAAAGGGGCAGTTTCAGAGGTGAAATGGTTAAGCAATAATCATCTCCCTCTGTCTGTGAAATTAACATTGGAGGCAGAATGTAAAGAGCAGCATGCAGAGCAAGGTGGGTGCAGCTTCCCAAAGGGAGGATGAGCAGCCCAAGTGAATAATTGACTAAATAGCATGAAATCTGGCAATATTCAGTCATCTGAATTCAGGTGAAAAATGTGGGCTGAGCTACTGAACCTCCTGCTGCTTCTAGCAGCAGCACTAAGCTGGCAAGCCATAAGACAGGTTCCCTCCTGTCAGTCTTACCAGTCTCCTGCAGCTGCATGGGGCCAGCACAGGGGGCCCTAATTTAGCCTGACTTCTTAACTAAGGAAATTGTTTATAATAGCATGTAAGTTTTTGGGGGTTTTTTTGTTGTTTGGGATTTTTTTTGTTTTGTTTTTTTGGTTTTTTTGGGGTTTTTTTGGTTTTGTTTTTTTTTGTTTTTTTGGTTTTTTTTTTTTTGCCTGAGCACATTTGCCCCACTTTTTACCGGCAGAACTTTCTTCCCTGATGTTGCTTCCCTCTTCACCTCCTCCCCATATGCCCCAGAGTGCATCCTGCACACACAGGTATAGCCAAAGGAGGACCAAAACCATGCCATTTAGTTTATTCTTTACTTGGAAAGCAGGGTGCAAGGCAGAGGCCATTTCCCCTCAGTCTGCAGCGGAGAGGTTGATGTGGTGTGTTTGATTACATGGAGAAAGCCAACATTTTGAGTCCCCATCAATTATAGTTAACCGATCAAAAGGTTATGGCTTGTGAGTACAAGGGATTGTGGCTTGTGAGTACTCTTACTGACTAGAAGGGTGAGGTCTGTGGGCCCTTGCTTCACTCCTTTGGGAAGTTAAAAAAACAAAGTAGAGCTGCAAATGGAAGATGATTTTGCAGGGTGGCCCTTGAAATCAGGTAAACACTGAGTAAAATCTGAGTAAGAAAATCCTCACCCATCACCACTCAGTACTCTCAAATGCCTTACTCATTCTTTTACATACCAATGCTTAGTGGATTTTTCTTTTTCCTTTAACCGTAGCTGTTTCACTAAGATTAAATAACAAACTGCAGGATTTTCTAATATTTGAGCGTGTTGTAATTTTAGTGGTCATCTTTAATCTTTTTTCCCTAGCACAGCTCTTTCTCTCATCAGCTTAGTATTTAAACTGGATTCATTTTTAATGCGTTAATATGCAAACACATTTATGTCAAAATTGATTCAATATTTAAACTTGTTCAGTTTCAAATACATTTTATGCTTCAGCTGTTTCAACTTGTAGATTATTTCAAACGTGGAATTGATTCCAAAATTAAGCAGGTTTAAATGTTCAGTCAATTTATTTTAAACTATGTGTGTGTTTTAGAGACCTATATTGAGAAATGCTAATTTTTTTAATGGTGCTTTCACAGTTTGCAGTATGTCAGCAGTTTAAAAGTAAGTCTCTGCACATACAACTGCTCCCTAAAGTTTAACCAAGTCTGCATGACTTAGAAAATGGCAAATGATTAGCCTGCTCTGAATATAGTATGTGGAACCAGCCAACCTCAGAAAGATATTTTTTTCTGTCTTCAAAAATGATTGGTGAAAATTAGGGTGAAAAGCTATCTGCCTG
Organism: Ammospiza caudacuta; assembly: GCF_027887145.1. Lineage (NCBI taxonomy): Eukaryota > Metazoa > Chordata > Aves > Passeriformes > Passerellidae > Ammospiza > Ammospiza caudacuta. The sequence continues at coordinate 73,049,245 of NC_080593.1, read as the reverse complement.
TCAGTATATTTAAATATATAAAATAATGCTTTTTGAAAATATGCCATTTCCAGACATAACTGTGAAGCTAGGCTGTGTCTGTAGAACTGCTTGGCTGGACAGTGCAGCGTGTTAGCTAAAAGGGAAAGAGGTCTGCAACTGATGCCCACTAAAAGGATCCCAGCAATCTCAGTCAATTATCTCCTCCCCCTGAAAGCCTGGCTTCTCTGGACCCTTAGAAAGGATACTGGATATTTCAGGCAACAGCATCTCTGCTCTGCATCCTAGCACTCTTGCTCCACAGTGTGAAACAGACAAATACTATTTTGAGGGGAAATTGAAAGCAGCTTCCCTTATTCTCAGGTGAGTATCCTTACTGCAGAGCTATAAAGTCCTTCTCCTTTCCCTTTTCTTCTCCTGGACACTTAATTATTTATGCAAAGTGGCATAAAATAAGCAAGAGAGATTAAAAGCAATGCATAACCAAATTTCTTATGACCCTCTAGCTTTGGAAGTCCAATCTGAGACGCCTCTTCTTTCCCTATTTCAAAGCAGAGATTTGAAGCCTGTTTTCCTGCTTCTTCAAATACATGTAGAATGCCCCTAAGTTTACTTTTAAAGCTTTAATTTTTATTGATTGCTTTTTTTTTTTTCTTCCAAAAACTTCACAAAGCACTGAAATCTCTTTTCAGTGAAAGTGAAAAGAGTGGGAGGAGGAAGAGTGAAATGGGGATGTTTTGATTAATTTTTATCCATTTCAGTGGTGAGGAGCCAAAAACCAAATGTGGCTTGAAGTACTTCTCTTTTGTTTGGTTTTGGCTGTTTGGCTGTCTTCCTCTCAGGAAGACTTAACGTTTTATAGCTGCTTTTTTATACCATAGTAGAACAAAACCTCCAGTTTTCCAGCTGGCATGACCTTCTTTGTAATCTTAGAGAAAAAGTACTGAATGGTTGCAAACACCTTTGCAATTGGATGCACAGGTGGTGTGTTTTTATGGTAGGTGACAAAAGCCTTTGGTTTTGCTGTCTGGATAGAGCCAGAAGTGCTATGCTGCTGTTATTATTGATCTGATATTTTTAATGAGTATTAAAAGAAGAAATGTTAAGTTATTGTCAGACAACTGCTTGCAATGTTGTTGATGCTTTGTAGTAGAACCTCTCCTTGCAGCAGTTACTTCTTGTCCTTCAGAGTGCTAATTTTGCACTGCTAATGTTGTTAATACGTCATAATCCAAAGAAGAAAAAAGAAAACCTCAGGTAAATTTCTTCTCAGGTTGCTTATAATGTGTGAAAATAGGAATTAGTTAATTTGGGCTATTTTCAAGATTCCCATAATTTTAAAACTCTTTTGTTCTTTAGAACGAAATGTTGCATAATAGTAGTTCATGATGCAGATGAGCTCTTTTTTTATTCTCTTCAAATTATAATTTTTAAATTGGAGACGTCTGAGTGTTGGCAAGAGAACACATATTAGCTGCTTTCCTTTCAGCTTTAATTTCATTAAATGCACTCAGAAGTATTATCACTTCACATTAAAAACTGATAGGCTATATGTATCTGCCAACATTATCTATAAAAAACAAGTGGGTTTAACACCTGCATAAGCTCAGGTTTACAATATCTGGCACATTTTATTTGAAGTTGTACTTTAACAAAAGCATAGGTAACAAAAGATGATTGCTTGGGCTTCTTGAGAGTTTAGGGAACTTCAGAAGACACTGTGCACAGACACACAGACAGATCCACACACTCCTACAGAATGTTGGAGAATACAGAATACAGAAGTTACTGTCACATTTGCATATTTATTTCTATCAGGTCACAAATTATGGTCAGTTTAGGTACTGCTGACTGTTTTTTGTCCTATGAGAGACAGCAGTTGTATGCCAATGAAAATACTCAGATGCTCAGCAGTAGCAGAATCAGGTCTGAGAGTGAGAAATGCAGCCAGTCAGCAGATGATAAAAGCAGCCTGAGGTTGCATCTATCCTAGTTAATTAAACATGCCCAGGACTTCTGTCTGGCACTGAGACCAGTAAGCATGAAACATTCCATGAGTCTGGGGACTATTCTGACAGTCTTGAAAGACAGATTGCCACCATCCACTACCCAGGCACCATTATTTAATTTACTAAAGGTTAAGATAGCCTAACTGTTCAATTCCAGAGCTGACATTCTCAGGGCATACTCAAAACTCCAATGGTAGCAGAGGCTGCCTGTTTTCAGAATCAATACAAAGGCTCTTGGATTAGTAGCTGCTGTTCCCATGCAGCTCCCTTCCCTTCAGTGGATGCAGCAGTGCAGCCCCTGTATGCATCTGTGCTGTGCCCAGAGTTCCTGCAGTGCACCATCATGCACCCAGCTTGGTGCATCATCACACAGGAGCAGCACAAATCACCCAGGGTGCAGGCATGGCCTTACTTTTGAGTTTCAGTGCTGGGGGCTGATGGGCAGTCAGCTTTACAGCTTCAAAGGTAGGTTTCCCATGAGAAGCCAGAAAAGCAAGAAGAATATGGTCCAGAAATGAGTCAATAGGCTGGATTTCTAAAGACAGGCCCTCCATCCCTCTGGAAAAACAGGCAGCAACTGGAAGCTCTGCCTGGGACCTGTGAGGAGGAGTAGCCTTGGTGCTATGTCCAAAGGAAGGATAGTGATACTCAGAAAACATAACTTGAGTGCAGTCTGAGGGGAGATGGGGAAAATTACCTGGGTGTGAGCACAGGGAGAAATTTGGCTTGGAAATAGCTTCTGTGCTTCCTGGGACACAGAGAGGCATGAAGGGAAGAACAGCTGAATTCTGTGTTGGTTTCAATGGGCTTAGGGCTGTTAGCACAACCTTGTCACTTCAGAACATTGTACAGTTAAATACATTTATGGTTTTGACAGAGATATCTCAATCCATTTAATACCATGGTAAACAACTAGCCTAAAAATCTATCATCCTTTATAAAAGATTCAGAATAAGAAAAGAAGAAGATTAATGCCTCTGACATATAAACAGGGAAGTTACTTCTTTTTAGCAATATGCCATATTTCCTTAGACTTTAGCTGTAGAGAGACCATTTGGCAACCATTTGACCGATATTAGAAATTATAGTAATTGCTCTTGTTAAAGAAAAGATAAAATGTCATCTGGGCTGGGTTGCAGCTGTTTTGTCACATCTTGGTTCCCCGAAGGACAAAATGTGCACTAAGTAAGGAGCAAAGAGCATCAAGGACAGAAAAATTTGGCTTTGGACTCTGAGACTGGTTATTGCATCAGTGCTCCTAGAGAATAGCAGGCACCACATCTAGTCTTCTTAGCTCATTCAGTCCTTGTACTGGTGTTGGGCTGACTTGGTGGTAGCTCCCTTTTGATGATATGTTTAATGTAGCAACAAAAGCTGCCACCTTAGTTAAGCAGATCAGATTCACACAAAAAAGACACAGACACATCAAAAAGCACACAAATGTATATAAGAACATCCAAATCACACACAAAGAAAAAAATATTATGGAAAAAGAACAAATAGCATAGAAAAGGAACAAATAGGGATAGATATGGACAATAAAGAGATAGAAAGCATAGAAAGAAAGGAGAGAACTAGGAATTCATTCATTGCACAAGATAGATCCTGGCCACAAATAGTTCTGTGGCAAAAAAATGCTCATGTCCTCAAGGACCCCCATTGGGGGTCCTTGCTTGGTTCAATCTTATAATTTTCCAGGAACAGGGAAAGTAAAGTCCCACAGTGTTAGGGTGCAATGTGTGATCGGAGGAGGTGACCCCAACACACACGCTATTATCTGCATACCTGTATTGGTATGTGAGTGCAGTAGTGTTGTAGTGAGTGCAGTACTCACTACAATTTCTTCCAATCAACTTTCCAAATAGAGCTCTCCCAAAGGAAATGGAAGGTGGAATAGCATGTCCACTTTATTTTTTAGCTTATTTCTCAGCATATTGGTTCTATACTCTTGATTTCTCCAGGTCTTATGTTCTTGTGCCTGCTGCTCAGACTTCAGCACACTTGCTGGGCTTACCAGTCAGACATCTTGTGTTCTCCATGACTTTTGCTGACTCTTACAACAAATTTTGTGCAACAGACTGAACTGGAATCATGTTACCTTAGGGAAGGGGGGAAAAGGTTGTTTCTTGCTCTATGACTGTGTAAAACACCATAAAGTAAAGAAAAACAGCCTTGCCAGATCTGAATATTCGGAAGTTGCAGTCCAACATGCATACAGTCAGAATAGGTCTATAGAGGCTTAGAAGTAGCAGCCAGTGATAGAGGAATCTGTTCTAAACTGTAGTTTGATGCATGAATGATCAAATAAATAAAATTAATACTTATATACTTCTAGTACTCACAGGCTGGGAGCTCTCAGTCCATCTGCTCTCTTTATGAGCTATCTGCATTAATGTAATATCCAAAAGGCTGATCAGCTGCAACACTATGTCTGTATTTCTCCAATAAAACTACTGTGACCCAGAAGATCTCAAAGAATTAGATTGAGATGAGCATGGGAAAGCTGGCTGTCCTAACTTGTAATATATATTTATGAAATGCACAATGCATTAGGTGACACAGACAGCTATTTCATTAACTACACATTTTGAAGAGAGATTTTTCTTTGTCTTTTAAATAGATTTTGTAAGAATAGAAAATATCATTACATCAAAGAAAATATTCATATAACCCAAAAGATCTGACATAAGCCCTCAAATGCCAGGCAACCCATAGATGATATTAGAATTCTTTGCCTACCTCTAACTGCAATGCAAATCAGTAAAAAGTTCGAACAAAATGTCATCTTTTATGCTATAATTCTGTGACAGGAAGACCTGAAGGCAGATAAAATGAGTATGCCCAGCTGATCACTTTTCACAATGGTAACGTTGTCATTTTTTAAACGCTCTGATTTGCTACCTGATAAGGCAGGGTTCAATACCCCACAGAGACATAGCTCTGCTCTGAGGAAGCTTGAGATTCCCTTTCTTCCTCAAGATGCCCTAACGACATTCTGCCTGGGGGAACCTTCCTCACCTCCTTGATGTTATCAAACCCTCCTGTCACTATCACTTCTTCTGATGGGGTCAGTTTTGTACTTCTTACATTGCCAGTCAGGTCCTCTAGCAAGGGTGTGGGGCTGACATTGAGTTTAGGGTGCAGTCATGTCTTCTCAGCCTCTGTCTGCCTATTAGGAGTCAAGACTGTGCTTGTGCTAGCAATTTGCCTTGGAGCAGAAGTGCAGCATTGAAACAAAAGTGCAGATTATCGTCATGCACTGCATAGTGGTTGAAAAATCCACACAGTTCTTAAAAAATAGAGGACAAGGACAAGAAATACAAGGGTCCCATTCATACATCGTAGACAAGCAGAACAGAGCATATAGTAATTTGCATGTTGTTCTGTATTTCCTTATATTTAATTAGATTAAATTTTACTGGAGAAAATAATAATCAGTTGATTATTGAATTGAATTCAGTTTTTTGCTATGCTTTTAAAATGGAACAATACATGCCACCTGTAACAGAAATTCTAATAGGCTAAGTATAGGTTATCAGAATTTTTTCTAACTATCAGATTTTATGGCTTGAGACTTAAGTAATGAAGAAGGATCGATACAGACAAAGAAATCAATATGTTTTGCACGCACTGTTTCCCAAGTTCAGAACAAACTTGCAGAACTGTCTGCAATTCCTGCACTGTAGCCATATATTTTGAAATCTGTGGAAAATCAGCCATGCAAAGAATGATCTGAAAACAAATATGAACATAAAATCTTCCCTCCCTGCCCCCAAAAACTCAAAAATATCCATGCATTTTCTTCCCTTGCTTCAGTTAGATGAAAAAAGATTTGCATATGCTGCTCAGCAGAGATGATTCAGGGACCAGTGATGAAAATTACTACAGACACAAAAAGACTTCCATATGAAAAGATAGTGAAAATCTTGAACCTCCTTAGCCTGGAGATTAAATAAATAACATGGAGCATGATAGAAGTACACCAAGTAATGAATAATGTAGATGAGGCAACTTGGGAACTCCTAATTACCTTTTCTTTATAACTCATAACTAACTGCTAAGATGGGACATATTTTTACCCAAAAGCACAGTTAAATATGGAATTCAATGCCACTAGCTACCACTGAAGCAAATCATCTAGTAAAAAATGATAAAAGGGTAGAAAAGTATATGTACATTGAGAATTTCTATTGTTACCCTGGGTCAGCTTAAAAAGACAATGTGTCATAAAGCCATAATCTTCCAAAAGGAAGCTAAGTACTAACACATTTTTGACATCGAGTTTGTTCCACTGTTGCGTTATGTAGTTTTTGCACATCCTTTGAAACATTCATTACCAACCATTGGCACAGGTGAGAGCCTGGGACAGGTGTCAGTGCCCTGCTCTGGCCTAGCAGCATTTGTACGGCTCTAAAATGGGAATAAAGCACGGCTGCAGGGTCAAGAGGCCACTCCTGCCTGAGCAAAGGATCAATTATCCTGGCCTGGGTTTAAACATTGTTGGGAATGGAGGTGCAAGTGGCTCCACATGCAACCTTCTGCAGTGCCTGATAAGCCTTGTCCTTGCAAGGTCACATGTGGCCAATCGTCCCTTGCAGGCAGGGAGGGCCCCCAACTCGGGCATCCGCTGTGGGCACGCACCGTGAGCTTTGCCTCTCTGCCTCACACCATACTTCTGTGTGTTTGGTGACTGTTGTGATGTTGCCTCATTAGTACTTTCTTCTTCAGGCTAATTAAACGCAGACTTTCCTCTGAAGCCACGTTTTCCAGACCCCTGATCTCACTCGGTGCTTGCCTCTGCCCTCCCTCCACCTGAGCCACACACTGGCTGCGGCACAGTGCCCAAATCTGAGTGCAGCCCCCCAGGAAGCCTCTTCAGTGCCAATGCAATGAGAAGGGCTCTTTCACATGTCTTGCTTTTTTCCTCTCCATACATTCCACTATGGTGTTTCCTTTTCTTGGATGTGCTGGACATCTTTGAATTTTGTTTGGTGTGTATGATCCATTACAACCTCTGAGGTTTTTTCCCTAGAGCTGCAAGTTGCAAATTATTTCCCCCAAGACATGCACAGCTGATTAACCCAAATAAAGTGTGTACCTTACTTTTCCTCTCTCAAATTACATTCAGTGTAAAATAAGAAATGGGATACCCATTTTGAATGACTGAATTTTGTAATATACCACATGATCAGGATAATATAAAGAGGATAATGGGAAAGGGCTCTTGTTATTCATTTGTTAAGTGTAATTTAGCTTTCATTATTTCTTACAATAGCAAATCATCTAGTCGTAACATCCTGTGCTAAAGTCTGAATTCTCTATGACTGAGAACTGCATGACAACGTTTAGCAGTGTCGAAAAATTTGGTTGTGTGTGGATTTGCAAATCAGAAACCTTTTGCAGTTTTCACAGATTTTGGCTATAGTCTTGTGAAAATGTGTGATCTGACTAGATAACTTCCCTCAGGAGCTCATGGCTGTTGATCTTCTAGGAAAGATAAAATACAGAAATGTATCCAATCATTAAGTGAGTATTTTGACCCAGATAGGAGCTAAGGTTTTGTCCCTGATACTGCAGTGATATATATATACAATGGCAAATGGAAATTCTCAGATATGTTAATGTCATTTAGAGGCTGACATTAAAAAAAACCAAATATTCAAAACATAATGAAGGAACTCTTGAGAGAAAAATTTTGTAATTATTAGTTTGATATCTTGAACTTGAATTTTCAGAAGTTAGACCATTGATTTATTTTTTTTATAAATTCTGAATTTGATTCTAATTGCTAATTTTATAGAGAGAATTTTTTGAGTATTTGTAAAGAAAATATGCTAAATTGCACTTTTGCTTCCCAAGTGACAAAATTGTCTAAGCCTTGAGAACTATGAGACTTTCTCCAGTTAATACATGGGCAAAATTTCTGGTATAGCCATGGGTGTCTTCCCATTAAACTGCCTATCTAAATAACTCTGGTTTTCCTTTTTATCTGGAAGCTTTTGTACTGACGTGCTGGCAGGACAGGGGTTCCTACAGCCTTTTGTAGCCTGTGAGGGTTACAGCTCTCCAACACCAATGAATCACAGAAACAATTCAGTTGGAAAGGACCTGTGAGATCATCAAGTCTGAATATTAACCCAGCACTGCCAAATCCACCACTAAACCATGTCTAAACCAAGTACCACATTTTAAAAATCTGTACATTTTTTAAATACCTCCAGAGATTGTTACTCTACCACATTCCTGGGCAGCCTGCTCCAATGTTTGACAACACTTTCCATGAAGATATTTTTCCTAATATCCAATCCAAATCTCCCCTGGTGCAGCTTGAGGCTGCATTTATCTTGTCCCATCACTTTTAACCTCCAAGAGGCTGACCTCTACCTGGCTACATCCTCCTTTCAGGCAGTTGTTGAGAGTGATAAGGTCATCCCTGAGCCTCATTTTCTCCAGGCTGAACACCCCCAGCTCCCTCAGCTGCTCCTCATAGAACCCCAGCATACAGGGGTACAATCACTGCCCTGCTCCTGTTGGCCCCACTGCTTTTGATAAAAACCAGGAAGCCACTGGCCTTCTTGGCCACCTGGGCACGTGCTGGCTCACGTTCAGGCAGCTATTGACAAGTTGAAGAGACAAGCCCGAAGATAAGCTACACGTGCAATGACACTCAGTACTAATTAGCCTAGCTAGCCTGGTAATTAGCTCCCAAAACCCCTTTAAAAGTCCCAGATGCACATCTTTGCCTCCACACCTTTGCTTTTTCATGAGATCTGATCATTTTCTGGCTCCAGCCTGAAAGAAATTTCAGGAGCTCCTACTTCCTACCTCCTGCCTCCCACCATGGGTACAGGTGAAACATCTGGAGCTGGAGCTATTTTATTATATTATTCCTTGCCAAGGCAGTAAGCAAACCTCTCTTGGTTTGGATTAGTTTATTCTTCCCAGAGGAAAACTGGAGAGACAAAGAGGAGCACTTTCTGAGCCACTGACTCATTCATCTGCTCTTCCATCCTTACATGTAGCATCCTCAGTGTATGCACAATGATACTTTCTGTTTAGTTTATATATCTTGGAAAAATTTTTATTGGGTCTCAAAATTTGAGCCCAAACTTGGTAGGGTATGTTACTGCTTCCAGTTCATAGCTAAGGACTGTGCTCAGCAATGGAGGTGAAGGGGTGCAACTAGAAAAAAAAATTTTGTTTTTTGCTTTATTCCTAGTTTCTGCTAATCTAGTGGCATTGATCTGTTGCTATTAATAAAAGCAATTGTTTACCTCCCTCATCTGCAGACTCCTAACATCCTTGCAAACACAACAGCGCTGTTTGCTTTATTTTCTATGAAAGCATTTTCCCTCTCCATACTCCCACTCACGTACAGACAAAGCTGTTAATATACCACAGCTATCTCATCACAATCAGGACCTTGCAATTTGATTTTACTTAATGGATCTTTAAGCTAAGGAAAATGTTATTATTTACTCAAAATTAGTCAAGCCTCTTGTTTTGAATGTAAGGGCTCTTTCTAATTATGCAATTCTTTCTTCATTTATTTAAGGTTTCAGAGGAAAAAAAAAAAAAAAACACAAGACAAAAGTAACCTCTAAGTTCCATTGTATTTAAAGCAATTTAAACAGTTCACAAAACAGAAATCCCTGCAAAACCAGTCCTGGTATATTATTTAATCAGACAATGGCCTCCATTTGAAATATCTTAATTTGAAGGGCTAGAGAGACCTTCAGAAGTCAGAGACCTTCAGTCTCCTGGCTGTTTAAGAGTCAGATTCCCCTCTAGGTAGAAAAAGATTGGCATGTGCCAGCACTGAAATATCAACTCCTGGTACACAGCACAGAGATCTCCAGCTCTCTGGTCCCCAGTTACCCAAGCTGTTGACAATCTTTATCTGTCACAGCCTCCTTAGAAGTGGATGATGCCCTTTCTCTCATTTTCTGCTTTCATAGAAGGAAAATAGTAAATACAAGCCATGAGCAATGTGAAGACAATGTATGCATGGCAATGGAAGGGAGTGGGCATCAACTGCTCACACAGCACTTTCCTTTTTTTATTCCCAAAAGCTATCATGGAAAGAACTGGGCAGCATATTTTAGTTTGCAGCTCCCTTAGAATCCTTCCTGGCCTTGTGTATAAGAAAAGGGCTCATGAACTTGGAGGGAAGATCCTGAATTATCATTCTAATAGGCTGACAGTCCTCTGTCAGAGATTCCTTGTCTCTAGGAGAAAAGCATCTAATAAAGCATTCGACAGCCTAAAGACAGGGGAGGAGGGGGATTTTGATCCATTTGTATGTAACTTTACTGTGAAAAATTACCACATAAAAAGAGCATCTTCTTGCTCAGGGGGTCTAACAAAAGTCTGAGTTTCTCCAGTTGCTTTTCCCTTTATTTTGTCCTGCAGACTCAATGCAGATAGGCAGACAGTAGGAGCTGAGGTTTCTATTCTATCATAAGCATCATCCTCAGAAGTGTTTACAGAGAGCTAATTAGTCGCAGCCTGACTAATTGCAGTGAGGCCAACAGAACTGTACGAGGTCCAGCAGCAGCAGTGCAGTTTTGCCAATTAGCCATTCATGCTTGGTAGCTGTGTAAAAGACTTCACCAGTCCAGGTGTACATATGGTTTGCAAAGTCTGCAGTCAGGAAACAAATATCCCCTTTAGTCTCAAGCTGAATGTATATTATGCAGAAAATCACACATAAAATAATAATCACAGACATGCACAATGTGATTTTTGCTGTAGCAGAACTTCCTAGGAGAACACTGCATTTCAATACTCCCAGTTATACTGTGGGACATAGAGGTCTTGCAGGTCTTCATGTGTAGATGTCTTTATAATTTTTTTTCTGAATTTAATCATGGGATTGTATCTACTGCAACATACATTGGTTTAATGTTTAATTCATTAGATCCCCAAGGAAATCTGCAGGTTCCACAAGAGCTATGAAAATCTGTCTGCTCTGTGCAGACACCCCATTGTCAGGGCCACCTCTCCACCTCTTCACAGCAAAGATCTTCTGATTAGAGGAAAACAATATTAGGCTGTGATGTGACTTTTGAGCTGTTTAAAGCTCCTCATTTCTGCAGTTCAGAGTAATATTAAAATATGCAATCCCTGTTAATTGAGACCAGAGCTAAGGGCAGACCTGTAAAGCAACTGGAAAATGGCAGCAGTCATTATGAGTCCCGCTGCTGCCCTGGAACAGGAATGTCCAGTGGTGGCACAGGCACTGCAGAATGCACAAGAGGGAGGGAAAAGAGAGCTTTTCTGGCAAAAGTAAACTAATGTATTTCAATCAGAAAGACCTGCCACTTCCAGCCAAATCTGAGGAGCAGCAGTCGCGCTTGGCACCCCATCCTTGCTGTGGGATGTGTGCCAGAATGGCCCCTGGCACCTGCCCATTGCAGCAGCTCAGTCCAGGATGGATGTGGCTGGGCCTGCACCTTCAGCCTCCTCTGGGCATGCAGCTGGGTCCCGGAGGAGCCACAGGGCAGCCCAAGTACCCAGAGGCCTCTGCAGCCCTGAATTTTCACCCCATTGCTGTTGTTGTTGTAAGAGAAATAGCCCCTAGGGACCTCACCAAGGTGCTGGGGAAAAAGGGAGGCTGCTAACAAGACCCAGACCTACAGAGACACAGACAAAGGAGAAAGAGGAACCATGAGCAAAACAGATGGGAAGAGGAGAAATAAAGACAAAGAAACTGGTCACTGCCTACCCTATATCTGTTTCTCATTTTGCCAGTGCCTCCTTGCATCTGCAGTCTACTGGAACTCATTTACATCTATGTCCCTTCCCAGATTCACCATAACTAAACCTCTCTGAGGCTGAAGCACTCTGTAAGACCTCAAAATAAAATGAATGAGTGTTTCCCATTGCCATTTTGCTTCAAAAAACACCTACAATGCCTTCAGTCTTGTGACAGTCATTCCTTCCTCAGCTGTCTCCTTTGAGTTCTTTTCTCACCCACTTCTGTTCCTCTTTCTGCTTCTTTACATGATATTTTTGGTAGAGAGGCCATGAAAAGGAAAGGCAAAAAATACAATGTTGTTCAACCATTGCCAAAAGCTGGAGTCACTTCACAGAGACAGAGTGATCTAGGATTTACTCTGTAATCCCAAACATGTGAAAACTGAAACAGGTCATTGTAGGGCTCAGATCACAGGATGCACTGCCAGAGGATGTTTGGGGTTTCTGTCCTGTCAGACAAAAGAAGCCTTTATTGCTAAAAAAAGGAAAGAAAAAAAAAAAAAAAAAAAAAAAAAAAAAAAGAGAGAGAGAAAAAAAGATAATGTCATATCTTAATAATCGAGTGTGCTGGTAAGCAAATTCATTTTACTGTTCCAGACCAGCTGATGACATTCTTAAGCTTTTTTTTAACAGGTGTTGCTGCTGTAAATTTTATGCCTCAGTTTACTTGCTAAAGAATGTAATTAAGCCAACAAAAAGCTGGTTGTGACTCACACATAATGAAATGAGAACAGTATCATCATCATTAAGCAGCAAATAAAGCTATTGATTCTTTGCATTATGCTGTAAGGTTTAATTCAATTTCATTTTTTTCTCCTTTCAGCCCTTAATTACACAGTTCATGCTGATTCCTCATTTTAGCAGAACAGAATGGAGTGATGCCCTATCTTCTTACCTTAGCAGCAAAAGCACAAGCCTTCTGAGCCCCAGTGTATCTTTGTTGGACTTTAATTAAAGATAAACTTTCACAGCTTCTGATAAAGGCAGGAATTTCAGTCCTGAGACAGGCTGGGGGCTTCAAGCACAATGTTGGTGCTGCTGGGCTGTGCCTGGCTCATTCTGCCCATTGCCAGATGGGTGCACCATCATTGCCTTGCATTTAGCTAGTAAAGGTAAACCAGGCTGCTAACAAATGCCCCACAGATCTGGAGCCAAGGAGAGTGGGACAGAAAAATGCTGCAGCAGTCAAAATGTGAAAATAAAAATCAGTACTACTATGTGATCTCATCAAAGGACCACTGTGGAGCAGGGTATGAGGGAAAAAAGGTGGGTGAGAGAGAGGGAGGGGGCATCTCCTCTGAGTCCTTTCTGTCAATAGCAGGTACAGAGAGCATTGAAAGCAAGTTCATGGACACTGGGAGCCCTTCATTGTAGGATGTGCTGTGCCAGAGCTGTACTGTCAGCGTGGGTTGGGCTGCTGGATGCTTACAATGGCAGGAACATATTGTACCATTTCTGGAGAGCAATCTGAATAGTGGGAAGAGAGGGGGAGGTTTTGTTGATTTTTTTTTTAAACAAAAACCATACAGATCAGCTGAATAGCATATTTGCTGGATATTGTTCAAGCAGCATTTTTTTTCCCTGCTTGTGGCCAGTTTGCAATACATGTATTCATGCTGATTCCTTATTCTGTGAGCTATTCGTAAATACCTTCTTAATATGCATCAATGGCAAATTTGGCCCTGGTTGAGTAACTGTGTTGGAAACAGTCTAGACTGATGGTTTTTTTCCACTTCTGACTTTCTGATGAATGTGGACATATGAATATATGACTTAGAGACAGGTTCTTCTCTCTTACCTCAGACCTTCCAAAGGGATCTCCCTCAGCTCCAGCCATTGAAGCAACACAAACTTCCATGGGACCACTCAGTGACTTCACTCCTGCTCACTGCAAGTCAGGAAGTCAGAGCCCACAGCAGACAGCAAAAACTGATTATTTTAGAGGTGTCATATCTTCTAAACGTTTCTCTTCTGCCAAGGTCCACAGGGATTTCCAACACAATTAAAGGAGTATGTATGTACCCTTCACAGGAACTGGTGAATAATTTTTTTTCTGCTCTTCCAGATGAACATATCATAAAAGGAGGAGATTGGAATAAATCCTCTGGCATGAATTCAAGCAAAACATACCTGCCAGCATCTTAATTAAAGACAGAAGGTAGTAGATCAAGCGAATTTGTGAAAATATTCACTGAGGGGAAAAAAATGTCCAAAAAGGACCTAAGGATGCTTGTTTTCTTATGAGGTCTCAGGCTCTGTGTTTTTCATGTTCTCTACAACAGCTGCTTAGACCTTGGAATAAAAATCTACCTTCCCTCCTTCTACCCCACTTCTTTGTTTCTTACAAGAATTAGCCCATTTAAATGTAAGGAAAGTTGAAGTACTGTTGTCACTCAGGGTGTTTTTTAACAGAATATTTAAACCCTTGGGAAAACGCTGATTGCCTGAATGCTCCTTAGGTTTGTAATTTTTATGCCCTACACCCCTTTATGTCAGGATTCTCAAAACAGTGGAACTGTCTCCACCTGCAACAGATCTTAGAGAACTGACTGATGGTTTGCAACCATGAACAAACCTCAGGGAAAAGTAAAGTTGATTGAGATCACTAAGTCTTCCAAGGATGCCACCTCTGAATCTCACAAAACTAAGTTTCAGCATCTGCTTCATAATGATGTGAGGGTACTTTTCCCTGAGAAGATGAATATTTGTTATCAGTTGTCATCACCTTTGTTTTAAACTACACCAACAAGCTAAAAGAACATGGCACAAAGTGCTTCTAAAGTCCATTTCATATCCTGTACAGGTCTGTGTGGGTATTGTGGAGCCTGTTTCCCCTTGCTAAACATTTTTTTTATTCTGTCTACCTTGCGGAAAATGCAAAACAGAAAAGGAGCAGTGATTTGGGATCTGTCTTTTGAGTGAAGGAGGTTCAGATCTATGTAGGCTTAACTTTCCTGCAGGCTAATAATAATGCAGAAGGGTTTGATGAAATTAATACAACTGAGTCCATCACCTCAGTGATTTCTTGCAAAAGAGCAGAGAAAAAATTTAATTTCTATTCCTCTCCTATATGGCCAGGATATTTCTTAGTCTGTATATAATTCCTTGAACATCTGTTAGGAAAAAGAAAACAATTGTAACAGCAAAAACAACAACAAAAATACCCTCAGATGTTTTAAACGCCTTTATAACTTTAAGGTCTCTTCTCTTGCTTGTTACACAGTCTCCTTCTCTCCAATTTTCATCACCTCCTTCCTCCTGCATTTTTTCTGTTGCAGTATGCTCTATACTGAATTAAGTACAAGCAATTATTTGCAAACTTACAGATGCAGGTTTTAAAGCCAGCAACACCAAATGATAATTTCCCTAAGCAGTTTTGTTTGTAGCTTTGTTTACTGCTCTTTGCAGCTGTTAGCAATGCTCTTTCCCCATTATCTGCCTGGTAGCAGTTACAATGGAGAAAGTACTGTGAGGGAAGAGTGCCCCAAATTTCCTGCTTGGTGAGGAGCTCTGAGCCATCATGGCTGCAGAGTGCTTGGCTGCTTCTGAGGCAGAGCCTCTAAGCAATAGCACTGAAAGCAGGAAATTGTTTTGGGGTTTTTTTCTCCCCATCTGATTCTCCAACTCTGTGAATTGTTAATATGGTTTAGAATGGAAATGAAAATGCCACAAAAGAGCATCTCATTGCAGGATGTCTGTAAAGATATATAAAAGGATCTTTTCAGGGGTAATTATTCAAACTACTTCACATAACTGTCACCATTAAAAGGTCACTAACTTTTACCACACAGAGATTGCTAAAGATGCAGTGCTGGCATCATCTTCTAAAACTTGGGAAAGTACTCTAGTGTCACTCATGGTCATCTGTGATACTGCCTGGTTTTATCTTCCCTTAACTCAATTCAACTCAGCTTTATTATGTTAGTAGAGAGGATCAAGGTGACCGCTCTTACTGACAGTGTACAACCCTATAACAAATAGCAGTTCTTTCCTTGAGGAACTTTCACTCA
Organism: Ammospiza caudacuta; assembly: GCF_027887145.1. NCBI lineage: Eukaryota > Metazoa > Chordata > Aves > Passeriformes > Passerellidae > Ammospiza > Ammospiza caudacuta. Next base: position 73,033,488 of record NC_080593.1, on the reverse strand, counting down.
CAAAATGATAGACAGACCATATCTCAGGCATGTCATCTTTTTACTGGTAATAATTGCAATTATAACCTACAATGTTCTTGCTGTATTTCATTTCAGATTTTAATTGCATACTATCATTCTCATTCCAAATTAAGATCCCAGTGCATATTTTAAACTGTAAATACACATTAAAAAGATGACATCCATTAGACAACCATGCAAGCAGTGTATATGTGGCATATTAAAGAAGCAGATATACTTGAAGAGCTTGCTCTCAACCTAAATGCATGCATATACAAAATTTTCTGTGAAAAAATAAGTCCTTTGGGTATATCGCAGATAATCCTCTTCCCTATACACTATAACATCTTTTCTGTCAAATAGGGTTGAAATTGGCTAAATGGATTCCAGTTTCAGTAGATGAGGACTGACAGGCAGAAAGAAACTACTATACAGCCATTTCTTTGGGAAATCCAGCTAAAAATCCTTTATTCTCTAGGTAGACAATACAAGTGGTATTACTCCCAGCAATGTGATATACAGCTGAATTTTGAGGCTTCAAATCGTGGCAGGCTATACAGATGCTCTGTATCAGAGGCAGCTCTTCTGCTGCCTGAGTGAGTCCTGGGCATCCCTGAGCCGTTTAAACATCTGCAGAGCCTAGGGGGGTTGCTTTTGAGCAAAATGAGTGCTAGCAAACTTTTCATGCCAGCCTTATAGAAATAGGTCACTGCCCCCATTGCCTTGCAAGTCAAGTGAACTCTGAGACTCAACAAAGGCAAAGGACAGGAACATTTGTGTCTGCAATGAAGAGGTGAAAAAGTTTTGGGCGTTCAAAGAAAGATGCAAAAAAGCTGCATAAACCCCTCATCTTGCTCAGACTGAGAATTCAAGGGAGATGAAAGAGTCTGCCTTAATGAGATGGTAGAGGGAGGAGAAGTGGATCTAGAAGTGGAAGATGAGCAGAGCTTCCTTCTTTCTTTGGCCAAAGAGAAATTTTCCATATGGCTATCTTTTCAGAGCAGCAACTTTGTGCTTGCACAGACCAGAGTAGGTTGTGTCTGGTGTTTGCAAGACAGCCTGAGAAACCTGAAATTCTTTTACCTTTGCTTGTCCTTGACCTCTCCAAAAGCCAAGAGTAAAGAAAAGAAAAAAACTTACAGACTTCACTTATTATGAGAAACCCGGAGGAAAGTGCTTGTTTCAGCTGAAAATTACTCCTGCAAATACATGTTATATTATGGGGAAATTGTGTTTTCCAATCACATAAACTGGAAAGTAAAGTGCTATAAGGTGCTAGGTTTTTCACAACAAAGTTGTCTGCCACTGTACCATCCCTAGAATTTCACATGAAACATGGTCAGTGAATGCCTCTCTGGATGCTTCATGTCACTGGGAGCTGCCAGTTCTGAGAGTCCTTAAATGGGTGCACAATTATTGATACAAACACAGAATTACAAACAGCTTTTTGAATGTTATTCTAATGATTGTTCATTATTCTGATGTTTCAGTGGCAGTGGACATAGGAGTTTTTTGGTACCGTAGCCAGTGTTAGATAATGTAGAAATTAGTGCAGTGCTCATTGTTAGTGGTTATTTCTTACTAGGAATGTTTGTTGAGTGAGCCTTTCTTCTGCACAGCAATAGGTGGCTGATTGGTGCTGATTTAATGATTTATAGCATCTTATTTCCTGATGAGACTGCAGCTCACAAGAAGTGCCAGGGACGTGCCTTTTGAGCAGCCTGACATGGGCTGCATATTTCATGTACTGCTGGAGAGTGCAGGCAGGCTGTGTAGTATCAGATCATGTCAGATGTACGTATCCACGATTTTCCTGTGTAACAAAAATCCTGTCATCTCTTGACATAAGAGACACGAGATAACAGTTCTGTGACCCTGCATAATCCTTCAGTCTGGACAGATGAGACAAATCTAAATAATTGAGTATGGGCTCCTCAGACTTTCCTCATGTCAGTGCAGTGCCACAGCCAAAAAGCATAGAATGGTTTTGAACTGCTTTCACTCTCCTCCTGCTTGCAGCAATCATTGTGCTTTCCAATCACCATTAGTGGAAAGGCCAGCAAAGTCCTGGGTTCATGCAAGGCACCATAGGAAAGACTTCCCCACTGACCAGCAGCAGCTTCCTGCTCTGCCTTTTCTGCCACAGATTTGGGAAGTTGCTGAATCCTCTTGGATAGGAAGATAGTAGGCTAACTAAAAAGTATACCCACATATATGCAGTTACACTTGCTTTCACTAATACTGACATTTCCATCTAGCAACAGGACAACATCCAGCATCCTTTCTCACCTCACTGCTCACCGCCTGTAGTCCATTGTTTCGCTGAGACCCTGGACTCTATAAGGCTTGAGAGGAAAGGAAAATTCCAGCATTAATACCACTGTATTGAGTGGAAAGTTCCTAGCTGCCTCCTATTGGAAGTAGAGAACTGGCAGCCATTAAGCCTATTGTGATTATCACTGCAGAAGATTCCTTTTTAGAACTTAGTCCTGTTTTCTTTTAATTGCATCTGTTGGTAGGACTTAGAAAAAGCAACAAAACAGCAGAACATTCACCAACACATTCATAACAACCTACTACCAGTCCTTTTTTATTGCTGTCCCTATGTAAAATGACTGCAGTTTGTATTGACATTACCTGAGATTCATAACATCATTTCCAACTTAGTATTTGATTTTTGGGTGCTTTTTTTGCTTTAAAGCTTTACTTGTTAATGTATTTTTCTATAATTACACCACAATCACTCCTAAGTGCACAGTTTACATTGAACAGAGCCATTAAGGGTTGCTGCTGGTAGTTGATTGTTACGCACAGTTGTGCAGACAACTTTGTATTTAGACCCAAACCAGCTTTACAGAGCAAAGATATATTTAGCTGCAGGAATTTCCAGCCATCATTTTTGTTGATGTCCATAGTTAATCAGGCTGGACAGCCTATAGGGTAATTGTGAGGCTGGTGTTAGGCAGCCCTGTGCTCAGCAGAGATCTCAATGTCTTTGCTGTGCATATGGTGATGAGCTTTAGTGGCTCTGAACTGTGTTCTCTCTGATGCAAAGGCTTCATGGCACACTGTAAACTATCAACAACGCACATTTCTGAGCTCTTTGTTGTTTCCTTCTCTAAACTTTTCCCTAGGTGATGAAGTGATTCTCTATTCACAAAACCTGATTTTGATCCTACCTCTTTGGTGAAATTCATTTGAGTTCTGTGCCAAATTTGTTTAAGGAGCTACAGCTCTTTAACATGTTTATGGCTCAGGGGGGTACACTATAATTTGAGGAAAACATCAGTATGTGTAATACTACCAGTGATGAATAATTAATGCACAATTATAGAATCTTTCATCACAATTTTAAGTGGGCAAGAATAATTTCATTTTTCCCCAGACCACATTTGAAATAAAGCAGAACAGCAGTGAAAGGGGATATACACCCTCAAATAGCCAGGGTAGGCACTGAAGATGACTGCCACACACAAATGAAAGAACAAAGGGAATTTACTTAGACAGAAGGTATTAGCAGAAATCCAGCATCCATTGATGGGGCTTTGCACAGTGCCTTGCACATGTCATTAAACTGATTTGGAATTTGGAAAGGAGACAGAAGACTTCATTACTGCCCTTGTTGAATGGACTAGTGCATCTTTTAATAGCCTCACATAAACAAGAACTCATTTTAATGTCCTGTTCAGAAGAAAGAACACCATCTGCAGAATTAACAAGAAGTATCTGTGGCAAGTGTATGTTCCTGAGGAATCTCCCATTCACTACTTTTTCCAGCCCTTCCACAACTTTTAAAAACATGGGGAATCATAATGCAAAGTGACATGAGTGCTCAAAAGCTACTGCAGGTTGAAACAAGGAAGGGGCCTGTTTCTGTTTGGGCACTGGAGGTTTGCTGAACCAGGAAAAAAATTGTGTATGAAGAAAAAACTTGAGCAGCTGCAATGGCCCTCAGAGTGCTCCAGCTCTGAGCATGAGGCCAGCAGCACAAAGGCTGTGGAGATCAGCCTGGTATCATTTCTGCCCCAGTACATCAAACAGCAGAACAGGCAGTCCTCAATAGACAGGACAGGGGATTAGCTTGTCCTATCAAGGGAAGGCCAAACCTCTTTGGCCTGATATTCAACAGTAATTGCCAGCTCAAACTGCTGATAAACTGAGTTGTTGCATGGAGCTGCTGACTGAGACATGCTGCTCAGTCACGAGAGTAGGAGAGCTCCGACCCTTCAGGACCACCCACTATTGCACTAAAGGCTGCTGCTTGCTGTACAGTCAGGATCCCCTGCTTTAATCCAAATGGAAGCTCCTTTACTTGAGCCATTGTCTCCAATTTTTGGAGGGAAAGACTACAAGAAAATATCTGAGCCATCAGTAACAAGGGGAAGTGGAAAAGGAGTGAGTCAGGCACGGGTTCCTCCCCCGCTTGTCTCCTCTGGCATGGTTGCAAGTGCTGCCTTGTTGCAGGGGCCCTCTGCCTCTTGTCCCAGGACTGCTAGAATGGAGAAAACCCTCCAGCCAGGGACCCCTTAGGTAGGACTGCCCACCTCCAAGGATAGGGGCATCAAGGCAGCCATGTGCCCACCCACACAAAACTGCTTGTGGCTGCTTTTCACTCACTGTGGCTGCAGCAAGGCTTTTAAGACTTTAGCAACAGCTAAAATGAGCCAAAAAAGGTCCAACAGATACCAATCCTGCGGTGATTGGTTTGGGAAAGTTTTGTTCCCTGCCCAGTCTCATGGCTGATTGGCAGGGCACCTTTTGAAGTGGTTGATTTTGTTCCTGTTTAAAGTATCAGACCAGGCAGATTCAGTGCCACAGCCAGCAAAGTCAGCCCTCATTCCCAAGGCTCCAAAGAGGGGTCACCAGTGGGCAGGCAGGTGGGTACTAATTCCTCCCATGAATGCTGTCTCTTCTTGACTTTGTACTGGCAACCACTTTAGAGGTCATCCATAACTTCATCCTGACATACAATTAGTCTTCTATGTTTGTCTTCAAAAGTTTATTTTCATTTTTTCTTTTGTCTGTTTATAAAAAGAAAGGACAGTTTTATTTTATATTCACTTTTCTCCAGCATGGCTCTAATTAAGGCTGATGACAATCTACCCCACATTATAGGCATGGAATACACTTTAATGACTCCCTCTAAGTAATAAATGTTCCTAGACAATAAATAATGATTGAAATTGATCATATTTTCTTGGCAGCAGTATAAGTTTTATTGACTTAGCTGCGGTTTCAAGTCCAAAACAGAAAACCTGAGTTCTGTCTTCACTGTAAAATACCCTTTTTGAATGTGAGCATTTGTCCATTGGATGGTGACTCACCCATATATGACCTGACCAAAAAGGATAACTGGTAACAAGAATGCATGAGGCATAAAATACTGAAGACTCTCTGAAGTCCATTCTTCTGAAAAAGTTGAATTCTTGGGTTTATGATCATAAAAAGTCAATTCAGAATGGACTTGCTGTTCCAGTTTTGCTGACTGTTCACAGATTTTAGAACTAAAGATCACACTGTAAAACTTACATTTTGCTATTTTTTTCTTGCATATCTAATAGAGAATGAACCTATTTTGAATTTTGCACAACTTCCTCTAGAGACACTTAAAAATTATATAAAATTATGCCATGTCTTTAGCTAATTATTTTAGTTAGGGGCTGTTTAAGAAACAAAATTGCTTATTTAAGTTTCACAATTTTCTGAAGTTATCAAGGTCAAAGGGGCACTTTTGGGATTGACATTATAAATTGAAAATATGACTTTGCATTTTACTTTTTTTTCAATCTGTCTGGTTTTTCCCCAGTGTTTTTACTTCTTTTACTAGATTTTTACTTTTTATGTGTCATGCTAAAATGAACTCTTCTAAATAAATGACAAAAGCAAGACCCTAGTACTTTATTATGTTAGACAAACATTTGTCCCAAGTACTTAGAAAATATTCTACAACTCAACGTAGGCAGGACTTCACCTCTGGTACAGTGTGCAGTTTTGGGCTCCACAATATAAGAATACTAAAGTATTAGCAAATGTTCAAAGGGGGGCAACTAAGATGGTGAAAGGAGTAAAGGGCCTGACTTAGGAGGAGTGGCTGAGGATAATGTGTTTGTTCAGCTTAGGGAATGGGAATGGGAGACAGCAGGGGTGTGACCTCATTGCTGTCTACACCTTCCTCCTGACAGGGAAGTGGAGAGGGAGGTGGTGATCTCTTCTTTCTGGTGTCCTGTGATAGGACACAGGGGTGACCTTACTAAGAGATGTTCCATCCAGTTCTAGCAATCTGAAGTTACCTCCTCTGGTCTTCATTAATTACTCTGTCACACTTCATGCTTGATTTTCTGACATGGGTCAGGGACATGAGAGTTGGAGAAAAAAGAGCTGAAGAGCTGCCAGTACTAAGAACTGCTGGAGTTTTTTTCTCTATTAATTTCTCACTGACTTTGTGGCTGGAGGAGTCTGACCAAGACAAAGTGCTAGTTGAGAAGATAGTTTACAGTGAATGATGGCTTTTTAGAGCTTGACTGACAACAGTGTGTTGAAAGGTGTTTGACATATTCTTATTTGATAGCAGTAATGGTGTTGGTCAAGAGAAGATCCGAATACTTCTCATTGGCATTCAGCAGCCCCAAGAATTAAGGGTCCCTTTCAAATCTGATAGTTCAGATTTCTATCTGTCAGGCAGTGTCAAAGAATTCATTCCTTTGTGTGGTTTCCAGTCTGGCTTTGCCTGGAGAAAGCACTTTGAGCTCATTTTATTTCATCTGCAAAGGAAGATGACAGCTCTTTTCTATAGAAAATTTGTGTCTGATAATTATACTATCTCTTAATACAGTCTTTTCAGCCCAAGACTTCCAAATACCCACTGCAGAGACAAGGCAGAACTCTCCCCATTGATCTGTCACAGGTTAAGGCTGTTCTTTGTGATGCTTTCATGTAGATTAAGACACAAGATGTAAGTTGTGGGGGACAAAGGCAGGGAAGGAGCTGTGTTTGTGTGGGGAAATATCCAGAATTTATTGAATTTATTTCATTTTTATTTTTCAAAACATGCCTACATATCTTCAGCCTGTACTGTGTTTCTGGGCTGCCCAGTCCACTCCCAGTATAGAAACATAGAATGGTTATGTTGGAAAAGACCTCAAGATCATCAGCCATTAACCTACAGGCCAAGTCCACTGCCAAACCATGTCCCTGAGTGCCACATCTAAATTTATTATCAGTAATAGTCCTTCACTTGTGACAATGGTAACTAGATAGTCTACTCTTGACCTCCCAACTCATTTCCTGTTTGTCAAATCAGAAGCATCCACTGAGTCCATGTAGCACAACATCACCTCACTCCTCCAAGCTGTGTCCAGCCCCTGCTATCTACAGCATGACTTCACATAAGCTGTATCCAATCTATTTCTATGCCACATTGTCACAGCTAAAATTGGTCTTGTTCCTCCATTTTCAAGCTGAAAAGGGAGAGGAGCAGATAAGCCCGAGTTTAATTTGTTCTGGCAATTATTGGAAATCTCCCACTGAGAGAGGAGCCCTTGCCTGTTGGTGTGGAATGACATATAGCCTCACGGGCCCAGACAAAAGGAGACCCTGCTTTTCTGCAAGTCTATTCAGGCATGTATAGACATATTGGCTGAGGTACCAGCCCATCCGCATCTTAATGGAGAAAAGAGAGAGACAAGGACCTAAAAAAAAGAAAAAGGAATAAAAACTGTGAAGCGAGGACTGACACTGTGGCATTGAAGGCTTGAAAACAAACTGTGCACTGGTGAAGAGAGTGGGGGAAAAAACTGGACTGGCTAGTCCAGCAGATAACTACATTGCTGCTCTCTGTGTTTCAGAAGTATCAGAATAATTCTGTTATTACAGATAAAGGTCATGCTTAGATTGATTTAGAAATGTGAATGGAAGGTAAGTGTGTTTTGGAGCTGGGGTGGAAGCTCAGCTTTATTTCTTTTCTTTTCTCTTTCTCTTCCTCTCCCTCAATTTCTGAAAATCAGGATTCAACATTAATTCAACCCAAATGAATGTGTTATGATAAAACACCTCTGAGAAGCATTTTAAAATATAATTTCCTGCAAAATGAGTGTGTAAGTTTATTTAAAAAAAACCAAAGTGCTAGTCAAAAGGTGAAAGAAATATATTCCATGATTATGGAGGAAGAAAGAGGTTATTTAAGAAATAGCTGAAATGGCAGTTCTTTTTAAATTGTCATGTGAATGCTTTTAAAATGTAATGACAATGGCAGCTATTCTTTAAGGCTTTTTCCTTATACTCTGCTCCTGAGCCAAGGGGAAAAGTGTTTGTGGAGAAAATCACTTTAAATTCCAGGTAGATTTTTTTTTTTCCCATGCCTCTGGATTAATTTTCTCAATTTATCCCTTTAACAATGCTCAACAACAACAACAACAACAACAACAACAACAACAACAACAACAATAATAATAATAATAATAATAATAATAATAATAATAATAATAATGGCCACCTAATTTGTCTACACTGAAAACAGCTGACAGGACGAAATGTCAAAGTTTGGTCATTGGCATTCCAAAAATGATTTCTTATTGCATTAATAACATATTGCAGAAGAAAAGCTGTAATGTAAATTTAGAAAACAGCAGACCCCCTGCTTGGTTTTAAAGAAACTGTCGAGACCTATCCAAAGCTCACTGCACTGATTGAAAATGCTTTTGCTAGCTTTGCTGAACTTAGAGCTGATGCATTGTTTACAGGGATTATAACCTTTGCTGTTGTTGTCTGCGACAAAAAATTAATAATGTACGAAGGTAGCGCACATCAGCTTTCTTTTTGTTAATGGTAATTTCTGTGCAGGACGATTAGAGAATTTTTATGACTGACCAATGCTCTAGTTAGATAAGTGGAAAAAACAAAGTTTAAAAGCAAGAACTGTGCCACCAGATACTTAGAAAGTGCATGTGTAATTGCTGGGAAATTAGTTCTTACTGCAATTAGTGGCCATTGTGTTTGAGCATTAATAGCCTGGGGAAAGCATAATAAAGTTGCTCCTAACTGTTGGTAACAACACATTTCTCAGGGATTATTACTTAATTAACAACAATTTGAAAGGGTAGTTCTTCTAAGACGAAGCATTAATTTATATGGTGTATCTAAACAATACCAGATCAAAACACATCACCTGCTAGGATTTCTCTTGGTCCTTTGGTTTCACTTGTCAGTGCCTGCTTGCCTACATAAAATACTACATTTGCATCTGAGCTACTTCTTCTGTGGGTCCATGTAAAAAGAATTTGTCCCACCTTGGAAGTTTGTGCATTGTTTTCCCATCATACGGTGTCTTCTGGGTCCGAGCAGACTATGATTTTAATTAGAAATGCTAACATGATCAGGGAAGTACCTCACACACCCACTCTTTCCACGCCCTCTACACCAGAACGGGGCAACTGTTTCCCCAACACATGCATTATTCATTCCCAGCCACCTCAACATGAGTTTGCTATTGTTTCCACTGTTCTCTCATGTAGCTTATATTCTCCCAGCATCCCTTCGAGTGAATGGTGTCTGTATACCTCAACTCCTGGATTACTGGTTCCATTCACACACTGGTGCATCAGTTGAGAAAGAGGCGAGATCATCAGACAAAGAGTGTCTGATTGGTTTGTGATGATGTCTTTTCTTCTTACTGAAAGTTGCTGCATGCTGTAGTACAAACCAGACTTGTTCTTTGGAGTGGGTTATGTTGAAAATAAGGCAGAGCTGCTGAGGCAACCTGTTGTACACATTGCCCAGAAGAGCACAAGAGAAATGCAGTGTGTAAACTGAGCTGCAGCAGCAAATGAAAGAACAGAGAAATGCAAACATAGTGAAAGGTATGTCGTAATATTACTATTTATTTTTCTCAGTGGCAGAAAGTACAATTTCTCTATTGCTTCCTATTGTATGCAGTGGGTTGCTCAAACCAAGGAAAGATTTTAAAAGCATTGTATTTTTGTGTCTGTAAGAAACAATTAATCTGCTATGTTCTCTAATATGTGGACAAGCTGTCTGAGGCAGTGCTTCAGAATTATTTGATAGCTGTTTTTTGTGTTCACTGGTATCCATATAAGAGGCTCAGAATAATTCTATTATTTGCTCCTTGTAGTCTGTTCAAGGAGACTGGAAATTTAGACCTAGGCATTACTGGAAAGTGACAGTGACATGGACAAATTATTCTTAAACTGGTTGCAAAACTCTTCTAATTGAAAAGATGTTTTGTAAAATAGGCATTAGGCACATACATTTCTATTTGTGCATTCAGAAAATTCCTGTTCAAACAGCTAATCTGCATGTCTTGAGTGTCTAGATGGAAGCTTATATTTGGAAGTAGATTAGACTGGCACTTATGCAGAGCCCAGACTTCTGTGGTGGATTAAGATTGATTACAGTAACACAAAATTTCATTTTTATTTCAGCAGAATTTTAAAATTTCCTAGTTCACATAACATCAAAGGCGTCCTTCTAAATAAAAATCCATGCAGTGCTCTATCTGAGGGTATATCTTATTATGTACAATATAATCAGATTGATATAGTATTGCATCAGAAACAACACAAGCTGTTTTGAAATGGGCCTTGTGGGAATACAAAATAGGGGATATATAACAATGTATGTGTTTCTTTGAAGAGAAAGAAGAGTTACAGTGAATGAAGCTCATGCTAATTAATAACATTGGACAGACACTGTGTTTTTTTCTTTAAATACTAAATGAATATTAAACCAGAAATCAAAAGTTTTGTTGTCCTTGACATATTTTTTCCAAGTAACATTGTTCATATTTTACTAGTTTGTACAGTTTTTCTTCATAGCAAAATGACCAGGAACTACTGCTACAGAGTTCACTCTGAAGTTGATGTTGTGTGGGGATTATCATTAAAGAATAAACTCCTGTATTTATTTTTTTTTTAAAGGCTGCAAAGACAGGCTGCCTGTGAAAATTCTCTGCAAGCAAAGCAGTGTGGTCCTCATGCATGGGGAAATCCTCACTTTCCTCTTCCTGCCTCTGACACTGCATGAGAGGCAATGATTACCTTGCTGCTCTACTGGAGCCATCCCTCCAGCTCCCCAGCCAGCTACACTCCTCACACAGTGGAGTGGCTCTCTATCAGGGGGTCTCTGAAAGCAGAGCAGGCAGAGATTCTGCAGTCCATGGGGCAGAGACTTTCCTCTGCCTGATTTTTACTGTACAAACTCCGCAGAGCTTCCGTCCAGGACAGGCACTATGGGTCTTTCATCTCCATTTCAGAATGGTGAGGATGCAAGCCAGGCACCCACTGGGGCCCCACAGCCATTTGCAGGTGCTTCTCAAAGCTGGCATCCCAGGCATGGTCTCTGCCAGCTGGAGCAGGTGGGAAGTGCAGGCAGGCAGAGTGGGTGCAGCAGACAAACCACAGCTCAGCAAGTAATTGCTGGTGGTGCTTGAGACTGCCTGTGTGCAGAACCTGGGCAACCCCGGTCCTCCGGGTGTCTGTGTCACTCCAGCAGACTGCAATGCCCTCCCTATATCAGTTTTGCAAGATACCACTTCTCTATTTAAATCCTCTAAAAATGCAGATGTTTGCCAAGGCTTCCCAAGTTAATCACATTCACTGGTTTATTACTCTACCTTCAATATTTAACTAGAAATTATCAGCAACTGACTTAATCAAATCTGATCATTTCTTCAGTGCATCACAAACTGTGGATTTAAAGGTGTCTCATAACCCCCTGCTTTAGAGCTGGGACATGAGCTGCATGCATCTTTAGTTTGCTCTTCCTGGTATTATCAAGTGATGCATTTTCATAAGCACACCTCATCTCCTAGGTAAAATGGACACTATGCTTTCCATATGCATCATATTGTATTAAATTATGTTATATCCCTTTATAGTATATTATATAACATTATATTATGCTATTTAATTTTACTTGAGTGAAATATTTAGAAACCCCATCCCCTTATATTATGGAATTGGAGATCATTCTGGCACTAAAAAGTAGAAAATTTCATTTAGGCTACATTTTGCTTATTATCATGTGATTGGCAAGAAAAATATTCCTTGAAGGAAAGATATTCCAGGGACTGGAGAAGAGGTGATAGATTTTTGACAGGTAATACTATGAATTTATATTGCACATCCATCCCCAGGAATGTCACAGTAGTATAAATAGTATCTGAATAAAATTTTAGTTTCTTGACACATATTTTGTGCCTGCTGTTATTCAATGTTGATAATGAGACAATTAATAGGCTAAAGATACAATATAGGCATTTAATTCTGCCATTTCAATATCAAACCTACAGGGGTACCTACAAAGTATATAGGTAGGTTTTGAAATTCTTTTATGCCTTTTAAATGCATCTGCAGAACTGTAGGTCATATCTTCATGGCTCTGCTCACCTGAATATTCTTACTGAAGTACCCTGGGAGGTGCAAATGAGCCAAGCAAGATTTACCCTGAGCAAAGTCTGTAGAAATCTAGAAACTTGGACAGAAGCTTTTTTGGGGAAAAAAATTGGTTGGGGAGGGGAATTTGGTTCTTATGCGTATTGAAACCCTTCACATTGAAGCATGGCAAGTCCAAGATCAAATGCAGTAATGTAAAGAGCATCACTGTTAGACATAGGCCAAAAGTAAGACAATCAATGCCAGCTTTAGGTGGATTTATATAAACAAAAAAGTGAGTTTAAAAGAGATGAAAAAGAACACTTGTACTCTTACAGAAAGTGTCAATCAATTTTTAAAAGGCAGACATACCTAGGGTCTCTTTTCCATGTTAACTGCCTAATGCAAAGAAGCATTTCTTGCTGTGCCCTGTGATGCTGTACAGCTAGCTAGGATGGAGTCACTGGCATTCAAACTTTGTTTCATTGAAAATACCTTGTACTTAATAGGAGGGGTCACTTAATTATTTTTGCTTGGATATATGGATGTGAACCTATTCTCAGAAGTGGGAATCAATGAGAAAAAATGAGTAGATAGTCCTTATCTTCTCTTATAGGGATTTAAAAGGCAATGGGGAATAATGGTCTTTTACAAAGCTGCAGGGAGTTTGGCCTAGTTAGCACTTTTGTATGCTAACTTAGACTTTAATAAAGTATCAATTAGCACATGCAGAATCAGAGGCTCCTTCTGAATCAATGGAACATCTTTTGATGGTCATTTTATGAAGTAAGGAAGCTCTTCAGTGTTGTTAGGGAGATTACAGAGTAGCTTGCAACACAAAAGTTCTTATATTGGGATCGAGGGTACAACCTCCTGCTTGACAGGATAGTCTCTTTTAAAAGAAACACCATTTAAGCATACAAAGCTCTGGATCTGATTTACCTGTCATGACATTACTGCTGTTACAGAAGTGGGGACCCTCCAGAGCAAACAAAGTGGAGCGGGAGTAAATGCTTTATTCCCCATTAGCCCCACAGTATGGCAATCCTGAACAAACACCTTCTGATCATCTCTTCCCTGGAAAGAGATGTTTCTTGTGATGATTAAGAAAAGCATGAGGGCTTTTTTCTTCATCTTTTTTCCTAATTATCATGAGAAACACTGATCATTCCAGGATCCATTGGTATGTACACATATGCCTAACAATACTATCCATTCCTGGTTAGGTTTCTCTCTACCACACAGTACAACCAGCTGGTTTATTTGAGTACTCACGCAGTAAACACAATTGGAACATGTGGATTCAGCCTAACAGAGGAGGAGACAACGAGGTGGAAAGATCCAAAGAAATTATAGATTAGTCTAGATATAATGAGTCTTCAGACCTTTTATTTTACATTATAAGATGTAATTTTTATTTGCATTTCAGGGTTGTAGAAATGTAAAACTTTTCTAAATTACTTCTGTCTTTTGTTTTTGATGCAAAATCAAAGATCACCTGAACAACTCCAAGATTATTCTCAAGTCTTTTCTTAAAAGCTAAACAAAAAAATGAGACTACACAATTTCTATCAGTCACCTGTTCCAATTTCCACCTGACTTATTCTTAGAGGTTTAGTGTACTTGTAACCTAAATTCCTCTTGCTTCAAAATAGGCTTATTTCACTTCACCTGTCCTGGAAACTAAGATGTACATCAGTACTCTTCTTGTTATACCTGTTAGTATGCATTATACTTTTTTTTAATCTGGTTTTATGCCCTCACCCAAATCTTGTTTTTCCCGACTCAGAAAATACAAATTTTAACCTTTTCACCAGTCCTGTTTTTTCAGACCTCTGCTAAAGTTTCTTGCTGTTTTCCTGGCAGCAGTTTGGGAGTCTGTCCATGTCTCATTTTCAGCTGTGAGGTGCTGCCTTTTTTATGTTGAGGTTGCCAGTAAAAATGCTCCACAGACACGATACAAGAAGCTTGCCCAGCATCCTGTGGACACAGCACAGAGTGGCATTTTCCTCCTTTGGAACGACCCTTGCAATAGTGTTGTCTCCTATTCAGTTTGTGGTCATCTCCTTTCCTACAATGCTGACTCATAGGCTGTTACTCATCTCTCTCTATACCTGGGCATTTGATTTTGCTCTTCCAAGGCTTGTGTTTTTCACTTGTCCTTATTGAATTTTCTGGTATTGATTTCCAAACATTTCTCCAGTTTGCCAAGATCATTTTGAATTCTACCCCCATATTCCCGAGTGCTTACAAAATCTCCCAGCCTGATGTCCTTCTCACACTTTGTAACTTTTAGCATAACCATCCAGTGTTCTGGTCATGAAGCAAAACCCTGCAGGACCACTCAATGCTGACTCCCAGTTTAACACTGAGCTGCTGACAGTGGTTCTTCAGGTTGTTTTCCGGTCTGTCACTGTCATTTCACCTGGGTCTTACTGACCTACGCTGCCTTTGACAATGAATTGTGGAGTTGTGTGAGACATTTCACAAAGGTCAAGTTGTAGTGCCTTTCTCTCCTTTCACATAGACTAGGCCAGTTATCTTAACCAGAGAGGAAAATCAGTCTGGTTTTGTGGTCAACTTGTTCTTCACACATTAATACATGTTTGCAAATCCCTAGCACTTATTATCCTCTAGATGCTGAAAATTTGGTTGT
The DNA here is from genome assembly GCF_027887145.1 of Ammospiza caudacuta. Taxonomy (NCBI): domain Eukaryota; kingdom Metazoa; phylum Chordata; class Aves; order Passeriformes; family Passerellidae; genus Ammospiza; species Ammospiza caudacuta. The sequence continues at coordinate 73,018,446 of NC_080593.1, read as the reverse complement.
TTGTTCCAGTAACTATCCACACACTAAAGTTATAATGAAGAGTCTGTAATTCACTAATTCACTGGTTCCTCTTCCCCACTGCTCCCTTCTCCTTAAATATAGTATAATAGTTTTTCCCTGCCAGTCCTCTAGGAACTCACTTATCTTCTGTAATCACATGAAGGTATTCACTAATTTTGTCTATTGCTTTAGCTGGTTTCTGAAGTACCTGGGGGAAAATTCAGTGTGGAATGATTAATTTTGCAAGAGATTTCAAAAATGTAGGTTATATGACTTGAGAGAAGACAGAATATAATATATAATATCCCATCAATTTTCACTGGGCACTGTACCTGGCTTTTGGCTATGATGAAGTTGATGAAATAAAAATGGATCAATCTATGTCTTCATGCTTCCCTCAAATTTAAAAGAGAAGCTGAAAAGCTTCAGAAAAAGGCTGGGGAAAAAAAGGGAGAAACTGAAGGTAGTATTTATATGGCTACATTTTTTTAAAGAGAAAAAACGATTCTTCAGTCAAAAGGAAGAAATCAAAACTCACGCTTCAGTGCATAAACTGATTACAAGGGTCAGCAAGGAATTGTTCTCACCATTTCCATCATCTCACAACACTACAATCTTATTTTTTATGGTTAACTAAAGATTATGTATCAAGCAGTATCACATTATTGACCTCAGCATTGAGCACTAGTGCTTATTCCCATTGTTCTTTATTTTCCACTTCTTCTTCCCCTCTCCGAAACTTCAAATACAAAATAGCTAATTAATCAGACTTCTGCAACAAGGAGGAAGAAACAAATTACATCAAGTCTGGAGTTCTCAGGTTTAACTTGAAGCAAAATTTCCGTGTGTAACCATCTTTCAGGCAAATTATTTAAATATGCATGCACATCTTTCACATCTCATACATTTTCCCAGCAATCTGTAGTTCAATATCTAAGAAAAATACCACTTTTCCTTTTTTACATGTTGTCTCATTAGGATTTCACTTGTGTCAGACTAGAAGACCACTCCATTCCCACTTGGGATGTACCATTTTTCCAGCGTCCTGGTGTAATCCTCTTTGCTGCTGTTAGTCACAGCTATTCTGATGTCAAGTTTCTTTTGTCAGAATTTCTTTCATTTCTGAACTATCTCTTTCAAAGCATGTGAAGAGGATGTTTAACTATTTGGAAGTACCAGCTACTGGCAATTTCCAAAGGCAAAATCCCAACACTAGAGCAGAAATCTAGTTTGACAAGCCCATCCTGGTATCTCAAAAGATTGCAGTGCAGAACTTGCTGATAAAAAGGCAGATCCATAAGTAAGAAGGAATACATCTAGAAGGTATGTAAGAAGAATCTTGTTGCTGAAGTACACATACAGATCTAAGAAAGGATCTTCAAATTATTTGAGGGGTTACACGAAGTGGCTACCAACAGTGGGAGAAATGGGCCTTGATGTCCCTGCAGATGCTGCTTGTAGGGTTTCTCTGTGTCCATGTGCTGTGTTCAGGGTCATTCATTCTTTGTACACCACCAATGTCTCCCTGCCTAAAGAGGAGGTGTACCTAAATATTGAAGAGGCACCAAATGACCTTTTAGTGACCATCAGTAGCAGTGAATGAAAGCCATACTTTACTTTCAGGTCCATACTCAAAAGGTTGCATTGATGTGCTCTACTGATTGCTGGAAATGCTTTAAAGCAGCAGAGAGGCCCCTAGAATTTATATGTGAATAAATTTTTTCTCTAAGACTTAAACAAGTGAAAAGGAATAGAACTACAAAGCCTGGTTTATTATGGAAATGTCTTTCCCTCATATCTCTTCCTTCATACACAATAATTACAGCTCCTTGCAGCTGCCTTGTCATAACAGCTAGCATACCTCAGTTACTATGGCAGAGCTGCATGCAAGATGATCCCATAGTCAAGGAGATTGTATAACTGCCCGCACTTTCCTCATGGGGACATTAACCTGGTTCCCACTTCTCAAATAAACCTGCTAATCCCCAGGGAGCAGATAGAAATGCTGGGCAAACAGTTGGACTCAATCTTAAAGGTCTTTTCCAACACTAATGATTCTATGATTTTATGAAATACAGTAATCCTTGGGATCTCTCCTTTCACAATGCTAAGAGAATATCAGTGCAATTATATTGCTGTATCAGCTCATTTCTTTGGGAAATCAGACTCAAAACAGCTGCAGAAGATTCTCCCCTCTGAAGGACAGCAACCAGATGGCTCACAGCAGATAATGGAAGGATGGGAATTTTGGCCAAGAATACCTCAGCTCTTACAAAAGCTGCTATTACATCACCATTACAAATTGAATACTAAAACAGATGGAGCACGGGGTTTTGGATTCTTCTCTGAACGATTCACCTGTAACAAAATGACAAGCAAAGAGTTTGCCAGCAAGACAAAAGATCTTTTATATTCTAGTAAATGCTTGTTCTGCTTAGCCATTAAGCAATCCAGACAGAGGAAGAGCTTCATCTAGGATACTCATCCTCTGAAATGGGAGGCACTGGGAAAGGTGGAAACATGTCCCAACAGTGGATTATGAAGAAGATGGAAAATAGATAACACATACTTCTTTGTGAGGGGTAGGTGTTGTTAGAGCATGTCACATTTACAGAGGACAATTAGATAATGCATTACACACACTCTTCATGGAAACTGCAACAGTTGAGTTTGAAGACCAAAACCTAGAGGCTGGCATGCAAAGCATGGGAGGTTGTTTTTCAGGCTTTATGAACCTTTTGCTTGCTGTCTTAGAACTGGGACAAATGAGGTCAGCACACATTTATTGCTTCTTACTTTATTCTTGCAGCTTGAAAGTGTCCTGTGAAGGCTAAGTACTTATATTCTATTATTTCTAGAAACACTTTGAAGCTAGGTGTTAAAAACAAGGTAGATTCTAGTATTTCAGACAGAGAAGGAGGCTGTAAGACTTCTGTTTCTTTTGCTGGTTTGGTTTCATATACTGTAGCTTGGAGATGACTTGAAAATGTTCGTCCTGTTGGTTAGTTAGTTTATGCCCTCATGCTCAGACTAGGCAATCAATGAGATCAGGGGAGGTGCAGGTGCCAGTGTTGTACTGCTGAGCAATGTCATAGTCAAGAAATGGGAATTAGAGGAAAGATTTTCACCTTTAGAGCACTTACAGCTATTTTAAAAGTTAATTTAAAGAATATCCTTTCCTATGAAAAGACACCATAAAAAAAACAAACAACAACAACAAAACCCAGAAACAGACAAACCAAAAACAACAGAAAATTCCACTATCCACTAAATGCCAGTGGGTGCATACAGTAATTATGAGAGATAACAAAATATTAATTTCTGGTTAGAAAAAGAAATTACCTGTTCACTTCTTTGTCTTCAACAAATGTTGAAGCTGCTTTTGGAAATGGATTGGAGTCCATTTCTAATATGACAAAATGCTGTATGAAATGCCAAATTAACAAGGAACGCAGTCACAATGAAAGTAGGAAGTTGTCTTCACCAGCAACAGCACATAGGCCCTTGTCAATCATTGGTTTTGATCTTTATGCATGGGAGGATATATTACCTCTACTCGGTGCAGGCAGACGGCTGCTTCTCATATCTGTCACCAGATAGGAGATAACACCTTCTCTGTCTTTGGCATTTGGGATTATCAGAGAGCCTTATCAACTGTCCAGTAGGTGTGGGATAAGAAAGAGATAATTTTTCACTGCTACATGGAAATATGCCATATTGTGGGGACTAGCAGACACAAAATGCAATGTTTTGTAGCTAAAGAACATGATCTGCTACCGTAGCCACCATGCAGCATAGGCAGGGACACCTCAGGTTCAAAATGCATTCCAGGTGTGCAACAAGAACAGATTTTATCCCATAGCAAGGGAATGGCAGATGCCTGAATTGCTCAGGGGCCTTGAGACAAGTCTGAGCAAAGACTCCTGGTACAGCTGCAAAGAAAGGTCACACTTTGAGGAGAGGAAGGGCTTTACAGTTTGGTTTTTTTGTTTGATTTTTTTTTTAATCACCATATGTGCTACTTTATGTGAACATCAATTCACAATTTAGAGTTGTTTGTACAGGCTTTTTGACAGCATGGCAAAAGTAGTCAGGATGTTAGAATTAAAAGGAGTTTTTGCTCAATAATGAAAGCATAATTAGTATGATTTTCATAGGTTTTGTGTATCTTTGCACATCCTTGCTGAAAGAGGGGCTGTTTTATCTGAAATTTATTTGAATTTTGCAGTGTATTTGCAATGCTACACTTACTTCCTGTTGAAGTTGACTTCAGCAGAGTTAGTTAGACATGCATGGAGCTTTAGAAACAGTCCTGTACTTCTGTACTGCTCTTTACAGTAGTATTTACAGTGCCTCACACTGAGTAAAAGCTAGGGATCAAATCTTCCCCTGATGCAATTTATCAGCATAATTCTATTTGGAAATGTTTACTTTGTGACTCTGTGTGTCTTTCATTCTTTTTGATCTTTTTATGCATCTATAACCATAGGGCTGGGATTTATACGATGAGACTCCCTCTGTCATTCTGTGGGATTTTTCACTCTGCAGACACTCCGAAGCTTTGAAGGACTTCGGATCTTGAACAAAATTCAGTTCACTGATGTGTCCCAGGAGAGGTTGTTGACTAGTCTGTAGATGTAATTTTATGACAATGGATTGTATTTGGAGTTAATGTTTATGCACCATATGGTACATTGTCAAGTTTCATTGTATTTATGAAGATCTTAATAAAGTGAAGTAAAAATAAAAATACATGTTTAGGCCCAGTCTGTTTTCAAGAAAAGTAATAGTGCCTCTAGATTTTTCCTTTTAACTTAAACTTGCCCAGAAAGTACAACAACAGGTAATAGTAACAGTAGGAGTGTCCTGGGCCAGAGATAAAACATAGGTAGTTCTGGAAGTAGTACAGAAATATTTAGGAGTATGCCTGTTTAGAGATAACTAACTTAGGTACTGCAAGCATTAGGACTTCTAAAATTGTAGAGTTACAGGATCACAGGATGGGTCAGGCCAGATGGGACCACAGAGGTAATTTGGTCCAATCTCCCTGCTCCAGCAGGGTCATCCTAGAGTACATGGCACAAAATTGCAACCAGACAGCTCTTGCATATCTTCTGTGAGGGAGACTCCACAACTTCTCTGGGAAATCTGTTCCGGTGCTCAGTCATCTCCACAGTAAAGTTCCTCCTTGTGTTCAGGTGGAACTTCCTGGGCATCAGTTTCTGCCCATTGCCTCCTGTCCTGTTGTGGGGCACTGCTGAGCAGAACCTGGATCCATTCTCTTGACTCTCTCCCTTCAGATACTTATAGACATTGATAAGGTCCCTCTCAGTCATTCTTGAGACTGAGCAGGCCCAGCTCCCTCAGCCTCTCCTTGTAGGAGAGATGCTCCAGTCCCTTGACGATCTTGATTGCCCTCTGCTGGACCTGCTCCAGGAGCCCCATGTCTCTCTCTCGTACTCAGAAGCTCAGAACTGGAAACAGCACTCCAAGACATAACCTCATTAGGGCTGAAAAGGAGACAAGCAGGGCATTAATTTCTTAAGAAATTTTAGTTCCTGGATCAGCAGAGCCTCCGCCCCTGGTGGATGACTTTAACACCCATTGTGGTGGTGTGTCTGGTGCAGAATACAGCCTACAGCTGCTTACTGACTGGTGCTCCTGTGGGCTTATTGCAAAAGTGTCGTATGCCAAAGCAACAGCAAATGAGGGTACAGGAGCCCTAAGAGCTAATCTGTGAAAACATAAAAGAATAATCCATTTCATGGTGGGTAAAAACCTGCACAGTACTCCCACCTCCACCTTGGTTTAAAATATCAAAATTGAGAAATTCAAGAAACAAAGTAAATAGCTCATTTGGAGAATTCTTTTTAGTCAAATTTAATTTCTTCCTACTGTGGTCATTACCAACCTGTTTAGTTTTTTTTTGCAAAATACTGGGGGGAAAATCTTTAAATGTGTTATTCAACACATAAATCATTTTCTTTAGCATATTCCTAGTGCAGTGTATGTACTACTATGCATGACATATTTGAAGTGTTTACTTAAGGATAACATGAATTTGTGTACTCATGTACAGAGAAAATGGAAGGGGGAGTTTAATACTGGTTGCCTCTCTTCCCCACTTTCTCAGTGTAATGCTACAAATGAATTGCTCCCACTCAAGCCAGGTGTCTGCATGGGTTCCACTAAGGTCTGTAGCATTCTACAAGAGTCCTGAATCTCCACAGCAAAATCCATTACAAGGATCAGGCATAAAAGATATAGGCATGTAATTAATTTTATGAATGCAAATAGTGCACTGACTTTCTGGGAGACCACTTGCACATTGTGATGAGTGCAGTAAGCATGTCAGTGAAGCTTTTCAAGTCTGAGCTTTTTGACTATAAAATCCTTGGCATTTATGTAAATATGTATTGAGCACAATACATTTCAATCCCAGTGGAACTCTCTGGGTGCCCATATGGTCATCCAAACTATAAATGGTTTTATCCTTTTGTTGGAAGTGTTGTTCTCTTCAGAATTAACAAGATAAATGGGTCACTTGCAAGAAATGCCAGAAGTTGGTTCTGGCAGTTATTTCATTTTCCTTTTCATCTTTGTCCAGAATTAGCTATTCAATTAAGAACAACTTAATTACAGAATAAATATGTGCTGGGGCAGGGGGGTGGGGGGGGTGGAAATTTCTGTAGAATTGGAGCATGAAGAGTAGTTCACACTTGGAATATGCCTACTTTAATTTGCAATACGGGCTAAAAGAGAAATTAATACTTTCATTGGTGAACTCTTTTTTTTTTGTAGAATAATTAGGTAGTTCCTTTGTACCATGTATGGACCACAAGTAGCACAAAGATCAATCAGATCTTCATGGGTCTTTATGAAGCCAAAAGTTGTATTGGTAACTGCTGACTGACAAAAAAAAAAAAAAAGGATTTTCAGCAATGCTTGCAAGGCAAGAACAGAGAAAGTAACCTAAACAACCGAGCTGATAATCAAATATTCATCACAAAAGCCAGGGCAAGAAAGACATTTACTTTGGGTCAGGGATATAAACTGTACAGATACACCTACATGTTTTACCACGGAATAGACAACTGTGAGAAACAAAATGAAACATTTAAGTTATTCTTGAAAAACAAAGCACCCTCTGCAGAAATCTCACAGATTTTGGTCTTGTAGTTTTTCCAGGCTCAATAAATTTTGTGTCTGAGCAAGGAAAACAAAGATTTCCCTCTCTTTACTGCCTTCAAATTCTTTTCACATCCCCATGCTGAGTCATGAAATATGTTTCTGTAATATATATTTCATATGGCAAGCACAGGCTCATCAATTTCATCTTTGCAGATTTCCTTAAGAATGCATTTTGAACGGCTCCAAGAAACAATTTGCATTAAGGGAACATTAACAGTTCAGTTCTGCCTCACTCAGCAATGCCAAGCAACCCTTCCTGTGTGGGGCCCCCCGATTCCCTGCAAGGAACAAAATCTGCCTCCAAGCCTGAGCCATCCATCTGTGGCAAAAACCACTGTGGACTCTCTAAGTCTAGAGACCCCACCAAGCTAATCCACCCCAAGCACGTGGCTCTTATCCTAACCAAGTGTTGTGTCTACAGCTGAAGTGACCCTGTACTCGTCCATTACACTCATCTGCATGAGTCCCCTGAGACACTCAGTCACCCATGGCCTTAACTCTATCTCAGCCACCACTTGTGCTACCAAACAGTCCAAACCTAAATTTATGTGAGTGCCTTTTTACGCCACTCAGAAATGCCTTGCCTGCCTGCCTTGGCCTGCAGGCCTTGCAGATGCAGAAGCCAAAGCACACACCTAAAGTTGGTGACACTGTGGGAAAAAGGACCCAGAGAGATCAGCAGCACCTCAGCCCAGGAGTTAACAGAGGCCTTTTTCATCCCTTTAACATCAGCTGAGGACCTTAGACAGAAAAAAATGTCATTCTCCTTCAGTCTCGGAGAGGAACCACAGTGGACTAAACATTGTTATTAATGGTATCAATTTGCCCTTAGGCAAGGAGCAAAATGCAATGGGTTTGAGCCTGCTTGCTCACAGTTTTGGAAAGGCATGAGAAAGCAGAAACTCTGCTATTAACAAAGAAAAAAAAAAAAAAAAGCTCTGTTCCACTTCAATACTACTGCTTTCTTCCATTTCTACAAAAATATATGACCATGTCACCATGGGCTAGCAGTAAATGGGGAAATTACTGGTACTCAAGGAAGGAACATCCTTTTACAAGACTTTACATTACTTAATGGCAAGTTTCCTGACAGTTGCCATACTGCAGAATGAGATTGCATTTGGAATAAGAAATGTTCTTAGGGCTATTGCTGCCAGGGACCACTGAGTTGCACACTGTTTTCAAGAAAGGTTCCTCATGGAACTGCACATTCTGGTGGCAAGTGCTGTTCTCACAAAGAGCTTGAAGCATTTATATCACTCCTCTTGACCTCTTTTTCACTGCTTTTACTTACCTTGCTTCTTCCTGATTTAATGCACATGTGGATGAAAAGCATCCTGATGATCAGATTTCTTTTGCTATTGCCTCCTTACAGGTATACTGGTAACTCTGCAAGTTCATTTAACAATGTTTTGATACCTTTGCTTAAGCACTGTTGATCCTTGATGGCTGAACTTAATTGCAGGAAACACCTGACACCATTAGTTTTGAATTTGTAGTTTGAGAATTCACCTGCAAACAATTCTGATTGCCACAGGAATTGGTCCATAGTGCTGTACCACCTTTTTGCCACATTAACAAAAATGCAACTGATCTGTGCAGTAGGGGGAGTTTCTTAAAGCAAAAGCTCCAGGTAGGACCTTAGCTGCTGGATCATAGCCTGCCCACAGTTTCTCTTCCCGTCGCAGGGTGTATTCCCTCAAACTATACTGGGGGGTGGTGGGAAGCTCTTCCCTACATTTACTCACCAGCAAAACATGGATTGTAAATAATGTCCCCCTGACTTTGCTAAGAATAACTTCTTGTTTAGAACACACCAAGAACATGGTGGGCATGCTTATGAGTGGAGGGCTTCAGCCTTCTTTCTCCCAGGGCAGAGGTGCGTTGGAGGTTTGGAGCAAAGGCATCACAGGACAGAGGCAAGCCTTGCACACATAGCTCTTGGACATAGTTCTCCTGTGGCTGTGGGCATCCAGCAGGGACTGTGAGCCACGTCCCTGCCTCTCACAAAGAGCTGACAACTTCTTCATGAAGTGACAGACACACAGAGATTACTGTGGTCCTTCTGGGCTTATACTGCTTGGGGTAAATCCCCAGTCTTTAGCTTTGCAGACAACAAACCCTGGCATATTATGTAGCCAGTATCTAAACAACAAGCAGTTCTGGACATTGCTCTGCTTAGAAGGATTTTACCATGTTCTGTGCTTATAGTTTTGACTTTCTTTGTCATATCTATTCAGGCTTAGGTTGTAAACTTTTTCAAGGTAAAGGATCCATTAGTTTGCTACACTTTACAGCTGTATAGGCTAGCAGCACTGTGTGGTCATACTTCTGGGCTTTATACTTGGAAACATTATTTTGTGTAGAAGTTAGTCTTAGATGGTCATTTTATCTCTGCTCCCCCTGTGGACATCACTTCCAGTCTTATACTGCCCTTTTCAGATTTCAGCCAACTTTCGGATTATTTTTTGAATTTCTATTTCAGTAGATTTCTAAGTGTACCCAGTTCTCCAGTTGTAACTGCCTTTATGCCGGGGAATTCACAACCATACTCTCCCTCTCTGTTAAAAACACTGCATTGTCTCAGTCTTTAATGTCACACAACTGTCTAAAATGCTTTTTTATTCTTTTGAAATCTTTCAAAGATTTCAGTTGGAAATGTTTGACAGACATCTTGTACATTTATCTCCACAGGATGAAACAATTAACTAAGCCTAAACACCTAAGTGTAGAACAGCAGTAAAAGGAAGTGCAAACTAATGGCTTAAGACTCAGAGCTCCACGTACCTTTCCTAATTAGCCTGTTTGTCATGAAAAATGTCTATTTTTTGTCATGAAAACAAAACATTCTGTTAGTCATAAATGTTCCTTAAAGAAGCAGTAAAAATACTGGACCAACAGAGGATGCATGGAGTGCTTTGACAGAGTAACTTGTGTGCAGCACTAGATCATTAAGTTCAGCAAAATAGTTTGCTAAAGGTTTGCCATAATCCATAGCCTGGAGTGAGGTCACCAACTAAACTGACTTTATGACAAGAAAAGACCCTAGACTGATGAGAAAGGGTCCTCTGATAGAGGTCATTATTCCTTTGTCTAAACAGATCTTTAAGGACTGTGAAAGAAAAAAACATGTTAGCATGACTTGCTTGGACATAGACTATGTGGCCATCAGCACTGTGAAACATTTTGTGGGTTATAAAATGATTAACTGACCATTCAAATTCTAGAAATGTTGCATTTGTAGCAGCAATCAGTTCCTCAGAGAGGAGGCAACAGAGTGTGAAACCTGAATTCAAGCAACAGAGAGGCTGAGAGTATAATTAAAGCCAGAAATAACTTGGAGCTTCCAGAAATTATACTCAAGGTTTGCAATATAGCAATAATATCTGTATTTATGTAGACATGTGTGCATGGACATGTGTGTAATGACAATGGCACAGTTTCCAAACAGAAAGATGATTGCCAAATATTGTTCTCCAGCTATCAAAATTTTCCAGAGTGAACTGTATTTAAATATTCTCTAAGGACTTCTGGTCATAAATATTTCTAAAATGTATGCACTTAACTCATGCCAATCAATATCATAAAGCAACCCTACAGGTAAATTAGCAAAGTCAAGAACTCATACTTATTGACTAAACCCTGATATGACTTGTACCTAAGGCTTCAAGTCTTCAGCTTATATGGTAATAGTATTTCTGTTTTCAAAAGTTGTGCATCGTGATCTTACATTTTTATACAGAGGATTAAATACCTTATAGCATATTTGCCTATTGAGAAAACTCATTTGCCTTGAGAAAAAAGGCATCCTCTTATGAATTTCCTTTTACTTTACAGGATACTGCATTTCTGAGAACCAGGATCTCTCCTGGACATTTCAAAGGACTACATAGAGGACCTTCTTTATTCTCAAGGGACCCAAGTTATTGTGTTTGGACTTTTAAGTCAGTCCTAGTATACGGATGTGGACTTCAGGTAGAATGAGCAATGCAAAGAACTTGTTTGGACTTGGTGTCTCCTTGTATTTTTGGGGACTGATGGACCTTACTACAACTGTGCTGTCAGGAAGTGCGAGGCCCCTCACTGAAGGGCAAGAAGACAACCTGTCAGACAAGCTGCACCAGCGTATGAAGAGGAGCTGGGTGTGGAACCAGTTTTTTGTTCTGGAGGAATACACAGGAACTGACCCTCTCTATGTTGGGAAGGTAAGATCCACAGTGGGAAGATGTCTATAAGAGTGTATCCATCTGAGTATTTGTAGATTGTGGTGAAACACAGGATGTTTCCTCGAGTGCCTTTGCCTTCTTTCATCCGCATTAATTTCACTTCTGCTCCCAAGAGCTTTTCCCCCATGTCACCTCTGTTTGGGAAGAATTTCTGTTTCAAGGGGCTGTCAATATATTGCCTATTTCAAAGAGATCTGCTGCATCAATCATCATCTGCAATTTGAGGTAGTGTTAGAAAATCTGCAGGATTTTTTCCAGGGACTCCTACAATGTCAAGACAAAGCAAGGTTATATTGACATATAAGGATTAGGAAAGAAAGGAAGAGTTTGTGATCATGCTTCTGTCCATGATCAAATCAGCTAGAAACTGCAATTCAAAATCAAATTAAGTAGCCAGTTTCCCTTGAAAACTGACATTTTAGTTTTTGTTTTCAGTAAATCTTCAGGGTCAGAGTATATTCTGGTTTACCACGTCTTGACTGCTGGTTAATTTTGTGGACTACAGAAAAGTTTTTCCACATCTAGAAGGGTAGATGGGCACCTCATTAAATCCAACTATGAAGGGCCCTATTTTTAGATCCCTTATGCCCCACGAACCTACCCATCAGTACAAATATGTGTAAAATATATTCCTGAGCCCATCCTGTACATATACTTGGTAATATTTTGCATTTACTTTTCTGTGTCTCTCTGAGGAAGAAGATGATGGAAATTAGACAAGTGACGTCTGCTGTCACAATCTGTCTTACTATAACCATCCTCCTTTTTGGTTTTTAAAGACCTGAATCACTGACCCTGTATTAACCCTGTTATTCAAGGTGTTATTATGGTCAGCATCAAGTTTGCTTCTATCCTACACCAAGGTGACAAATCTGGACAATAACGCAGAGAGAGTTAATGTGCTTAAGTATTTGAACAACACAATCAAGATTTACATGCCTAGAATATCAGATACAGCTATGACAAGTGGAGAATACACATAGGTATATATGAAAAATAACTTAGAAAGTATGTCAGAAAAGAATTCCTTCACATTTCATTGTTTATATTTTATGAGATATAGGCTCCAGTTTTCCTTCCAAGCTATCCATCTGCAGAAAAAAAAATTACATATCCAGAAGCCCAGTTTGGACTCATATTTATCATTCTACAGCTCCATAGAGCTAAACTGTGCTCTCAGTCACACCAATATAAATCAAAATGGATCTGCAGACTTCAGAAGACCTCCTCCTGATTTATCCCTGCATGACTGACAGCAAGATGTGCTTGCCTTCCTCCCACAGGAATGGCATTACTAGTGATTGCCTCCAGATGAGACCTCATTAGTCTTCATTCATCTGTGCACCTAGCTTTTCAGGTCTTGAGATCTCTATTGAATAAAGAAATTAATATTTGTTTTCAGGCAATTCCCAGCTTCAGAACAAGGGCCAGACTTATTATTCCACATTCTCAGTTACATCTGAAATGACTTCAGGCTTCTGTTTGTGAGCCGAATCTTAGGTAAAATACGCATGGGGAGAAACCAGCTCATCTTTTAGACCTGCTGTTGTCATTAGGAGCACACATATTTGGCACAGTCAGCAGCACTCCTGAGCTTGCCACTGCTCAGCTTTGCCCAAGGGAAGGACACGAGGACACCAAGACAGCTCCTCATGGCCTGCACCCTCCGCTCTGAAGCCCAAGCTGCCATCAGGGAGCTTCTCCAAGGCTGCCGGGGCACTGGCTGTGCTCGCACCGGGGTGCACAAGGGCTAATTAGCACCCACGGTTAACAGGGTCAATTAGTCCCCTGCACTGCTGAGCTGACACGGCTGGATCCCTCGCAAGGCCTCCTAACTCGGCAGAGCTCCATGTCGTCCCGGCACCAGGGAACTCTGCTGCCAGGAGGGGCGTCTGGGGCTCACACATTCCATGGTGTCCCACCCCCAGTGGGGTGGGGAGCAGCCAGCAGAGCAGTGGGATGGCGGCTCTGGTGCTCTGTGAGGCAGAGGCTTCCCCTCGCCTCGCCCAGCCTGGAGCACAGGCACTCTAGAGAGGCAGCAGCCTCCCTCAACTTATCGCTCACCTGCATTTGCGCTGCCTGAGTCTCAGGGATCCTTAGGAAAGGAGTCATTAGGGAATAGACTGTGGGGTGAATTAATTGTTCTGCAGGCCAGAAATTTTTCAGCCCGAGTCACCTCAGGCTGGCTCAAAAATAGCTCTGTAAGGCTTGCACAGAGTGGGGTAGAGGTGCAACAGGGCTTTCAGTCTGCTGCTGGCTGCTCACACCAGCCCTGGGTCCCATACCAGGCCAGGTATAACTGATATCAATCACAGCATCCTGAAACATCCTCATAGCCAGGTCTTGCTTTTATCCATCTGCTCTCTCCAAGCCCCTGTCAGAAGGAGAAAGAATGCACAGCACAGAGCCAGCTGTGCAGCTGGTTCTGGCTGGTTCTGTATGACTGGAGCAACCAAAAAAGCACCTTGGCTTGAACTACAGGTCCAGGCTTGCCTAATTTGATTTCCAAGGCTGCTATGATTCTGTGAACTTCCCTAGACAACTGTTAAGGCAAGGTGCAAAATATGTTTTGGACAGAGAAATGAAAGAAACTTCCTGATGTGGAGTCAGTACAATTTTCCTTTTCTCCAGTGCTCATGATAGTGATTTAAAGCACTTCAGCTTCAGAGGGTTCCTGGTCCTGTCACAGATAAATACAAGGCTTCGGTTTTCCTAGAGGTGGCCATTATTGGCTAATAGGATGAACCAGGGAAACCAAAGCCCCTTCATTTGCTACAGCAGGTATTTTCCACATTCAATGAGCAGCCTACACTGTGTCAGTAATTGAACTGGGAACACACTTCACCATTTTGCCATGTTGGAGGCTCCCTAACCCTGTTTCAAAGAAGCATTTGAATCACAGCAGCTGAATAAATGAATAAAATGCAACCTCTCTGCAGACTATCAATGTACATCAACCACACTCACTCCTGAATCCTTACAAAAATCCCCTGCAGGTGCTACCTCCCTGGAAGCAGAGAAGGGAGAGGCACATCAAGGATGGAGTCATAGACTCACAGACTGCTTAGCAGAGCTGTGTGGGTTCTCCCCTGAGCCGCTCACTGCAATGCTACTCTCTTCCACATGCCCTTTGCCAGGAAATGTGTCATTCCAATGCAGATGTAACATCCTTAATTTTTTGTACAGTTCTCATCAAAAGGAGCAATGCGGGTTGAAACAGTTAAAAACTTCTCAGGAGTTATCAGCTTTATTCCTCCAATAACCCATTCCTTAATATGAAGGAGAAAGTAAAAATTAATTCCTCCTACTCTGTATCCACCACATGGCAGCACAATTTATTGCACCACCCATAAAACAGAGCCAACTTAAAACTATATCACCTTTCCAACACAGTGACTTTTACACTCCAAACTACAGCATTCTGATATTAGGTTTGGTGTGAACTTCAGTCCCTTCAGACACCAAATTCTTTCAAATTTATTGCAGTCTGGCAGTGTTATGTCTTTTTGTCTTTTACACTCTTTTTTGCTTTGTCTTGAAAGAGTGGGTTATACAAGAAGCTACAAAAGTGCTGCTAGCATTTGTTACTGCCTAGCCTTGGTTGAGACCCAATGTTTCTAACAAATCACAGCTAGACAGAGATCCTCTTGTACTCCCAAATTCTTAGCAGCATGCCATGTTCATTCCTTGTTTGCTCCCTTCACAACTGCATTTATTCCAAACAGGGCTTTGGGCAGAAAGTGTAATTTAACCCATAAGTTTGATTCATTATTTGCTTCTAAGTATTCAGAAAATTCCTGAACACCTACTGCTATTTAAAAAAATGCTTTTTTTTTTCTTTCTCTTTTCCTTCTTATTTTTCTCCTTCTTAATTTTCTTTTCCTGTTCCTGTTCCCTTTTCTTTTCCTGTTTTCTTTTTTCCTTGTTTTTAATTTCTTTTTCATTTTTCTCTTTCTTTTCTGTTTCATTTTTGCCTTTTGACTTTGCATTTGACTTTGCCTTCCTCTTTCTCTTTTCTTTTTTTTCCTTTCCTTATTTAATGAGGACTTGTTGGTGTTCCAAAACACATTTTCTTCCATCAAGCCCAGCTCTAATTCCCCAATCAGGTCTAACATCTGTATCTGTCTCGGCAGCTGTATTCTTTCACTGGAGCACTAATGCACTAAAACAAATGCCCAAGATGTAGCTTAGTGGTTCTGAATCAATTTGAAAAGCTATAATAGTGTCCTCCTTGTGGAAGTATCCTGTTTACTAGCTCCTGCAGTGATAATCTCTGAGTAATGGGTGTTTAGGATAAATAATGACAACCACTGTCTTTTTTTAAACTAATCACAAGATGGTGTTTCCTGAAGATATACCAGTTTGCAGTCCTGGTGCCTGCATGTGAATCAATACACATGGCAGCCATCTAAATTTAACTGTTTACCGCTGCCAAATTTTTCTGGGCTTGTTCTTCCACCATTCAGTTAATGCATCACCTGAAAGCTGCCAGATTTTCTCCAAAACACCGATGTTTCTCAGATGCAGTAGCCACTGCAGGGATGGAGGCAGAGGAGGAGGAAGTGAAATACCAGTGGCCTGACACAGCCATTGTCTCAACCTGGACCTTCAGCTCCTGCAGCCACATTGCAGCGCTGCTGCCCTTAACATTCACTGTCCCAGAAGCTGCTTGGAGCCCATGGGCCACCTCCATACAGACCTGTCTGCAGGCTGGGATATGCCATGGAAAACCATGGGATCCCACCTCAACTGAAAGCACTCTCGCCCTAAAATCAGGAGAGGGTCCAAGTTTTGCATAGATCACCTGACCAAACTAAGAGGCAAATAGGGGAGACACGCTTTGGAGAATGAGTGTCTCCCGACCAGACCCTTTACTGGGGGAAAAGGTCTTTCCACTCCCCAGCCAACAGGATCAGCATCATGTGCCCTAAAACAGCTGAGGACCTGCTTCAGTGGCACTAGAAATGCTTAGGTCAGATAAGTCATTTTGCCCACATTCCTATTGAACTTTCTCCTATGTAATAAGTTATTGTATATGATCCTTATGTTTTAAACAGCTCAGAGATGAGATTTCTTCTTTCTTTCTTGACAGAATAGTCTATAATCAACTGTACAAAGTTTGACTTCTGCTTTTTGACACAAATTATGCATTTCTGTTCGGATTATTTCTTCAAATACTGTGTTCATATATTCAGTTTATTATTCTAAGATTTTTCTCTCCAGTTGAAATATTTACCTATGTTTGGCCCCATCCTCCAAGATTACTCCCATCTGTCCTTTAAGCTCATCAAAGCATTAAACACACACCTAATTCCGACCAAATTTCTGAGATAATTTGCCCATATATGCATTTTAAAATGTGTTTCATTGAATCCAGCCCACTTTCACTGCGTTTTTAAAATTATTATTTATCCTTTATTCATCACCCACAATGATAATCACACTGGAAAACAGTATTCACATCTGAACCATTTTGATTTTTGTACCTCAAGTCTATTGCCTTCCTGTCTTTTGGTACTGAATGATTACTGCCACTGGGCATTGATCTTTATGCTCTGTTCCTCAAAGGCATGGAAGTATGAGCATACCATTGTGGATTTTCATAGTGTGAGTGAAATTAACCAATTTGATTGCTTTTGACAGTCATTCCAGTATTTCATGGGAACCAGGTGTTTAACAGAATGTAGTCCCCAGAATTATTTGTTTCCCTGTTTTAGATTATAATTGGTACTATGTTTACTCTTGCTCTTTTCTGTTGCACTCACAGTTGTCTGTGGCTGCTCAGAACTAATTAGCAGTCATGCAATAAATTCGTTTGCAGATTTCCTAGATAATCTGGGATGGTTCTCATTTCTGTAGCCTGCCATGGGCATAAGCAACTGTTTTTTGCTGCTTAGCTCGCTGTTTGACAATATTCCTTCCTGAAGATGTAATGATCCAGGCTAATTTTATTACTAAAATTTAATGGAAAAAGATTAAAATATTTCTGAATCATAACACTTACTGGGCAGCTCTCCCATTCTGCTTTCCCCTTGACCCCAAACAGATTTGCCTTATTTGCCCCAACATTATGCTACTCCTGTAGTATTTGACTCCTCTTAAGCCGTGTGAGGAATCACAGTCTGCAGCTTTGCTGTCCTCACTTTGTCCCAAATCTTCTCAGTGGCCATTGTAACAAGGCAAAAGATAATTATTGTGTTGAGTGAAATTCCAAAAAGGCACAGAGCCTGTTCCTGTTTGGGTGCCTCTGCCTTTTCTTTTGGCACAGCTGTGGGTGCAGAAGCAGGAAGACAGGAGAGGGTTTTTAATTGCAGCTACGCGATACCAACTTTACTATTTGCCTCTTTCAGCAAAGCGAGTTCATTAGAACCAGCTTGTGAGTCCCAACAGTGAGACCAGAATGCTGGGGATGATCACATGCTCAGTGTTTCTCAGCAGCTGCTTACCCAGCCCATGGTCTAATTGAATCCTGTTCCTTTCCACAGCTCCACTCTGACATGGACAGGGGAGATGGCTCCATCAAGTACATCCTCTCAGGAGAGGGAGCTGGCATTGTGTTCACAATAGATGACACGACAGGGGACATTCATGCCATTCAGCGGCTGGACCGGGAAGAAAGGTCACAGTACACCCTCAGAGCACAGGCTCTGGACAGGAGAACGGGCCGGCCCATGGAACCAGAGTCAGAGTTTATCATCAAAATTCAAGACATCAATGACAATGAACCCAAGTTCCTCGATGGACCTTACATAGCCTCTGTTCCAGAAATGTCACCTGTGGGTAAGACAGATTTTGTGGAGTCTCTTTCCCCTATGAGCAAATTGGAGATGGTCACCAAAACACAAATTCCCTGACTCCTTGATCTCAGCTTCTGCCCCTTGTGCAGGAGCTGCAGGACAGAGGAGTTTATCCTGGGGTGCCTGCTTGCTGTAGGAAAGAGACAACAGGCTTTACAACAGCATCAGCTCCTCTGAAAGAAAACGTGCCAAGGGAAGCCTGAGAGATGAAAAAGGTGTGATTCAAACATGCCATGTTTAGACAATTTGTATTACATAGTGCCCCCTCTCCTTTGACATCAGATGGTAGAAATAATAAAATCCATTGGACAGTCATTACCATCCTGAAAATAACACAGTCCTAGCAACCTAATCAATTTCATACTGAGAGCTCAGCTACTGTCCAGGAGCCCTTGAAAACAGGGAGACATAAAACAATCATTGGTTCCTTCTAATTCATGTAAGCCTGCACTAAAAGTTCAGTGAATCCTGAGATTCTGTTACTATTTGCCCTCCACTTTTACAGAATGGGATCATGTTGAAGACACTTCTGTTATTGCAACGCAGAAGACAAAGAGCAGCCTTCCTATTTTCCTATCCTGACACAAGTCAGGAGAAATCATTTCCATATAAGAATTCAAATAATCACATAAAATATTGTTTTTCTGGACTTTTTTTTTTCTTTTTGCTTTGTCTTTGTTTGCTTACTGCTTTTTGTCTCTGTGACATCGCTGCAGAGATAATAATACCATATAAATTTCAAGTCCTGAAGATACAGATATGCTTCAACTTCTCATTCTTCAATATTATGTTGACATAAAGCTAGAGAGAGGCATCAAATACAGAAGTTCCAGTCAGTAATAATATTTTTAATGGTAATGGCTAGCTTGAATTCAGATTTATCTTCAAGCACTTATCTAGTAACATCAGATTTGTTTGTAACACAAAACATTATGTAGAAGGCTAGATACATTCATAAAGGCATTGCCTGACATTTTAAGGAGTCAAAACCCACACATATTTCAATTGTGCCTCACCTTCTCCTTGTTCTTGATAAATTACATCACCTGCAAGCCATTACTAGCTTCAGAGGAAGCAGACCTTGAAAACCAATTGAAAAAAGAAATATATACGCCTCTGTGTGGGTTGCAAAGGCACTTCAGCAGTGTATAATCTTTAGGCCATACAATGTAAACTGCAGTCCCACAGAGAGATTATCTCAGAGATACATCCCTTCATGCTCACTGTTTGTGTACAATTTCCATCCCTCAGTTAACTTGCAGCATCTATGGGCCGGTTAAAACAGTTCATGATTTATGTCAGCAGAGCTATGGAACTTCTTTGAGCTGCCTCCTAAAAATATTCAAAATCAAGACAAGGGGAAAAGAAGCAAGCAGTATATAATTACCATCTCTCTGTCAACCATAACAAAGTACTGTTAGCTCAGCAATTCTGTAACTGTGGTCCATAGCGTACTTGCTCTTTTATATCTTCTTATAGAAGCATGATGACTTAATACCTATTAATTCCTTTAGTGATAATGAGCTACAAGTATGAACAATAAGTACAAGCACTACGAGCATCAAGTGAAAAAGTTCTGTGTGGGAAAGCTCTTGTTAGGCATTTCAATTTACTTTGAATTGTGTACTTTTCCTGCCAGTCCTTTATCCCACAAAGTCTTACCTTGATGGTTTTTTTGTCAGGCACCTCTGTTATCCAGGTGACAGCGACAGATGCTGATGACCCAACCTATGGGAACAGCGCAAGAGTCGTATACAGTATTCTCCAAGGACAACCATATTTCTCTGTGGACTCTCGGACAGGTATGTTATTTCATCAGGGAATGAGTCAGTGTGGAAACCAAAAGAAAAAGTTGCAAGCAGAAAAAAAAGGGCAGTGCATCATAGCTGTGGTCAGAAAAATGTGGCTTTGTGGCTTGGAGCCAAGACAGAGCAGCACTATGTGAGGGGTAAAGTAATGCGGTGGCAGTGAGCTCCAGAAGAAGAATGTGCTTTTTCCAGTGATATATTCCCCTGAATGACCATATTCTGCAACTCAGGATCTAGATGGGTTTGGTGCTGTAAATACTCTTGTTGGTTTCTATCATTGAAAAATGTCTTAAAACAGATCTAGTTGATAACAAGGCTTAGGGGGAAAAAAAATCTATGAACCAGCCAGGACTGGAAAGTGCAAGCTAAAGATGCAGTTATCTAGAGTAGTTTTACCTAAGGGTATTCTTGTTAATAACCTTACATTCATCTATAGGACATCCTCTCTGTTTCACTTGCTTTCTCTCTCTCTTTTCTCTATACATCCAAGGTTTATATTCAAAAGTGGAATCTGGCAGATTTTGACAGTTTCTAAAGGGTATCTGTAGTGCTAAGGTCAGAAACTCGTGAGACAATAGTCACTGCAGAGCCCTAGGGGACAACATAGGAAAAAAACTGAATAAACTTCTTCCAAAGTTAGCAGTTTACGGTGTAGGTAAAGACAAACTTGTATGTGGCATGCTATTTTCTCAGTTTTGTTTATATTTATAATATTAAAAAGTTACTAAAGCTCCTTTGTAATCAGGTGTCAACGACAAACAAATAAAGATGTAATTATAAATTTGTTGAGAACCAAATTATTTCTAAGAAAACAAAGTATCAATATTCAGGGTCAGATCCAGAACAGATTTAACCACTAGAATGCAGCTTATACAGAAGATAGGCCCTTAAGTCCAAAAGCATGTACTTTATCAGTATTTAAACCAGAAAAGGTATTTTTCTCCTCTGATTAACTTCCCAGTCACCTAGACCTGCATCTCTAGACAGGCTCAGAAATGCCTCAGCCTTTAGCTGCCTCAGTCAGCAACTGGACTCCCATTTAGGGTAAGCCCTGTTGTGAGCCATAAACCATTTCCCTATGACAAACACAGGACTGTAATCAACTTCCCCTGTGCAAACTCACCTGTGGGATTTGGTAGCTCACAAAATGCAATTGCAGCTCTGACGTTTTTCTAAAATAGAGCTAGAGCATAAGTGACCAACAGCTCCTTTGCATTGATAGATAGTGATTAAAACACCCAGTAGTGGACAACTCATTTCAGCACAGTCCTCCTCTAGTAGCATTTGGAGTCCCTACCATTTACCTCCCTACACAGACTCTTGGTTCCAGAGGTGTGCTCCTATTCCTATTCTGTCACTGTCCTCACAGGTGCTGAACAAGTGTCTACGTGAAAGCACAGCTTCAAAGGAAAGTTGAGAGCCTCCTCCTCCCTTTTTCCAGAACACTTTTACAGCCTAACCACAATCATATTCCCCTAGAAGATAAAGGAACTCTCCCACTTCCTAAGAAACCATCTGGCTCTTATAGAAAAAAAGGACCTTTGCTCTTTTCTGTTTCCTTAAGAGCACAAACCTCACTCACTTTAGTGAAAGAAATGGTTCCAGTACATTTCTTTGGCAGACCTGAGGATCTTAACCTTTCCCATAGCCTTTCCCATAGCCCTAAGGATGGGTTTGTTTTATGTTCACCACCATCCTTAGCATTTCTTTGCTGACTGACTGTGTGCAGCAGCATCAGATGCTCCCTGCTCTGCACTGCTGCATCTCTGGGTACCTGATCTGGTTCTGAGTCCTGGTGTCCTCTAGGGACCGGAGGCCCCAAAGACAGGCATGGCAGAGCCTGGAGTTTAGGCACTGATGTCTTTTTTTAGGTCAAGCCAAGAGTGGAAATTCCCTACAAAGTGTTCATATATGGAGAAAATACCTCCCAAAATGCTACGTATTTTCATATCTTATTTATATATCCATGGGAGGTGGGGAACTACAGCACTTCACAGGAGGCATTCAGCTTTGCAGGATGGGACTCTGAAGGGCTCCACACTGGAAGATTAAAGCAGCGCACTGCGAGCTCTTCCTAATGGTCACTATTTCTTCCCTTCGCACACAGCGATAATTGCCAACACAATATCTTTTTACTGCTTTTTTATTAAACCCATACATTGCCTTTCTGCTAAAAATGAAGGCTAAATGCAGATCAGTCAAGTTAATAGTGTCCTGATGTGCAAGTGCTGCCTGTTGAACCGTGCGACTGGGATGGTGCCTGGGGCTGACACGCCTGCCCCCGCCCTAAGGACATCCCAAACGTGTCGCTAGCGAGGGATTGTCCCATGGCAGCGCGTCCCCGGGCTGCACTGGCGGCTGCTCGAGGGAGCACCCGGCGGTGCTGTGGGGCTGGCTGGGGCTGGCAGGGCTGCAGGAGGACAGCGGGGGGACAGCGGGGACGCGGAGCCGGCCCGGGCACAGCGGCACGCCCGGAGCGCCCGGCAGTCCCGCGGCGCTGCCCGGGCCGGCGCTCGCAGCCTCCATAAGAGAAGTGCTGCTGCCACCTGATGTCGTCTCGCAGAAGTGTTACCCCGAAGGGAAGGGACGCCCTGCGGTCTGGGGAGCACGGTGGCCCCTCCGGAGCGGGGGCAGCGGTGTTTCCCCGCATTCTGCACTCACAGCCCCAGCCTGGGTCCCGGAGCAAAGCCCCCCGGGCTCCTGCCAGGTGGTCGCTGGGACTGCGTGCTCTGGAAAACTTGTCTTGATGGATGTTTTAGCAAAGCACAACACTTCCAGTGATGTGCAGAGTTTGTCATCCTCGGCAGGGCCTTTAATTCGACCTAGCACACTGTTCCCAAAAAGCTTTTCCTTGGAAGGCAACATTTTAATTTTGAACGTGCAGCCTGTCCCAGAGCTGATGCATTTTAACTGGCTTCTTTAAAATTCACACCTTCTGTTAACCTAGATTCCACTTGGGTGGGTTTTACTCTGCCAGGAAAGGTGGGACTCGGTGCAGAGCCTGGAGTCACTCTTGACACAGAGAATAGGATGCAGGAGCAAGAGCCCTCTACCCTCTTTGTGTATTCTCTAACAGCCATTTTCTTTTGTTCCCCAAATGCCTTTCCACCCTCAATCTCAGGCTTAATTAGAACAGCTCTAATGAACATGGACCGAGAAGCAAAAGAATATTACGAAGTGATTATCCAGGCCAAGGATATGGGTGGACAGCTGGGAGGATTAGCTGGAACAACCACAGTCAACATCTCTCTCTCTGATGTCAATGACAATCCACCCAGATTTCCACAGAGTGAGTACCCTTGGGGCCACGACAGGCAAAAAGGGGTGGCTGAGTTTTGTGTTTGCTCTCATGACAGCCATTTTCAAACTCAGGATAGTGACAACTAGAGATGGGCAGAATTTCAGATTTGATATGGAACTGTCCTTAAAAAAAATGTCAAAAGGAATTATTCAACACCTTGCCTTGCAGAAAAAGTTTCTGACCTCCAAAATTATCAAAAGCAACACTTTTTTTTTAAAAAGGATGGGAAATTAATTTACAGAAAAAGGCAGGAAGGAGAACTTTTGTTTTTAGACTGCTCATGGCCATTGCCTTTGGCTACTAATTGCTACTCTGATTGCCTTTTCATCTTATCTCCAGAGGATGTCTCTCAAATCAGGGACATGTGGTGGTGCTGGAAGTTGAAAGACAATTCATTCAACACTCCAGCCAGGCCACAGCAGGGGAGCATCTGGGAGCTGTGCTGCCAGTGTGGAGTGGGTTGTCACACAGGCTGTTCTCCAGGAAAGGTTCATCTAAACCTTGGCAATATACAGTTAAACCCTAAGATATGTAAGAGCCATACTTAATGGATGCAAAAATAGGCAGCTCCACTCTTACCAGAAACACAACTTTGTATTTACAAAAGTGAACTTCAAAACAAGATTTGCAATATTTTGCTCTTTGTTAATAAGATTTTTTATCACATTCATTTACATAATTCTATATTGCCATTAAAAATTTGAAAGAAGCTTTTCAGTTTTGATTGGACTAAATCTTCCAAGGGATGTAATTTGGGATTTTTAAAGAAAATGGATTCTTTTAGTGGTGTAAATCAATGTCAGGCCATTTTGGTTTTGACTTTTTTCTCATTTAGCTGAGTAATGCAAACTCCCGCAGTTCTTTTTGATGGTATTCTTCTTCTCCATCTGTTACTGCATGTTGCACTGGTAAATCAAAGTATTCCACTAGGATCAGCAAGAACTCTCAACTTCCACTTTTCTTCTGCTAGAGCAACTTCTTGAGCACGCCATTGCCAGCTGTGTTTTCAAAGTGGCATGAATTATAACTGATATCAAACTCTTGATTAAGAAAAATTACAATTCATCAAACCCCGTCCTTGGTGTTATTCTGCCTTCTAAAGCTTAGAATAGCCTTCTAAAGTTGATGCAGTCAACAGAGGGGGTGCAGCAAGGAAGGTTTGAAAGTAAAGCATGACGCCAGAGAAGTATTTTAGGTACAGCATTTATATTTTCAAAATACACTTTTAAAATAGCAGGTTGTTATTTCCCCACTCTTGCTGTTAAGCAAATTAGCAATGCCACAAATGTGGTCAAGACAGTATTTGTAGGGAGAGGCAATACATTTTAATAGAATAACTGGTAAATTCCTTCTTCAGGGCTGAAAAGAACTTTGAAGGGACTTGAGAAAGGATTTGTGTTGCTCAAAACTTGTTTATTCCTGCTGTACAAACTGTTCAAATAAAAGGATACCTGTCCTATTAAATCTGTTACATATCCTGCTTTATATCATGGCTGCAACAGCACTGGTGCTAATTGCCCTATTTTTCTAGTTGAAGTTCCTATCTTCAGATGTATTGCTGTTTTTAAAAAAACCCATTCAACAAACTTGTTCCTATAACAAACACCTAAATAAAACTTCCCCAGGAAATTTAGCTGGGCTGTGGCTTTTAAAGGAAATCACGTGGCAGTCACAACTTTGGCACAGGTGCTAAAGACTCTCTGCAGGCCATGCAGTGTTGTGGCCTCCCTGATCCACTGCATTGTTTTGCAGTTTTTTTGGTTCCTCCTCACAGCCTGTTTTTCCCCTCTCTCCCTGTGTGCTGCTTGTGCCAGAGCATTATCAGATGAGTGTGCTGGAGTCTGCTCCCATCAGCTCCACCGTGGGCCGCGTGGTTGCTAAAGACCTGGACGAAGGCATTAATGCAGAGATGAAATACAGCCTTGTGGATGGAGATGGACTGGATGTCTTTGATATTAACACTGATCCTAATTACCAAGTTGGCATCATCACTGTAAGAAAGGTAAAAAAGTTTCCTTTTTATAGTGATTTATATGGCTAACTGTCCGGGTTACATTTTATGTGTGGAATATTCCCTATGCCTGCAGTAACTTGGTTCCCATTATGTGACAGTAGCCCCTTTCTGGCTGTAAAACACAATTTCTTTAACATTTATTGCTAAAATATGAAAGCAGACTGCATTCCTAAGAACAACTTTTATAAAGTGGGAACATCATTAACATAAACATGTCTTTTCCCACCAAAGGAATGCTCTGACTCCTTATTTATCTATTTAAATATTCTCTGTAGCTTAATTATCCTACAATGCAAGAAATTAGATCAATATTTGCATTTGAACTGTACATATTTTTCACTGTGGTGTTCCACAAACAATAATAAAGCATGCCTTGGAATTATTTATAAACCAATAAAACCCAGGCAGTGTTTATTTTTTTTTTAATTGCTGCTTGAAGATCCATAAATGCTAATTAGTCTAGAGGAAGCTGTCTCTAAAATGGCAGCTGTGAAACTGCTGGTACTCTGTACCACAGGCTATGCAGGAAGGCATTGAGTATTTTGCTTAGGCTCCCCGCTATGGGATATTTATTCTACAATCGTACATAAATGTTAGAAGTTCAACTCTGTTTCTAGGTTATGAAATTGTAACCATATTTCTGCCTAAGCATCTCTAGTGTACTAATAAGGAAGTATAGTTTCCATTTAAATGGCCTGGGATTAAATTGTGCACTAAAATGGAACAATACAGGGGAGAGCTTTGACCTTGCAAGCCTCTATGCCCTGCAGCAAAGCATTTAAGCATGTATTTATGGTCACCTTTCCCCAGCATTTTGTTTTGTGCATATTAGTCCCTAAAGTTAAGCATATCTTCTGGAATGAAATAGATGCTGAATGCAAACTCCAATGTAATTTTCCACTCATTTATCAATGAAAGAAAATAGTTTCTTTTGAGCAAATGTGGCAATAAGCTTGACCTTCGTTATTATGAATACAGTTTTGCTACATTTTCTTGTATGTCCAGAGGAGTTATAAAATGTATGGTATCAATCATACCAGATATATACTGATATACTGGCATCAGGTGCATATTGCTCAATCCACCTACTGTACATAAACATTCGTAATATTTTATGTATGTCTCTAGCTTTATGTAATGCTGTGATTATCAATACTGGGATTGTTGTCCTTTGAATTCCTTCCAAAAAAAATTCAGCTGGTGTCGATATAAAAAGATATCAAAATGGGAGGAGAGGGAAGAGAGAATTTCTAAACCAAGAATGAAATCTTTTTTAAAAGTAAGCAAAACTTCCCCTTTAATTTTTCTTGACAGATTTCCCAAGCAAAATAATTAGCACTTCTAACACAGGCATCAGAAAGCCAGAACTTACAGTTACTGGCAAGACTGCTGCTTGTGGTGTTGTGGCTACTTATCACAGCCTACTAATCCCACAAAATGTTGAGCACCTCCTGAAGATTTACAGTACCTTCCAGGCTGCCTGCCTGGGATACTGATGCTCACCCTACTTTCCTCTTCTCCCTGCCTTCCCTTCTGCACTGCCCATGGAAGGCAGGGTGCTGGGTAACCCAGCCAGCACAGCACACAGGAGAGCCCTGTCCTGTCCTGCCTTCCTTCCCTGACATTGCCTGATCAACCACTTTCTCACAGTGGGTCTTGCCAAATTCCCCCCTGCATGGTGCCCTCTCTCATTGCCTGTGTCAGCAGTGCCAGAAGGACAAGGACAAGGAGAGTTTTCCATGGGCTGCCTCTCCTCTTGGCTGTGTTTTGCAGCATGCTAAGCTCACAGGAGAAGGTAACTTGCCTGCCCTCTCCATGGGACCATCATTGGGAAGAAGTTTGAATGCACCCATGGGAGAAAAGTCCGATGAGAGGGACAGTGTGCTGAGGCATTAGCACAGGAGAGAAATGGGAGGTAAAGTCATCTTTGACAATGAAGGCGAACAGGAACATCAAAAATGCAGTGGTCTAGCACACTTGTCTGATTTTTCTCATTTTTCTAACTTGATCTAGGTGATTATGTATTTTAATAATGTAATTGGGTTTTACAGCTGTTAAGTCTGTGATTTAACTGCTTTTTTATATCTTAGCTTTTTAGTGTACATGCAGTGTTTCTCATGCAGTTTTCTTCACATGTGAAACAATTCAATTCTTTCTTAGTATATGTTTAGGCACCTTTGCATTGCACATTCCCAGCCAGATGGACAATAAGTGTAGCTTGGTCCTTTGAATATCTTACTGCTATTTTTACAGCTCATAAATATGCAACTGGTAGACAATAATGACTCTGCAGCCAGGGATGTTACATTTGTAGACCTCACCAAACCCTAACTGACAAGTGCTATGCCTGCAGTAGTTGCTGATGTACCAGGTGGAGCTAAAGGCAGCTAGAGCAGGTTTCAGACCACCTGCTTGTAGCTGCTGCCACAGACTGCACAGTTTGTACTGCCTCACTCACTGAGCAGCATCTCCAGCAATACTGGACCATCACGTCCCCAGCACAGAAACCTGTTCCCATTCCAGTCTTCATTTCTCACTCTCATGTACTAAATGCTGAGTGATCTTCAGTTTTATAATTTCAAGAATGCCAGTCTTTAGTCAGGCATTCCTATGCAGGACATCAGTACTGGTAATCTACTGTGAAAGCATGAGCTTTCATATGTCACTGTAACATGTCCACTTCTGAAGGAGGAAGCTGTTGGGGCAGCAGACAAGTATTGAAGGCTTGGTTGGATCCAGGAGGTGTTTTGAGGCATGCCTGAGCATGGAAATCTTCTGCTGATGCTGCTTAAACTAATACACACCTCATGGCTGCAGAACAGGGTCAGCTGCTCCATTGAACAGGGCAGAAAAGAAATGGGTTATGACTGGCAAAGGATAAATTGACTGCCACAGTCATGATCTTTGTACCTTTGACTTCCAATGGTGTTGGCATCCTCCTTCTCTTTTGCTTCCCATCTCCATGTGTCAGTCTGGTGATTGGTCTTCAAATAGAAAGAGCTGAAAAGAAGAAGCAAAGGGATTGGATGGGAACAGCAGATATCTTACTGCAGTCAAAATGAACTGCTGCTGTGTGTGGCAATTCCACACATGAGGCTCAAATCCTTATGTCCATATAAAGCCGCTCTTTTTGAAAACTGCTCATATAGCATAGAGGGGTATGCCCCACTGGGTGACCCTGAGATTAGCCATTTCTTTCCTGGTACAAGATTTGTCTTGCTCAGAATCTGTGCAAGCTAAGGGAATTCACTGTGCTGGTTTTCAGCATCAGACCTGCCCAGATTATCCAAGTAAAGGGTTGTGACCATTTAACCACACTGCAATTGCTTGCAACTTCTGAATGCAATTTGAGAAGCATGACTGTATCCTCTGTGAGCTGTATTTCATCTGGTGGCATTTTTTTATATTTTGGACTGACCCTTCCATACTGTTATTCTGGTTTGTTAAATCCTTACTGTAATCTCTTACCAAGACTGGTAAGTAGCACATTAAATATGGAAATTTTCATTCAGATCTAAGAAGGTTTGGAGATACCTTATTTTCTTCAGGGATCTGTGAAAAGAAGATGGAAGGGAGATGAAAATGTTATTTATTGAAAGGTTCAGTGTCAGCATTAGTTACTTCTATATCCATGTATACCAAATAAGTAGTTTTATCTAGATAGGAAATCAAATTCAGGTAACTACTAACAGAGTAAGCTGGCCCCCTTTATCCATTGTCTCAGAAAGGAAAGAAAAGGGAAGAGGGAAAAGGGAAAAAGAGACCATTCTCACTCCCTGCCTCAAATAATACTTGAGTTTTTAATAATTCACATTTCATATGAAGTGCAAAAGTCCCCAGAGGAAGATATCAGGGATATTTTATAATTAAACCACTTTGAAATTAATCTATTCTCTAGGCAGGGAGCAGATTCAAATCCTAGCACTCATTACACCTGGATGGTGAACCCATGTTTAGGATACTTACTGAAAGGAGGAGGTGAAAAAACCTCACTTCTAGGAAGGATGGATTATGGATAAAAACTGGAACAAGAACTTGAAAGAGAGGCTGACCATGTTCCCTGCTCCCACTGGAGCCCCTTACCAGCTTGGCAACCAGGGATCTTGGAGACAAGACTCTGGTGTCCTCAGGAGAAAAAAGAGGATGCTAACTGGGACCTCTACCTCCTGTGTGAGCATCCTTGTTCCTGCCACTGGGCCCATTTTTGAGGAACCAACTGCCTTACCTTATTTTCAGGTACTCCTATTACTGTCTGTTTCTTCATGTATTTTCCTCAGAGTGGCATGAAACAGGTTGTGTGAATCATGATGCAGTGGCAGGGTGGCTGTTTATATTTTCATTTTAGCAAGAAGAATGGAAGAGTATGTCTTTTGAAGTGATCTGCAAGTATTTCTCCTGCCTTTTCAGCTCAACTATCAAATTAAGGACAGAAAACACATACAGTGCCATTTCTAATACTACTGTCTTTCAAAGCTTTTTCTGCATCTGCAAATATTTATCTTTGTTGCCATTGAAATTAAAAGTAATAATGATATGGCTCGGTGTGCCTGATGGTAGATTTAATTTTTTCTCCTCAGCCTTTAAGTTTTGAGAGCAAGAAAAGCTACACCTTGAAGGTAGAGGGTGCCAACCCTCACCTGGAAATGCGGTTCCTGAACCTGGGTCCCTTCCGTGACACCACCACTGTCCACATCAGTGTGGAGGACGTGGATGAGCCTCCTGTGTTCGAGCCCAGCATCTACTTTGTGGAAGTGCCCGAGGATGTGGAGATTGGGACCACCATACAGATCATTTCTGCCAAGGACCCAGACGTGACCAACAACTCCATCAGGTCTGTCCTCTCTTTGTGTGCTGCCCCACGAGCAGTCCTTAACACATCTGGTTGGTGGGGCAGTGGTGAGTAAGAGGGATTCTTTCTTTCCAGCCAGTAGTGGTCATCAGTGGGTTTGACAAACCAGACCTCACACACTGAGGACTCTGTCAAAGCGATGCAGGAGCTCTCCCTGTTCTGTGGTGTGGAAGACATCAGCATCAAGCCTTGCAATGAGCTGGTCAGGCATGTCCTGACATTAAAAACAAACCTCAGAATCTTCCCTGTGCTGGCACAAAACCTGACAGCGTTGCTGAAAACCCACTGCCATCCTGATGGCAAGGGGATCAACTTGCTTCTCTTTTTTCCCCCTTCTCTTTCAAAGTTTGCACTTGTCAATAAGCTAAAACACACAACTACTTTCAGAGTAGAGTGAATGCATGCTAATAAATATACAAGAACTGTTAAATTATCTAGTGTCTGGTCAAAGATGCAGAGTTAGATATTCCCATAAGGCAGTAAGAAAGATAAAGGTGCATTTACAACCATGGGAGCTTCATAGGTGCAACTCAGCAAGGAGCCAAAGGAGCAGATTTGTGTGATCACAGCACTCTCTTCCATAGTGGCTGCCGGCCACTGCCAGCCCCATTTATCAGAGGAGAGTGCTCTTGTCCAAGGCCAGCCCACACAGAAATTTTCACTACCTACTAGTGCAGGCACTTTGATTATCCCAGGAGGTTGGCTGCTCCTCTCATCTGAGAGTTTCAGGTGTTGAGCTGCTGTTTGACTACCCATGCATTGGCCCAGCTTCTGACATGCCTGTGTTCAGGAACAGTCCTGGGAAATACAGGAGGGAGTTGAAACATTGAGTACTAGGATTTTTTGAAAAAAAAGTAAAATCTAAATG
Organism: Ammospiza caudacuta; assembly: GCF_027887145.1. Lineage (NCBI taxonomy): Eukaryota > Metazoa > Chordata > Aves > Passeriformes > Passerellidae > Ammospiza > Ammospiza caudacuta. The sequence goes on along the minus strand of NC_080593.1, from coordinate 72,987,392 downwards.
AGCAATCCTGTGGGCTTCAGCTAGAAGATCTGAGCAGACACAAAGCCTGTTCTTCTTAATGGTACAGCACTCTGTGTTGCTGGTCTAATTATTTTTTTTCATCTCTGCTACTTTAATATACCTATCTTTTCTGCCTACATTATAAGGTTATCATACTTCTCATGACATTGCCTCAAATTCCTCAGTAAAACTATTATACTGTCTGCATCACAATTTCATTACTCTAAACTTTTTTTCCATTTGCATCCTATTTTGCTGATTGAATACTGTCTAGCATCATCTAAACCCTGCAATGCAAACAGCTCTCTGCTAATCTGCTTAAAATAGTATAAGAATAATTCTGAGGACTATCAGAGGGTAGAATTGATCATTGTTATTTTTAATGAGTTTTTTCTTAGTTGTTTCAGAGCTTTGTAGTGACTGAAGCTCTGCCCTTGATGAACAACACTCTATAAACCACAGAATCCATCAACAAAGATACATTTAAAAAAAAAAAGTTGTAAATATGCACAGACTCTTTTGTAACTCTGTTCTTCGACAACTTCCTTCCTCTTTTCTCCCCCCCTTCCTCCTTTTCCACTGCCCTTTCTTCCCTCATTCCTTCCCTCCTTTTCCCCCATGTTGAGGTAAAGGAACAGATTTAAAAAGTAATAATAAATACCATTTGTAGTGCTGTCTAAAATGCAGATAGTCAGAATTAGTTCTTGCCTTTTCTGTGGTCTCCTCCATTCATTCCAACTCTGTGCAGTATCAGCCTGGCAACGTTTTAAGCTGAATTCACTTTGCACAGGGCAAGGCAAGCTAAAAAAGACAATAATCCCAAAGATTTACTATGTTGCACAAGCTGAAATCCATTTGAAATTTACACTGTGACCTGGCTCAAATCCTCACTTTCCATGCATCCAGTACCTGGCTCCCACACTATGAAATTCTGATGGCTGGAAATATGCCATGATTGTTGTTAAATGATTCAGGAAGATTATCTAAATAGTACCGTGGAAACAAGTGTGCAGGAGCAGGTACACTTAACAAGAGAACTTAGCTGGAGAATCTAGAAAAAATCCACCTGTGCCTCTTGACACCGGTGCTTATTTTTGAACCACTAATCACAAGGCTATAGTCAATTTCAGATACTCATTGGCCTTAAAATGTCAGAGAAATTATTTTTATAGCACTCATACAAGAATAATTATTATATCAAAATATAGGAACACTCATTGTCTAAATAAATCAAATGCCTGAGGAATCTTTTTATTGATGAAGAGTTAGGAAGGCCTGGGAAGGAAAGGGATACAAACCTGCCATCCCTTCCTCTTTGATTGTTCTGAAAAAGAGTGTAAAGGAATTTCCCAACAATATATCTCAATAGTGTTTTATATCCCGGTTTAATAAGTCCCTATGTAAAGAAAAGGCTGACATGCTTGTTCCAGTGAATGCATTCATGCTGAAAGGAGAAAATTCAGAAGAATAAGCCCTGTTCAGTTTCTGTTGTGACTAATGCTTTCAATTCCCATCCACTCTAATGAAAGTACCAACAAAAAGGACAGAAAGTCTGGTCTCTGTTCTAGGCTGTGACATTTACCTAGGCCTGTGTGTGGCTTTGGCCAAAGTATCCCTTGCCATGCTAGCAGTCAGCTGGGAAGGCAGCTTGCACAAAGTGCCTTTTAGAGCAAGGCAATGCCTGTGAAGGATACTGAGTATTTTACACACTCTGAGAAATCATCCCTCTGATCGAGTACTGCAGTGACCTCTGTCCATCAGCTGCCTCCCTGCCCAGGTTTTCTGGCCTGCAGGCTTCACCACATTCCCCCACTCACAGGGGCAGGAAGCTGGTTCCCAGCACTGAACTGACACAACATTGGTCAGGAAGGTTCAGTAACTACAATGAATCAGCCTCACAGAAGGAGCTGTTTTCTCTGACTGGATGCTGTGAGAAAGGCGCACATCCCCCTTGTGCTGACACAGCTCCATCAGGGACATGCTTCAGGATGCAGGTGGAATTTATTCCCCTCAAGAAGGAGAGAATACAGAAGAAAAGGAAGGGAATGGTTCCTCCTCATCAACCTAGGGGCTCAGAGAATGAGCTGATCTGAAGCCATTTTCATCCTGTCTGAATTTGCCTAGAGACAGGGCATAATTAGTTCTCTCAGAAAAAAAATTATACTTCTCACTGGCAGATTTTCTCTGTAAAGCAGATGTTCCTGCACTGTTCTGTGCCTTATTTTGAGGCTTCTTCCTCTAAATCTTCCTGTATTCCAGCTTCATTCAAGTACCAATTCATTAGCCACATGAACTTTTTCCAGCATCTCACTCTGGACCTATGCAAGTCAAAGGAGCACATAACTAGGTTGTGGAAGAATGTGGATCTGCTTTGTACGACACTGTCCCCATTGCTGGGATACTTTGGTGGCTGTAACACACAGTTTTCACAAGGGTTGCATAATATTTTTCGTATGTGTTCTTGCAGATACTCGATTGACAGGAGCAGTGATCCGGGACGGTTCTTTTATGTCGACGTAACATCGGGAGCACTGATGACCGCAAGACCTCTTGATCGAGAGGACATTTCTTGGCACAACATCACTGTGCTGGCCATGGAGCTGAGTAAGGAGAATGCAGACTGGACACAGACTAAAGAGATACAGCAGACAAAGCAGGCTGAGGGGCCTGAATTCAAAGTTCACATATTGTTATGCTCCGAGTGGGAAGGCGCATTAAGTGAATTGCTCCTCTGACATCAACCAGCAAATACTGCATTTTATGTTTTTTTTATGCTCATTTTCACGGGGTGGTGGGAGGCATAGAGGATGGCAATTAAATGCAGAGTCCTTCTTTTTCAATTCATTTGCATTCCAGGGATTTATTTAAAACTCCTCCTGATGTGTTTCTGGCAGAGCCCTCTCACTTCAGAAAGCCAGGCTAAAGAAAATACTGCAAAGGCTGCACAGCTGCTAGAGCTCCCAGTCCTGCCTGGGAGGACTGAGTGGTGCAGGGATGGGTAGGCAGCAGTGATCCTACACTGCTAGGTCACTAGTTGAAATCTGCTCTGGTTCAGCAGCAAGTAAATGACATCGCCATCTGCTTGCTACATAAATAATTTGGGCCAGAGTGCTTTGGTATCTTTGAGTATGCTGAACTCATTATGCTTTTGGGTTTTACAATGAGCTAAAACTCAGATCAGGATTCATCTGTGCCGGGTATTTTTCAAGGCCGTGAGAAGAAGGAGATGCTCATTTCATTGTGTCAGTATAAAAAATTTAGCTGAGTTTGAAATGCTCACATATGTGAGCTTCATAAAGGAACTTCAGACATATAAGCAAAGAAAAGGTTCACCTAGTCTTCACCTGAAATTCCTTCAGTTCACATAACTTTTGCTCAAGATCTCAGTTCATCTGTGAGAGGCAGCAGCTTTTCTGCAGCTTGGTGCCAATAGCTGAGTCATTCCTTGTGTCTCAGAAAGATTCCTGCACATCTAGCCTGTGCCAGAGATATGGAGCACTTTGAGAGGAACAAAGTTTCAACAAGTTTGCCCAAATTGCAATCAGCCAGCTTGAAAGCAGGGGAAATATTTCACAAGAGTTGGAGTTACTCTGCCACGTATTTGCAGGCTGTTCCAGCACATGATGCCTTTCTGTGCCCTTTTAAGTAGTGAAAGTGGTTGAGACAATGGGATTTCACCCCCATCTGTTTTGACACTACTTTTATTTTCAGCCACCAATGGCCATTGCAATACCATGAGTCTGTAAAAGCTGCCCCTGTAGCAGCATTGAGGGTGAGAGCAATAGGAAGGCACGTCTTCCTTTGTTCCCTTTCCATCAATCCTCTGTCAGTTTTGCTCTGTACATGTGCATTTTAATTTAGTGAATAGTTTCAAAAATTTCATAGCTCTACACTCCTGAATAGCCCTAAAGGTTAGATCAATTATTTCTAAGAGTGTGAACTCACCTGCCACAACAACAGGTGTGTTAGCAAGATGTATGTATGCATATGTGGGAAGCTGAAGGATTACATTACAAATTAGGGAGAAACAACATAGTTTGAGGATTATTTGAATGACACAATGCAACACATGTTGTGAACTGCAGTACACTGAACATTTAATAAAAATTTCAGAGTTTATGCAAACTCTCTATTGTTTATATGAATATATCATTTCTTGCTATAAAGGGAGATATATTTGGAGGTAAATGTACAAAATGCTACAGCTGAAAGAAGATGAAATACTAATATTAAAAATTTTTCTTGGTTTTTGCACTTCTTCTGATCCCTTAACATTTTTTTCTTTCTGATTACAGTTTTATTTTGTCATTAAATGAGGGGGGGAAAGACGATTTGAGGCAGACAAGAACAGTAAGAAAAACAAATTATTCTGTAGCCACTTAGTTGGGAATTTGTGAAGATATGCAAAAAGATGTACAGATTTACTGACAAAGAAAGTTAATGCACCAGTGGGACAGAAACATCACAAATGGTGTCATGCAGAATGTAAAATTTTCATTGCAATTTTAAGCTTCACTGAAAGCTTTTCTGTTCAATTTCATGTGTTATTACATTTTAAACCTCTCTGTACAAAGTATCAAAGACTTGACACTATTTTTGAGTTCAAGGAACATAAATTTTGAGCAAAACCATCTCTGAACTGGAGATAGAAACTGCCATTTTTAACAAGTTCTAAATAACAAGTCTGTCCTTAAAAAAGTACCTTCCAAATTCATGCTATCAGTAGGGAGGCTCAACAAAGAGTATTGCCCGGTTGAAGGACAATAAAAAAAAATGGGGCATTGTCTAAAACATTTGCTGTAGAAATAATTCATTGGACTGAACCAGGTTGAAGTCTTTTACAGAATTGCTTTGTTTGTAAAATATGTGATTAAATGGGAAGTCAGGCTAGACAGAGAGCAGCATTTGCAGCTTCACTCTGAGTCACACAATACCCAAGTCACCACAGTTCCCAATGGGAAAATGTGCTTAACACAAGCTAGTAGTGGAAAACCTGATTTACCTCTTGAGCCAAGTGAGGAGCAGCCTCTTCCCCTTCCCAGATTCTGCCTTTCCTTACATTAAACCTTCTTGTTCCAGATAACCCCTCACAGGTGGGCAGCGTCTCTGTGACAGTGAAAGTCCTGGATGTGAACGATAACGCGCCAGAGTTTGCGAGATTTTATGAAGCTTTTGTTTGTGAAAATGCCAAAGCAGGCCAGGTGAGAAATGCTTGTACCCCCAGGGGTTGGGAAGGGTATGCTGTCCTACATGGAGGCAGCATGCCAGGAAGGGTGAGTGTTGGGAAGAGGGCTCAGCTACTCACACATTTCATCTAAACTCTTATCAGCAGCTGTCTGTGCTTCATTCCAAAGGCAAGCATATCCCACTGGAAGGAGCATCACATAGAGTATCTCTTCTGTTTCTCCCACATTTCTTTTATTCTCCCAAAGTAGATTCTAGGCTCACTGCACAATACATTTCATAGCTGAAATAAAGCCTTCCCTTAGGCATGTGCCAGCAGGCAAACAGCCAGTGTGTCCTGTAGCAGCATCAAAGAGAGGAGAAGTGTTATGAGAAGTGCCACAGAACCAGCTCAGGCCACGTGTGACAGACAAGTCTTACTACTAAATGTTTAAAGAGCCTTAGGCACACCTGGACTTATGGGAGCTGGACATAACTCACTACATCAGGTTCAAAGGGGTGCCAAGCAGAATATGTTCTGCTGTAAACGGGAGACCACAGAGAGTCAAAAGCAACACAAACTTCCCGTTGCACGCACTCTAAAGGATCAGCTTCAAGCAAGAGGTGAAGATTCTTCTCCTCTCCCTTCCAAAGCCCCATCAAAGCCTTTGAACAAGGTCACCAGTGCCAGAGACAGATGTGAGCTCTCCCTGGCAGGACCTGCTGCAAGCTCTGCTGCTGATTGTTTGTGGGGAGCCTCTTCTTGCTCCACCACCAGCATCCACGGTGGGGACTGGTGCCTCCTCATGCACAGCTGACTAGCTTAAATAGCACTTAAACACACAGACACACCTCTCGTGATCTGTGAAGGAAAAAATATACAAGTAGTATCACTGTGTGTTTGCAGAACCTTCTCCCAGCTGTGTGAAACAGAATGAAATAGCTGCTCACTGCTGGGGTAACTGTTCTTACAACTATCATGGATAGGATATTTTCATCTCACCAGTTTACAGAGCTTTTTAGTAATATAGGCAATAGAAGTCACTGCCTAGACCGTTTTTCCTGGTTTTGAAGGGTAAGTGTCCTAGGTAATAAGCTGTTTAAGTTCAATATTATTATGAATGCTAACCTGGACTACTTCCTTCAACAGGGAACACTAAATTCTATTACCACATTTTAAAAAGTTCTGAAATCAGTTTTAACATGGTGAAAGAGCCTTTATGGGTCTGACATTTGCCTTTGAATCCCAAAATAACTTTCAAGTTAAAAAATCCAGGTGAAGATTTATTCCTTGTCCAAAAAGATGCCAGAACGTTTATTCAGACAGTGCTCATTGTGCTTCAAGCTGTTAGACCTACTTTACAAAGCCTCCATAAGTGAAGTAACAAATCTCTTTCTGGATTTAGCATTGTCTTAGTTTCTTTAGTTTGGTGTTATTTATTACATATGCATTCTGCATGGTTGGCTTTTCTCTCATTTCCACTGACATCTTGGGAAGAATTTTATTGATTTAAAACTAAAAGAGTGGCAAAATAATCAACCTGAAGTCCTTTTCTACCTGCATAATGAAGCTGAAAGTAAGTATGAGCTTTCTTACAAGCTCTCTAATGCACAATAAATCTTCTGAAAAACCTGGGCCTCCAAAGGACAAAAAGAAATGTGCAACAGAAGATAGGGATGCATGACAGGAAAGCATGTGTTATTTGAGGTAAACCAAATAGCTCTTCCTTTGTTTAAAAGTGATGTGCATGACCACAGAAAAATAGATGACCCCTGCAAGCTTTTGAGTCTCTTCTTGACAGAAGATTGTACCTCTGGAAAGCAATTTTATGGAAATGCTCCAGTTCCTTATATTTACAGATATAAAATACCTGTTATCAGTTTGATTGTTATTTATATTATAAATATTTACTTCTCACCCATTTCTACTTTTCTCTTGTGTTTTGTAGCTGATCCAGACAGTGAGTGCCATCGACAAGGATGACCCACAGGAGGGTCAGCACTTCTACTACAGCCTGGCTCCAGAGGCAGCCAACAACCCCAACTTTACTCTAAGGGACAATCAAGGTAATCAGAGTGGACACAGACAGTTAGCTACTCTAATTTCTAATGCCTGAATTGGACTTGAGAAGCTGTGACTTACAGTGGGTGATAAGATTGCCATTTCAAATAATACCAAGTGACACCTGCTCCTTAAAGGCAATAATAAAATGACATATTACTTAATACACTTGAAGGTTATAGGATATTTTCTTCTCTATAAATATTCTCTAGCAATAGGCTCCTTTTCCTTTTTCGAGGAAAATGTGCCAGTGTTTTGTGCAAATTCAGGTCTTTTGGTCAGGCTGCAGGCATCTCGGATTATCGGAGTGGAAATTGCATTTGCTCAAAAGGATATGCTTAAAGGTAGGATAGTAACTGGAACTAGAAGACAAATCTGAAGGGAATTACATTGCTCTTTTTTTTTTTTTTGGTTGTACTCTTCATGTTTTCTCCCAGGCACAGAAAAAAGGAAGGTCTTTGTACTGTTTCAGTCTTTTCCCACAAGCTCTTTTTTCTTTCTCCTTGCACATCCTCATTTCCCTAGAGAAAGAGGGAAGTAGGGAGGACTCGCAGACCCTTGGGGAAGTAACTTGGTGTACAGCTAAAGGTCTGTGTAAGATGACCTAAGTAGAAACTGAAACACCAGTGGGAAGACTCATGGCAAATCACTGGCATTTGAGCATTTTAACCAGTGGAATTTGATTCTTTTGGGAAAGCTTTGGTGGTTTTGGAGCCTGCAGGAAAGTCCTGCCGTAGCAGGCCTTTGTATGACTGCTGTTGATAGATGATTTCCATGGCTAAAATCACGCCCACACCAGCCTTCATTAGGAAAGAGGGATGACCTTGAGTGACCTGGTGCAGAGCTTGGAAAGTCAGTACTGAGGGGCTGGGTTGTATGAGTTTAGTGTGTAAAGTACCACGGATCAGCAAATCCAGGATAAATGGGGAGAAAGACTGGCCACCTGCAGCATCTATGGCCAGCCTCCAAGCCCAGCCTTGCTCCCACACGCTGCTTGCCACACTTACTGACATAAGCTGCTATCTGGCCCACTCCAGGCATATCAAAGAGCAACAGAAAGGCTTATAAAGAATCCCATGCATTCACTTACCAAACATGTCTTAAAACATGATACTTGCAGTGTCTGGAGCATTCCTCCACAGCATGCTCTTTCATCCCAAAAGTATTTTTCTCTGTAGTGTCCCTGAAGGCTCCCCACACAACTTCTTGCATTTTTATCCCCTTCTTTCTCTCCTTGTCTTTTTTATCGGTGAGTATTTATTGCCAAAATAAATGAACAAATATAACACAACTATCGCTAAATCATTTGGCAAAGAAAGCTCATTTCAACCTCAAGGCATTGTTCTAAAAAAAGAAACTCACAAAACTCCCAGCATCAGATGCACTTTTTCTGTCTCAGGCCATGTTTGCAATAATTTATAGTGACAGCAGTGACTAAATGGCTGTGCTTCCCACTCTCTATAAAATACCAGTTTTCCATATATATATATATATATATATATATATATATATGTATATGTATATGTATATATCACAAGAAGCTTAAGGTACTATTAGTTACAAATTTGAAATAAAAATTATAAGTATCAAACCACTGACTATTTGAATGATCCACATAGTAAACCATAGCATAAGAAGAATATTAAGCTATTAGAGAGCATCCAAAAGAAGGGCCATGAGGATGGTGAAGCATTTTAGGGGAAGCTGTATAGGGTGCAGCTGGGGTCACTTATCTCTTCATCCTGGAGAAGACTGAGGGGAGACCTCATTGCACTCTACCATTTCCATGTGAGGGGAAGCAGAGGGGCAGGTACTGACCTCTTCTCTCTGGTTACCAGACAGGACTTGACAAAACAGCGTGAAACTAAGTCAGGGAAGTATATGAGGAAGAGGTTTTTCACCCAGAGGCTGTATGAGCACTGGAAAGGCTCCCCAGGGAAGTGGTCACAGCACCAAACCTGTTTCAGTTCAAGAAGCCCTTGGGCAAAGTTCTCAGGCACACAGTGTGACTCTTGGTGTATCCTGTGCAGGGTCAGGAGTTGGACTCGTCCTGAAGGGTCCCCTATAACACAGCATATTCTATGACTCTATGATTAAGGGTTTATTTACTGCCTCAGCAATTTGGAGAGCAGTAGTCATTTCAGTAAAAGTAATTTATGCTTATATTTTCATCTAGGGGCCACTAAGAGCTATATAAATCATTTAACTTGGGCACAGAGGGGGTAGCTACACTGTTTGTCACAGGGTGGCTAGACAAGAAGCAGAACACACTTTGCTAGTCACAGCCTGTGCCCATAAACACGAGACAGGAATGCTTCCCAGGCTGCGGGAAGGCGCTGTTAGGATTAGCAATTGTGCTGATTACTTGGTTGTCCAATATAGCAGTAAGAGAAACTGCAAGACATGGAGCCTCCTTGGCAACAATTAAAACCTTGATTTATACTGAGCAACACATAGATCACAGTTTGCATTCTGATGAGCTGTTTTACATTTTTTTTTTGGCCCTTGTAATTTTAGTCTCTGAGAACTTCTTCAGACTATTCATCCTTTGCATATCTTCAGCAGACAGAGAAATCCTATTGTTCTCCTTTATAGATGGGGATCTGGGGCAAGGAGAAATTAAGCTACTTACATGCTGGATTCTCTTTGAGTTCAGTAAAATCAATGAGAAATAGACATGTTAAGTAGCTGCAACAATCTGGGCACAAATGGCTTCTCAAGGCCTTATAGGATAAATGTGATGAAGCAGGGAATTGAGCTGGAGTCTGCCATCTCTTCGCTGTCTGCTGTAGGGCATTGGCAAGACATCCTCCTTCCACCCTCTTCTAGGTGAGACTATGCTGGGAATAAGTTAGAAAGAGAGGTTTGCTGTAAGAACAAGCTACAAAATAAGTTTACTGCATTTCTAGATTAAGCTCTGAGCTTATCTTCTGTTGAACCTTAATCACTGCCCTCCATCTTTGGGAGCCAGGAACTGTTGAAGACAGAAGCCTCTTATAATAGGTGCACAATCAGGATCTGTCATACCCACCCAGGCATAGTATCCTGGCAGTCTTTTGCATTACAATTAAATTTCTCCTGGGAAAAATTTTAGCTACTTCTCCCTTCCCTAAATCTGTGGTTTACTTCACACATGTAAGCAGTGAGCTGAAAATCCTCAAGGAAAGGTTTGACTCTTTCCCCAACTCAGTGGTGTCTAGTTTGCCTGCTTCCTTGTGTTCTTTCTCCCACTCCTGGTGGAATATTTATTTATATTATTCCTAGCTCTTCATAATTACTACAATCAGGTTTTAAAGTCTAACAAAATTGTCAGGCTGATCATCCCCAGTTCTTCTACAGGTTTGTGCAGAAAGAAACCAAGCCTTTCTTGTGAGAAGAGCAGTGGTTAGCTCTGATCTCAAGGTTGGGACCTACACAGTGGTTAGCTCCCCTGACCTCTCCAGAGAGGTACATCTTTTCCAGAGAGGCAGAAAGCTGCAGGAAGATGGTGCTCCCTGGCTTGTTCTCACAACCACATGAAGACACCAGCCTGCAGGCCTGTGGGAAGTTCAGTTTTCACACAAATGTGGAACCAGCCATGCTGCAACCTTCAGCATCTCTGCTCAGTGCTGGAGCTAAGTGCTGCCAGCCACCCTCCACGAGCCAAAGTTGCTGGGCTGGATGCTGAGAGGAAAAACATTGTGCATTCTTATCAGGCCTGCTTGTTCTTTTTTAATATAATAGGGCTTTCATGTCCTCACAAGCCCTCTTCTCTTGATGGCTGGGGCTTAGCAGATATCAAATTTGGAATAAAATTGTGTATTTCAGTTTCTGCCATGCTGCATCACATTCCAGCTCGTCCTTCGCACTGCGCTAGCACGTCAAATCACATTGGCTTTTGATGAGTCACACAACAAGCTTTGGCACCAGTGCATTTCACTTGCAGAGTAACAGGTAGAACAATTCTTTAGGGATGATTTGGATGCCTGCCTAGTACAAAGCAAAATGAAGCAAAAGGCCCAGAATGTAATCCTGGGAGTTACAAAGAGAATTTAATTACCAAGAACATTTAAGACCTGGATGATATGGTCAGGGCATCACAGCAGAGGTATTTATACATATATATCTTTCAATATTAGATTATAGAAACTTGGTTTTGGCCTGAAAAGAGTGGTTAAAAACTCTTGAGAGCTCTCACTACCTAATTTTGCTCAGCTTCTGTCAACAGCTTGTGACTTCTTTTGCAGGCAAAGTACGACCAGCTCAGAATAATTAATCTTTTTTTCCCTCACAAAGAGCAATTTTACATGAAATGAAGGTTTGCTGTCACCTGAATAGAAGCTGTGACTTCTAGTGTAAGTCAGTTTAAAGAAAGTGAATCTTTCACCCAGGAAAGAGAAATACAACCAAATTACTCCAGTTAGGGTGACTCAAGTATTTTCATTGACAGAGCATAAAAGCACTTTGCCACTTTCTGCCTTTGGGCTGCTTTTCCTTGTGCCAAAACTGGCCCAGTGATGAAAAGGTGTGATATTAATAGCTGTGGAGCACATATAGAGGGCACATAAACAGCCCAAGGGAGAGAAAGCACTTGTATGTGCCCCAGTAGAGAGAAGGGAAAGGCTTGACCGGGCAAGGGCTCCTGTCCACAGCATTCCCTTTGCCCAGAAGCCATGGGAGGCATGGGGTACTGCTCTCTGATGAGCTTTGGGACACATTCCTGAATTGTGGAGCCATTTAGGTTGGAAAAGGCCTTCAAAATCATTGAGTCCAACTGTTAATCTAATGCTTCTGAGTCCCCCACTAAACCATAGCCCTAAGTGCCCCATCTACACATCTTTTGAATGTCTCCAGAGACGGTGACTCAAACACTTCCCTGGACAGCCTTCTCCAAAGCCTGACCATCCATTCAGTGAAGAAATTATTCCTAATATCCAAGCCTCCCCTAGCACAACTTGAGGCTATTTTCTCTTGTCCTATTGTTTGCTCCGAGGAAGATACCTACCTATGTCTGTCCATACCCACTGCACACACTCAGAGCTGCACTGCATATCAAAGGTGAAATCAGTAAACACTGACACATAATCAGTTTTAAGCAACTTTTGGATTTTCTCTTGCACCTGGTGCTTTTTCCTTGAAGCTCCAGCTCTTAGGACCGCATGATTTAACAAGACATTACAAATCACTATATATTTGCATGCAGACATGTAGCACACTTCAGAATTTTATGGTTTTAGAGTAAAAGCTTGAAATGTCATTCACGTGCAAGAAAAAAGACCCTGAGATTCTTTTTAAAAACATGTCACAAATTTAAATTGATCTCACAAACTGTGGAACCTGACATCTCAATACTTAGGTGTGCCTGTACTCTCTGATGCCATAAGATTAGAGGCACAGAGTTTGTAATTTGGGCCATAGTTTTAGTCTAGGAGACAAATCTGGCTAATCTAGCTTGAGTTTGCCTGTATTCCATAGTTGGCTGTACATGGAGTTGAAGCTCCTGATTTCCCTTCAACAAGCCATTAAATCATTTTTGATGTCTAGACTACAGTAGATCATATAGCTGAATTGATCTGCATATAACCTGAGTATCTACACTGAAAAAAAAAATCAGCCAAGATTTAAATCTTAGCAGTGAACGGACAGAGGAATAATAAGGAAATTGAACACTTCTATGTTAATATTTTAGGTTTTTTCAGAGTCTACCTGTGATCAGAAGGTTTATTGCCTTTTCCAGGCAGCAATCCCATTGTGCCAATCCACCTGGGACAGCTGATCAGCATCCTGCATTTTCAAGCATAGCAAATGTACATTGGTAACAACCTGGAGATGCAGATGGCCAGACTGTGTGACCTCTTTTGAACAAAGGGAACAGGAAATAAAACTAAGTAGTAAAAGAAACTGCATGAAGATAATTTCCCAAAAACTGCCACAGCATCAGTGCAGAGAATCAGAGCTTGTAGGTCTGCCAAAGAGAAAAAATACCTGTACTCTTCCCCAGTAATCTTTCTTGGCCCTAGCTTTGCAGACATGTTTGTAAGAAAGGACAATTTTCATGCAAGTTTCTTTAGTCTCTTTGGTGACTCAGTTCACACTGGAGACATTCAGTCCTGCACTTTCCAAAAGCACTGAAAAAATCAACAGTCATCTCCAAAGAGTTCTTCTTTGGCATCCTGAGATGAGAATTGAGAACAAGCTCCTGAATCCATTTTTCACTTTTTTTCCACTTTTTTAGATTAGGAAACTTGGTGCACATACTGAGAAATTTGAGGGAGGAGATAGAAAGGAATTCAAATGCCACTGGTAAATGTTGACATTTTAAAAAGCATGTTGAATATGAAGGAAAAAGCCCCAAAGGTAGGAATTTCCCCTGAAATGGCCAACAGCAACTGGCTGTTAGGTCACTCTTTTACTATTTTTGTCAGCAGCATCATTTTGATTCCTTTTGATTTAAGTTCTTATAAAAACAGGCAGTCACACTAAATGAAGCAGAATGGTCAAATCAAAGCAGACTAATTCTGACGACAACACAAAGCATTCTGGCTTTTTTCTATGGCAGAAGTACTAAAGAAATTGCATGTACTTCACAGAAAAAATGTTTAGTTGCGAATTTTCAACTCACTGCTGCTTTAGGGTAGCAAGCTGGGTTTTTTCCTTTGTCCCCTTGTTGCCTCAAGCAGATGGTCATGCCATGTATCAAAAACCACAGAGTACCATCACATGTCAACAAAGGTTATATGCCAGCATCTCCAAAATGGTGGCAGTGTCTGAGACCTAGAAAAGCTGCTGAGCATAAGCAAACAGGAACAACAAGTTGCCTTCAATTGCTCATTTCTGTCTTGGCCTCTGAAATCTGAATACTGTGAGTTTGCTCTGGCATCTTATATCACAAGGGGTAAAGGCAACTCTTAATGTGTGTATGCCTCTCAGGTTTGGATCTATGGCCTGAGAAGATACTGGAAGAGGGGAAGGAGTCGCAAAATAATTAGTGATTGACGAATTAAAAAAAACAAAAGAAGAGAGAAGAAAAAATGGATGTGGCTCCAAGGCTGTTTTTTTTTAAACATTATTTCTCTGCTGAATGTACTTGCTCTGCCTATAAGCCATCCTCTCTGTTTACTCCCTGCCCCTAGACAATACAGCGTGGATTTTGACACGGCGCTCTGGCTTCAGACAAAACGAGCAGAGCACCTTCTACCTGCCCATCCTGATCAGCGACAATGGGCGCCCGGTGCTGAGCAGCACGGGCACGCTGACCGTGCACGTGTGCAGCTGTGACCAGGAGGGCGTGGTGATGTCCTGCAACGCCGAGGCCTACGTCCTGCCCGTCAGCCTCAGCCGAGGGGCCCTCATCGCCATCCTCGCCTGCATCTTCGTCCTGCTGGGTAAAGTCTGCACTTCTTCCTGGGAGGGACAGACTTCTCGGTTCTGGCCATGGTGCTGATGCACCAAAGGTGTAGGACCCAAACACACACACACATATCTGTGTTTACCTATATATGTAGATGCATGCATGCCTAAAGGGCCAAATCAAGGACTCCATGGTGTAGTCAGCTGCATATGGTTTCAGGATCTGGACTGTAGGAATGGGGAAAAAGGTATTGCCTGTAAATATTTCTGCCAGATGCCCCAAGTGCTAGGATGTCTGATATGGCCATGCTTTCCTGCAAGGGTATGGCAGTGGGAAGTATTGAGAGCTGTGGCTTGGGGTGGGTTAGTTTCTCATCCTGATCCACAGGAAAGAGTAGTGGTAAGCCCAGTTCCATTTTTTGTCTAGGAGAGAGATATCCCCACCTCCATCCTTTTTCCTTGTGACTCTACATTTAAATGGTGCCTGTGCTGCAGTAAAGGGGCTGAGGGTCTTGCATGAGTTCTGTCTCCACAATTAAATTTCATGCTTTCCTTGCCCAGACATCCTATGTCCCCTGTTAGCTGTTGGTACCAAAAGAACTTCAGTTCCCTTGTTCGCTCTCTCAAATCATGATATACTAGCTCAAAACACACATTCTCTGAAGTTTCAAAGGACACAGTTTGAGGAACAGTGTAGTAAGATACAGGAAAAATTGTTTTAAAGGGCCTCAGTTCTGGCTGTTCAAAGGAGCCTAGATACATTTGCTCCAAATTTCAGTATCCAAAATCTTTTCTGAGTTCTAACTCTGGAAATAGTCACCAAGCACATTTTCAAAAGAAAAGGGCTCTGGTGCCTGTACAACCACTTTTCCCCATGCTAATAAGCACAGCGGGGGTGAGGAGCACCAGCACTGCAGCACTGCAGGAGGCTTGCAGATAAACAAAAAATTCCTTACAGCAGACTAAGGGCTAGCTCTGCATTTTGCTGTGTAGGCAGACATATCATGGTGGTGCCTTAGGACCATCCATTTCTGTCACATGCAGTGGCCAGCTCAAGAGGCATCCCCAAAGCAGGCTGCAAAACCCACCCACAGAGCAGAAAGCAAAATATCTCTATGGCACTGCTGCTGCAGATAAACTGTTACTGACCTCTGAGCCGGGTAGCTTAAAAGAGGCAACCACCACTAGATATCCATGTCCTGTGTCACCAGGAGTTAAGAATTCAGGTGAGGAAGGGGACAGATTAGCAGGACCTCAAGTTACCAGTTTTGACTGGGGTGTGAGAGAGAGAGAGATTTCTACACCCCTCAGCTTTCCAACACCGCAGCTCTTTAAATCCAAGGGGCTAGTTGGGCTCAGGGGAAAGTAGGGCCGAGGAAAGTCTGAAGCCCCAGCAAGATCTGTGTCCTTGCTGACAGCCCTGTGTCTTGCTTGGTTCCCGCAGTGCTGGTGCTCCTCATCCTCTCCATGAGGCGCCAGCGGAAGCAGCCGTACATCATCGACGAGGAGGAGAACATCCACGAGAACATCGTCAGGTATGATGACGAGGGCGGTGGGGAGGAGGACACGGAGGCCTTCGACATCGCTGCCATGTGGAACCCGCGGGAGGCCCAGATGGTGGTGAAGAACCGGCAGGACATGCTCCCTGAGATAGAGAGCCTCTCCCGATACGTGCCTCAGGCGTGCATCATGGACAACAATGTCCACAACTACGTGCTCGCCAAGCTGTACGAAGCTGACATGGACCTGTGGGCACCTCCCTTCGACTCCCTGCAGACCTACATGTTTGAAGGGAATGGCTCGGTGGCTGAGTCGCTCAGCTCCTTACAGTCCGTGACGACAGACTCAGACCAGAGCTACGACTACCTGACGGACTGGGGGCCGCGCTTCAAGAAGCTGGCTGAGATGTACGGGGCCACGGACAGCAGCGGGGTTCTGTGGTAACAGGAGAGGAATGGCAGAGGGCTTTCCATGTGAAACGGTGTCCAGTTCAGTCCATTCTCATCAGATGCTTCCACGGACATGGGTGAGACCTCATGAAAAAATAGCAATACAGTGCTTGGATGAGAATGGGAAGAAGGGTGTGAATGAAATTCTCTCTGGATCAGCTTTACTCAGTTAAATTAAGTCACATTTTTGAAACTATGAGAAACAGAAGGAAGGAAGTTTTTTCCTGGTTCTTACAGCAAAATTGGAGAGCTCCATGGCATTGCTCTCTCTCTCTCTCTCTCTCTTCCTTTCTCTTCCCCTTTGTACACGGCAGCTTACTGAGCTCTATACATCAGGGTTCAAAGATCTTTAAACTCCAACTGTAATCTCCAACTCACTGAGAAGTTGTCCCCACAGAAGAGTTGCTTTCCACTGGTCATTTCTTTCCCCATTAAAACAGAAAAGAATTGCTTGCTAACAAAAGAAAAATATCCACAAAGCAGAAAATTGAAACTGGAATCTCAGAGGGCTTCTTGTAAACTAAACTCCTCCCTCTGTTGCTAACAGAGCTCTTTTTTAATCCTTTAGAAACAAGGCTGAGGTTGGAGGTTCTTTTCCCACGTGACTGAGAGGGCTGGGGAAGAGGCTTTGAATTTCTGCTCTAGTTTAGTGGCTGATCTGTGAGTCACTGGCGTTAACACTAATCCATCTCCTATCAAGTTTGTGTAAATTTATTTCTTGACTCTTTAAAACCATGACTCTGCTAAACTGCTCAGAACAAAACCAGAAAATCTGCCTCTTTTGCACTGTAGATGTCTCTTCCATGTGCCAAATGTGAAGATTAGATTTTACCAATGAAAGCCAAATAAATTTTAAAATAAGAAAAAGCTATATTTGGTAACTACATGGGTTAGATGGGCTTTCCTAATCTGTGTGAGGTCAATCCAAGGGATGTTTACATACTGTAGATAACCTACTTGAATAAATGCAGTATTATAGACAAATAAATGGATGTAAGAAAATTACATGTATAAGTTTTGTATATTTGTTAATTTTGGTAATAAATATGATGTACTGCATACAGTACAGTACCTTAGCACCTCTTTTAATAAAAGTTAAACAGAAGGGAAAGTCTGATGGCAATTTATTGACTACTTTGCACACAGCAGTTAGTGCTTATCTGCAGCTTGACATGCCTTGAGCATCAAGAAAAAATGGTTCATCAGCATCATGTCAAGGAGACAAAGCTTCAGTCTGCAGAAGTGAACAGATTGTCTTCTTCTTTTATCATTGGTCACTTGGACATTGCCCTTAGCAGTGAATCTGCCCAAGTACAGCCCACCAGACTAGTTACTTTTCTAATCAAATCATGATGAAGTCAAAAAAAAGTCTTGCTTGATTTTTTTGAAACATTAAGGCCGGGGCATTGATAGGCTTGGAAACCAGTTACACAGCCCTGACAAGTCTCATGCCTTTAGAGCCATGACAGACTAAGATAAAATACCTATTTATTCTTACTCTGCAGTCAGTTTTGTGCCCAGGTGTTTGCATGTGTAAATGAGAAGAGCTAGGGAAATTACACTAACACAAGTTTCATGGAAAGTGGCAAAAGGCCTCTGAAAGCAGAACAGTCTGCAATGGAATTTGCAGGTTTATTTCTAGCTAAGGACTCTCTACACCTCCAGTTGCCCAGAAAATAGATGTGCACACATAGTGCACGTAACCACCCAGCTACCATACTTCCACTATGGGCGTGCCGTGCTCAGTTCCTGTTGCAGATGGGCACAAAACATTGCAGTCTGTCCTTTGCTAATGTTAGGTTGTACCAATTTAAGGCAGGAGCCTTGTTTCCATAGACTCACACAATGCCACGCATCCCTGGAGAACTATGCACCCACCAAGGAAAAAAGGTTTTAGTGACTTCTTTCTTGTTAATCTGATGTGATGAAAATCTGGGCCTTCCCAAATAGTATGCCAAGGGTTCTGCTTATCACCTGAACATGCTTTATACCATTGCAGAAAGAGCACTGATAATTATTTGATAGTGATTCTTTTACTCATACTGAAACACTCACCCTCACATGTCATATTGATTTAAAAACATTCAATTAGAACTGCAGCCATCATGATCAAGGAAGTAGTCTAAAGGACACGAAGTAGTCTAAAGGACACAAAGCTGCTGCTGCAAGTCTGAGAGCTTCCTTGCCTCCTGCCATGACAGATACCACAGAACACAGGCAGGAGGACATCTATTCCACCACTTCCCTGTCTGATCTAAACAATAGTTTTACATATTTTAAGCAGATGCCTCTTTCTTCTTAAAGCCTCAGCTGTTAAAGCTCTGTTACCTTTCTAGGCAGTTCTTCTAGGCATCAGTAGACTCATTGCTGAAAGCCTTCCAGGGGAAGTATAAGGCGTGTACCCCATACAAGCCTGCAATGCACATAGATGACCTTGTCCCTCCACAGAGCTATGATTTGGAATTTTCAGACAATTACTGTCTCTCCCAGTAGTCACAGTCTACAGTAACAAAAAAGCCTCTAGATTGTTCTTCATATCTTGATTCCATGATGGTTTAAATCTCCTATAGCAGGCAGAGTGGGAGGATGGGGTGTAAAAGTACAGTCCAGCATCACACTGCCTTCAACCTCTTGCATGAGAGTTACCCCAGGATGAGCTGCCTGATGGTCTGTTTTGAGTCCACAGAAGCCTCCAGATGTGGTCTCTGCCAGACAGGCTGTGCAGGAGCCAGGAGCAGCTTCCCAGGATGTGTATCCCCCATTATGGAAAGCAGCCCTTTTGCCAGGGCCTTGCACTCATGCCACAGGGGAATTCATAACCCACCTTCCTAAGCTGCATGGCAGCATTAGGCTCTCTGTCCTCAGGTTTGCCTCCACTTGTGATCACAGTCAATAGCTGCACAGCTTGATGTTGCGACACTTACCAGCTGGTGTTTAGTAGGCACTTGGCAGCCTGGCACCTTTTTTCCATTTTATGGAGCAGGTGACAGTGTTTCTGCAGTCTGTGAAATCTCTATGCCAACAAACAACACTTGCATCTATCACACTGCCACAAACAAAACAGAAGAACCCTCTGGTTTTGCTGATGAGATATGAAAAGGATCCATTTTCAGACACATCAGGGCTCAGCAGGCCCAGAGTAGAAGAGGAGACTCCAAGCCCAAAGGAAATGCATGGTGCCAAAGACTGTCAGTAAAACAAGCACACTGGTTACACAGGTCCTCAGCCTCCTGCTCAAGGGCAGCCCTGGCTGTGTGCATGAACATTTGCAGCACTACGTAAAACCTGCTCATGGTTTACAGCCAGGGAGCTCAGCCTGCCTTGGTGGAGGGACTGGGCTTTGCCACGCCACCAGACACCTCCAAGGGACAGTCTCAGTTCTGCATGGCAGCCACTCTATCCACTGCCCTGCTGTAAGGACAGAAATGTCAGAGGGCCAGGACAAGGTCCTATGTGCCCTCACCAGTGTCCCTAATCCCCTTGTGCTCCAAGGCTGGTCTGAGTGTACAGAGCTTTTTCCACTATTCATTTTGACTTGTTTCTCTGATGACATTTTTTCCACGGCTGCCAGTTCTCATGGAAAAAAAAAAGGACTTACCATCCAGCAACAATCCCCTAGTCTCAGCTGTGGCTGCAAATTAGTGGTTCAGAGGAAAGAATAACAGAGCATGCAAGTCATTTTACTAATTTCAGCCACTTAAAAATTGAGCATATGGGCTAAGCAATCCATCTCAACTCTCTCTCTCTAATAAACAGAGTTAGACAAAGAGTGATTCATTCCCCCCCATCCTGGCCATCTGTATGATGCTATGGCCCCCTGGAGCTGTGTGCCTCTCAGTTAATGGCTGGGCCTCCAGGGATTCACCCCTGCTGCTCAGTCTGGCCCTAGGCAAGACATTCCCAAGCCCTCTGCCCCACATTTGGCTTTACCAGTGACCATGGGCAAACACTACAGTCTCTGATGTTTTCCTTTCCTTTTCCTACCACCCATCTCTGCCTTGTCTAGGTAGGTTGCATGACCTGCCTCTCTTATTGTGCACTGGTCATCACACCAAGGCTCTGAGTAGCAGTGTTCTTCAAACCATCTGTCAAGGATTCCAGGTCTCTTCAGAGCAAAATAGACCTTCAGAACAAAATAAAACTTCAGAGCTCAGGAATGCATGAAAAGAGTTAACATCATTTTATCTAGTGTAAATTTTCTTGATTCCACAATATTACCTTTCATTTGTGGCTGCATTGCCCATTTATCCAGCTGTATTAGGCCCCGCTTGATATTGTCATTTCTCCTTCAGCTTTTATTGCTCTTAATCACTTTATGCTATCACATTTGTTGCCTAAAATTCCCTTCTAGACCATTCATTAAAGCCAGTAGTGACACAAATCCTTGTGGGACACAGAAGTTATATTTTGGTCACCTTGAAATATCATTTATTTTCCCATGCCAGTATTTTCCTTGATGCAACTTTCACATAGCACAAGCTAGAACCTGCTGTCTGAGCACAGCTCCCAGGAACCATCAAACTGGAGGGATGGATATGTCCCAGAAGTCTGTTCTGCCTATGCACCACATCTTACCTGTCCTGGCTACAAGTAAGAGAAAGGAGGCTTTTACATACAAAAGATGCACAAGTGATACCTTACAGATTCCAGAAAAGTTCTGACCTGGACAAGTTCAAAGTTGAGGAGATTTAGCTGGTTTTGTGTTTGTGATGCCAGAGTCTTACTAATAACATCACCTTGGTTTATGCCAGTTTAGCTATCAGGTAGATCAAACACAGGAGAGAAGGTGGGCTCAAGAGCAAGTGACAATGGCCCTTGGGGAAATCTTTACAGTTGCTCTCCCTTGTCCTGTGTGTCAGGGTGGGAGACAGCCCATTTCATCCAGCTCAAGGAATAGCCTTTAAAGTATCGTCTCCACATGAAGCTGGTGTAAAAAGGCAGTGGGTCTGTCCAAGACATCCTAATTTGTGCCTGCTGAGATGCGCAGCATCCAGAGGAGGAGAAGCTGCGTTTCGCTCAGTTGTGGCCCTGTCTCTCTCACAGCAGTGCATTTGGCATCAGAGAGCTCCAAGATAGCCACTGCTGCAAAACAGCTGTATCACCTAAGGGATTCGTTCTCCTGCATAAAGGTCAGTGATTTGCCTCTCATTTGGACTGTGATGCAGTAATAATCTGTATCAGTGCATCCTGTTGAAATACACAGGAAAATCAGCAGACAGCAGTGAAACTGAGGTGGAGTCAGAGCTGGGATCCTAGGAAAGCAGTAGGAGCTGGGGAGTCCCACTGTCAAACCAAGATTTTAAGGACAGATTTTCTGTTTTGCTTTCCTATGTCAACCCTCTGAAGACCTTGCCCACACTGACACACAGGTATTTTGCTGTTGACCCAGAGGTGGCACATCAAGCCACCTGCAGCGCTGACTGAGCAGAAGCAGCAGAGAAATGTTGATACTGTATTCCCCAAGAGACATTAGAGTAACATGGTAGAGGAGGTAGAAGAGAATCACTTCACGATGACTTTAAAAAATCATGTGATTTTTTAAGACCTGATGTAGGAGACAGTACAGTTTGAATATCATTTTCAGACCTCATTTGTTATTAAGCTCACCATTAGGGAATACGCCTCTTGGGAAATATGAATTTTCAAACACACTTCTTATTATCTACAGGCTGATTCCATGATGACTAACCCTATAATTTTTTCCCAAAGGTTCATGAGCTACAGCACTTAACACTAGAGGCAGAAGTTCCTGCCATGTCACATAAAACAAATAACAATAACAATGACAACATCTAGTGTAATGGGGGTCAATATTTACTTCTGCTTTGTGGCAAGGCAGGCTCATAATGGAATTTAGGAAGCTGGATCCCTAGTTAAAGGATTAGTACTTCCAGATGTTCTAGGAAGCATTAAAAGCCAGGCTGGATGGAGCTCTGAGGAACCAGTCAAAGATGTCCCTGCCCTTGGGAGAGGTACTGGAATTAGATGATCTCTAAGTTCCCTTCCAGCCCAGACTTTTCTGAGATTCTATGATGATTCTATGATTTTTTCTGCCAAACACACAAGGGTAAATCAGAGTGCAACATGATCCTGCTCAGCATCACAGTACCATGATGAGTGCCAAACTGAAGATTTGGTCTTTTCTACTATATCTAGGAAAAAAAAATAATGGAAAATTTTTCTTTCAAGCAGTGGTGCTAACATATGATGGGTTATTTGGTATTATTTCTTTTATTTTCTGCCTAGTATATTCTTGGGGCTTGTCAAATGGAGACGACCTGTCCAACAAAGTCATTTCTTTATGAAGCTCAACCAAACAATCTGTAAGATCATAGGTATCCAAGGTGGTAAAAGTAGAAAAAATGAGGTACAAGCAATCAAATGTCATCTTAATGGAAACATAAACAGAGCCCCAGCCTGCATATGACTTATTCTAACCTCAGAGCAGCCTTCTGGTTACAAAAATTCTTGTTTACTTTCAGCTTAGAGACATATTCCCAGAAAGAAAGCTAATTAGTTGAGGTACATACTTTCAACAGCCTCAGTCTTGTGCCCACGGACCATGATCTTGCACTTAGGATGTACACTAGAAGGAGGGAAATATACACTATGCCTATACACTGTGCTCTTGTCCTGAGATTGAAATGTGTTTAAATTCTGCTACAGAATAGTTCGGTGTTTTTTATGAACAAATAAATGGAAACGCAGGGAAGTTTAAAAAATTATGAAGATTTCAAAAGATCATTGTAGAAATGGTAACCTGTCCCAACAGTCATTCTAAACAGAATTCCTCTTGCAACTTAATAAATCATGCCTATGGCATTGGTGGCAGGTGGGCAATAGAATTTTGAGCTATAGCTCAGGTGCAAAATTATTTTTTACCCATAAGATAAACATATCTGTGAGTTAAATGATAAATATAGTCCCTCAACAGAAAATTATCTCTGCTACTAATCCAAGGGAATTTCACTTTATGATTTCTGTATATTTGAACCTATCATTTACCATTCAGCCAACTGTCCAACCACTAAAGAAATCCAAAGTCAATGTTGCATTTACAGCTCAAAACAGATGAGTATGATAAAAATGTCTGAAAGCTCTAATTAAATCTTATCATCCAGAGTTAATTGTAAAGTGTTTTCCTAGACTGTTAGAGTAGTGAACAAGCACAACATAAATTATGTGTAATTTTGAGTAATTACAGATGATGTTAGCATTTTTGAAACATCACTCACAGTAAGAGTTCCAAACTGACCGATTTATAAAATACTGTGCCTCCTTCATCTTCTCTGAAAAATTTCATCCACCTCATGGTTCTGCTTGATAAATGAACAGCACATTCAAAGATGGTGTAAACTGCTGGCTTTGCTTAGAACAAGACCAAATTAAACAAGCATTTTCTGTCAACAGTTTCTGATAAGGAATAGTCTCAGTGCCTTGCCAGCCCTGACTTCATTTGCAGGTTGGTGCAACAAAAGCCAGTGCAAAGACAACAGCTCCATCCCCTGGGAGGAATTAGAGTCTATAAACCACTGCAGCAGCCACCTCAAAAACATGTTTGGTGAATGAGAAAGGAAAACTGAAAACCTTCCCAATGACCCCAGTACCAGGTTTTCATATCTGGGCTCACAGAAAGCAAGGCATCTGCCACCAACACTTTGGTGAACAGCCCTGTGTAAGCCACAGAGGGCACAGTGGGCTTTCCCAGCTCATCACCAACAATACAGGACCTGAGGTGTGGCTTTGACTCTGATGTGGATGCTACATGCAGGTCAGGCAAATTTTCATGGTCTTTCTGTGCTGTGGCTTTCCACCCAGCCTGCCACAGGGGTAACTGTCTCTACTACCCACTCTAAAGTCACATAACAACATGAAGAATTTTATTTTTTATCTTAGCAGACTTCTAAGCATTTTAGAGCCCCAGACACATGCTAGATAGGATATAAAGCTGCATATTTCTTTTCAAAAAGCACACACCCTTCTAGCTCTGGGAAAAGAGGAAAAGAAGGATGACTCACATGCAGCAGATGTTGATAACTTCTCTTAACACATTACTGGAAAGCATTCAGAGGCGGTAGGGATGCAGGATCCCTTAAAGCCTGTCTAGAGTAGATGTGAACAAAATGCTGTGGCAAGCCAGATCCTAGATCATTCCCTTTGTCTCACTTTATCAGCCATAGTTACAATATTTTGTTTGTCAGACCTTCTCTCCAAAACCATCAAAGCACACCATAAATATGAATAACTAAAGCAGCACAGTATTCTTGATGTGTACAGTGGCTCTGTTATCAGTAGTCCTGGGAGAGTATTACTCTATTATTGTAATATTACTGCTAAAGAAAATCAGCTGAGTGTCGTGGTGCAGCCCAACAGGATTTAAGACCAATAGTACAACAGGTCCCATTTTTCCAGAAAAAAAATGCAGACCAGATGTAAAAATTACCAGATGCCAAATTAAAAAAATGTCTAAACTCTTTCTGTAGACAGTAAAGAGAGGGGATGAATCCTCAGCAAAACATGCACATTACCTTAGACATTCTTCTGAGGACAGGAAGATTTCACCAGTAAAGGAGGGTTTCTCTATCCCAGGCCATCATCTGCTGGCCACACAGGAGGTGTGCCCTTGGACCAGAGGTGCCCAAGGGACTGCTGAGGCTTCAAACAGAAAGAGTAGGATTAGATATTCAGAAGAAATTCTTTACTGTGAGGGTGCTGAGGCACAGGAACAGGTTGCCCGGAGAAGCTGTAGATACCCCATTGCTGGAAGTGTTTCAGGCCAGGCTGGGCAGGGCTTTGAGCAACCTGATCTAGTGGAGGGTGTCCCTGTCCACACCAAGGGGGATGGAACTAGGTGATCTTAATAGTCCCTTCCAACCCAACCATTCTATGATTTTATGATCCTGACATTTATGATCCTGCACAGCTCCAAAAGGGATGAAAAAAAGTCTCATTAAGACATCAGTGCAAGAGACCTCGATGAAGAGTAACATCTCAGAGGGATCCATTTTACTGGGTTGGGTTCCTGTAGTGCTGCACACTCTGCTTCACAGGTTTCACAAGGATGTACAGCCCAGCAGGCACATCCACTGCTGGTGGACACACCTGGTATCAGCACCAACTACTACCCCCCTGCCTCACTGCTCAATCTGACATGTGGCAAAAACAACCTGGCCAACCCCTCTTTTAATTGAAAGGCATTTGTACTGAGGACCAGATGCAAGAATGTGGCACTGGTTTCATATATACTGTGATAAAAATTTTCTTTAAACCTGTAGCAAATTGTTTGTTCTATTAGCATCAGATCCCTGTCCACAACACAGAGATAATGGTCTCCTCCACCTTAGCTACTCTGCCTGTAAGGCCAGGGGAGCACCTCTCATTTTGTGTCTGAATAATGGGTACTGCAGTGTATCAGAATTACAAGAAGAAAAATTATGCTATTTAGCTACTTCTGCTGTTGCATCCTCCCTGCCAGCCTCTGCCTGCAACTCATTGTCCTGTCTCTGCAAGTAAATACTGTGATAGCAGCTAAAAGCAAAGCACAGCTGTAGTGAAACATCCAATCGGCTTGCAGCCATTAAACAAACAGAATGCCTGCTCTTTCATTCTGTTTAAAATATCATTACTGGGAACAAGTCCTCTCTATCACTGCCTTTGTGCTTCAGTGCACACGTTAGGTTTCCAAACCTGACCTAGTTTTGGCTGAAAAGTTTCACTGAGAGAGCCTACAGACAGCATCTCCAGGCACGCTATTTTCTCCCTCTAATCAATACATTATAAAGGCAGCAGCGTCTCCCTTTGCTGAAAATGTGGCAGGCTCTAATGCAACTTCTTGCAAGCCAACTGCACCATTGCACATGCCAGCCTCCTGCTTCCCCTCAGACCTTCCAACATCCCTCATTTTCCATGGAGCTGACAAAGTCCAGTCCAACCCTGCAACAGCTCCAATGGCACCACTCTGAAAACAGAAAAAGCTTTGCCTTGCCTGCAACAGGTAATTGGATTTGGCACACTGCAGCAGTGTTTGAGGAGCCTGGCAACATTTTTAAGGTGTTTGGATGAGCTGAGTTTATAGCTGAAGTCTTTTTCGGCTGTAAGGTCCTGCCTTCAGGACCCATTTGTTTGTTTTAACTGTGCTCAGGATTTCCCTGAGATGCTTTTAAGATGACTGACAAGGGGATCTGCTCTGCAGGGCATGGACAAGACAGAGTTCACAGTAACTAATAACTACTTTGGGTTCAGATAGCTCCAACAAAGGCTTCTTTACTTGCTCTGGAGTGAATAGGTTCCATCCAGAAACAGCAGCATTAGAGGGTGTCAAGATGCATCTAATGGCAGAAAAAGACCCCGCGTAGGCTGCACCAAACTGTCACCATGTACAACCTGACTCTACCTGGTGCTTCCTCAGCCCTGTGAGATCTGCAGCATGTGTCAGCCAAGCCTGACTGAGAGGTGCAAGTGGACTCATTTAAGAGCAGCACAGCTCATGGGAGAAGGGAGGAAGTGGCATCCCATCACTGGGCAGCATGCACATCCAAAAGGAATGGGAAGTCAGAGAGAAGCTGCTGTCTCATCATGAGATTTGGGGCATGCTGGATAAAAAGTACTATTTCAAAGAGCTGGGAATCAGACAGTGGAGAGAAGACAGAGGCACTTGGTTGGGAGGATGCTCATGGCTGTGAGGATATTTAGCATTTCCCTGCAAAGAGGACATTCAGAACACAATGACAGAACAACAATAAGGTGGAAATACTGATCCTACTTCATATTCTTTTAGCTGAAGAAGAAAAGAGGCATACAGTGAAGGATTATGTTAGAAATGCCTGAGCAAAGATCTGAGGATGAACAAAAAACAAAGGCTTCAGCAGGAATTTCTGATACAGGTGAGGAGGTTATGCAATCATGTAAAGACAGAGGCTAAGAGAAAAAGTATTTCCTCTCCCTATATATGGGCTTGCTAATTTGAACATTTCCATGAGCCCTTCTCTGGTAAACCTTCAATAACAAAGCTAAAATTCATACAACCATTTTTTTAAATTATATGTTTTGCATCATTAATACCAAGCATACAGATGAAGTATAAATCACACTGCAATTAGGAGACATGAAGGACAGGCAATCCTCTTGTACCCCCATGTTTTCAATTTTGCAGGGGCAACAGTTAAGTCAGTTACAAGCATTCAAAAAAAAAAACAAACAAAAGGCAGCTATCTCAAACTTATTAAATTTTATTCACCCCATCATAGTAATTTTTTCTTCTAAGAAGTAATTGCATTTTGGTTTTAACTATCTGGCACTAACACTAGCAACTTTGGAGGTCATGTCCCAGAGCTTCCAGTCATGATAAAATCTCTCTAAATAATTGAAAAGCTGAAATGCTTTCTTAGGTGGGTGGGGGTTTTTTAATGAAAACACGTGTATTGCAAGAATTTTGTGATGAAACCCCCAAAGCAAGGAACATTAACCAAGACTCCTGGAGTCAGGTTTTTATTATGAAAGAAGGGACTGATTTTCTTCTTATCTCACACCTAAAGTTAATCCCTTGACAGGAGGGAAGGGCACATGGAAAGGGAAATAAGACGGGCACAGGCTCATGGCCCGCTTTGGGGTGCTGATGCATTCTGTGAGGAGACAGGTGCCAGGGAGGCCAGGCTGAGCCAGCATCACTTCCAACAGCAGCATGACATCACACCCCCTGCACTAAGAGGGCATGGAGACAAACTGGCACAGTTTGTCAGATCAATGTTCCCATGTCCAGCCTTCATGCCAACGTGTCCTGAGGTGTAACATAGGATCCCTCATAATGAGACACATTTCATTTGGCATCTATAGACATCGTTGTCTGGTACCAGCTGCCTCTTGGCAACCCACATCTGTGCTAGAGGTATTTATGGGATTCACTCCATTCTAATACTACCTACTGTGTCCCTGCATTCCTGCCTGATTCTGAAGTCTGCAAAGCCTTCCTGCAAAATGTATTAACACCCTCCCCATCTCAATGTAGTACCATTTGTTTCTTGGCTTGTTTCATTTCATGAACTCACAGGCTGACTTCTAAAACGAGTCATCGAACACTGAAGCAATATAAAAGAAAAGAGGGAAAAAAAGAGAGAGAAAACCTGAGGGAGAAAACAGATTTCAATTTCTGATTTCCAAAAAGCTAATATAAAAAGCATAGGAGTAGGAAGGAAGCATTTGAAAATTTAATTTTAAAAAATGCCCTGGCAGTCTCTTCCCAGCGCAGCACTGGGCTGAATTTACCTACATTTGTAGGTGAATCAAGTGAACAAAATAAAAAGAAAACTGTAGCCTTAAAAATATCCAGAATTACGCCTTAAACTCATCCATGCAGCTCCCTGGCTAAGTAAAAGTGTCAGCAAGTCCTCCACAGGGTGTCTCCAAAAGCAGGGAAATGATGGTTTTGTGAAAGAGCTGGTACAGGCCTTGCTCTTCAGAGAGAGAGGGTTTTACTGGGAGTAAGAGGGTTTGGAAACAGGCTTCACTCCCAAGTTTCCACTGTCCTTAGAATCATTCCTCAGTGCCACGAACAAGCATAAACAAGCACAATCAGAATGCCCTCAGGTTCCAGCAGGTTACACCAGGCTACCCATGACCTAATCAAATTAAAACAGTGCTGGCCAAGAGCTTACATTATGCTTCATAAGCCACTGAGAACCCAAGCAGGTTCCAGTGGAAAGGACCACCTGCCATTTGGCCAGCACATTTTGGTTCTCATGGTGGTGCAACTGCCCAAAACAAGCACTTCCCACTGACAGAGCAAATGGCTGTGCTCTCCTCAGCTCCAACAGTATATGGATTGTGCATATACTTGTAGGATTGTGCCACAGTTATACAAGATTGTGCCACAGACCTTGTAGGACATCTTTAAAGGCAGCGTGTTAACTTTCACAAAGGCAAGGATCAGAACTTGGAGAGGAAAATAAGCAGCCACTATGAAACACAGTTGATCCTTTCTATCAAATTGTACAGTATGGTAGATATGCTCACATGAGGTGCTGTCATAATATGTGTAATTTAAAAACACGGGGTATGAAGAGCCTCACTCTAAAGAATAGGTTCATAAAGGAATTATAAGGTTTCTCAAATGATTTGTAGCTGCTATAGCCATCTAAAGATGAGTAATACATTTTATAAGTCCACCAACAGAAGATTTACTAGCTAGGCAATCAATCAGCATGTATGACAACTAATTAACCATATACTAAAACACCCCTTAGTGCCCTATTAACCCCTCATGCTCTGGTCATGAACATACCCTCAGCACAATGCCCTGTACAAGAAACAAAAGCCATCTGACCTACCCAGTCCCTCGAAGCCATTAATCTCCAGCTCTTAACCTGCAGCTCAAGGATGAAGGAGAGTGATTAACTTGGCAGCCTGCCCTGGAAGGTAACAGGCTCCTGATTTTTCTGGAGCAGTGAGAATGCAGCATCTCCCTTCTCATTACCTGGGTTTCTGCTAACAGTTGTTTCTGACAGGGTTCTCTGTCATGTGTACTATGACTTTGGCACATCAGTACTCCCACTTTGCTGGGCTGCTGGGGCAGTTTGTGAAGAATTGCTGCCCATGGGATGGACTCGTGTTGGAGAAGTCCACAGAGGACTGTGTCCTGTGGGAGGGCCCCTATGCTGGAGCAGGGGCAGGAGTTCTCCCCCTGAGGAGGAAGAAGTGACAGAGACAATACGTGAAGGATTGACTGCAAGCCTCATTCCCTGTCTCCCTGCACAGCTGGGGGAAGAGGAGATAGAGAAATCAGGAGTGAAATTGAGCTGGAAGAAGGGAGCAGTGTGGGGAAGGTGTTTTAAGACTTGGGTTTACTTCTCATTATTCTACTCTGATTTCACTGGCAACAAATTAAACTAGCATTCCTAAGTCAAGTCTATTTGCACTTGACTGAAATTAGTAATGATCTCTCTCTGTCCTTATCTTGACCCAGGAGCCTTTCATTACATTTTCTTTCCCCTGTCCAGTTGAGGAAGGGAAGGACAGAGAGGCTTCGGTGGGCACCGGCTGTCCAGCCAGGGTCAATCCACTGCATCTGTCAAGAAAAGAAAATGTAATCAAACCCCAGGTCTGTTAAAATCCCCATGAAATATCTACACAAAGTGTAGACAACACTACACTACAGTAAGTGTAACCTCAGCTGGTTAAGGTTGCACTGAGTTCACCTGATGAAGGATTGCAGGCTCTGTGAAGAAATGTGCTTCCTGATCAGTTTTTCAGACTCAGAAAATATTTGCAGATATTTAAAAACACATGCAATTTTAAACACACATGCACACCTGTAAAGTCAAAAAGAAATATTTTATAATCTTTCCTTTACTCAAGCTGTCAGAGGCTCCATGGTGTTACTGAGTACCCCTGTCCCACAGAAAAAGTTCACATACCAATTAGCTAAAATTTTGCTTCACAAAAATTTCATTTTTCTCAAAATATTAACCCCTGCTTCATAACAGTGCTAGAGCAAAGCACCACAGTACCAAACTGTACTTTCCTCAGGAGGAGACATGGACTCTATGTATTCTACATGGCACTGTGGGGTATAAACATCTTGATGCTTGTATACTCAAAGCGGCAACAGGAAAGTGGCTGCTCTCCACTGAAGATTCAAATTCCTCCAAGGTCTCATCATTAAGCAGATCTGCAACCCAGTGAAAAAAGCACATTCACCCCATCCACCTTCTGTGATGATCTGTACACCCAGTCACGGCTGCAAACTGGTGCAGTGCCAGTATTTTTTTTTTTTTTTTTACTGTGCTAATTCTGCAATTCAGCTTCCCTATTCTCCTGTGTATTGCTGCCAGCTCCATTACTCGGACTCACATCTCAGGGGCTGTGTGCAAGTTTTTTAAAAACTAAGGAAGAGCAAAACAGTGCCACAAAGAAGTGAACTGAAGGCACCCAGAATTAAGAGCAGCTGGATTTTCTTCATGAAGAAAGTCTTACTTTCCTAGCCAGCTTCCTATAGAGAAGGCAAGCAGTTGTACATTGCTCAGAGACAGACTACCCCGATGAGTGAGCAAGATGACAAACTTGGAAGATAAATCTGCAGCGTGAGAAGGAGCAACCCACAGCCAAAGGGCTGTTTCCTCTCAGCCTGACGGTGGAGGACAAGCTGGAACCACCTTTTCAATGTAAAAGGAGGTGAACAGGTTTTTGGCACATCTCTGCTCCTTTGCACAACAATTCCTTCTATGGAATTCCTTTAAAAATGCCTGAGCTGCCACCCCATTCAGAAATATTTCACTCAGCTAACAAATAGCACACATGCAATGTCTCTCAAATTAATTAGTTATACAAGGATGTATAACCCAAAAAGCGGGCTCCAACTGCTTAGCAGTTTTACTTTAAGGAAAGCAGCACCTCTTCTCCACACTGTCACTACCACCAGGTAGTAAGTAGAATAAAATTAGAGACAGCCTTTCCAATCCCATGCAGTGATCCATTCAGTTACTGAGTTTGCAGTTCAGTACCTTTTGGGGCAAGTAGTTAAAAAAAAAAAAAGGGGAATTAATGTAACTACAACATGCTAGAGAAAGAAGCATGCCATAACCTAGAAGTTAAAATAGTTTTCCCTGGTGAAAGAAAGAAGAGCTAAGAAGTAAAACTTTGACACTTTGGGACCTTCTTGATTAGAGTGGACAGGGACAACCTTGAATGTTGGATGTTTTTTAATTTTGCTGTCACAACCAAAATTAAAATAGCCATGCAGCAAATCCTCCAAACCAAAGATATTTGATTTTGCAAAATCAGATGCTCTGCCCTGTTCTAACAAGCTCTTCTAATTTTTCTGTGAGAAGAGTCTCTCACATAAATTCCCTGTTGTTTTTTCAGTCATTGTATACATCCCTTCTAATCCTTCATTCTTTTAGTGAGCTTCTATGTAGAGCAGGTTCTTTAGCACTAAACCAGGCATTTAATATTGTTACTGTCATACCCTTAATTATGCCTTTTTTAGTTTTATATCATTAAGCACTAATTGAGTCGTGATCTCCCTGCAAATGTGATTTACCCTCTGTTCTTCTGATTACTTAGGCAACACAAATACAAAAAAATAATGGCACTGGTAATTAACTGAGCCTGACAATATAACTTCCCTCTCAGCCCATGAGGGGTAAAAGTTCAATTTGAGAGCAAGGCATATAAATGCATATAAATCAAACCAGAACTAAGCACCCACATACTAGAAGTTTCATTTCCTTTCGGGAAAGGAAACAGAATCTTGTGAAAATGAAAAGAAAGGCTTACTCTGGAAAGGAGAGACAGGATCAAATAAACTCCAATTGAAAAAAAAAAAAACAAAAAACAAAAAAACAAAAAACAGAAAAAATCAGGAGACTCAGTGCCTTCCACAAAACGCTCTGCGACAAAATGAGCTGCAGCGCAAAGGAACAAAAGAGGCCAAATCTAACCTCACAGATGTTGCAAAAGGAGGGGCAAAAAATCAAAGAGGATGACACAACTTCGAGGGGGAGTTATGAGGGGCATGGCATGGATATGTTAAAAAGAAAAAAAAAAAAGAAAAAAAAAATCTGAGCCAAAGTCAAAGCCATCAAAAGGCATGCCATGCCATGCACAAAAGTTCACCAAAAGCAATGTCCATTGAAGGCCAAAACAAAAAAGAAGGACATAGAAACATTCTGGAATAGAGATACCACAAAAGGAAATGCAATTGAAAGAAAAAAAAAATTTGGGAAATTTAGCGACTAGAAGAAAATCGACCGGGATTACATCAAGTGCAGTGCAAAGGATAAAAACAGGACACAATTAACCTATGAGACGCTCCAAAAGCAGGGGAAAAAACAAAGAGGAAGACACAACTTGGAGGGGAGGATATGACAGACATGGCAAAAATACTTAAAAAAAAAAAAAGAAAAAATCTTCCCCAAAGTCAAAGCCATCAAAAGGCATGGCATGCCACCAAGTGCAGGGACATGCACCAAAGCTCACCCAAATTGATCCCCATTGAAATCGCACGATTTCTTTTCCCTTCCCAAAAGGAAATTTCATACAAGAAAGGCATGAGTACAAAAGAACCAAACTTCAGATTTCAGTTTGAAGAAATTGGATAACACGAGCAAGTTTTACTTTTCCAAATACCAGGAGGATTATTAGTATCAGACAGGTGGACAGACAACACATGCTCATACATTTCCATTGGGTATCCCAAGTATCATCAGCCTGCAGACAACTGCTTTTTCCTTAGGAAAACATATTTGAAAAATTATAACCAAGTAATCATGCAACACCTCAGCATTGCCTCGCAGGAAAATAACCAGGGGAGACATACAAAGTACAGAGCTGCAGGTCAGTTTGCAGCAAGCCATACTGAAAAAGCTGCTGCTCTCTATCTGCTCCCAGTGGTTTTGCAGTCAGACAGAAGCACCAGGTTGCACAGAGGCTGCACCTTGTGAAACCGGAAAAGCATGCTCAGAGAGAAAAGGACTTCTAATAGGGGAACACACCCAAGTAAGGATACAAGAGGCAAGATAAACTCCACATTTCTTACTGAGGAAAAACAAACCCCTGGTAGTGCAGATGATGAACATTATAACTCACCATGAACTGGAGAACAGGCATGGTATAAACTTGAGATTCTGTGTCCTCAATCATGATTTTCTCTGTAACTATCTCCCTCCTGTACCCTTACACTATTCATATCCAGTTAGAAAGCCTTCATGCAGCCAATTTAGTTCCTCTGAATCTCCACCTGTTATAACTGTGTAGTCTAGGGGGTGAAAAGACTGCCTCATATTTTGAAATTTAATAAATTCTATTCCTGTGATTAGCACACTTCTATTAAAATTCATGGTAATTTTCCCCAGCAATTTAATTTATAAATTAATTACTTCCAATTTACTAAAGCATTTACCAGTGGCTTATGCAGGTCATTCAAAATGAGTGTCCATAAAACCTTTAAACTGCAGCATCTCATATTCTATACATTTTGCTTCTGAACCTCTCACAATTTATAATTGAGAGTCACAAGGTAGGATAGAAGAAAAGGGGCAATTTTCATGGTTTGTGTTCAGAGGATGGTGATAAATTAAGTTCAACCAGATGACAAAAAAAGCTTTTGTATAGAGGCAATGTTATGCCTACAAACTAAGAGAGCTCTGCTTCATTTAGTAACAGAGAATATGAAATAAGAAAAAAAAGAATCAAAAGCTTGGATGTTACACTGTCTTCTCTTTTTCTCTCACAGAAAAAGAGAGATCAGTAGATAGATCAGTGTTGCAGAAGGCAATTATGTCCTGCAGGTAAGTGGAATAAGAAAATAAGTATATTGAAAAGCCTCAAAGTCTACTCACACTGCAACACCTGAAGTGAAACTGCTGGAAGTTTGCCAGGATGTTTTGGAAGACCTAGGACATGACAGAACATACATCACACATATAAATATTATTCAGCCAGTCTGAGGCATGTCTACCAAATTGTGTGAGAAAACAGCAGAAGCAATAGTGTAAACAAAATAAAGAAGGCATTGAGTCTATAAGTGCCAAAAGGCAACATGGGAGTCATTGAAAAGTCAGGCTTTTCAACCTCAGCTTCTAAAAGCCTTAAAGAGTCACCATTACCCAAAGTTTAATTGTAAAAGAAAGATTTCAAGAGGTATCTCAGTGATTGATATCTACATTTGCAGAGGAGCATTTTTGGGAAGCATGGTGTTCCAGTCTCAGCAGTTCCAGCTGGCAGCTTTCACTGGGATGTGCAGCGTTCTGCGAGCTCTGATCCAGCTGAGACAGCCCACTTTCCCCCAGCAGGGACATCATAACCCAGTAAAGCCGGGCCACTTACTACCCAAGCATGGGGACAGGTTAGCCAGCAGTCTCTGAACTGCCTTCCTGCCCTGGCAACGTGTCTGGTCTGGACATCAGTTTGACGAGTTATTGGTGTGAGCAATCATTGCAGAAGCTCCTTGTTCTCCCCAAACAGTCAATAACCCATGCCAAGCCTCAACAACCAACCTCACACTAAGCATAGCGAAGTAAAATGCATGGAGCCATATTTCTTTCAGGCTCACATGGATTTATCACCCCATCACTGCAGTATAACACAGTACAGGGACTTTTCAAGAACCCAGAGTTGGTCTCAGATATCATTTTTGATGCTGCATGTGAGTTAGTTAAGACAAATAAAACAGTGGGAAAACATTGCTTTCCTGCTCCAAAATGTTTGCTCTGTGGTATCAGTGTATTTGCTATTACTATGCACATCCTGCTTTCACATATTGAAAAGATTCCCAAGGAGCTGCTCACAATTCACAGGGCTGAATTCATTCTTTAACTGCATGATTTAAAGCTGCAGACACTTGCTGGCAGCACTCAGAGCTCATTATACATTGCCTCCTCAGCAAAAAATAGTTCTGTCTGTAAACCTGCAAATTTTGGATCAACAAATTCTAGGCACATAGTTATCAGATTAACTCATCTAGCTGGAAGTAGCAGTCCTTAAAATACCCAAACATGTAACTCTTTTGTTATAAGGAAAGCTAAATTGCATTAAAATCTCAGGAGATTTCCAAATCATTTACAAACCTAGGACTGCATATGATCCAAGGAGACATTTGCTCTGTATTGGTAAATCCCATAAACATTTAGTTGTTCTGCATTGATGAATTAAAAGCAGCTTAAGTATTTTAAGAACAGCAATATATTGTAAAGCCAGTGTAAAGTAGGTTTTGTAACTCCAAAGTTTTCAAGGTCAGCTGGGAGGATCAAATCCAGTGTCTTCACTGGTCCCTAGTGTAGCTGGAAAAACAAAGGAAATGCAATCTCTGACTCTGCTTTTGATCAAGAGGAACTCAGGGATCTCAAAGTACTAAGGACACTACTCATTGCAGTGCCAAAAGGTGCTCAGATGCTAGAATGATGTATGGTCTTGTACAGAATAGAAAAAAATCACTTTGCAGACATACAAACAAGACAAAATCCCCCATCTCAATCTAATTATTTGAAAACTTTGGATTCTCCAAACACCAGTGCATTGCCCTTTGCTGCACACACAACTGCTTCTAAAAGCAACTGTTATTCACAAAGAGGAACCTAAGTATCCTGAGAAGAAAATAATCAGAACAGTTGTGAAGAACTGAATTTATTATCTTGTAAAAAAAAAAGGAAGGAAAAATAAGAAAAGATAATGAGACCATATAAATATGGCACAATTAAGTTCCAGTATTCAAATTCAAGTCCAAGAAGTATTAATTATTTATGATAATGTTAAACACTGTCTTAAGTAGTCACTGATTAGCACACAATTAATGCAATTCTTCTTTTAACTGTCTGGACAAATACTACTGTAATCTGGAACTCTCACTTCTAGGATCTTTTTGAAACCTAATTTAGCAAAACATATGTTGTTATCCTCTCACTCAGTCAAAGATTCTGAAGTGTGGTTCAAGCAGAGATTAAAAACACCTGCTCCTAACGTGGCAGTAAGATTTATTCACTTTTCAAACCTCAATTAGAGGTTACTGTTTCTACCTCTGCCCACACTGGGACAGACATAACTGTGTAATAACTTGTGGTAAAGGCTGCTTTTACTTCAGTGCGGCAGGACAAAGAAATGCTAGGAGGAATTACTAATACAGAACAAAAAGCTGGATCAGTCCCCACAGTTCCAC
Source organism: Ammospiza caudacuta (assembly GCF_027887145.1). Classification (NCBI taxonomy): domain Eukaryota; kingdom Metazoa; phylum Chordata; class Aves; order Passeriformes; family Passerellidae; genus Ammospiza; species Ammospiza caudacuta. The sequence goes on along the minus strand of NC_080593.1, from coordinate 72,950,245 downwards.
CCAAACACTTTCTGGCATTGTCATTCACAGAGCTTTGGCTACCTCAACATAAGTGTGAAGTGCCATTTGAGATGCCCTTAAGTACGTGAGACATCCTCATGGGCTTGACACACATGGCACAACCTTCTGGAAGAGCAGAGCACATGAGATGGAGGGGACCTGAAAGGGCTCTAGCCTACCTCTATTTTGAAAACTGGGTCTCATTACTCCTCTTTTAAGCCTCCTTGCAAATGCAACTTATTCAGAGCACATTCTCTTGATGCTTGTACATGTGACTCACATTATGAACTCTCTTACTGCATCCTTTTCACTCTAAAATTCATATCTGCCCTGATTTTGTCCTACAGGAATTTCTATTCCAGATGAAACAGTCCTGTGAACAGATCTTTTGACTCTGCTATGAAAAAATTAAAAATTTCGTTCACTGATTTTCCAGGGAGAATAATTTAGAAGACTCATTCTCACAGGTTCAAAACTCTTGATGCCACATGACACTGCCAATAACCTATATGGTTTTCCCTTTTAAGTCATCAGCTTGAATTCCACTCAGTTTGAGAGGACAGCATGGCTCAGTCCTGAATTAATTTCCTACAGTCCTATATGCTAGAAGAGACTGGAAAAAATAGAATCCAGAACAAATTTTTCCTTAAGGAAATTGACACTACCAGTTCTGACACTGGGAGGACCCAGCATAGAAGAGGAAAGTGTGAGCCTGTGATTTTTCACGCCGCTTGACAGCCAGACTTTACCAAGAAAGCACAGGCTTTCTCATGTAAAAAGTAATCCCAAGTGTGTGCTGTGGAAGCTGCATGAAGTCACTGTGTCTGCACATGCCTGACTCACAGGCATGATGACACTAAAACCCCTCTCATCCTTCATCACTAAACTGCATTTGGTGGAAGAGCAATATAGACTCGGTTACACTGTGTGTTCTCTAGTTCACATTATCCTCTGTGTATTCCACCATTTCCAGCACACAGATACTCTTAATAATTAATAAGAAATAATCCTGCAATGCTTAGCTGAGCTAAACTCTTTGCAGGTTGCCCATCAACCCTGTTTACTTTCATTTAGTGTCAGCATTACACCAGAAATACTTTTGCTCCAAAGAGACAGGACACATTTAAAGAAGGAAAGGAAAAGCAGCACATGGGTTTCTTTGTCCTAATTTTGCCTTGGGACAAGGCACAGCTCCCACTAAGAGCTCTGTCCTGCCTACACTCAAGGGAAATAGCAAAGCTGAAACCACAAGATCAGCACTTTTTAGCATAATTTGGATCGTCATTTCTGGTTTTATTTCCAAGGGGAACGGCTATGAAGCATTAAATAACACACTCAGGGAGCATGGATAGCACAGTAACCTGAAAAGTCCACATTTAGTTCCAGTAGAAGTGACATTATTGCGTGTACGGACCTGTTCCATTACGTGTCCCATCAGTTCACCTGGCCATGGGAAAGAGAACAGCCAAAGGGAAAAGCGGGGACCAATTAGTAAAGTAACTTCTTTACTAATCAAAATCAGAAGATATCTGGTTGTGCACAGCACAAAGGGGCAACACTTGCAAACAAAAGAAGAGTGAAAAGGGTTCTGTGATTTTTTTTTGGACGGGCAGGTAATTTTAATTGCCGTTGCAAAGCTATTTGGTGACACAGGTCCTAGGAACCTCAATGTATAGAACTGCCCATCTGTTTTGCTTTGTCTCCTGTTCTAGACTCCTCCATCCCACTCATCTTGTTCCAACAGCCATTAGGTTTCCATTAGGTTATGTCATTGTTATTATTACTATTGTTAAATTGTTATCATTCCAGAAAGTGCATTCTTTTCTTGAGAAATAGTCTGTCTTGATAGGTAAAAAATATAGTTATTCACTTTTTCAGAGAAAAACTGAGATGTTCTGCTGAACATTTTGAGAAATTATTAAATATAATTTAAATCCTTCATAAGAAAAACCATCCAGTTTCCAGCTGGTTCCTCCCAAGGTTCCATCTACACTACAGTGTCCTCAATGGTAGGAATCAGTTTTTAAACACAAGTTTACTTTGGTTGATTGGTTCTTACAGTACGTGCAAATAACACTGCTCTAAATATCCATTTTTCTAATAAAAATCAAGGAACATATTCACACAAGAGAATCCCCTGCACAGAAGTTATTAATCAAAGGCAAACATTATGGCTGCTTTTATTGACTCCAATAGCTGTTGGTAGGTGCTGTCTTCCTGATAACCAGGAATTCACTTATAAAGCTGAAATTATGGAGGTATATCAAGAGATTATAAAAATCTTCTTCAATTCCCAAAACTATATCTTCTTCAAAATTCTAACTTAAACTCCACCATCCTGTGAAAATTTGTATTTGCCTATTGCAACTTCTTTCTTTCCTCATTCAGAGTGTACAACCAGGATTCTCTCTTGCCTCTTGCATTACTACCTGTATCACTGCTCTGTGTGCTGAACTCTGGATCTTGAGCTCATGTCACAGCATAACCTTCACAGGGACAGGAGGTTCCAAATTTTCAACTGCAATGTAGCTCATATGGGGGCTAAGATACTGCCAGCTGCTGCAATTTCAAATCTTCAGGAACAGAATAATCGTGCAGCTGTGCATTTTGAATGCCGACAATTGCTTGCGCTCTGGTGATTAATTAAGAAGCTCTCAGAGTAAAAAAGACTCACTTAAGAATTATTAAGGAAAAAAAAATCACACTCCCTCCTGCAGCTTGTCTCCTAACAGCACAGTCTTGTCTTAGGACGCTTTCTCTAAAGAAGAGAGGACATGTCTGTTCAACTGTGATTCACAGGAGGCTTTTCACAGCTGACACAGGGAGCTGCAAAGTGCCATCTGTTTCACTTCCTTACCTCCTCAGACAATATCTGGTGGTGAACAGGCGCACGAGAATATGAAATACAGACAGAGTTATATCTTACAGCAGAAAAGGGTACACAAAAGGGAAAAAGTACACAAAGAGATGACTGCTCTCTAATGAGGAGCATTTTCAGCAGTCGGTGGGAACTTGCCCAGTTACTTACTGCCCATTTTAGTTTGTATTGGTTGAACAAAGTTAATTCCTTCCTATTATCCAAGAGGCATTTAACTCTCTCAATGAGACTGGAAAGTTGTTTCAGACAGGTAAGAATAGAAAGGCACTGTGAAGCCAACAGACATTTAATGTGGCTTACTGTATCCCCACATCACTATGAGATATCCCCACAGTACTATGAGGATGTTTAGGCTCAGTTCACAAACCAGCAGTGTGATGCAGAGATGCTGAGAAGCCATTTATCAGGGGCTGTGCATAAAACCAATGCCTAAGCCCAGAAGTACAGAAGGGTGCAAACTCACATCCATGTTCTCACTCTGCTGGAAAGGATTAGAGAACCACAGGATTGTTTGAGTTGGAAGCAACCTAGTTCCAACCCTCCTGCCATCAGCAGGGACACCTTCCACTAGACCAGGTTGATCAAAGCCCTACCAAACCTAGCCTTGAACCATTCCAGTAATGGGACATCTACAATTTCTCTGGGCAGCCTGTCCTGGCATCTCACCACCCTCACAGTAAAGAATTTCTTCTTAGTATCTAATCTAAACCTACCCTATTTCAATATGAAATCATATCACTGCATACCCTCTTAAGAAGTCCCACTCTGGCTTTTTGGGGGGTCATCTTTAAGTACTAGAAGGTTCTACGAGATGTCCACAGAGACTTCTCCAGACTCAACAAGCCAAACTCTCTCAGCCTGTCTTCATAGAAGTGCTCCAACCCTCTGACCATCTTCACAGCCCTCCTCTGGACTCACTCCAGCAGGCTGATGTACTTCCTATACCAGGGGCTCGACAGCTGAGCACAGTACTTCAGGGCAGAATGACCCCCCTGCATCTATCAGCCAAGACTCTTTTGATGCAGCCAGGACACAGTTGGCTTTCTGGGCTTCAAGTGCATGTTGCCAGGTCATGTCAAGCTCCTTGTCAACCAACAGCCCAAGTTCTCCTCAGGGCTGCTCTTCATCCATTCTCCCCCAGCTTGTATTTGTGCTGGTGATTGCCCTGACCCACATGTGGGGTATTGCCCAAATCACCATGCTGGATCTGCACCCTTAATTACAGCTCACCTCAGTGGGAAATGATGATGCCACAGCAAGCATCAAGGTCAGTTCCATAAATGATTGTTAAACATCTATCCAGTCATATACACAGTCAGTGAAGAAAAAGAAATGCTGCAAGACACCTTCCCCTGCTCTGAAAGTGAGGAAAATGTTGTTCTTTAACTCCCTGTACTAAGACAGCACGGGTCTATTCATCAGCCGCAGGGAGCCAAGTCTGTATTTAGGAAATAGTATTTATAATGCAGGGCTATACTCAATGTCAGTTCCCAGAGGACACTCTGTGCTGTCTCTGTTGCTCTAGTGGAAGTGAACAGCTGCTTTCTAGATTTCTCAAAGCCCTGGTGCAAAATAAATTCTTCTCCCTTTACTTAATTTTAAAGAGCAGTGATACCTGGGCGGGGAATATATGCAGGAGAGGAGCAGAAGCAAGGAATGAATTGGTTTATATCATTTAACATTATCTGTAAAATTATCATTTAAATTACAAAACTGACAAAACCAAAAGTACCATCACAGATCCAAGAAAGTAACTGCCATAAGGCAAAACATCACTTCCCTCTTCCCCTCCCCGAGCTATATTCAACCTTCTCTATTCCACACAGTCTTTACACAATGAGGGGAAAGAAAAATGAATCTGCAAAATCAAACATATTTCATCCAAAAGAAAGAAAGAAATTGAGAACAAAAAATACATAGGTTCACTTAAATTCCTGTAAGCTAGCCTTCACAGGACTGAGGTCAACACTGACTTGTTTCCATTTCAATCCTTATTTTTAGCAGGTTTATGCAGCACTGCTGACTTATACACTGCAAACTGAAATCCAGATTACAAAGCAGGACAGACAGTTATTTAATGTGATGAGGTCACAAAACTAGCCTCAAGGTTATGTTACATTGTTTTCATTTCTGGCCACGTGAGACTTAAAAATTTGATCTTTTAAAAGCTGAGGCAAGTCTTTTTGTTCTTCCATCAAGAAATTTGGAAGGGGCAGCTCCTTCATTTTTTATCCCCTCATTATTTGCCCTACATGTTTTTAAGCTTTTCTCAGGAGTCCTCTTTTTGAGCACCCACCCATAGCAGATTGAGATGTCAGTATCCAAGCTAAGACACACTGGGGAATACAGCAAGAACAACGTTGTTTTCGTGTGCTCTTATTTGTGGCATGTGATTTCCAACGTATGTTAGCATTTACACCACCCATCAACCCTCTGAATCCTCAGCGAGTTCTTCAGCTCATGTGGGATCACAGTTATTGTGCTGCCTTTCACATTCAGGCAGTTTTACTAATGAGTACAGCCTGACTGACAGAAATCTATCTGTTGCCTGAACTTCACCCAGAATGCTACCTTTAGTGGCATGCTGCTCCATCTCCAAATGCAATTACAGCTTAACTGAGCAATGTCTCATCTCTGATTTCCTAACTATAAAGGAGAGAAATTAAATAAATAGTAATATATACATTTATATACCCACTTTTGCGCTCTCATACGTGCATCTGCATTTACGCACTCACAGAACTCACATGCACAAATTGTGCATTATATGTGCTCGCATATACCATCAATTTAATGTTCCCTCTTCTTTAATCAATTATCCATGATAATCCATTGTATTCCCCTAGGTACATAGTCATCAAAGCCACTATAAACCTCTTCCTGAAGATCAAATGGCTCTTTAATCCATTTATTTACAGTTTACAGAGTTATAGAAAATTAATCAGGATCATAAGTTAGCTACTGCAGCAAGCCTCTTCTGAAGCCTGCTATCATTACAAACACTAATTCTCAGAGACCCAACAGGACAGGGGAAGAAAGGAATAAATCTCCTGACGTCTGTTCCTCCCATCAGCAGCTGTCAATAACCGTCTCTCTCTGATCCTTTTTTGATCTAACTGTGCTCCATCAAATCCATTTAAATGAATTAGCACTACTAAGGTAACAGGAGAGCTAATTAGGCTTAAACTTTGTACTTAAGTTCTTCATAGAGGGTCTTCTGGTGTCTAGCAGGCTGGGCTGGATGTTTCCTTCTGAAGTGCAGTGGGCACAATAATCCATATGTGAGGAAGTGAGTGGAGCACACGAGAGACCACATTTCTCTGAACTCTGCTTAAGTTTCTCTTTACTGTTCCATGTCTTCATCCAAACATTCCCTCCCTTGTACACAGTTCTGTACACTAGGCAGCCTACCAATGAATGTTTAATGGCCAGCTTTCTGGTAATTATCAATACTGGACCATTATAATCATGCATTAACTGGATGAGACCTCACAAATTTAGAGTGTAACAATAATCATTACACATTAGCATGAGAGTTGTGCATATTCACACCAGTTAGTCTCTACAGGAGTACAGAAACTCTGCCAGCAAAAGTGAGCTCCTGAATGAATTCCTTATTAATTCTTCCAATCCCTATAATATTATTAATAATTACATTCACCTACACATGCAAAAACAACAACCTCTGAAATGCTGTCACTGCAATAGGGATGGTAGGATCAGAACACAGCTGTAAGGACAAGGAAGTGAACAAAAATGCCATTGATAACTGGTTCTGTTGGAGGTGTTGGAGTAAACTCAACAATGTTTCATGAAATAAAATTGAGTGGGTTAGAGGGAGAACAGACTTCCCATTCCAACTTACCCCAACAACTTAGCAACTGACCCCTGCTAATAGTCCATGGGTATGTATGTATGTTTTTCAAATTACCAAGACTTCATCTTTACTTCTTCTCCAAAGATATTACAATCATGAACTACATTTTCAAAAGGTACATAGAGCAATAAAATAGATACATTAAAGCTTTGCTAATATTGTGATCAATTCTCATGAAGAGATAATACATAAAGCTTTTCTTCATCAGAAAATATTTATGTATTATGTCATCTCATTCAGAAAATAGTCAGATCATTCCTTTTTTTTCATGCAGTGCCTCCAAACAGCTTCACAAATGACCTCTTCATTTGCAATTACTTCTGTGGATAAGTGATCATCTCATCATATTAATAGGTTGCCATAGGGTAAAAGTCCCCTCCTGCTGTATAATATCTATTTACTTTATTTTGATTACAGAAAATAATCAAGGAGGTAGATCCTCTCTGAAACACAATGTGTATATAATAGCACTATTGCTGGAAAAGTGCAAGCTGGATGCTCCTAAGAAAACAGCATTTCCGTGCTACAGCTAATTTCCACATGCTAAAATGTATTTTTGTTGGTGTTTGTTTTTTGGTTTGTTTTGTTGGAGTTTTGTTTGTTTGCTGGGGTTTTCTAATGCACTTTGATAAATATCTTGGGTCCTGACAGACTGAAATCTTGTGTATTAAAAATTATGTTGATATATAAACGCTATTTAAGCAACTAGACTGTTTGGTATTCATTCAGTAGAATTATTGAACAAAGGCACTTGGACCAAATCAATAGGAGGATGTCAAAATTAAAGTAGATCCTCCTAATTTAATGTGACAATTTCTTCTGGTCCTCTGCCAAGAAAAGATCATACCAACTTGCACTCTTGTACAATCACATATCAGTAAGCATCTATTAGTGTAGCAAGTCTGGGCATCTAATTCTTCTCTTACATATTTCAGTCTGCTCTTAGAGAGGTGTTACCATGGCATGTGACATTTGCATCAGAGAGGCTAATTTTGCTTTTTCTCACATTGACATAAATCTTCAGTAACAGAGTTAACACCCAAAAAAATCTGCACAGGGAAAAGAAAGTTGACTCTAGTCAATATAAATACAATACTATATCCTTTTTCTTTTTCCTGATTACAGCCCTACTTTATAAGCACCTTAATCATCCACCAAAATGCTACAGTTACCAGGGAATGCAATCAGGGAAGGACACAACAGAGCCCTTGAGAGGGATTCAGATCACTTTCACAGTTTCCCTGATTATGTTCAGCATGGAGAGAAAACCCTGTAATTCCTCTGTTTGGTCTCAGCACAGCAGCGACTTGCTCCTAAAGTTCCTTCCTCCATTTTCCTATGTCCAAGCTTCATTCCTAAACAGCCCAGTCTAAAGCTGTTTACACATCAAGGCTTTGGCAGCCGTGGGGCTACTGAGGCACCTTCTGTGAGAAGCTGCCAGAGGCTTCCCCCATATCCAACAGAGCAAATGCCCATTGATTCCAAAACACCCACTGGCGACCAAGGCCAAGTCCATCAGTGATGGGCCTCTGGGATTACACATTTTAGAAGGGAGGAATGCCATTGTGCCAAAGCAATTGCAGCTAGAGAAGAGAGGAGTGAGAAAATGTGAGAGAAACAGCCCTGCAGACACCAAGGTCAGCGAGGAAGGAGAGGGAGGAGGCACCGGAGCAGAGACTCCCTTGCAGCCCATGAAGGTCCATGATGGAGCAGAGATTCCCCTGCAGCCCATGAAGGTCCATGATGGAGCAGAGATCCACCTGCAGCTCCTGGATGACCCCAGAGCGGAGCAAAGGAGGCTGTGACTGCATGGGGAGCCCACACCAGAGCAGGCTTCTGGCAGGGCCTGTGGAGAGAGCCACCCTCACTGAAGCAAGGGGACAATATGAGGATCCTCCCCCTAAGGAGTAAGGAGTAGAGAAGACAATGTGTCGTGGGCTGACTGCAGCCCCCATTCCCTGTCCCCCCGGTGCAGTGGGGCAAGAAAACTGTGAGTGAAATTGATCCTAGGAAGAGGTGAGGGGTGGCAGGGAGGTGTTTTAAGATTTTGTGTTATTTCTCATTATGTTACTCTAATTTGATTGGAAATAAATTAAATTTCTTTTTTCCCCATGTCGAGTCTGTTTTTCCTGTGACATTAATTGGTAAATGATATCTTCCTGCCCTTATCTCAACCCATTTTATTTTCTCTCCCCTGTCCAGCTCAGGAGGTGAGTGATAGAAGGGCTTTGGGGGCAAGTCCACCACAAAAGCCAAAGGTCCCTAGCAGAATTGACAAACATTTGGATCAGAAATCTAGAGAAGTCTCAAAACTCTTCCCAAATGCACAATAAATAGAAACATGATGGAAATCTCATTAACTGGAGTATATGAGTAACTTCAAAAAGTTTGGCACATTTCCTGAAAATGGTACAAGGTAAAATATGATATTCACATCAGGTTTATTTACCTCCTACCCTTCATATACTACAGCAGCTCCATACAGGGTCTCATAAAGCCTTCTCTAAGGCTGTATAAGTATTTTTCTGCAGAGCACCAAACAATTTTGCTATGTGTACATCATTATTCCTCTTGCCTAAGGAGAAAACTGTATTTGCCTTTCCTGGACAGATGCAGGGAAGAAAACAGTGCAGCACTTTCCAAGCACTGAAGTAAACACCAGACTATGGAGATGTAGTTCTCCAGGCTCCTCGATGCAATGCATTGCTGCATAGGATAAAAAAAAAGTCATTGGAGCACATAATACATCTCTCTCTTCCAAGACACCTATGAGAAACAAATTACAAAATACATTTCCCAGACACCAAAAGATGGCAGTGTTTTAGGGCATTACATGTATCTCTGTGTGGTTTGGCTAGTCTTACATGTTGTGCTCATAATGGTAAAGAATCAGCTGAAATGTGATTCTGCAGTCCAACAGCAGGGAAATAAACAAAATTGTCCTATGCCATTTCATTACAAGGCAAGGCACAAAAACAAAGCAACCAACATCAAAAGCTACTGTGGTATTCTGAATATTCTCCAAGATTAGCAAGCCAAAGCCACATCCAATATGTGCTTGTAGGATAGATACGTGTGTATGTCAGTAAAAAATAAGTTTCATTATAAAGGTTATATTCTTAAAAGTTTTCTTCAACAAGGTCTGGAAAAGCACCACTGGTGAGCTAAATTTGACTTCAGAAAAGCTGTAAGAGCTCATCCTGTAGCAGGGTAACCAAACACAAGGAGGGAAAATCACACATAAGCCTGTGAAAGTGCTGTAATTTTCTTTCAAAGGTGAAAATGACCTGAGAACCTGAAAGCTCCACCTTGCTGACCTGTATCAGCATCACTGTAACATGGAGATATCATTATAAAAGTGCACCAGAATCCTCCACCCCTTACTAAGGAAAACTCTTGTTTCCACCTTCAGCACCTTTAGTCCTACCACATTTGTAGAGAAGTCTGCATCCCTCAAATGACTGAAGAGACTTGCAAGTTCATTGAGGCTATTGTAATTCTGCTGTCACACAGGTAGGTTGCAAAGTTGAGGGAACTTAAATTGTGTTTCAGTATGCTGTTCTACCTCAGGCTCTCATAGGTATTCCAGCACAGGTCTTGAGACATGCAGGCCTGCACAAAGGGGCCACAGAAGTCTTGTAGAAGCATTTCTCATCTTCCTCTGTAATTGCCTAATTCTGTTCCTAGTTCCAGAAAGCAGAGCATCTGCTTGCTTTCTGTATTTATTTCACAGTTTCTCTTTTCCACAGCAGTTTTCAGTAATTCATGGTTCAGCTTTCCTTTGCTTTCCACTGCTTCTCTGTGGAGAATATACACTGTAGGCATCTTCCATTCCTGACACACGGCCAAGTCCCCTCAGAAGTTCTTCTTGATTATTCCTCTGAAGCCTTGTACTAGCCAATTAGTTTTCAGGTCTTTCTCCTGCACTTTCTGTGGATACAAAGCTCTCACTATTCCATTTAATCTTCTAATTTCTGCAGCTTTTATCTTGTTTTCATTGTGTTGCTTCAGTCCAGTGATACCAACTCATGCAAGGGCAGTACACATCACTTCTCTCAAAGGTGCTAACTGCTGTGGTTCCTGAAGTGTCTGCAGCCTCCCACATCCCACAAGGTTTCCACATGCTGTAGTTTCATGGATGTAACCTCCCCAATCTTTTTTCTTTCTTTTGATTTTACAGAGTTAGTCTGTTCTGGGATTTGGTGGTGGAATGAGCATTTATCTGTAAGACTCAGGGTCATCTGCTAACATACATATCATAACATTAAACAATAAGGCAGGAAACTGGAGGAGGAGCAGAAAGAATTCATAGGTAAAGAAACTGAAAACCTACCTGAAGAATAGTATTATTCTTTATCCCTGCTGCTGGATTTCCTTGTAATGTTTATTTGCTTTAATCTTTAGGTTTCAGCTTGCATTCTGTAAAAAGTGGGTATTACCACCTCCTCTCCTTAAAAGGTCTTTTGAAATCTTTACTCTTTAAAAGCTAGGAGGTTATTTCAGCACAAGCACCCTAGAAAAGTCCAAGGTGAAAGGAAGTCATCCATGTTTATGGGCGACTATATGGAGGAGTGGAAAAATACTTGGAAAGATATTTGGTGCATGAGCACCAAGTGTCCTGTGTACTGGGTGAGACAGAAGGCTGTGGAAAAAACATGACCAAATAGCAAACAAAAGGCATATCACATAGAGAGGAAGCAAATCAAGGCTTCTGATGAGCATGAATTCCAACATTTCTTTGTTTCTGGGTACTTGGCTTTGCCTCTTTAATACTATCTTTTTAGAATCATTTCATGCCATGTAGCTACCCTCTCATTAGTCAGACATTATGAATGCTTTTGTTCCAGAGATGTTCTTGTGCTCACAGAAAATGAGTTGATAAAATGAGTCTCCAGTGACCTCAATGCAGAATATAGAGTGTTAGCAAAATAAAAATAGGTAACAATGAAACAATTCATTTGTTTTCTTTTTCTTTTCCTACTGTAAGGAAGCCACAGTCAGGGCTCTTTGAGATTAAAGAACAACTGGACCAAACAACCAAAATATTGAACAGGCTTAGCAGTACTTAAAAGTCTGTCAGAAGAAAGTTACAAAAAATATTACCACCTGTTTCAAAGGGGTTTTATATTCCTGGGGTGGCTGTGCTGTGCTCTGCTCATCAGTTCTGCAACAGTACATACAGTTGCCTTGTTCTTACAAAAAATAACTGAGGTCTGAATGTATCCACTCCCTCCCTTGATGGAACATAGCAAATCACCTCTGAGAGCCCAGGAATAGGTAGCTAAATATACAAAGCTGCCTCTTCACAGCTGCCTAGGAGGTAAAATCTCTGTGAAAAGATGAAAGAATCTGGAAGGGCTCCCTACTAACTATCCACAAATGCCATCCAGAGAAGGATGGAAGAAGCTATTGCTGGTTTATCCAGCTCATCTTTGCTGGATCTCATTATCCTAGAAGAAACATTTTCATTTCATTAATCACCTTGAAAGAGCATTGGGAAGGGAAAAAGCTCTAATAACTTGACATCACTGAATTATTAAAATGAAAATGAAATCACTAGTAGCAGCACAGGCACTGGGTGGACAGGCCGTGGCAGCAGACCCAGTCTCTTTTTATAGCGGTCCACCTTGTACCGCTTCCTTTAGAAGATTAATTTGGGCCAGTGATGCTCCACTGATTTCTCTAGAGCTCAGCCAGCTTCCTCCTACAGAGGCATGAATGCCAGAAAGCTGTTATTCATCTTCTCATACAACTAGAGAGTCAGTATCAATTCTGACCCACAATTCCAAAGATTAATGCAAAAAACTATTATAAGAAAGATTATTTCCTGAATATATTATACAATAGGTCCATCTATTGTTTCCCATCCTGTATTTCATTTAGCATTTTTCGGCATCAGCAAGTTTTTCAGGAATCAGGTTTGTCACTAGTCCTTATGCTACTGTCACTGTACTGTCCTTATCTCAACACCACATACTTCTAATACATATTTTTGAGGTAATGTCCTTGCAAGAAAAATATGGCAGTCCAAAGAAAGCATAAATCTCAGAAAATCAAAGATGAGACATTGCATCTCTACCAAGAATTTGGATTTAAGATTAAATGCTCACATCCCAATTCTTCTTTTACTCCTGGATCATATTTTAGAAAGTATAATACCACATAAGAACATCCAAATAGAAAGACAGAAAAATCTATTTTTATGGGACGAACAGCAGTTGGTGATTGCACTTTCATTCCTTCCTGGGGACCAATATCTAACTTTGCTACAATAAATTCTCCCATTTTACCTCTCCCTCTATCAGTGCTTACACAACAAGACATTCCTCATATCTGCCATGCCACAATACCTACAGTCATATTCAACAATATTTACTGCAAACAGTGCTTTGAACAGTGTACACAATACCTCACAGAATATTGGAATATAGTATAAAACAATGCTGATTTACTTAGCGCTTTTTTTTTCTGCAACATCTCCCACATAAAGTGTATGGAAACAGGCCACAATGGAAGTGGTCATAGTTTCATTCACATTTTCCCAGCAGGAAAAATATATTTTTCTGCTTCCCCTACCCTGTCCCTCAGTGGTCTATTATACTTGTACTTCCACACCAGCACTTGGAACACCATCTCCTGCATTCTCTTGTTATCAGGTCCCAGCATGCCAATGCCTTGCTGAGAATATTTACCTTTCTAAAACCCCTGAATTAGCTGGGTTAGCTTCTGGGCAGATCCCCTCGATGAATGGTGGGCATTCATGGGTTCTCTTCTTGCTTACTCATCCTCATGCTCCCAGCCCTTCCCATTTTGGAGCACTGAACCTACACCATGAATATTCATGAGTTATAGGGGGAATCCTGAGACTAGGCAATGCAAATCTATGTCCCAATGCAGTGAAAGCACCCATCAGTGCACTGCAGAGGGTCATTCATGTCTTCAGTCAGGTCCTGCCTCCAGGTATTTTAAGATTTTGTTCAATCCATCCAAAAATTCTTTCAGCTTTTGCTTACTCTCAAAAGAAAATTGTGGAGTTTTTACCCACAGGCACCCTCATTTCTCATTCCAAAACATCACCAGTATTTTTCAGGGCTATACACATGATGAGCCAAATATTACGGAGCATTTATTTTCTCTCCTAACAAAAGCTATTAAAACATTATCTCATTTTTACCTTCAGCATGACCTTTTTCCTTGTTTCTAATCTCCCACATCTATACCATTTCATTGATGTTCTTTTCCATCACCTTCAAACCTTGACACAACATTGGTGGTTTAATACTGCAATTTTGTTCAGTTTGTTGGAAATGCTTGCTTATTTCACACAATTGTCTTCTACTAAGAATAGTCTGGTTTTACAGTCAAAAACATAACTCTCTGACAAGTCTGAGCTAAGACACTACAGAGAGACATTTTCTAAGTGATGCTGCAAGAGCACAAGACTCAGAAGACAGCACCAAGCCATTGTGACTATCAAGATGTGGAAAAGGAGGAAGATGACATTTCTCAGTTGAGTGCATAACATCTGATTGAGCAGTAGCATCTGTCTAGGAAAAACACCTGTGACTGATCGCAGAATATACATCAGATTATTTTTATTACTTTAATGCATTGAATACAGTATATAAATAATAACCAGGATGCTTTCTTTCAGAACTTGCTCCAAAATTAGCAATTTATAAGTGCTAGTTGGCATATATATTATATATTATATATTATATATTATATATTATATATTATATATTATATATTATATATTATATATATAATATGTTAATTATTATATTAGCTATATTAGCAAGGGCTAAGTGCAAAAATTGCTAATAGTCCATGGGTATGGATGTTTTTCAATTCTTATTCAAGTAAATAGTGTAATTTTCTCATTTTCACTTCTTGAGTATCACTGAGACTCTCATCTTAAAAACAAGAATAAATCCTGTCCAAAAAGCTGAATAGGGTCCTCTTGGCGTTGACTACTTGAAACAGTATTATCCTAACAGACAGATAGCTGTTTTAACAAAATCATTGATTTTTAGTGACTTTTTGCAATTATAATCCCACAGTGATTCAAGGCATAAAAATGTCCAGAAAAATGCTAAGAAAGAGGAAAGGTATCACTAACTGTTAAGTAAACAGTAAAGAAAGCAAACTCCCCAGCAAAGAACTGAAGGACACTGACTTAATCCATCGAGTGTCAGAAGAAATTGCTTCAGAAGGATGAAGAGAGCGCTGCATCCAGATAGGTATTGATTTCCATGGAGCTGCAGTTTGCTTGCACTGCTTAAAGTCACATATCTGAGCTTGGGAAGTTCCTTTGCAAATCCTGTGTTCTTTATTTCAACTGCCATGAATCTCCCAAAAGGGTTAAACTGTAAGCCAGGATGTGTGTGCTTCAGGATGCACCAACACTGCCTTTGAGATGCAGGAAAGGGACCAGAAGAAAAGATGTGTCCCTGAAAGGGCATTTGACCATCTTCATATCAAGAAGAGAGAAGTGAATTCAGCTCAAAGAAGATAGCTCTACTACAGAATTTTAACATTAGGTCCAAATAATACAATCTGGCCACCATCCACTAGGGAGGCTCAGCCAAATCATGACAAAATTCACAGGCAGCAGATCACAGAAAACCCTCTCTTTGATGGCAGATGATGAAAGGACAGGCATACATTTCCAGCTGAATTATGCCTCAAGTAGAAAATAGAGACAAGAGAGATAAGGCAATGGATCCTGAGATTAGGAATCAAAGGGCTTGCAGTTCTCATGGCTTTAGCACTGTGTCACCTTAAGAATACTTTCAAGTCACACTATATTTATTTGACTCAGTTTCCCCTAAATATTAGATATGAAGTAAAAAATTAATCATCAAGCTATATAAATTTTCTCCTGTTCTTAAGAGAAGCAACAATAAAGAATAACAATAAATACATCCATTGTTCACACCACAAATTTGTAACCAATTTGCAGCCCCACAGTAAAGAGGTCCCAAGCATGGACACCTTTTGAGTCACAGAATTCCTCACTCTGCAGAGAAAATCACATTTAGAGTGTATGTATGCATTTGTGGTCTGAGTACCCTCAGACAATCTCTTCTCACAAATACATCTATCAGTTATTCAGAAATAAATATTAAATGGTCACTAAGGCATGGTTAGTTTTTCAGGACCAATACGTGGTACAATGAAGTACAGTGCCATGTCCTCCTGTCAGAACAACCTATGCTTTACACAGTTGAAGGACTGGGGAAAGAAAAAACCTCACCACCACAGTGAACAAACAATTCCACTCAGGCTCCCATGCTGTAATAAAAGCAATTGATGAGATGCCTTGATCCATAAAGAATAGAGTCATTAGGAAGAAAAGGAGGTGACATTGCCTCTGTATTTAATGTATTTTATACTAATCCCAGGCAAATCATGCAGTCCTTTTGGCTGTTTTTCCTGAAGAATAATGAAAAATAGGTGTGAAAAAGCTGTTTAAAAATGTAAGAGTTTCACAGGGACAAAGGCAATGAGTGCAATGCCTTTAACAACAAACACAGAAGTAATTGGAATGGTGAGGAAGAGGCATCCTAAGCAGAAAAAATCAGCAATCCATTAAAAGAGAAGAGAAAGGTAAAATACTGACAAGTAGTTCAAAGCAAATTTCAACAAGAGATAGTTCAAAGCAAATTTCAACAAGAGATTAGGTATAAGATTTGTCGTTGGTTTTCTTTTTTATAGTGATGGTAAATAAGCATTTTATTTTTCTTGCAAGGTTAGGACTGGATGCCTGTTAGAACAATGCATGATAGTTTTCTTCAAAGAATACCAAAAGGAGCAGCCGAGGCCAGGACAATTCTTCCACAGAGGAGAGGTGGCTATATAATGACTTTCTGCAAAGTGTCACACCACCTGGCAGGCGTGGCTGGTACTTAGTGGCCTCACAGAGACTCCCAGGGAATATGTGAAAGCCAGGAACACACAGCAGGAGGGAATTCCAGGATTAGCTGTGGCCTTTCACACGCCTCCCTTTCACGATTTTTCCTCAACAGTTTTATAGCCCTTCTGAATTCGCCCAGCAAAGATGCCTCCCAGGAATCTCTCTGTTTACAGGTTAGCAATTGGACTTCCACCACATAGAAGATCTTCAGTGATGGTTTGGAAACTGTTGATTGGGTTCATCTTCTACCAGCTGGTCTTTGGGAGTGAAAACACCAGGTGAAACTGGGCGAGCCATCCCCTTCTGGCCTTTTCCTCTGAGTGTCTTTTGGAACCCTCCCCTCCTGCACTTACTTTGCTTAAAGAATTTCAAAATACAGTAATTTTAAATACTTGTTATCTTTTTGAACAAAGCATGGGGAAGAGATTAGGAAGTGCAGTGAGACAAGGAGGCCTTTTCACATTGCTCACACAAGGAAGGAAATCAGGCTTCAGTGCTCTCCATGTCTGAGATCTGAGGATCCAGAAAGCCCTTCTCCAGACCCCAAAGTCTTATCAAAGGATGCCTGGAAAGCGTCTCTCAACTTCAAATCACAACTCACTCCCAGCACTGATTTACTTGCTTTGCCATGTTGTATCAAGTATTCATTGTCCAGCTATGAAGAAGATTGGAGGAGAAAGAGCAAGACAGAAAGAGTAGAAATGAAATGTGTTCAATGACACATTCAAGCCTCCATCCAACAGCAAGTTCATCGAGTCTTGCCTTGAGCAATACAAACAAATAAACACAACCCCACAGATTTAACAGTTCTAAGGCTCACTGACAATGAATTGCCTTTTACTTGAAGATAAAACTTACCTAATTTAATCTCTGGATCTTTTTACACTTTGATTAGTGAAATTGTAATGCTCTCCTACCTTTAGATTAGCTGTTTCCCATCAATAAATACCTTTACCCAGTGACAAGATCCCTCCACAATTTCATTTTGATTAATAGAGAAGCTACTACTGCTATCAGTTGCTCTAACATTTTACTGCAAAAATAATTGGGTTTTAACACACCAGCTCAAACAAGGAATGCAACAAAAAACTGTTCCACAGCTAGTCAAAACAGATATTTTTCAGACAATCACAATCATGTACATATTTTGTTCAATCTAAGACAACTTCTTGGTGCAATTATTTGTGCTATTTAACCATTTTAGTATTTTTCTGTGTTTCTTGTTTGTTTTTCAGACAGTGTCTAAAGATACACTGCTCTCAAACAAAAGAGATTCACAGGCTTGTTTTGAAATATTGAACCACTTCATTTCAGTACTTTCAAAATGTTAAAATGTTTTTATTTTGTTTAACATTTTTAAATTTCTGCTTGTTTTTCATTTTTTGAAACACTACGGGGAATTTGTCAACTTTCATGAAGTTCCTTTCTTCCTTAAATGTCATTTTTCTGAAAATGCTTGGGTGGCCAGTGTCCCCACTCCCTTTGTAGACAATAGGGAATTTAACACACCCACAGTGTCTGACTGGAGAATCATAAATAATCCTGGCACTACCCACTAAGAAAGTATGACCACAAAATATCAACTAGCTGGCTTATAAAGACAGTATTGTCACCCTGGCACCAAATATGGGGAAAAAATACATGAGCATGTAATCAAAGGCTGGATCTCAAAGCCCATGCACAAAGGGATTGAGTTAAGCCTACACAGGCAAATACCTTAATTCTGTTATTTAAAAACTCAACTAGCATTTCCTGAATACTTTGACTTCACAATTTAAATAGTATTAATTAATTTAGGAGTTGTGTGTAGCTAATGATGACTAATGTGACAGATCCATAATTATCTACCTATCATGGTGGTAAAGACAGATCCTTAGATAGCCAAGTTATTCATCTAGTTTCCACTGAATAACAAATAAAGAGCTTGTGCCTGTTTTGAGGCTTGCAGCTCTTGGAGACAAAGAGATGTTGGATAGGAGTCTGAATGTTCCTGTAATGTGAACAACAGCAGATACCTCCTCACCACATTGCTCAACACCAAAAGAAGTATAGGCTTCACCTGTAAATGATACCTTACACTGCTCATGAATTCTTATCCTGAACACAGTAATTGCCCCTTAAGAAAGACCATTACAAATTTTCACTGCTGTACCACCCCATTCAGGGTGCAGTGATTCCTGATTCCTCCTCATCATATGCCAGAATGCTGTTAACACTAGTGGAAAAATAATTTTGTGTGAATACTTACTTTTCAGTGTTCTCATTTTTTTTCAGCACTTCCTTCTTCTCTTTTTTATTTGCTGCTTCTTTTTTTTTCCCCCTCCCAAAATCCCTGTTTAGAAGGATCTCAGTGTTGCTGTTGTGCTGACTTGGTCATTACATTTCCCAAGATATTTTTGAAACTGGCAGCAAGTTCTATCTGATAACAATAGCAGGACAGAAAGGTAAGTAAAAAATAATGGTCTGCCAATCACAGATGCCCAAGAAAGATCATGGGGCCCAACCAGAATCTAAAGAAGTAATGAGAAATTTTTCTTAATAGACTTCTTCTTGGACTGCAAAGTAAAGCCAGTGTGGCTAGAGGGATTTTCTTAAAGAAGATTATCTTCCAGCTCTTCATGTTAACACCCTCAGATAGTAAAAAACAGGAGAAATGAGATGGCAGTAATCTCTGGAACATCCTAAGAGGTATGTCAACAAGGACTAAAGACATGTATAATGTGTAACCTGGTACATTTCAAACATTAGAAGTCTGGAATTACCATAAAAAGCCATGGCAACAACAGGCAATTAATTCACACTTATTCAGATTACCATAGAAACTGGACCAACATATCAGAAATTATCTAAAATGCCTCACTTCACACATTCAAGCAGTCTATAATTTCCATAGTAATTGAGTGCTTGTAATAACCACAGAAGTATTATAAAATCTCTGTGAAATACTATGAAATCTTGACATAATGAAGGCCAAACAGTATTTTAAAAATCTGCACCACATTTTCCTGCATTATAATATACCACAGAGTAGCCAGAAAACTTTTCATCATTCATCATGAAATTAATTTCTTCCAATAAAAATTAATGGTATTCTGTCAGATGAAAAGGAAAATACCTTTATATCACAACAAATAACAACAAAAATCTGCCAGACAGAGCAAAGTTAGTGTATAGAGCTCAGGCTCTCTGAAGTGTTGCCTTGTTCATTTTTTTCATTAAGTCTTCCTTAGCTCAGAGTTGTACAACCCTTTTGGTAATGAAACTTGAGGCAGGTATTTTCTAGATTGCCTACTGTTAAGGAAAGTTTTAAAAGAAAAAAAAAACTATCTATATATATACTTCCAATCCTGAAAGACATTCTCTTCTTTCAAAACCTATTGTGCTTGCAGGTACCACAGCAACAGAACACTATGTGAAAATTCTGTGTACTCAGGAGTGCTGTCCTTGACTCTTTGTTCATAGCTTTTACAAATCCCTAAATACCAAAAACTCTATTTGAAATATTGTTAACTCTAATATAAGAAGTGGGTACCTGGTAGTCATCCAGTATGACTAATCCTGTGTAAAACCTACTTACTATTTACATGAGATTTTCAGTAGTTTTAAAAAGTATTGCTAGCAAAACCATTAAAGCATAATTCAAGTAATCAACACTAATTATCGGGGGTGGGGGGAGAATTACTGATTCAGTGGAGTTTTGAAGTCATCAGACAGGTGCAACTGGTGCAGAAGTGAATGCTAATTATTAACTCAAAGAGCTGTAACAAGGAAGAGCAGTCCAGAAGAGAAATGTCCTTCTCCCTTTTGGCTCCATAGGAAGACTAAGGATAGCTGCTTTCCCATGCTAAAATTTATCTCTGAACATTTCTTGTCCCCAGCACCATCAGCCCACGAGTCCATTACTTATTCTGCATTACACATGACATACTTCAAAGCACATGGAAGTCAATGGGAACATTCCCATTAACTCCAATTGCCCTTGAATCAATTCTTCAGAGCAGTTTCACACCAGTTGAGCTTCATAGCTTTTGACTGAGTTACTCCTAATTTACACTGGCAGTAGACTTTTCTGTCAGTGAATGTGAAAAGTCTTGTATGTGTCCTTTCACACAACAAATAATGAAACTACAAACAGTTGTTGTCTGTAGGAAAATCAGAAAGGCAATCACTTTGTGCTGAATATTTTCAAAAGATATTGTGGAAGACTCTTCTCTCTTAAAAATGTGAAGAGCTTGAAAGGAAAAGATAAGAGTATACCAAGGTCTTGCTGGACAGAGACAATTTGTGAAAGTGACTGAAATACTGGAAAGTTGGAGCCTTGGTCTGGACAAATATCCACTTTCAACCTTTTGCATACTTCCTCAGAATACCCAAGCATTACCAATCAGAAAGTAAAACTTACAAAAGAATGTAAGTTTCTTACACTGTAAGAAAACATACATGTTTCACACATGTATGGAATGTTTTCCATTGCTATGTGCCAGTGGCATAGTAATGTTTAAGTAATCAGTTAGCCCACTTTTTCTGTTTTCATTTACTTTTAGTTTCCCTTCCTGGAGTATCTAAATTTAGGAAGCTCACACAAAGAAAGAATGTAAAATGTCTTTTTCAAACTCTATTGAACCTCAACAAAGTTTAGTTCTTATTTGTTTTGCAGTCCTGGTAGAGTGCCACACCAAAACAACCACGGAGTCTAATCCAATTAAACACTGGTTATCCTCATGTATAAATGAGGTACTCAATGACTTGATATGAGTCACTTAATTTAGCTCTCTCATCATTACATACATTAAGTGTTACAAGGATGTTGTAAATCATTTGTCATTGATTCTTGAAAAGCAGTAATTCTTGGCTGAAATTACTAGAGTGATATAGCTCTGTGCCTACGTTGTATGAGGTCTGGGGTTTCCTTTTTAATATCCCACATTATATTTTTCAAAAAACTTAATACTGACAGGGAGGTACAAATTTCTCCAGGCTGCAAATGCACAATATAAAATATTTAAAGTGAAATCTGGGCTTGGTGACAGCTATAACATTAATCTAGCTCTACATCTCAGTCTTTGCAACAATTTGAGCACATCACAACCCATAAAACAAACTTCTCTCAAAACTGACACGCACTTTGACAGGTAAGTTAAAATTCAGGGCCTTATAAGAACCAACTACACAAAGCAGGAGATTCAG
The DNA here is from genome assembly GCF_027887145.1 of Ammospiza caudacuta. Classification (NCBI taxonomy): domain Eukaryota; kingdom Metazoa; phylum Chordata; class Aves; order Passeriformes; family Passerellidae; genus Ammospiza; species Ammospiza caudacuta. Next base: position 72,928,384 of record NC_080593.1, on the reverse strand, counting down.
TAGCTTCTATGGCATCGGTGATGCAACTCACTGCAATTTCTGCTGGCTCTCAGATCCATGTGTGCATCCCAGGGAAATCAGGCCCCCCATGGCCATAGCAGAGAGTCCAGGACACCAGAGGTGCTTAGAGGACACACGCAGCCCACATGAAACAGGCACAGACACTGTCACCACCCCGACTTCCTCCTGACAGGGCAGCTGAGATTCACAGCCCCTTCTTCAGCAACTAGGACAGCCTATTCCTTCTTATGAAAATGACGTTGCCAGAAAGAAGGAGGGGTTGTGAAACATTTACAGACACTAGTTTAGAGATTGTGTGGTTGTAAGGCAGATGCAGAGCAGATGCTCAGTGCGGGCACGTTATCAAAGTCTAGTGAGGGGTCAAATAAGGAGCTGATCCCAAAACTTAAAATTCAGAGACACAGTTCAGTCTGGTATAAACACATCGTGGTTTTATACACAAGTGTTTCCACTGAAGCTGTGATGTCAGACTATTAATGGTTTCACTTTGATATGCTGATGTCCTTAAGCACCTAGACAGACCTACAGACATGCTTTGCACCATATCTACAAGTTGAATTAGTATGTTGCTCACTCAGTGCCAGGTCACAGAAAAACCATCATTTCTACAAAAAGGCTTAATGTCATCCCCAGAAGAGGGCAGTGCTGGCTTAAACTAGCTGAGCACAGACCCTCTTGAAAGTCTTGGTTTGCAGAGGACAGTACATTTCTTAAAGCAAAAAAACCCTGTCAGAGTCTTGCAAAGATGTGTAAAAATCACCTCACCACAGAGAAACAGCCAGTAGAGCAGTCCTGAGCAAGAAACCAAGTTTTGAAACGTTTATTAACAGCATTCATATTTTGTACTGTGATTTGGGCAGAAGCTGGGTCCCTTTCTCACAAATTTCTGTCTTTAGAAAGCCCTAGACAGGTTAGATGAATTGCTATTTCTAGGAAAAGGAAAGTGATTGATGGTGGGGTTTATTTTGCATTTGATCCTGTAGAGCTCAATCTGCCTGGGTTTTTTTATCAGTGGCAGAAAGAAGGGCTTCATGCTCAAAGTGACCTAAATATTACTACCCCAGAGGCACAGAGAAACTTGTGGGAATGAAGTCTAAGTTCCAATCCTCCTCTTACCTGGGTAACTCACACATAAAACCAGGAATGAAACTTCACACATATAGAACTGACATTACTTAGAGAACTGAAGGCCTGGGACTAAAAACTATAGAGGATTGTTCACCTTCAAGCAACAGAAAGAAAAATCCATTGTGGGAATTGTACAAAAGTAACCTCCATGCAAGGATCAATACCAGGCAAAGTCAGCATGCTGCTCTTAGAGGTTCCTCTGACTGTCCTGATAACCACCTCTCCTCCTTAAGCAAAAGCAAAGGGATGGTGAGGAGCTGTGAGGAGCTGTGTGTGCTTTAGAAGAAGCAGACAGAGGCAGGAGGTGTTTGACTACAGGCTGAGATGATGGGTTCCCACCTTGGATGGTCCAAGCAGTTGTTGGCCTCCTTGGCTCTGAGTGATTCCCAAATTACATATCCTCCTGTGGGTAAAGCAAGCTCAGAAAACACCTTTGGAGTACAGAATTATTCAAGCCCCAGCCAGAGACAAAACTCATGGGAAATGGAAAGAAAAATAGGAGGCCACTGCCAAGGATTTAAACAGAGCTTCATTATGTATCAGCAAGAAATGGGTGCCAGCAAAGTGGAGGGCAATCAGAAGATAGCTTTGTCTCTGACAAGCTCCGTTCCTGACAGGCTTTGACTCTGCTCATTTGACATTTTAAAGAGCTTTTAGTTATTTCATAACAGTAGGTAGGTACAGGAGGTTATGAAATGTAATTACAGGAGCTGGAAGAGGCCTGCACACCAGATAAAGGCTTGGCAGAGGTGCTTTAAAGAAAAAGTCAGGAAAACCAAAAACTTTGTGCTTATTTTAATGCAAAGAACAGAAGCACATCTGAGGCATGTGCCTAGATCTGAGCACAGAGAAACAAATTTCTGGAGCAGTTGGGAAAACACAAGAGCTCCAACCAGAGTAAAGCTGACCTCAGGAAATGTGAACAATGGCTTCACACTGTGAAATAAAAAGATAATACCCAAAATGAAACTGGAAAACAAAGGCCACACAAAGCTTAATGTCAGGGCACTTTGGGGGGCCAGTGGCTCTCTGGGGTCAGGGTCTGTCCCACAATCCCAGCCAGAGGAAGGCAGCTGAGAGGAAACCAGGACAGCCCCACACACCTTTCCAGAGAGGGGCCGAGGCTGGGACACATGCCTGCAGGTGAGGGACCAGGATCAGGCCCTGTCATGGGAACAAGGGTCAGAAAAAGCAAGGCCTTATAGCCCACTCAGGACCCCGACACTCAGGAAAAACATGCAGAATTCAAGAAAACAAGAAACCCTACAACACAAGAAGAAGCTTCTACCCTAACAAAATGCATAACAAACAAAATGCACAGCCTCAGACAAGGACCAGAACTTGACAGAGGCAGGGTGGGGAGGGAAATTATTGCAACAGATCATAAACAAACTAGTGGAAGTAGTGCTGTGTCTGGCATAGACAAGAGGAAAACTACTGCTACCCACAAGTGCTCTGCACAAAACTCTGCTGAGTAACAGGAGACTAACAGTAATGGGTTGGTATTATTACACTTCAAATTTTCGTCTTAGAGAATGAGGCAGGACTAGGAGAAAGGGAGCCCTCATCCAGTGTCACTGCTCCTTTCTTACCTCTATGTTTTCAAGTTGAAAGTCAGTGCTCCTAGATCGACTTTGGCTTAGAACTCCTCTCCTGCTCATCTAAACAGAAGTAAAACTTATTAACAGTTTGTAGTCTACCACTAAATGTTTGAGCTCCAAGCCAACAGACAAAACCTGGATTTCTGTATGCACAGCTGCACTGCTGGCTGACTCCTACGAGGTTTTGAGTTTTGTTCCTTATAAGCCACTAGGTGTCTAAAAAGCATTTGTGTGTCTGAGATCATTGCCTTCAAAAAGTTTTATGATATCCAGAATTTCAGTACAAACCCCCAAAAGAGGTTCTAGGTATTCCCTCCCCCACCTTCAAGTTAATAGTGGAAGAAGAAGTCCTGTGACTAACAAGAAAATTGCATTTTACCTTGAAGGAAATGGGAACTTTCACTTCCACAGAGTATGGCTCAGTTTCATATACAGGAAAATTCAAGGAAAGGGAGAGAAAAGAAGAGGGATCACTAGAGGAAGAGAGTAAAAAGACTATCTTTAGTCTATCAATGAGCTCATAATAGCACTGCCCCATCCCACATTCCCCTGACAATGTTTTTATAATTGTTTTTAAAAGCAATGCTTTTCATAATTACATTTGCCTTTAAAAATCTTTTTCCTCGTCCATTGTTCTGGAAAAAATCCACATAGGCAACAAAGGAATTATTTGACAGTACATGGGGGAATAGTGAAATTATTCCATGTAAAAGTGCTTTGAAATACACAAAAGGAATGTAATAAAAGAATTGCAATCTCTTGGATAACCAGTAACATTAATAGGCACAGTCATGCAGACTGAAATGTGATTTTTTTTTTTTAATCTGGCACCATGTATCAGGCTGAGAGCCTAAATTATCTCCTTAATCCACATACAACACAGTTTTCTCTTTCTTTTTACCTTATCATATTTCTTCTCTATTTAAAGGCTAGGATTTCCCGTTGTTCTTTATAGAGAAAAATACTGAGCTAACAACTGAAATCGCTGCACATGCAACACAGCTGGTGTCTTATTTCTCTGGCTTAATTCAACCAATTCATGACAGTTTCTTTAAACAAAAAAAGTCTTATCTGGGATTCTTTAATGAGAATATTATGGTAGTGGTATTATACTGTGAGGGTGAATTTCACCTGTATGATTCTGAGGGCAGGACACTGCTACAGCCAAAAGCAGGCTTTTCTAAATTAGTTCTTGAAAAGCATTGCCTATGCTTCATCTAGACATCTGATTTTCAAGAATTGGTGAGAGGCAGATAAATGGAATTACAAACGAACCAGTCTAAACCCACTGCTTCTATTACTAACACCATAAAAACAGAACCAGTGATAATGCAGTGGCAACAAGCAAGCAGGCTTTGTCATTTCAAATTGGAGGTTGACTGACAGAAAAATGATATTGCTGGCTAATTCACAAGGGCACGATCAGTGCAAGACTTTCAGCAGATTTATCATGTGACAGACCCTGACAGGAAAAATCAGTGTGTGGAAAGGGGTATATCAAATACAGCATAGAAACACAATACAGCATTAGCCAGGATCACTCCCTTTGATTTCATTTTAGCAACAGTTGGACATAAAAATCCCAGTCAGAGCACACAGCTTTGTGTAGCAATCAGTCAGCTATTAGGTGTTACTCTGTGATGATATGACTCACTTATGTAATGACAATTAAGTTGCTGTGCTAAATGACTGCTGCTGATTAAATGCCTCAGTGCAGGTGCTATTCAGATTTACATCCATCATGTGGTGCATGTCTTAATGCTGATGGTGTTTACAAATTAGCAGCTGCAGGGAATGGAAAGGCAGCAGAACCTCTGTGGTCAATACCAGAGATGCTTTGTTCACAGAGGATGCACTCTGATCAGATGATCCTTTTAAAGAATCTCCTTTCACTGAGGGTGAGAAATCCTAATACTAGTGAAGACTAAAGAGGGCCAAGCAATCTCTGGTTACCTCTTTCATCTTTTATTGCACCAGTTCCATCAGCACCCAACATGACAAGGAATATAGCAACTGAAGTCACAGGGAAAAGAGGCACCTAAGGAAACCTCAGAGCTGCAGAAAAAGGTGTCCACTAAACTTTGCTATGGGCTTGCCTTCTCCTCAGTGAATTCAACTTCCCACAGCCCCTTAAGGAATTCATCTGACATGTGGTTAGTGTTGAAAAGTGTCAGCATAGCTTGTGTGTGAGACATAGTCAGCACTTTTGCCTGCTAGAAATCAGAGCTTTATACTGGGGGACCCATAGAGACAGTGAGGGTAACTGCTGCAGAGCAGAAGAAAGACAGAGGACACAGAGAACACAGAAGGCTCTGATCTAAGCCTCCTCTATAATTTGGTAGTGGAATCTGTCACTGCTCTTGCTGTATTTAAAACTGGGCTCTCTCAATGACTTATAAAACTTAGACTAATACAAGCAAGAAGTTCCTACAGCTGGCAGCAGGGAAGATTTTCCAAGGAGGTAACTCTCTCAGCTTGCCCTGCACTTTACAGTCTTTTCCTAGGAGTCTGGCACTGGCTGCTGCCAGAACTAAGGAGCATGACCCACAGGGCCTTTTCTTTAGATCCTCCTGACATTCCAACAAAGCAATGGATGTCTGCCCTGCCCTCTCAGCAGCACTGTCTGAGGAGCCATGCTCCTTCTGACAACAGACACTTTGCATTTCACCCAGCCTGAAATAAGCTTCATGAAGCTGAGACAGGAACTGTGACAACATTGTATACCCTGCCTGACAGACTGGGTCTTTTTAATATATTTCCTTTCATCCTGGCTTTACTGCTGCTACAGTATGCCAATAGGAGAAAAACAAGTTAAAAGCCAATGTAGGTGGCACAAAAGAAAACCTGTCAAAAGTCAAGCTTTCCCTTATAGCCAGATGCTCCATAAACAAGTCAATAGTACAGCAACTCACCCCACAGCACCAGCTGAGAATCACCAGAACAAACAGGCAGAGAATCACCCTCATACCTCTGCAATAAGTTTCTTCCAGTACTGGCTCATGGTTGGTAAAAAACATGAAATGTCAGGATGTCAGAAGAAAATACTTGCTGTGATAGTGAAGATGAGAGAGGATCTTAAATTCTGCACAGAATTGCTAGCAACATGCTGAGGTAACAGTTATGCTCCATACATCAGCATCAAACATCATAGCTTGCCCAAGGATGAAAACTTCTGGAGCAGAAAACACATCACAGGGTTTCTTGAGGATATCTGCAATGCCACTGTCAGTATTCCTGGGCTGACAAAAACAATATAGGTTGGTAGACTACCCATTATTGTCAATGAGAAAAAAGGCTGAGAACAGCATGAGCTACAGAGATAAATATACATCCCCAGCCAAGAGGCAACTGTAAGAAAACTCCTTGGACAGCTGGCTCAACAATGTGAAAACAACTGACCTTCAAAGAAAACATTCCAGTTATCATTTAGTATCTTTTCCTCCATCCTGAGCAGGAGTCATCTGTATTTTCTCAAGTAACTGCATTCATTCTATGTTCATAGTCATATTCTTCTTGTTAATTCTGTCTCCCAGCTCATTTTAAATGATTTCTAGAGGGTGAGAAGAGCAAATGTAAACAGGTAAGCATTTTCAGAGTCTAAATAGCTGCTTCACTTGCAATTCTCAGCAAGAGCTTATGCAGAATAAAAGGTCTGCATCAGTCAACCCTAATATCTAACCTTAATCTTGATATATTATTGAGTTTATTCTTGTCTATGGCTGTGACAGAAATTGCTCATCTATGAGGAAGAAAATGAGCAGAGCCCTGTTCTATCATTTACATGGTGTCAAAAAGATGCTTTCCACACAAATAATAAAAAAAAAAAAAAAAAGAAAAAAGTCCCAGCCTTTGAGATTTTTAATCTAACTTTAAGGATTCACTACCAGTGGTTTCAATGCCACATGGCAACAGCATCATGTGTACGGACTGGTGGTATATGCATGTAGAGAGTTATTTTAGGGGTCTATTTTATTGACTATCATGCAGGGCTATTTTCAAACTACCAGTCCCACAAGGACATTTTCAGATATCAGCCAACAAATTGCACCTGATAACACACGCAAATATTGGAAGTTCTTGATAAACAGTGTCTCTGTGCTTGACACATTTACAAAATCTTTAATAGCTTTTAGTTTAATTTTTTTTCTGTTGAAAAAAAATTAAACTATTTTTGTTGGTCTGTTGTATTACCTATTTTCATAGTTAGCCACCAGTACAAATAATGACACTGGGGTTATGTTTTCTAGACATGTTCATTGACTTCAGAATGAAAAGATGGACTAATTTTCTGAATTTACAAGGATTAACCTGTGACACTTAAGCAGAGTGCCAATGACTTAATGTGATCAGAAGCAGGATATGAGGCTGGGCAATTCTAAGGGAAGTATAGCACAAGTTAATAAACCAGTGATATCTAAGAGAGGAATCCAGAAGGAATCTACCAAAAATCTCAAAGTGGAAGAACTATGTCACAAGAGGATACCAAGCTTGCCTTGTTCCATCTGGGAAAGAAGAAAGGGGCAGAAAGGTTGCCAGAGCTGGTTTTTATGAACACATGAAACATTGTGAGCATGAGATAGGGAAAAAAAACCCTTCAAGCCAAAGAACCAGAGGATAAAGACAACTAATGAATACACTTAGCCTACAAATTATGCCTGGCAAAGCAATGTTATTCATGAACAGCCTTCTAATGGGGGACAGAAGAAAGAGAGCAGGAAGTTCTAACTACTTTTTAATGGAGATTGATTAATCCGTGGAACAGACTGTATGATCTGTTTGCACCTCAAAAGTAGGGCTCAATGGTCTGGGACAGGAGGGAGTTTCTTGCACAGTTTAAGCCATAGGAACTGGGATGGGACTTGAGCACTGTGTTACACACAGAGCTGTCAACCAAAATATGTGTGACATGGGAGCAAAGGCTTGTGATCCAGCAGGTGCTTGGCTGTGAACAAGGATTTAACTCCAGCTCTGCTCTCCCTTCTGCTTGGACCCTGTTTAGAAGAGCTAGTGGATGGCCAGAAGGTAGAAAACTGCTGCTGGAAAGGTCAAGCTCCAGAAGAGGCTTATGGTACTGGGCTGACCCTTGTGCCAAGGGATTTTCTATTGTGATTTCTATTTCTTGTCCTACACCTTGCTGACAGGCTCTATGGTTTTCTGCTAAATCACTCCTTCTCGTGCCATTGTGAATGAATTCAGGACCTCAGGAGTACTTCTCAGAAACTGAAAGTCAGCAGTTTCTCTCTTCAATTAAAACTTACCAGAGAGAGCAGAGGGCTGTGTAGACAAGTGTCAGCAATACATCCACATCTACAAGAAAAATTTGGAACAACACAGGCCCATTCTCTGCAACTCAAACAGTTCTGAACAGTATGCTTAGAAAAGTCGCTGTCCTCTTCTCATAGAAAGATAAAGGACCAAATTTGTGCTGCTGCTTTTTAAAGTAGCTTGCCACAGAGTTTAACTGGGGGCCATAAAACAAGTTCCACAAGAGATGGAGAAGTGTGTCTCTATTTATAAATGTTCAATGTATCAAGATTGTTTTACCCAGGGCAAAGCAACACTAAACTGCTGAGTTTAATGGGGTGAGGCCAATCTCTTCTCATCAACAAAGACCGAACAAATGCAAAAGGTCACTTCTACCTTTCACACTTAGAGAGTGATCTCTTACACTTCCACAATCACTATTACTGTTCAAAGGTGAAACCTGTGCATTATACCTGTTGTATGTTGCATCCCAAACCCAGAACAACAGCTGTCTATATACCTGAGTTCACAAAATTCTCCATTGAAGTTGTTGCCACTTTCTCTACCTCTTTGGGATGTAGATCACATATCAACAGAGATTAGCATCTCATTACCTGTCTGATATTGTCCCTACAGGTATCCCAGTCAGATATTGCTGTGGCACCCTTGTCTTTGTATGAGCAGAATTCTTGAGATGTCATGCATGACTTTCACAAAGCAGGCCTGCCTCACAACACCTGACAAGAGATTTTTACACTGAGCCACTGGATCACAACCTGTAGTGTTATTTCACACTTATTCACCACTGCACACCTGCTCAGGTTTCCACCAAAACAATCTGCTCTGGCCCATTAATCAGTTACAGAGCTCTACCCTCTGCAGCAATGGTCAGTTCCAGACACATGGGGAATTTTACCCAAGATGTTAGTGGGCGGCCCTGCTGAGAATGGGTGAACATCAATGTAGGCTCCCAGTCAGCACCCTCAGCCATTAAAATTGATGGGAAACAGGAGGCTGAAACAAAATTTTAGAGTGAAAGAGAAAAATCAGGCTCTTTGCTGTAGTGCAGTATCTGCTCCACCACAAAAGAGACCAGATCCAGAGCAGTGCAGAGGGCGACTACGACTCAACTACTTTGCTAGGAGATGGTTGCACCAGCACTTCTGAGGTAACACAAAGGGACACAGGACCCTTGGGGCTTGTGGAAGCTGGAGGAAACACAGACGAGGTGGCAAGACACGGCCCAATTCAGTAGAAGATTCATAATTCTCCAAAGAGAGGGGGTCAAACTGTAGAGGGGGTCAAACTGAAGAAAATTCAGGAATCAGTATTTGTTGGATCAGGAAAACTAATAATAAATGAAACAGAAGTCTACTTACACTTCCTCTACACAAAGCTGTGAAGCAGTGATGAAGGGCTTGTGTCTGAAGGAGAAAGGACAATAAGAAGACAACAGCACCCTCCACTGGGGCAGGATGCTTAGCACATCTGCAGCTCGAAGTACGGGTTTCCAGCATATGAACTGAGAAAGAAGCAAGGAAGACACTCTCCAACTCTTCTGACCAGCCACATGTTCTTTGGGCTTGGCCTTCAAAGGCACCACTCTTACTTCTGAAGGAGGCTGGGATGTAGGTTAGCACTTCCTACAAAGGATGGTAATTGGGGCAGACTTTCTCCATCTCTTCATGTACTTCAGGGGAAAAGGTTTAGTCAAGCTGCTCTTATTTTAACATTACAACAGACAGTTTAAAACAGAAGCAATTTCTGCTCAGCAAATATCTATCATTTCAGTCATTGCTGGGTATCTTTCTATTAGATAGGCACAGCAAGAAGGGATGAATGCTTTTCTTCCCTTTTCTTAGCTTGCTTACAAAATTATACACCCCACTGCAGTTGTAGTTCCCTCTGCGGGGCTGGGGCTGTCGGGAAGGAACAGCTGCCCCAACAGAAAGTCTTCAAGGACCACTTGGTAAGAAACAGGCACTTATCTAGATTTAAAGAGTATGAACAGCCTTTTCAACAGGTTAAACACACAGATATACAGAAAGAGAGTAATGAAGAAAAGTGTCATATCCCTAAAGTACTCTGACAAAGCCTTGAGAGAAGTTACTTGGCTGCAGGCAAGATGCCAATGAAAGTGGTCCCCTGACATGAAACAAACTCAGATGAGTCAGGAAAGCTATAAGGTCACACAAAAACCACAGTGAAAGCATGGAGAGCTGGCTCTGGTGGAGGCAGAACTCAGTGAAAGCCCTGCAGGAAACACAGTGTGTTGCTAACTGTGTTACTGTGAGAACAGAGAGCAAATCATGGCTTTGAATATCCTCCCAAGCAAATCCAAAGCATTCTCAACACACCAACTGACCACAAGAATGGAAATCTTATTTTTTTAATGATGTGCCTTAGATACCTCTGAATTTCCCTGATGGGAGAGAGAACCTCCTTTCAAAACAAATTACAGCACATTTCACTTGTATGAAAACAACAGTGTCAGCAAGACTCTGGCTGTGTTTTTAGACTTCCCATATTCAGCGTATGAAACCATGTAAGAAAACCATAATAGCTGTATTTTCTTAAATACTTTTAGGCAGACCATTGTTTTGGGGACAGTTAGAAGAACATCATGATTCAGTACTGGTAGTGTCATGGCACATAAATAAAATTCTCACCGAGAGCATAACAATCGCTTTGTTTTGATGTGCACAGCTGAGCAAGAAGTCATCACCAAAATAAACTTGATTCAAACACACCAGAAATGTTTTTGTTTCTTTTCTTTTTGCTCTTTGCACTGAATTCTATGGCATGCAATCTGCATAGACTAGAGATTATTTTAACTATAACTTTTCGTTTTCAAAATATCTGTTGACTTATCTTTTTAGAATTTTTTAACTCTGCCTAAATATTTTTCATTGCTCATTATTTTGTTTACAGCCATGTGATAAAAAACACGAGAAGCAGATGAGCACAATTCTAACTTGTTATGGGAAAGAATGTGAGATTTAATTTGCATGTTTGAACATAAGCTCTTCTTGGAAAGACAAAGCATGTATGAAATTTCTTATCATAGAAGCCAAGATATTTTTAAGGTGTAAAGTCAAGCATATATAATTAACAGGGAGCAACAGGGCATTTGAGTAGAAACCCCCTGGTGAGTAAATAGAACTCTAGAGGCTTGCAAAGACCTTCCATTCCTTCTCCCAAGAACTGCATAATCATTACTAAAGTAATGATAATTGACAGTTCATGGACACACCTTAATTTTGTTTATATTTTAAAGCTTCCTCACATGGGAGGGAAGATATTCCCTGTCAGGCAATGCTTCCTCATGATTTTTTTTTTTTTATTCTCATTAAGGAAATATTTCAAATCACCAGTTTTGCTGTAAACTCCCTCCATTGCATACTCCCCTTCACTACTGTCGCATGCTAGAGGTGACACAAAGTCTTCAGCAATTTTCTATACAGACATTAACCATCCTGGTTTCCTTAGAGGTATGAGTTTTTCCCTCTTGCACACTGTGGTACAATCTCAGGATAAGCAGTGGTGGTATTGATAGAGGAGTCAGAGTTGCCACAAAACTGCTCAGGGAATGATATGGTCACCACAGTGGAAAAGGATACTGAGAGTATTCAGGTGGTATGCCAAGGCTGGTTTTGTCTTCATTACCAAAAAAGATACACATGAAAAGCTGGTATCTGCTATTCTCAATAAAATGCTAGGGAAGACAAAGCTCCTGTAGTTTCCACTTCTAGGCAAACTTCTAGAAGCTTACCCCACAGGTAAGGCACAAAATGCTGCTGAGATCATTTTCCTATCACAGAGTTACAGAGGTCTTCTTTCAACTAGGGTTTTACAGCTTAGGTATCCTGTATTGGGAATCCACTGGGAAAAATCCCACCTTTTCGGCTACAAAACTAATACAAAAGTTTACACCCCTGGTATCCAGACAGTCTACTTGCACTGTGACCTCAAACAAAACAGAGTAACAAACAGAGCAGAGGCAATAATTTGTGGTCAATCACACTGAAAAAAATGTCATAATGTCACTGGGTTAAAAAAAGATCTAATTTAATATGGTAGGACCCATGCCCACACACAAGCTCACTCATGGTTTTGTGTTGTGCTTTTGCTCTGCTGCCAGTTCTGATGCACATTTGTGCACCTGTGTGGATCCCCACAGCAGTGGCCAATGGCTTATCCACATCATAAATACTGCCAAGTTCCCTTCACCCCCCTTCACAAAAAGTAAATTCATTCTAATCACAGCTGGCTCTGGTGGCATTTTAAATTCCTTTTTTAGACTGCAGAAAGCTCCTTCTTTTTATTTTTAAATGAAAGTTAAATTCTCATGCAACCAGAATCCAAGACCAAACTTTAAAGAACAATGCTGCTGACCTAAAGGCATAATATGAACCACTGGAGACAGCAAATCCATCACCACTGAATCAAGGCTTAGCTAACTTCGGATTATCTTCCCACAAGTGATTTCTTTATTGTTCTCATGAAAGTGACTTCTAAATTAATGAGAAATACCCTGGGTGTTTATCCTATTGAGCTCTTTCTCTTGCTGCCTGAAAAAAAATTAATCATTGTTTAATTAATTATTTAGTCAGGTCCCTTTTGCAAAGAAATATCTTCATGCAAGCAGCTCTCACCACCAGACTTAAACAAAATCAGCAGTCCTATCTCATTTGATTTAACAGGAGATTACAGGCTAAATACCACTTTAATATTACATACTAAACAAACACAAAAAGAATAGTTCACCCAGAGGAAAAGAGCAAGTTGGGAAGATCTGGTGTTATTTGCCTTCTACTGTCATCAAGGAGGACACTTGAGACTTGGAAGGGCAGGCCTGTCAGCACCACAGGATGTAGCTCTTGTTAAAAGGAATACTACTTTTATATTAAAAATAGTGTTGTATTATTATAAAATATAACACAGATGTCTTAGCAGAATTCTAAACAGATGTATGATAACACACAATCCACACATAAATAGAAATAGCCAAAGGCAAAAACACAATTGGGCCAAAAAGTGAGGCTCTTCTCTTTAGTTTTGATTATTTTTGTAGATAAATATTGACTAATGTAATGCAAGAACATTGCAACCATATCCCCACTACAGGAGAGTGACTGAGACTGATATATCAACTTTTCTCATTGTTACATTTCTTGGCTCAGGTGCACCTTGAGAAAAGTCCTTCCCAAGTGTACTTAGCAGCTGTTCTGAAGCCACCAAATTGATGAGTAACAGCAGTGCCAAGTCTTGACTACGAACAAAGAGGATATGACAAAAGATTTCTGTTATTACAGTGGTACTTAGGTGACAAGCCTTGTGGAACAAGTACATCTGAGGGACATTTGGGACAGGCAAAGCAATTCAGCCGAGCAGTGAACTTGGATGACAATAATTCATGTTAAAACCTGTCAGCATCCAAAGGTATGATAGTGTCTGAGAAGTGAAGCTATCAGCCTCAATCTTGTGTTCCTCCTGTTTAAAAACCTGAGCTCTGCTTCACTTCTGAAAGGCAGCAGAGCAGCCCCTGGAAGGACAGAGCACACAGTGCACACAAACCACCTCCTCCCTCATTGTAGTTTTCAGTGATTTTGTTACTGCTTTCTCTCCCTAATCCCACATAGAAGAGAAAATTCCTTCTCCTCCCCATGGCTGCCCTAACACTTGGCCTAGACTAAGCAAGAGTCTCTGCAGCAGAGATTACCCAGCACATGGGGCAGAGTAGAAACTGCTCCATCCCAGGCAAACACCTCTCCTAACATCTTTTGGGGGGTGTTGGGTGGTTTTCTGACTCTTCACATTTCTTCTCTTTGCTCATCTGTGACTCCAGTTTCCTCCTGTATAAAACAATCAGCTCTACAGTACAGAAGTTTTCTGACCAGTCTCCACCTCAGCATGAATTTGTCAGAAGGTTATAATTCTCCTATAAAATGTCCCAGGATTTTCTGCGTTACTCCTCTCTGCATGGAGAAAGGTATGCAACACCAATCCTTATTTACTCTTCCTACCAATAATGTGCCCAGGATGCCTCCAGATCTGAGGATGAAATCCTTGATTTGAGACTCTTTCCCCATTTCAGTGGCCTGCTTATGCCATCCCAAGGCTGTGCCTCCATGTTGCTCTCAGCCAGAAAGCCCTGAAGGTTTCTCTGCTTTCCCTGAGCTCAAGACTGGGCAGCCAGGGCTGCACTTTTCATCAAGGTCAGAGGAAGCACTGACCATGCTGAACAGTGAACACCTATGGACAAAGCTGAAAGTTTTCACACCCCTACAGTTCCAAAAAGCCAGGTAATACAATTCAAAGGAAGCCAGGAGGTCCAGAGACAATTGTGGGCTCAAGATATCGCAAGATGTCACGCTCATACCGTGATGTCACGCTCAGGCGAAACCACTCCCCTTTTACCGTTACCCTGTTATAAATTACCCTGGCTAGCTGTTAATAAACGCCATTTCACCGTCCACCACATTGGTGTCTGTGTGGGCTTTGGTCCGTGTGGCAGGGGCGCTGCCACCAAGCTGTCCTCGACCCGGGACACCATGCCCCTAGCGGCGGCAACGAGTGGTGCCGAAAACCCGGGAACAATCCTGGAAGCAGGAATCGCCTGGGCAAGGGAATGGCAGCTGGAGCAGCGGGACTGTCTCCGGCAGGGAGGATGCTCCCAAAGAATCGACAAAGGGGGAAAATCTCGCACTGGGAATCGGTGAAAGAGGAAGGCTCACGCCTAGGACCGACGAAGGAGGAAGTCTCATGCCAGGGCAGCGGAAGAGGAAGTCTCGCACCGAAAATTGATGAAGGAGGAAGGCTCATGCCATGGTTGGCGAAGGAGGAGGGCTCACGCCAGGCTGGTGAAGGAGGAAGGTTCACGCCGTGGCCGGCGAAGGAGGAGGTCTCGCACCGAAAAAACAGCAAAGGAGAGAATTGAATCCCTTTCAAAGGTCATTTTTAAAATTCATAGACAGTGGGGCATAAACTGTGAACCGAGAGACTTTATCCTTGAGGCGTCAAGGCTTCTGCGCATTGGGGTACTTGAGCAGCTGGAAGATGTTCTCCACCCAGAAGTGTAGAATGGTTGCACCGGGGCCCTAGCAGAGGAGGCTATGTCCTCAGGCTCAGGGCGAAATCTAAAATTATGGGGCAGGGTCATGCAGGCTCTGCAAAAAGTTCAGCAAGTTCAGCAGGAGCGGGGAAAGTGGAAGGCCACCCAGGACTGCTTGCAGGAAGAGTCCCGGCAGGGTGTAGGGGTGGCCAGGCAGACCGCGGATGATCATGGGGATTTACAGCCGTGGCGATGCTCTTCACAGCTTCCAAGCCTAGGCGCCCTGGCTACAGGAAAAAAGCGGTCATTTTGGAACGGACTGCTGGAGGAGGCATGTGGTGCCACCGTTAGCTCAGAGGCGCGGAGTGCAGCCGTTAGCTTGGAGGTGGGGACGCTGCCATTAATTCGGACTCCGAGGGAGCTGGGGCAGGGCCTCCACCTTACATGCCATGGGGTGGTGAGCCCCCGAAGAGGAGGGAATGCGGGCACGGTCGGTGGGGGAAGAAGGGCTGCGGAACAGCGCAGACACGCGCGATCAAGAAAGAGGGGAAAAGCACGGAAAACCTATTCTTACGAGATGCTAGCATCCCCCAGCAGGAGGCGGGGCGAGCCTAGAGGGAAGGATCGGCTCAATGCTAAGAAAAAGGGGCAGCAGCGGCGGTGACGATGTCAGACCCTCCCAGCTGCAGCGGGCGTGGGCAGCACGGCGGGTCCGCAGCCCCTCGAACGCAGCAGGTCCATGAGTGGACAGCTGCGTGGCCAGGCTGGTCATAACAGCCCGGTGAAGGGCTGGTTGCGGGGTGGGGGCGGCCAGGGGGTCCCCACCACCACCAGCATCCAGGCAATCGCCCGAGCCCCGACCGACGCTCCCGTCCCATGATGTTTGTCAGCGGTGAGGCCTGGTCCCCCGCCACGCCGCCTCTCAGGAGAGTCTCGCCATGACCGTGTTTGAGTGCCTGCAGGATGGCTGCGGCAGCCCCGGTGCACGGCCTATCCGTAGGACGCACTAGCAGAGCAGAGCCCCGCCGGGAGGAAGAAGGCGCTGCCCACCCCAGAGGCACCACACTGAGCCATGGCTGTGGCCGTCACCATGAAGACGGCATGGAAGCTGCAAAAGATCATGGCCCACAGCAGCAAGGTGTCCTCAGTAGTCCTGGGAAATGGTTCAGGCCAGATACTGGCCGCTGGAGGAGACGACTGTCAGGTCAACATATGGTCAGTTAGCAAGCCCAACTGCATCATGATCTTGACAGGTCACACAACCCCCATCAAGAGCCTACAAGTGAACCCAAATGGGAAGCTCATAGTGGCAGGGTCCATTCGAGTTTGGGATCTGGAAGCTGCCAAAGTTCTTCGTACCCTACCAGGTCACAAAGCAAATATCTGCAGCCTTCATTTCCATCCTTTTGGAAGCTTTGTGGCATCTGGCTCTTTGGACACCAAAGAGTTGTGTCAGGACTGACATGGATCTGCACCGAACTGTGGCTCGCAGATTCAAGCTTCTGTATTATCCCTGTTCGGGCACCATTTGTCACAGTACAGGGAGGCTTGGGACTTTCAATATGAGAATTAGCAAGCTTTGTTCACGCTTTGTTTATTGATCAGAGCACTAAACATTTATCTACAACAAATAATAAGCTTATACATACTCTGCAAGCTAAGCAATTTATTGGTTATATTCTAGATATCAGCTTCTTCATTCTAAAGGAGTTACATCTGCTTTTTTCATGTCTCTAGTCTCTCAACTACAGCACTTTGTTATGGTAACACAGCTATGCTCAAGGACAGTGTCCTTGCAGGTGCAGGACTTAGATTAGCTGGGATCTTGTTACATAGCTATTTCTCCACAGGATATAAGAAGAAAAGGCTGTATCTTCACATTCAAGGGTCACACAGAAGCAGTTCAGTGTCTCTGCTTCAGCTCTGATGGGAAATGGGTGGCCTCTGCTGCTGACGATCACACTGTAAAGCTGTGGGATCTGACTGTTGGGAAGTTGATGTTTGAGTTTACAGGACACACCAGCCCAATAAACATTGTTGAATTCCATCCCAATGAGTACCTTAAGGCTTCTGGCAGCTCTGACAGGACTGTTCGGTTCTGGGACTTGGAGAAGTTTCAAGTTGTGAGCTGTATTGAAGAGGAGGCCACTCCTGTCAGGTGTGTGCTCTTCAACCCTGATGGCTGCTACTTGTACAGCAGCTTCCAGGACTCGCTGTGAGTGTACGGCTTGGGAGCCAGAGCGCTGCTTTGATGTGGTCTTGGCGAACTGGGGAAAAGCAGCTGACTTGTCTATCAGCAACAACCAGCTGATAGGAGTTTCCTTTGCACAAAGCACAGTCTCTTCCTTCATTGTGGATATCAGCAGAGTCCCAAAGTCACATGCTGTTCCTCAAGGGTTGATCAGGGACGACCAGCCTCTTGTGCCACCTACCCCCACAGGGTCTTCCCTTCACCGCATCTATGACAGGCCCTCAACGAGCTGCAGCAAGCCACAGAGCAGAGTGAAGCACAACTCTGAGAGTGAGAGGCACAGTCCTAGCAGTGAAGATGACTGGGATGAGAAGGAATCAAAGGCCGAGATCTAGAACCAGGAGGATTACAAAGAGATCTTCCAGCCCAAGAATGCAATCTGTTGAACTCCTCCTCAAAATGAGCCCTTTCCTGCCCCTCCTGAGGATGAGCCTGGAACTGCCAAGGAAGCAGTGAAGCCCAGCCAAGCTGTGGATGTCCAGACCTCGCTGCCAAAGCAGGAACTCCCTGATCCAGCCCAGAGGCCACTGAATGCCTCCTCAACTTCTTTGAGCAGAACAGAGCCATCAGTGATTCCTGCAGCCAGGAATGAGCCCATTGGCCTGAAGGCCTCTGACTTTCTTCCAGCTGTGAAGAACCAAAGCCATGGTAGTGCCTTTCGGGAACTGCTGCTCCTCATGGCTCTCCTGGACTAACAGCCACCACCTCCTCATGTACAAATACAGGTGGCCAAGCTTCCCCTGTTCATGGTCTGGCTGGATTTCAGATCTCTCTGTGTGCCCGTCCTTTCCCCCTGCCCCTCTCCAGCATGGTAGGGAAGTACAATCTGCCTGGCTGGTTGCCCAGCCAGCCCTAGTCCCTTAGGGGCTGGATGGAGGACCCTAGTGGAGAGATGTGTGTGCTGTGTGAGGGGCCCTGGTGGGTGGAGGGCTCCACAGAGCCCTGTAGGGAAGCTGCTTCATTTCAGCTCTTCATCTCAGCATCCAGCTCTGGGCTGCTCTGTGTGCTGGCCTGTACCTGCAGGAGGGCTCTGAGCCTGCTGTCACCCCTCCTTCCCACTTGTGCTGTCAGTTCTTGTTGCCTGGCCCTGTGGGCCGGGGCCCTGCTCTCGCTATGCGGCTGCTGAGGACTGCAGACACTGCCCCACAAACACCTGCTGTGGGGTGATGCCCTTTCCATACAGAAGGGACTTCAACTGCCATGGGGGACCAGCTTCATCTGACATGGGCAAGGACACTGTGCCACTGTGCTGGTGCATCTCAAGGACCTGAACCAAGAGACTTTCTCTTGGCTTCTCAGCCATCCCTGCTGGCACCCAGGGCTTCAGAGGATATCAAATATCTGAATGAAATATACCAAATGACTTAGATTTGGAGCCAGGCTTGAATTTTGCAGTCCAGGCATATCTAGAGGTGTCTGAATACGAGAGATTTACTGGAAAGAGTTATATATACCCTTATAATAATATGTATTTGTAATGTATAGGCCCATATATATCAAGAGTGTTGCAGAGAGAGAATCCATGGCTTTGGACGTTTGCAAGAAGAGCATGTATAGAAGAAAACCATCATTTTCTGTGCCCAACCTGGCTTGATTGGTGTACCTTCTACCAAATAGTTTTCCTTGTTTTGATAGAAAAGGAGCAGAAATATGGCTGAGTATCTCATCTGAGACTTTGTCTTAGCACTTGAGGAATGCAGAGGATATCAAATAAACCCTTTAACACCCTGCGTTGTAACATCTGTACAACACAGCTTAGAGATTGTTGTTCTGCTATTACTACCTAGTAAAGTGGGCCAAACCGCACCTTCAGGGCAAAACTAATAAAACTTGTCAAGTTTATTTTGCAGGACTGAATCTTTAGACACCCCCGCAACCCGTATACCCTGCTTCATGAAGGCCACAAGAAGTCATTGAGCAACCCGGCAGCAGACTGTACTAGGGTTGTGAGAAATTCCATGGCTGAACGGGAAGAGATGCTGGCACAGAGAAAGACTGGGGGAGAGGCTCAACAGAAATGTTTTCAATCATGGTTCAAAGTTTTGGAAGAATTCAATTGTGTAATGGTTTGATTGCATGTTCATAATTGTTGTTTTTAAAAGAAAAGTCTTGTTTTAAGGAATATCCATCAAGTAGAGTTAGAACCCTGGCCAAGTTCTAACTGTACTTAAGTGGAATAGGATGATGTCCATCAAGCGGAGTTTGAACTCTGGCCAAGTTCTAACTCTACTTGAATGGAACGATCAACTGTTTTATCACTTGTGTGTGTGTTACCTGATTGATTTCCCAAGCATCAACAGGGAGAAGCCTCTACAAAAGTGCCAAAAAGCTGAGGAAGAAGTCCTGCAAAAATGTTTGAGTCACGGTTCATACAGGCCCCATGATTTGTCGCCTTTGATTCCATCTTATTAGGCCCCTGGCATTGACTTTGGACCTTACAGTTTAAACAAGTGTTAAAAAGATGTTTTAGTGTTGTTCTTTAAAAACCAGTTAAGAATAGTTAACATTTTGCATGTTAAATACTTACAGTTAAGACGAGTTTGTTACGGTTATGTTGCATTGTTCAGTTTCAGTACATTTTTACCAGTTACACGTTTCCCACTTGTCAGTTTTAACCTTAGCATTTTCTATGTTTTAGCTGGTCGTAAAAGGAGGAGGAAACGTGGGCTCAAGATATCACAAGATGTCACACTCATAACGCAATGTCACACTCAGGAGAAACCACTCCCCTTTTACCGTTACCCTACCGTTACCCCCATTATAAATTACCCTGGCTAGCTGTTAATAAACGCCATTTCACCGTCCACCACATTGGAGTCTGCGTGTGCTTTGGTCCGTGTGGCAGGGGCGCTGCCACCAAGCCGTCCTCGACCCAGGACACCACGCCCCTAGCGACGGCGACAGACAATGCTGTGTTGAACCAGACACATTGCCTCCGACTTTCATGTTCCCAGATTTAGGTAGCACACCATTGTTACCCCCATTGTTTCCACACAGAAATCCATATTCACAACACCTCAAAAGAAAAACATGATCCCTACCAGTCAACTTCAGGAAATCAAGATATGCTTTGCTCCCCATCTCCTAAGGCTCTCTTCCTTTCCTCTGCCCCTCATTTACTGATTATGAGCATCAGCTGCTTGGTGCAACTCATAGAGGAAACCTCAGCAGCAGCATCTCTCACCTGGAGGAGGTCTGAAGAGCAGGGCGAGGCGAGGGAAGAGGAATTGGGTTACCAGAAAAACTCTCCTTTGTCCTCCAGCCTGTAGTATGGAAAAAGAAATCAATATTGAGTTTCAGATGAAAATAAAAAGGTTTTATTTGAAACACTCTCTCTGTCTTTAACTGGAGAAGGTATATTTTCTACAACTAATAAGTTCTATATCTTTTTATATACTTTTAAGGGAATACGTAATTAATATGGTTTTAAAGTAAACTTTGTAAAAGACATTTTAATATCAGCAAATTGTAATTCCAAAGCTAGCTGTTGAATTGAGCATGTATCCAAGGTTATTTCTGTTCCTCAATATAATAGTATTGGGTTAGTGCATTAAGATAAAATGTGCTGGTTTGCTTGTTTGTTATTGAAAGGGTATTTCCCCCTAGAAACATGTACTTCTTTTATCTTTACAGAGCTATATTAAGACAGAGAAAAGAATGGACAAGCATCTCTTAGTGTGCACTTCCACTTTGTCTGCAGCCCAATTACTAATTTTATTTGTATGCATTAACATTTGAAACAACAAATAAAATTATTTGTTATTTAATAAATACATAAAAATGTAGAATCCATGTGCTAACTTAATTATACATAACATCTTTCCCATCCTGGAAAAAAAATCTAGTTCCCAGGAGAGAGGGAAGGGAAGGAGGGACAGGGAGAGGGTGGTGGCAATTGCTTTTCTGGGGAAATGGAGTTGCAAAAGCATCCCAGGAGATTGGGCAGATGAGGAGGAACAATGGAGAAATGGGACTGCATGGAAGGTCATACTGCTGTTGATACTTTTAGAGGCTGGAAGAAGTGAGGGAAAAAGGAAAGACTAAACACAACTGCTTCCCAATGGTACCACCATGGTATGTCCCCTTGCTCAAAAAGGATGGCAGCAGCAATCCCAGCACTGCTTGGAGCTACCCAGTGCTAGACAGTCATGGATTGCCCAAGAGCCAGCCTTCACATCAGCGGGATAGGACAGGCAGAGCATTCTTCCTGGGCCATCCTGCCCTACAGAGCCACCAGCACCACAAAATGCTCTTTAACCTCATCTCCCCATAGCTACAGGAGAGACTCAGCCCCCAGGACTCCTCCCTGCTAACTCCCCAGCACCAGGGTTAAGGAGGCCCCGAGGGCTGGTTGTCTGAATCACTCTGAGTTTTGGGCCCAGGTGCTCTAAGAGTGAGAGCACTAAGATAAGATTGACTGTAACCAGTCTGGGGCTTCCCAGGCCAAGATAAGAGTCCAGTGAGGGGCCTTCGAGGTCTTGGACTGGAGTACCTCCCCTGCAAGGAAAGTCAGAAATGGGGCTGTTCAGCCTGGAGCAGGCTTAGGAAGAGTCTCATGATACATATAAATACCTGAGGGGAGGGTGCAAAGAGGATGGAGCCAGGCTCTTAATGGTGACATGTGACAGATCAGACTCAATGGCTACAAACTGAAATACAGGAAGTTCTCTCAGAACACCAGGAAACACTTTTTCACTCTGAGGGTGACCAAGCAGTGACAAGTTATCCAGAGAGGTTGTAGAGTCTCAGTCCTTGGAAATATTCAAAATATCTCCAAGATATTTTGAAAAGATATTGCATCAAGGCCATATCTCAGCTGGGTCATATATGCATATGACATTGCTCCAGCAGCACTTCACCTTCATCTCCAAGAGACAACTGGGCACAGAGGAACTTCCCTGTGCCTGCATTTCTCCTGGAAGGAAGCCCAGAAAAATTGCAATGTGCACATTCAAACTCCAGCCTGGGCCAGTAGACAAGAAAGTAAAATTCACTGACAAGTGTTGCCATGGCTGGTGATCCCCCTTCACTTATGTTTTCTGCATGCTGCACCAGCACTGACAAATGCAGGTGTTTCATGTCAGCCACACTTAAGCCACCCAACAAACTAGTTCCTTCTCCTGAGGGACAGGCCCCCATGGCTGGCACACCCAATTTTCTAGTCAATATTTCATCATTGCTTTTAAAATATACCTTCCAGTTCATAATAAATGGAATAGGCTTTCAAAAGAGAATTTGCTGCAGAAAAAAATTGCTCATATATTACTGCATACAAGTATTTGAGCCCCTCTAAGGCAGAAATAATACTACAGGCAGTACAGAAAAATCTTTGAATACGTTTGTACTTTCATATACTATAAGTCTTGGTTTAAAAAGTGAAGCGTTTTTTCCAGAAAATTTAACTGGGAGATTAAGACCTGGAGAAAAAAATGAGCCATTTATCCTTTAGTATGTGGGGTTAATTTAATTTTCAAACCATACCAAATTGAATTATACATACTTTTATTTTTTTAATATTAAAACAGTCTCAAATGTAATAGAAGCATTAAAGGGAGTATGGCATTGTAAAAGGAAGACTTTGGCAGTGTGGAAAAGAAAAAAAAACACAGGAAGGAAGGTAGTACCCACCCCATGAAAGGTTAAAGGCTTGTCACTTGAGGAATTCTTATTGTTTATACACACATGTATTCCTTTGGCTAGGGCGGTACACGTAAATGGCATTCTTACTTCCTCTCTCTGTGCTCAAGGTCTAATAATACAAATAGAATTGGAGATTAATGTCATTTTTATGCTTGTTTTTCATCCCTGGCAAGTCTATAAAGCAATCTCTCGATAAAGTTTCAGAGCTAAAATAAATTCACACACTTTACAGTAAGTCTAGATGGGCTGCAGAAGTAGTTACATTGAAACGCCATCTAATTACAGAAAATAAATCCTTCCTATCTAGACCCCATACAAAAGCCTGCATCCCATCTTTTTGCCTTAAAGGGGAAATCTCAGAGCCCAGCTGTTAAATATTCTTAGGCTGGAGTGGGCTTGGAAGGCAGCTTTAGACCACACATCACTATTTCTAGAAGATGCCTTGAGCAGAGGGAAAGAGGGGGTCACACACTTTGCCTGTGAAGGACGGGTCACACTGGCTCTTGGTACTTTGCTCCTTGCATTTACACAGGACTCTCCACATGGATGGGAATAAATTGGTACTTTTTAACACAGGAATGACACCTGCTGCAGTCTCACAGGCACCAACAAGCAGGCCTGACACCAGTGTTTCGTTACCACCACCAGAATTACAGTGAGTGACAGCCAGAAAATTGTTAAGTATTTCAGCAGGACTGGGGCAGAGCTCTGATTAATATTTAAGCACCTATGTTTGCAGAAGCAACATTCTTATTTGCTTTAAAAATACTTCTCATTACAGTGTAGTCCAGCATTCATAAGGCAAAATATAGCCATGTGGCTTTTGTGAATAATCTCATCCTTCGTTTTCTTGTTTGAAACAATTTTCATAACCATACGGCAGTATTTCAGTAATTCACACTGTAATTGAACTGGAACTGCTGGATTAAGACAATCTTCCATCTTCAATGCCTACCTGCAGAACCAATTTACTTCAGAACCTACCTCACAAGTGGAATACTGTGGAAATTGACAATTTTCTGATTGCAACTATTGGCTGCAGGTACTGGAATGGCAGGAGACTGCGCTGCGTCTGTGAGTTTCTTCTGTTTCTGGCTCTTACTGCCATAAAACACCTCAACCATGAAGAAAAAAAATTGCTCTCATAACCTTGAATTAGATCTCTGTCTGCAACAACAACAACAAAAACAAAAATCTGAGTTGAAGGTATGGAAAGATACTGAAGTAAAGTTATTTTCCTAGTTTAGGTTGGAGTTCCTGGAATGCAAATAAACCAAACTCCTCTCAAAATAGTAAATGTTCTGAACCCAAATGTGGAAAATACTAGACCTGAAGTAAAGGCCTGGAAAAAAATACACGAGATGAGTGGGGAGCACACCTTAAATTGAGCAGGGCTCTTCCTCAATGGAACCTGTGCAGTAAATCTCTTAAGCTGTCAACTGTTTGAAACCTTGGGAGCTCTTTGCTGGGGAGCCACAAAAATTACAGGAAGTGACCTAAAAGAAGAATCACAATGACAAATTTTCAGCATCAGATGGTAGCACTTCTATCACTGTCCAAAACACAAAAAGCAGCAAAACTTAGTCTTCAATTTGGTATTGAGATTAGCTACGCCATGGATAAAATCCTGGAAATTAAAATGCAGTGAAATCTAATGGACATACCAGTGCTAAGCCAGGTCAGTGTCAAGTGAGAACTGCGTGCATCTAAGAACAAAATTTTATGTGTGTTGCAAGCTCATATCTTTATTTTCTCCTTGGAAATGGATTCAGGGTCCAGTGACCAAAGTAACCTGTAATGGGGTTAACATATGGAAGTCCAACAGCTTCTGATAAGCAGTACTTTCAACCATTGTCATTTCTGATGTGGATCTGCAAGGACTAGACGTTAATTATCAAAAATGAATGGAATCACACATGCATGTTCTGAAGGAAGACTGTGCAGATGATATGCGTGAACAGACTTGGTGTAAAACCCCACATCTTCCTGTGCATCAGTAGGAGGGTGTTCATTTACATCAGCTGAACTTCAGACTGACACTGTTCAGAGTAACTTTTCAGAAGCTTTTGAAATATGAGCCTTCTTAATAAAAGGGGGGATTTACTTATGATAGTTTATATCTGCTTTACTTTCTAGCTACTAGTAAATCTGTCAAATGAGTGTTCAAGGTACTCTCTAAAATTCACCGCTCCAGGAACCTAACGATGATTTCATGTAGCTTAAAGCACTGTGCATTACTACTAAAGTGGTAGATGAAGCTATAAACAAAATTCAAATGATTTTGAAAATACCACTATTTATCTTAAAGCTGTCACTGTAGCACAGGAGAGGTTGTTTCTACTCAACCACACATAGCATCATGTAAAGTTTTTATCATGAAAGAGTTAAAAGGCTACCAGTGAGCATAAACCAGAATACCATGGATTGGCCCTTAACAGAAATAGAAAGCAGAGTGAGTTTTGTGCTTGGAAATATTCCATGAATGAGTCCAACATGGTAATTTCATTTGATAAAGGAGATGTCAGTCTGTAATTCATAAGGCACTTCAGTTCTGTGAGCATTAAAAACTGAGCCAGTTTAAAAGACTGCATATATTAAGGTCCTGGTCCCTTAGTCAGGTAAAATAAAATATTTTGCCTTTGTCAAAGAAATCTTTGCCGTAAGGCTTCAAGATTGTATTGTAAGGGAGAAATATTGCCCTCTGTTCAGGCAGTAAAAGCCTGGTATTCAGTGAGCCAGTATGCTTCTGAAGTATGAACATGACAGGATTTCTGAGCAAGGAGTAAGCAAAGCCATTTTGGAGACACATCTGCACACTGACAGGAGTCTGAGAAGGGGAGTCTTCCCAGCCACAGTGCACTTTAAAGAAACCCTCCCTTTAACTGCAAGACCCTGCTTTGCCTAAATACCCCTTTCAAACCTTGTTTTGAAAGGTAATTCATAAGGAGTGTTCACACATCACTAACAGCATGGGGTTGCTGCTTTCATCGACCCTTGAAATGTAATCACTCAAAACTATAAAACAGCTTCTGCTGAGGAGAATGGGTTTGCCTGAGGGGAGATGATTTGCACACCAGGGCCACCTGTCAACATCCCAAAGCAGCATGAGCTTAATCCCTTCAGAAGCAGCTCTGATGTGCCCTCTTGGAAAACCACTGAGTGGCCAAAGGATATATCTACCAAATCTAGACAGAGCATGTGAGCACAAATGCTTTTGTCTTCATCCACAGAGAAGTTAGGAGGCAGTCGCTCAGAGCAAACCAAAGGTACTGATCTACCTGACTCCTCTCCAATCACACAAGCTTGCACAAAAAGAGTTTACAGGCTATGTTTGGATGTGTATAATTGGGAAACTGTCTTTAAGGAACCTAAAAGATATTACCCACAAGTTCTATCTTCCTAGAAAAAGCTAGGTCTTCCTTACCCTGAGAGGTGTCACATCACAGAAAATACTTCTTGCTCCACTGCCTGAGCCACCTGACTGAGCTGGTACAAAGCCAGTGCAGGATGCTACTGAACTGAGAGGTACCTTCTTCATGTTCAATTCAGAAAACAATTCACTGAGAGAGATCTTTCCATAGAAAAATAAATTTCTGATGCCTCCAGAGATAGATATGTATCCAAACCTTGCTTTAAACTCTGTATTGAAGGAAGCTGAGCTGCAAATAATCAAAATACAAATCCACATTAATCCAAGAGGGAAGTAAAAGGCAGTGTGCTTACCCAGGACTTTCTGGTCTGACTTCCATGCAGTATCCCAGCCTATCTGAGCAAGAGCTTAGAACTTCCAGGTCTGGCACTGGAGGACAAAATAAATCACTTGACTGAAAAAATAAATATGAGTTGCTTAGGTATTGTGGCATGCAGGGGGATTATCTGCAGTAATATTAGTATTTCTGATGTCTGTGCATTTTAAACCACACTGGTTGAGAAATAAATTAATTGCAGAGTCATTTACTGCCAAACTGTCCTGCAAAGCTGAGGAGGCACTGCCAAGCCCTTCTTATTGTAAGATGATCTGAAATACAGAGGGTAGTTTACTTTGTAATTGACCTGAGGAATAACTAACACAACAAACATTCCTATGATTAATGATATTTCAGATAATAGCATATACTGAAAACAGAATACATTGAGAAATATGAGAAACTCTGTGTGATTTGTTCCTGCGTTGCTTCATTCAAATGTTAGAAGCGGTTTTAGACAGTTAAGATGACAATGAGGAATGAGACTGTGGAATACCAGCCTCAAATATGTCGCAGTCTTAGTGGAGAAGGCAAAATCTGGGCATGAAGAAAAAAAAGCTCCAGTCTTAGCTAAAATACAGCTACTCTCTTTCCATCACCAATTTTGAAAACTCTAAAGGATTTTCCCCCGCTGCTCCCTAAGGTGGCCTACTTAGTTAATTGTGTTCAGATTGAAATTAAGTTCTGGTAGGGAAAACCCTCCAAGCTGTGAAAAGCTTCTGACATCATTGTATTATTTTTAAAATTTTCCTCCATCACTCAGCTATGAAGTGTAAAGACTACAGAGCTCTGGTTTGCTCCACAACTTTTCAGTAAATCACTCCATTCCACAATAGGCACTTGGCAGGATAAAAACTGACTCAATCTCATACACAAACCCTTTATTTTTAGTGATTTTCCAAAGCCATTGATTGCAGTGTTTTCTTTATCACTGAAACTGAATGTGTTTCTATCCCCAAAAGGTTTAAGTGAAAGGGATAATAAATAAGAATAATTCTCCTGATTTTATATAAAGCCATGACTTAAAAGGATTACAACACAATTTGTTGTTCAGTAAGTATTACAGACCAGATTTAAACTGTGTTATAATCAATGGAAATTTTTCCTTGGGGCTTAAATTGGCTCCATATCAAGACACACACGTACACAGAGATTCTCTCCTCCCCAGTACCTCAGAAATCTCTCAGGTTAAATGCATAAGCTCTATTACACCAGTTGCTGTAGCCTCCCAGCTTAAAGGAGGGAGATGGAAGTGGCACAGTTCGAGCAGTACAGTGCCATAAATTCACAGACACCAACTCTCTGGGAAAAGGGCACACAGAAATTGATAAAACACATATATCCCACAAATACCAACTGTTTTGAAAGAGCTGCTATCAGGCTGCAAATCCAAGCAGACAAAATAGCCCAGGACTGAACTGGGAGTGCTTGCACATCATCACAATGCGCTTCATCAGCTCACTGCTCTGCAGCCACCCACACAGCTCAGAGGTCTCTGCCCACTCCTCCCAGCCCCAGGCTTCCCCCTGGGCAGCTGATGTCTGCCTGCACCTCCTGATGGGCAGGATTACTGCAAGAGCAGCACTGCACAGCCAGAGCTACCTGCCTTCTTTACACAGGCTCCACTTGAACTGATTTGGCAGCTCCTTCACTTTGGTTCAGGACCAGCACCAGGTTCAGCCCAGCAGGCATGAAAAAGCAGTTATATGGAGTGGCCTGCCCCCTCAGATCAGCTGTCCTTCGTTCTGACCTCATTCCTCACATCTTATGCTTGTATCCTTTTCCCACTTAACCTCCTGCTGACAAAATACCTGCTTGCTCTATATCCCTCTGGCCAACAATTTTCCTAGAGCATCCTGATGAGAAAACCCTGGTATGCTAATTCCTCCACATCTTCCTCTGTAAGGACTAAGTTAATGGATTTCACTTTGGGGTAGAACACTTGATAAACGGCCAAGCCTGAGACCAGGACACCTTTGTCCCTATAATTATCTTCCTGCTCACCAGGCAAAGAACAGCTCTATCCTACACCCCTATAGGAGGATAGTTTCACAACTCTATTCAAACTTCCAGAATCAAAGAACAGCTGAGTGTAGTACCCACTTTCTTCTCCCCTTGCACTTTTAGCCACTGTTTGCATCTTTTCACCTCATATCTAGAACTCCAAATACCTTTTCCCAGTCTTTACTGTATCATTCCTCATAAACAGGTGAATAATGAAACGGGGAAATATTGTTCTGGAAAGAGATTTTTTTTCCCCTTCTAACAAAAATTGAAATGAATTTGTATTGTACAGATTGTGACAGGTCATTTCATTCCAGAAGTCATCACATTATATTCATTAACCACAGGACAATGGTGCCTCAAGGTTAGAGCCCAAGGTCTGGAAGTTTAGAATTTAGGTGACGGCAATTGCATGAGCCATGAGAAAGACCACACTCGGTTAAGCACTGTTTAACATGCTGCCTATATCTGCATGGTAACAATGAGGGCATTATGTCCAAATCCTGTGATAACATCCACATCAGAAACTGAAATCCTACATTTAAATGATAAGATGGTGATGAAAGCCATAGACTGCATGACAAAGCAGCACCTGCAATCTCAGCCCTAAACTCTGAGCTGATGGGAGATGGATGTGAATGCTAAAGGAACAAGGAGAGTATCTATCACTTTTGTATCCTGTATTCATGACACAGAGAAAAGATACCACATCTGAACAAATAATACAGAATGATCCTGGTCTCTGAATAGTTTGTGATTGAAAGGAGTCAGCATAATTGATCCACAGAGCTGTAGGCCACAAAAAACAGTAATTAATTCACCCACCATGCCTCTCTGTATTTTAAAAGTGACTAATGCTCATCTACCTAGTCTTGTACTGGAACCAGTCTCTTGTACTTGAAATACACATTCCAAACAGGTGATATGAATGTCAGAAGGATGGGGAAAAAATTAGTGGGGTTTTTGTTGTGTTGCTACCAGAGCTCCTAGTTCAAAATCTGTGCTTTATTTGCTGTCTCCACTGGTGTAATTTTAGCTTCCAGCTATAAGATCATGTCACACACTTGTCTAGACCTCATTACTCTCTCTCCTTGAAAGAACTTTTCCACTGTAAACCTGTCACCTCTTGATTCTCATTGCTGATAAAATAAACTGAGATACTTAAGTCTTGTTTCAACACCGGATCCCCAAGCCCTCAAAAAACATTTACTCTCACTTCATTTATGTTTCAAAAAATCCTTTTGAAACAGCTGACACTGGAACACTGTAACAATCTCACTGTGGCCACACGTGGGTCACATACGATTAACTGATAGCTTACTTATAGTTGAGTTAATATTATTAACACATAGATCATAACCTAGTAACTAATCAGCAAATCAGCCATAAGAATTACCTGTGTTTCACCTATATTTCACCCTTCCTGAAGTACAACAGAGTCCTGTTTCCTATATATTATCCAACTCTCTCTCCTTTCCCACCACCTTTGAAAGAGATTCTAATTTCTGAATTCCAGTGGTTCCTTGAGACCATTACTCCACTCCACCAAAGCCTGTTTATACTTTTAACAATAACTTACTAAGACCAAAAGAGTCCCAACTTTCAACAGTGTTGACACAAGTTTGACACTTATTTCACCTAAGTTTGTGTTCATTTGCCACTTCCACTTCTATCTTTCACTTCTTTCTATAACAGAAAAAAAACTTTTTTCTTCATCAGCCAATTGTATTATTCCAGAATTTCGTTCATATCAGTGAAAAATAAGAGGTGCTACAAAAGCTCACAACCTATTCTGATAATTTTTAAGAATGGTTTTCTTCCAGATCTCAAATTTCAACTCATTTTCCTTAATATTAGTCTGAAAAAGTACCTCTTTCATGTCACAAGCTGAGATGTTCTGCATGACAACAGTAATTACTGTGTGTAATAAAGCACTTAATAATCTCTATTAGGATGTCTACTGAGACTCATTATATCTCCAAGTCTTAGCCCTCAGAGTAGTATTTTGCAGCTCTGTAAATCTTGATGTTGACATTAGTAGTAGTCACTGGTCATGGATACAGAATACAACTGAAATTAAGAGGAAGCTGAGAAAATATGGCAAAACAGCTCACCGAGGCAATATTTTCACATTAATCTGTGGATAACAAAAATAAGAGCCATCTTTGGTTTTTCCATTTTAGTGACATGCATCAGAATTAGTCACATAGCTGGATTTGAAGTGTTGGTCTGAATGACCAACAAAGTATTTAGGAAATACTATGACATTCCTAAGTTGAATTTTCCTATTGAGAAGTGAATATTCCTATTAACTTTAATGATCTAAATGCACTGAGTCTGAAACCCCTCAAATCAGAAAAATTGAAGTTGCAGCATTCTCACGGTTTACAACATTTCAAATGTCCAGTTCCTCCCCCTCTTTTCAAAATGAATGTCACTTCCATTCAGTTGCTTTAGGATTTTGGTTGGGGGGCTTTGTTTGGTTTTAGGTTTGGGGGTTTTTTTTTGGGGGGGGGGGAGTTTGGTGGGGTTTTTTTTGGTTTTTTTTTTTTTTTTTTTTTTTTTTTTTGTGAAAGTCATCTGTAGCAAACTGTCCTTTTCAAAAATCTCCCTCAGGAACCTAAAAACTGAAACTGGCGCATTCCATGCCACATAGGAAAGCAAAGACATAAGATCAATAAGTAGAGAAACTTTGGAGAAGCAGCTGATCCCACTCAAGCCCAAAAAGCTCCTTGCCATTTTCTCCTGACTTTGCTAATCAGGACAAAGCAATTCAGATGTAAGAGCTCATTTATAATGTCATCCTTCGGTTCAGTCTCAGACAAACAGTGCAAAGCAAAAGCACTTTGGTGTTCAATGAATCATGTTGTGGGTTTTGAATATGGAATGTGAATGAGCTTGCTGCTGAGGGAGAGCAATGGGCAGGAGCCCAAAGTGTCAACAAATGGAGAAGTAGGTGTGAAAAATGAGGTTGTTTGTGAGCCTGGTGAATGGAGAATGGTTGGTCAGAAGGATGAGAATGAATAAAAGTGAGAGATCACTCGGCTAAAAAGTGGCAGTGTTTTCTATAAAATGCCAAGGTGAGTATCTGAAGAGCAATCT
Organism: Ammospiza caudacuta; assembly: GCF_027887145.1. NCBI lineage: Eukaryota > Metazoa > Chordata > Aves > Passeriformes > Passerellidae > Ammospiza > Ammospiza caudacuta. Next base: position 72,896,593 of record NC_080593.1, on the reverse strand, counting down.
ACTGTCCATTCTCACCAGCAATCACAAACTAGGCAGATTTTAAATCACTAAGTTGCAAAAAATTGCATCGAAAGCAGATATTACTAAGGGAAGGTGCAAGTGCCACCACTGTGGGCAATCCAGGGTGAAACACTAATGGGCAGATATCTCAGAGGCTTGGAGTCTCAGCAGTTTCTGGAAACAGGATCCATTTAACTCATCACAGTTGGAGCACCAAAACAATGAGGCTTTGCTGTTGCTGACAGACAGAAACAATCAGTCAGGAATAAAGGAATAAATGTGAACAAAGCAAGCCCCTTGTTTCTGCAAAGATATTTATTTTTAGGTGCAGAATCCAACATAGCTGCACACAGCCACAAGTTTCTGCATGAGCAAATATGCACAAATAGGTCTGATCCTGAAAGAATTTCCCCTTAACTTCACTAAGAGCAGAAATAGATGCTAAAGGCTAATTCTCTGCCCTGAATTCTTCCAATTCTCTGAGCAGCTGCAATAATTTGACCTGTGAAATACAGAGGTGAGAAATGATGTCATCATTCAGCCCCAAGGATTTTGTGAACTCATCTGACTCAAAAGAACCAAAAATATAACTATTTTCCAAGCTCCAACCATACAGCTCATAATGCTGTCAATGCAGAAGACTTGAGACAGCAGTTGAAAGGTCATAAAATCAATACACAGAAAGTCATCTCACAGAAAAGCCAATAGGAGAATAGCTTTGTTTCAGAACAGGGGAGAAAGGTACACATCCCTAATGGTTTCTAGGTGGCAGCTTCTCTGTTGCTTTGAAAGGCCGAAGGGGCATCTTTGATTTTATACATCTAGCTTACTTTTGCAATCAGTCCCATACACATACAGACACCATTATAAGATCAGTTCTTTAACACAGAGGTAAACACTATTCCTCCTGGACAATTTACAAGCAAGGAATTAGAGATGTGCTATCTGATCCTTGAGCTTTCTGGATGGACCATAAACAGGACTCCTCTGTGCAGGATACAGATGGAGCAGAGCTTGGGTGCCTATGGCTGAAACAGGGGTGAAACCACACAGGGTGCAAACACAGCCCAAGTAAACCCTGTAGCACAGCCACACTTAGGAGAAGCCCAGTATTCATTCACTTCCACCCCAGAGCTGTGGATGCCCTCAGGACTCCACCCAAACCCTTCCAATGATAAAGTACAATTGCATAGCACATCTCCAACTGATAGTCTCTGTTGTGGGAATGCCACTGGATGGATGTCAATCATTTCATTTACAGGTGGTTTTCCATCTGGATGTGGACTGTTCTAAAGGCTGGTGAAAACTGCACGGGTAGGATGCCACAGCCCACTCAGGATGGGGCATGCTGTCCATAATAAATGTTCATTTGGCTGATCAAAGACACCAGTCCACATGTCAGGGATCTCTTATCTTATTATATAGTTGCTGTAATTCCAGAAACTAGCCCACTACATAATGAGAGAAGTGTTGGCTAACAAGCTCTTAACTTTTACAACACCTTTTAACATGCTCCCAGTCCTTACAGCAAACTTCAGTACAGAGTACAGGGTAAGAATATGAAAGCTGCACTTTGCCAAGATAAAGTAAAAGAAGAGAGAAATAAAGACATAAAAGAGAGAAAGAGAAGGAGAAAGATCACCAGTGCTTAGATCCTACGTTGGTTCTGCTACCACGGATAGTCCAAATCTGGGGTCAAAAGAGAGAGAAAGGGACCAATCCACTTCCTCTTCTGGTTTATCTGATGCATATATCTTATGTAAAATAGGTTTTTCACACCATTCACATTACATTATTTGTGCATGCACAGACAGCCCTTCAGAGCCCTCCAGGAAGTGAGTGAGGCTGAGGGGGAGTCGGTGCAGGCACAACAAGCACAAGCCTCAAGGCAGAAACAGGAGCTGCCTGAGAACAGTGCTGCTCCATCTCCACAGGACCCTCTCTTCCACTAACAGCCTTCCTCTTGCAACAATCAGAATACTCAAGAATAAAACATGCTTATCTGCTTATGCCCAGTCCTCCACACAAGATTACCCTGGAAATTATGTATTTTCTTCTTGCATGAGGTGGCAACCATAAGCATAGAAAAATGGACTGCCACACTGCAGATGAAGGGGAAAAAATTGAAGACCCACAGAAAGGATAGAGAAAGATATGATACACAGCTTGCTATAGTGTAAGAAATCCCAGCTATTCAGTTTAAGTTACAAGCATTTGTGTACATCACAATGCATTTACTGCAGTGCCTTTTTCCCAGCAACCTCCCTGTCTCCAAACTCTACAATCTCATTTCTTTTACCTGTTAAGACCCCAGTATAAAGTCTCCCACAGAACATTTTGCATATTTTCAGGTCTCAGCTACAAGTAATACAACTACCCTGGGCATATCCGTTATTCCTCTGCAGCGTTTCCAGAGTTCTTGAGGGGTTATGGGCTGTAAGTGTGAAAAGCTCTAGTAGCACTTGTACTTTAGAGAAGCTTGAGAAAAAAAATCCCAGTGTTGTAGCTAAAGAGGAAGGTTCCATTAACCAACAGAACAACAGAAATGCACAAGAGTCTCACTTGCATTCAGCTGGCAGTGGAAACTACCCTGGTTGCTCTGTGTCATGGTTAAAAATGGTACTCCCCATTTTAGTGCTCCCACTGAGACCCTCCAAACTACATGCCCTTTACTCCCTCGCTCCTCCTCCCTCTTCCCCTGTGGCAGGATGGAGAGGAGAATTGGAGCCACAAAAGGTAAAGATTGTGGGTTGAGAAAAGAACAATTTACTGGAAACAGCAATGACATATGGAAATTACCAATAACAGTAATAATATTAACAACAAAGTTGTGCAAGAAACAAAGGATTTGCACATGAGTTCTCACCCCTAACAATATCCAACCTCTCCCTCCACCATGCTACACCGACCCACAAGGGACCCATTTCCCCATCCCTGGAAAATGACCTGAGGTGGTACAAAACAACTTCCAGGTACCATAGCCCCTTCCTGGCTGTTGTCATCTTATTGCAAAAGTCCTGTACTTTCTTGGTGATTTCTCATGGGCACTTCCTTGCAGCACTGACTCCGTCTTCACAGCACAGCCAACAAACTCCAACTCCCTCCTCACACACCTACCCCTCTCTTTTGTGGCACTCATCCTCATTGGACACAGCTGTGGCCTATTAAGGGCAGGCCTGTTTCTAATCTTTGGGGATTAGTACAGCTGCAACTCCTCAGGTGTGAGACTATCTTCTGCATTATTCTCTTACATTCTATCCCTCCACACCTGGCTACTGCAAAAATTAATCCTGTCCTCCTGAACCAGGACATTCTGCTAAATGCATAATGAGATCACGAGTATCTAGCTGTGCTTGCTTCTCTCAAATATTTAGTCAAAGGAATAGAAGCAAAAGCAATCACCTCAAGAGTGCAGTAAGAACAAACTTTTTTTTGTTTAAAAAAATAAATATCAGGAAAAAGAAAGACTATCCATATGATCTCTCAATAGAGATTCATATGGATCATATGAATGATCCATGAATCTACTGATCCACAGTTCCACATTTTTGCCTTTGAGATACCTCTGGGTAATTTCCTGCTGAGCAAAAAAGGATGGTTGAAAATACAGTGGGGTACTCACTCACAGGCAATATCTGGTCTATAGTAATGTTCATCCAGCTTTTTTTTTTGAAGCATTCCTCCAGATTTTCACATGCATGTATTACATCAGCATATTATATAGATCAATTTGCACAGGACATTCACATGAAATTGTTTCCAAGATGAAAGCAACCAGGAGATGCTCTTTTAAAACTGGAGTACAGCCATCCAGTAATTTGGAGTCACCTCTTGTGAGAAGGTACATCCATTCCTATGTGTGCATGCATGAAAGGGTAAAAGAGCAGAGACAGAACACTCCTTGCAAAACTGAAAATCTCCGTGTTGAGGTGAGATGCATTGAAGAGTAAAACCTCCAACCTTATATGGTCTCTGAGCAACTGGGTCTAGTGCGAGGTGTCCCTGCCCATAGCAGGTGGTTGGAATGAGATGATCTTAAAGTCCAGATTTGAACTATCTATTCTGTGAATCTATGATGATTCTGTCATTATTTTAGATGAAATTATTTTGCAAGTTTTTTCCTGTGAATCTTTTATAACATCACAAAAACTATCCTGTGCTGCTGAGCTTTTCAAGCAATGTCATGTGAAGTTTTTCAATATATGCATCATTAAAGATAAACACACACATATATATATGCACATGCACATATATTAATGTCTACTTATACACATGGACATTTAAAAAATATGCTTTAGCTTTCACTATTTCTGAATTTACACACAGATTTTGGAAAAACATGAAAGAACATCTAATTGTGGCAATATTATTATTATTACACAAATTTTCAAGGAACACATGTTATTAGCAAATCTACCCAATTCTGACATGATACCTCCACCATACTTCCTGTTTGACTATGACAATTAAGGTATACAAGAGGAACAGATAACTACATTACCCAAGTAAAAGACAAAACCATGTTTGTTTGAAATTTCACTTTCTTTCACCTTTGAACTTGTCAGCTATTAAATAATTTCCAAAGCAATGAAAGAGTGGTTTTAATTACATTAATATACAGGTTTGATGTTGATATATTAATATACAATTCAATTTTGAATGTATATGCAGTTTTCATACAAGCCATATTCTGAAATGTAGGGTAATATTTTAAAAAAAGTTTTATGCAGTTCATTTTGAATTCAGCCATGTATTCTCAAGTGATCAAGGTCAGAGACTTCATTTGAAAACAGCACCTGAACATATCTTTTTAAAAAGATATTTTAAGATGGTTGCTGCACAAGGTCTTCAGGAGGTGCAATATGGAGTGTTGGTAGTGGTGGGATTTTTTTTCAGGTTTGCACAAGTAGACTGTGCTACATCTCAAAGATGCAGCACTATAGAACCTATAGAAGGTGGGAGGGATCATTAGACCATCTGGCCTGATTCTCAGTTTCATCCAAATGTCCTGATGCTACAGGCATGCCGCACTCTTGCAAAAGTCAAAGTATGGGGCACTCCTGGAAAGCAAGGTGGAGGTATGGATCATGCTCACCTGGCAGCCCTCCAGGGTCTGATCCCGTGTGGCAGACACATGTAGGTGTCCCCAGCAGCTGAACCTCTCTGCCCATAAAGAGACAGAACACCAACACCCACCTAACCTTAGGGGGAAATACTTTTGCTGCCCTTAGCATGGTTGATTACCATTGCCAGAAGCATGTGAGCAGGTCATGGCCATCAGGCATCTCAGAGAATGCTCAGTGTCAGCAGTGAGCTGCTCCATTCAATTTTATGCCTACAAAAAACACCACCTTCTTATCAAAGCAAGGTCAGGAAGCAGAGCTACTCTTAGCTCCCCTGCAGCATTCAGGCACACACACACACTAAGAAAGTGACCTCCAAACAGGCCAGCAGAGGAAGCTGAAATCTTAACACTCCCCTCCAAACTTTTGAGGCTTCCAACATAGGTTAAAGGGGAAAAAAAAATATTAGCGCAACAGATTGTCAACCACAAGAAAGCACCTACAGCCTACATTGCTTCTGCTGGACTCTGGCAAACCAACCCACCTGCTGTGGGGCTAGAGGGTGAAGAGGGACCCTGATAGAGGGGCTACTGCACCCTCTTTTGCTTCAGCAGTAGCACCCCAGCACTTCAGCCCAGCTCCTTTTGTCCAAGCACACTGCCAGCAGACATAGGATTTCCCATTTCTGGGAAGAAAGATAAACAAGAGCCCTCCTTGGATGGTGTGGCAGGAGACCAACACCGAGCTACTGCCTCCATAAAACCAGTGATCACAGAGTGAGTTTGGTCCTGAGGGGGTGCCAGCTCTCCACTGTGCACCTTCGCAATGCAGCTTTGGGACTGGGCGCCTGCCTGTGGCCAAATGGGATCTGCATTAATTTAATGGAACACAACTGTTTTGATTTCAAGAAGATCCCTTTCAATAAATTCCAAGGGAATCTGGCCTTGTTTCAGATTATGTTTTGCTTATTCTAGCTCTTCCTGGAGAAGGAATTTCTAACTAAGCCATTGTAAATTTGTTTTCTTGCCTAGGTACATTAGTATTTCAAACCCAGCTGAAGACAATAATAGCTAAAGTATATAGATCTAACAAGTGAACTCCACCCAAGCTTTTGTTTTAGTGTGCTACTCAGACCTTACCCATTCCTTGGTCTCTGTGTAGATTTCTCTCATCAGCATTTAAATACACACAGAAAAAAGGAAAGGCAAAAAAAACAAACACAACTGGAGACAAGAATGTCACGGTGTAAGTAGAAGAAAATGCTTAATTTTAGATAAGCGCTTGGCTCAGTTTGCTAATCTGCTGTTCAGGAACACTCACTCATGCTGAGAGTATTTCACTCACTGTTAGCCCTGGTGCTTCAAACCCCTCTCCTGACAAGGCTTCTCACTCTGTGAGCACAGGGGTGGCAGAATGAGGCCTCCATGATTTATCCACCTTCCTTGTGGAGCCACCACAAAAACCCGCACAAGTTGCATTGTTCTTGTGCAGGCATGACTGGGATTGGTCAAAAGTGGTGATACATTGGTGCAGTTAAAGTGCTCATCTGCACCTCTGACCAGCTAATTAGGCTGGAGACACATTAATTAGGCTGTTGAGCTGAACAGCAGCTTGGGAGCTGCTTGCCTGGCACAGACAATTGTCCTGGCTTTCTAACCAGGGCAGAAGTGGATGGAAACACTGGTTTGTTTACTTGGTTGTATGTTTTGATTTCCCTGAGTATGCCCCTAAGTTACAGCCTCCACATTTTTGGTTGGGTTGTTTGAGTTGGTTTTGTTTTGTAGCTCTTAAATACAGGTTGGACGGAGAGCTGGGGGTCACTGAGTGAAGGAGACACATCATTTGTTGAAGTCTAGGGATTCTGGTTTGTCCTGGATGTAAAAGACTTGGAGATAAGACCATGATCCAGATGCCTCAGCAGCAAAAGTTATATATAAAGCTGATGAAAGACTCAAATTAATTTGTATGAGTTTGGAGGCTTGATATTTGGGTAACAGATCATGTCAGAGTGAAAATCGCTGAATATACTTTGTAAGCCATACCACTGTATTTATTCTACTCATTTATTTTTTAGCCATGACAGGGAACACAACCAACACCCTTCTTCTCAGTAAGGTTTCCTGAAGGATTAATTTGACCTACTGCATTTTGCAGGCAGACCCTGTCCTGGCAGCCTTCCAACTACAGTTCCACAGCTCTCAGCTCGTGGCAGGTGAGAGAAGCAAAGAAAGAAAAAAATCCAAGCAAGAGCCCCAGGCCAGTACAGTGCTGGCAATAATCTAAGCCCAGCTCAGGGTGTGTGCAAATCAGCCAGCCAGCTCTGTGCCTTCCAGTCAGGGCTTCATAAGTTCATTTGCATCCATCCCTCCAACCTATTTGCTTCGTTCCCCCTCCCTAGTGCCACCAAGAGCCCTGTGCTACATATTCAAACACAGACAGCACCTAAAACACCCATAAAACACTGCAGCCTTACTGCTCCCACTCCAAGGTCAACTTACAAGCATGCCCATTTGAAGAGGCAGAGGCAATCACTCTAATATAGCCATAAGGCGAAATGAGGAACTGGCTCCTAGCAAGGTAAATTGTTGTGATATCATCATCAAGCCCAGCGAAGGAAGAAAGCAAAGCAATGGACATCATCAAGGTTAGGAAGGCTGTATTCAGGCATTAAACACACAAAGCAATAAACTCACTTCAGTGAAACTTAAAACTGCCACAGATAACAAACAGCAGACAGCAAATCAGTCCTTCAGATACCAGGAGAAACTCCTGAAAAGCAGTCATTAATTTGGCTACTGTGATGAATTCCTCCATGGTGAAAGCAACAACCCACTTCACTGCTTCACTGATTCATTGCCTGGGAGGCCATGAAGAACACTGTGATAATTTAACCTGTCTTTCTGTGTAAGACTTCAGCTACCAGCAATCTTTTATAATGCCTTCAGCTGGTAGGAAAGGGGTGGTTTTGATGAAGCAACATTTTTCATACCTTTGTGTGCAGCTGTTGCCTCACTCCATTTCTTGTAGGAAGCCACCTCCCACCTTCCTGCACTGGCAATGGAGAGGAAGCCCAGCAGCAGAATCACTATAACTGGGCCTATTTTGCTTCCCTTTTGTACTCAGAGAAATAGAGACACATCTCACCACAAGAGGAGCTCAGCAGAGCAAAGCTGCCTGTTACACCAACAGGGAACTGGTTACAGCTGCCAGATGCTCACAGCTTTGCACAGTGACATAAGTGACATATGTAACTCTCACACTGGAGATGCAGCTCTTGATCCCAGCATTGCAGAGTGGGACAGACACAAGTGCATGGTTCAGGGGAGTCTGCATCTCCTAATGGTTATTCAACCCCTAGGTAAGGCTAGTCCGTCCTTCCTTCCCCCCTTCCCTTCTTATACTCCATCTGTCTGAAGCAGTAACCGCTGACACACAATTTTTGCTCCCCAGATATGTTTGCACTGCTGAGTACTCGTTAAGCTATTCTAGATAGCTCAGTGTCATATAAAAGGGTTTTACTCACTGAAGCAATGTATCAAGTCTTTGGGCAAATCTGCCTTATATGAGACTTACACAAGTGAAAAATACCAAATGCCCTTATGTCAAGTTTTACTCAGAAGCCTTGTTTGGTATTATTTGGTTTAAAGACACTGGAAATGTCCACTATGCCTGCCTGTTGATGGCACAGGGGGGGGAAAAAATACTTTGCTATTTGAGAATATTTCCATCTGGCTTTGGAATTAACAGCTGTACTGGGTCCTGAAATTTCTTCATCTGTTAGACTGCTATCTACTGAATATCCATATTTCATGCCAAATTATAAATCCCCCTCAGGCCTTTTCTCCCTTAACCACTTTAATTTTTCAGTAGTGAAATTGCCTCTCACACTCTCTACCTGTTCTTTTTGTCTAAAAGCTCTCCTGGCCTTCAACAAAATTTCCTTTCCTCCACAGATTGTATCTCTCTTACTCTCTCAGTATTCCAAGTGGCATAACTAAGTCACCTGTACCTAGTTTTGATGTTGGCTACAGCCTTGAAGAAGGGTAGCTTGTGGGTACAATAATTCATTAATTTCCTGTTTATTGCTTAAAGTAATAGAACATTACCTCACCTAACCTAACTTACACTCTCAGTTCTTCCCAGTTAAACCAGCCATATCTACTATGCTATCATAAACAACAGAGAATGTTACCATCTTATTGCAAAAGTCCTACACCTTCTTGGTGATTTCTCGTGGGAATCTCCTTCACAGCACTGACTCCTTCACAGCACAACCAACAAACTCCAACTCCCTCCTCACCCAGCTACCCCACTCTTATGTAGCACTCCTCTTCTTATTGGACACAGCTGTGGCCTATTAAGGGCAGGCCTGTTCATAATCTTTGGTGATTAGCACAGCTGCAACTCCTCAGGTGTGAGACTACCTTCTGCACTATCTTTATTTTCTTACATTCTATCCTCCCACAAGAGCACTGTATAGTTTTGCCTTGCTTTTGATACTAAAAACCAGTCAGACACATCATTGTAGGCATTTCCTTTTGATGATGCGCCTCCACAGTGCTGCCAATTGGTATCTGTCCCCATCTTGGTGAAATTACTTAGTTGTTTACAGTGATGTCATGAAAGCTGTGTTATGACTCTACCGATGAAGAGATTCAGCTTCTGGTGACTGCAAAATTCCACTTGCCTTGGGCTGTATATTGGCAACCAGTGCCACTTAAATTCATCACTCATAAAATCCTAGAAGAGGCTGCATTTCAAAAGAAAATTAATTGCATTAAAAGAAGAAAATATAAAATCTAATTTCCTTTGCTGTCTCACTGTTCACTGCAAGTTTCAATTTGAGTTTTTCTTCTGCTTGAGTCTTTTATTGGGGGTCATCCCCCACATGATCCTCATAATGAGATTCAAGTACACATTGAAGCTTTTTCAAATATTTGGGACTAAGAGGATCTGTCTCTCTCTTCCCCCTACTCTTCTACATACACATCATCAAAACAGAAATTTAATTATCTTTTCAATAGGTATCACTGCTTTAAATTTGAGTTGCGAGGTTAGTAGAAAGGGACACACATGCAGAGTATGTGAGAACATGTCTCATTTCCATAGGAAATCAGGCTTTATAAAATAGAAGATTTACAAGGAAAATAAGCTGCACTTCTGTTCAGAATAATACACTGACTTGAAACTTCAGCAACGGTGAACATAAAAAGTTACCTATTTCTATTGGTTTTCACTCTGGGTGTTGCAACTCCTCAGAGGTCCTCTGAAGTCACTGGATTTACCTTCATTAATACCAGTAGTGCATTAATTCCATATTTGTAAGTATGTATACAAGTTAAGGAGGTAAGAGAGCATCTCTAGGTCTACACACATGAACATAGACATGAGTGTGCATGAGCACATGTGCACTCAGGCATCACAGAGTATTCATAGGGAAATATCACAACAGCTCCTGTCCCAAAGGACAGAGATTTGCACCTAAGCCAAGACCAAAGTTGTACCAAACTTGAAAAGGTAGAGCTGGCCAGGGAAAGAAGGTGAGTGCAAACTATTTTTCTCCCTGTCCCTCACAAGCTTGCAATAGTGGATTTCTGATGGACCACTTGAATGTCACCTCCACCCACCTGAAACTTGGCTGAGGATCTCAGTCTTTCTTAATTACTGCGCAACGCTATTAAAGCTCTCAGTGGAACCGATGAGTGAATGTTCCAGCCAATTTTACTTCTTGTATTTTAAAAAAAGCACACACTAGTCTGTTGAAAATAATTTTTAGGAATTTTAATCATAGCAAATGTGTCTGAACCATTCTTATTAAAGCAGTGTTTCCACCTATACAGAAGACAAGACTACAGGGATTGACCTACAAAAGTACCATGTATCAAAACAGGGGCAGGGAGAAGGGGGTGGTTAAAAACTGAGCAGTATTTGAGACATCCTTCTAGGGCAGACACATGAAGCAAAGAATGCTTCTCCAGACATTCTGATTTATCCAGCACTTTGATGTCACACTTACAAATTAAATATCTGGCAAGGTTTTGACATGGTGGCCCAGCAGGTCCTGTATCTACAGAGGCTGGTTGGCCCCTGACAAGAAGAAAAGGGGAAGTTATATAAAATCAAATTATACATGTTCTTGCCTCTGAAACACATCAAGGACTTTTAGTTCACAGCCACTGAGCACCGCCAGTCTGTTTATTTAGCTAGAATATAATTAATGAGTACGGGGGAGGGAGCCTAGGGAAGGCAAGGGACCATGTACAACAGTGTAAAACAAGGAGCAGAGGGAGTGCTGGAGCTCTAGGAGAGCCATGTAATATCTGCATGCCTGAGGCTAGACTCAGCCTTCCAGTTTCTGGTGCAACTATCCTCAAAATAAGAGAGAAGCCTTCATTCAGCTCTTGTTTTAATTAACACACTGAGTATGTGAATAGAGACACATCTTCAAAGCTGGCACAGAGAACTAGCTCTCACTTCAAAGCTGTGCTGAGGACACTTCAGCTGACAGAAGGACTCTTCAGTATTTTTCCTTTGCCTTTTTGTTTTAACACCTGTCAAACTTTATTCGCCTTCACCAAAAAAAGAAAACCACACCCCAACCATCCTCACTCCTCCCTACCTCCCCTAGTAACAGAGAAACCTTTGCTAATGGGGACAGTGCAAAGACAGGCCTTGTGGGATGCGTGTCTGCTTTAGGTTACAGCTCACTTGCAATGTCTTTGGAGCAATCAGGGATACTGCAGGTGAAGTAATTTAAACGGATACCAAGTGCAAGCAGCTCAAAATACACATTGGGAAGCTGTCAAGCAGCACCCTGAGAGAATCCATGTGTGTGCAGCCAGTCCTGCCCTCCTGCTGCTGCCCTGTGCTGCACCAGCCTGCTGGCTTTGAAGCACAGGAAAAATACCTCACTGCAAGGACTGCCACTGCTCCTTCTGCTCTTTCCAGCAACCACCGACCACATCTGCCCACTCCTGGGACTTAAATTTTTTTTTCTTCTTGGAGGTCCTCTGCTTAGCAAGGTTCAGACTCCAAAACAGGAAGCCCAATGGGATTCATTTGAAGCATAGCTGAAATTCAGGGGCACCTCTGTTTTCTCCCAACAGAGTTTAAATAGATACAGAACAGATGGTATAAACGTGGCCTGCATGAAGAACAGCTTTACTCTTGTTTTTTATTTTCTTAGTGCCTGTTTTTGTTTTTTCCAAAACAATTATAGCCAAAAAAAGGGTGAAAGAGAAGGGGAAGAATGAGAAATACTTTTTGGAGGCTATGCAAAAGAGAATCTGAGCAGCACATTAACCCTCAGCGCAGCATCAGACACAGTGCCCTGCCATGAGGGAGGTTGCTTTGGGACTTTCCTCACCTGAAGCTGACTAGAAGAGCAGCTTCTCCAGTTTGCAGAGCACCTCGTGGCCAGAAGAGCGTCACATTTCTGTCAACTTAGAAAGCTGAAGGAATCTAGCAGAATTTTACAGTTTCTTTTGAAGTTCAAAAGTCCTATCTACAACAGAAGAATCCTGTGCTCTTACCAGAGAGGTCATGTTGGGCCATTCCAGCAAGGAGCATTATCTGAGATATGTACTTATAGGGCCATTGTTTCAACAGGGATTTGTGGTGGGTCACATCCCATCAGCTGGTTCAACACCCGTGCCAAGACACCTCCTTCCTCTGGGCTACTAAGCAAGAACAGCAGGGTGGGACAGAGCCTGGACAATTTAACCAAATTTCCATTTCCTTTAGCAAAACCTGAGTCATTGACCAAATCAAGCATTTAAGAATCTCTTAACGAGGGGGATAACTCGCCCTCAACATTTTTAAATGTCTCTCTATCACAGGCTGGTTGCTTTAGATCCATAAAGTTAGGACTGCCACTGCATCTAGGACATATGACAGATCCTCAGAGCCCAAGGCAGCTAACAGCTCCAAATGAGGTATAAGACTCAAGTTTGGTCTCAGAGAAGTCACAGTCACAACTAATTCCACATGCAGTGCTCTGTGTGCTCGACAGCCAGAAAGCCCAGATTCTGCACATTTCAGCAGGCATTTTAATCTTAATAGGCAGCACGTGACGTTTCATTAAGATTTCAGTGCTACTGCAGTGTTCAGCTGTTAGGAGGTTCCTGAGGTTTTACAAAACAGAAGCACATACACACATTGTGAAACTCAGCAGATCTAATCCGAGATATGAATATGGATTTTGTTCTTCCTTATCTCCCTCCCTCATCAAAGGAAGTGGAATTGCAAAATTAATGTTGCTGATAAACTAAAAAAAAACAAAACAAAACCCACAAACTAACAAAAAAACTAAAACCCAGCAACAACAAAAAAAAAGATCCATTCATATTAATAAATGATACTATCTTTAAAATCAGATTGTGCAAATAATCTCTAGTCTCCAAGTTGCTTTATCTTGTTCTGCTGTTGCTTCTTTCAAAAATATTTGGGCTGTATTAAAGAAACAATAATCCTAAATACTGATTTTGAAAGGACCTACGATAATAACAGCAGATAATGGGGTATTGCAAATAGAACTTGGGAGCCCTGGAGACGTTCCTGCTTCTGTGAAGATTTTATTACCAGTTTCATCACTGAAAATGCAGTAGAAATTTGCAGTCATTCATACAAAGGTAAGTTTCTCCTTGCAAGTCTGTAGGGAAACAGGATGGTCCAAACAAAGGGCTGAAGAAGAGGGAACAGGAGACAGCACACTCCTAAGGAAGCAGCACAAAGGGATTTTTAGGCTGCTTGTCACAAGGGACCAAAGAACCTCAACCCAAGATGTCAAGCATCAGCAATAACAGACAGTACCTATGGTATTAAAAAATATCCTCGTTTATGCACTACTCCTGACATTTCTCTCTATCCCAAGGGTTTGCTGGAGCTGCTGAATGCTTGTTCTGCCTGGATGGCTGCCGAAAGACATTCAGTGTTGCAATTCTCTGTTTCTCACAAAACCACACTCTTTGCTGGTAACATTTTACAACTCTTATCACGCTGTTCAATCCAGCTACAACTGTCCAAATCTTGTCTTCTCTAAACCAGGGGAGGTCAAAAAGAAAGAACACACTATATATCCATTGCAGTTAGCTGGTTTAGCAAATAAAACCATTAAGCAGGGCTTCTGTTTTATCAACCTGTAGGTTTAGGAAATCCCCTCAGCATTTCTGCATAGCAGAAAAGAAGTGATTGGAATTCAGTTTATTTCTCCCAAGCTTTTTAAACCATCATTGTTCTGGATTCCTAAGGTGGATTTTGGTGTGGGTTTGAACTGCAAGGTTGTGGGGCTTTCTACCATAAATTAAGAATGCTCAGCCATGTTGCAATAAGCAATTAAAAACAGAAGCTACAGAAATAAGTTTTTAGACTCAGATGCTTGAAAACAGCTGCCTTGGGGTGTTAAAGAGCCTCTCCTAGTCAATATACTTTCAAATTTCAAAATAAAGCCTTCCCCAAAGCAGAGCTTTTTACTTCAAACATTCCTTAAGAATTGTGCAGACTAGCCAAGCATCAAGCAAAAAATACGTGAATGTGAAGTCCACCTCTGTTCAAGAAAGTATTTAATCATCTGTGACTGAATCCCTTTGGCTTCCTCAGATTTAGTACTTCAGTGCTTTCTCAGCATATTTTCTGAATTGTGTCCCCAGTATTTAACCACATTCTGTAAGCGTATCTTCAAGAAATATCTGCAACCATTATTCAAAAAAAATTAAGTGAGAAATTATTAATTTGCAATTCAATCAGCAAATTGGCCATACTTGGGAACTGATCTCCCTGTTATGCTCATAGCCAGCCCCACGTGTCTACCACAAGCATGACAGGCTGCTTTGACAGTCTTGTAGGATTCACCACTGTTTTTAAAATTCTTCAGTGAGATCACACACTTACAATGACACCTGAATTCAAAACATCTTGCAGAAGATTATTTTCCCCCCTCCCCACCCCCAAACTCCTCCATCTTGAGGCACATCCAGATTTCTCTCGAGCAGATGCAAATCCCAGTGGTACAGATCAAGTCAGGGCATGCAAGCACCTATAGGGCAATGCTTCCCAAACTGATGAGTGCAGTGACAACACACACTCATCTTTTCATAACTCTCAAAATAGGAATGTAAATAACCTTCAGCCTGAAACACTCAGGTTTCTCAGTTTAGGTTTGGGGTTTTTTACTTAATGTTGAAAACCAAGTCAGAAATCTACAGACCTCTAATCTAATCCTACTATTTCCTTTGAATGCAATAACTGTGCCAAATGGCCACTTTTGATTTCAGCTTTTCAGATCTAATAGATTCACTAAGTCCTGTCTTCAGCGGTTGGGCATTACCAACATTGTCAACTTCATTATTTGTTCTGGGAGACACACATGCTCAGTTTCTATTTTCAACAATGTGACTCAACTGCACACACTGAGAAGTCAAGATTTGGCTTTTTTATCCCAGTTTCTCCCCACTGAATTCCTGTTCAGCTTTAGTCCAAGTCCTGAGCTTCACTGATGATTCAGTATCCTAAAAAATTTCTGTACATCCATCAAGCCTTTCAGTGAAACCAGTACAAACCAGTACTTTTGAAATAGGCTGCTTCCAACTCAAAGGCGTTGAAGAAAAAGGAAATCTGGAGTTTCAGTGACATTCTTGAGACACAATTTGACAGAAATGACATAAGCAGGCCACTGCTAAACATGCCCAGTAGATGTTTTTGTACATACAGATCTGAATTTCCAGGCTAGTGTCTAATCATGTGCTCATTTTCAGGTGTCCTTTCCTTCTCCACCCACTCTTCACTCTTTCAAACCAGTTAGGCCAAGTCTGTATGTTGTCTTCCAGCTTGCAAGAGTGCTCTATGCAGTCCTGTTTCAAAAGAACTTCAGTTTATCTTACAACTAAAAGCCCAAGCATCTGGTTGTTCCCTTTGGATGCCTATTCCAGCCTGGAGGAACAGAGCAAGGCATGGTTCCTCACCTGAACTCCAGAAGAGGCGTCAGCTGTGGAGCAGAGTTCCATCCAACAGCAGTAGGAGCTGGTTTGCAGGGAACAGCTCAGAGGGAATAGCAATCTCACAGGAGATCCAGGTAATCATACCAAAGCTTCCTGTTACCAAGCTATCCCAGCACCACAAAGTACGTGACCTTCCTGAGACAGAAAAACCTTAGGATCTTTCACCAGCCCTCTTGATGAGGGCTCTACATGAGCATGTGCTGCGTGCATGCCCCACCACACACCCTGCCCCAGCACAGGAATGTGTCCCTGTGCTCATATGCATAGGTGCTCCATGTATGCCCAAGAATTCCCATTTCATCCCCATGATTATGTGCCCCAGGGTGAAATGGATGAGGAGAGTGAAAACAGACTCACGTACATCTGAAGGGGGAATGTGGGATGGACAGAAGTGCTTTCTTCTGCTTGTGGATCTTAACTAATCCCTTGAATTGACTCTGACATTCAGGAACATGATTAGCACAAAAAAAATAGAGGATTTAGAACTATAATAAAAATATATTGAAGCATAAGAAAATGCTTGAAAAATGCATTTTCCAAACATTCATTAAGCATTAAATTTCACTGATGTTGGAAGGTTAGTTTTTTTCATCAGAGATGCTCTGGGCAACTTGAGAAATGTCTGGAAAATTGTTCAACTTGAGGCTGAAGCAAGAAGCTTCGCTTGTTGACACAAGCATGCAAGAGGTAAAGTGACAAAGAGAGAGAGCACAACAAGCCCAGCTGTCAGGCCTAAGAACACTGTACAGCACCAGAAAGGTCACTAACATGTTCTAAATCCACTGCATTTACAGACAATCTTGTCCTACTGAAGCTCTTGCTCAAAATCTTTGCCTTCAGGGCCAGCAGATCTTTCAGCAGCCTCCCAGATGCTGCTGGGAGTAATTTGCTGCCATGTACCTTCTTCCCTCCCTTCCCCCTCCATCCACCCATAGAAAAAGGTCTGGGAAAAACAAATCTCAAGCAAGCCATACTTTCTGTGCCATTGGGATAAGCAGGCATTTCAACCCCAACACTTACTAGAGAGGTGTTCACTCAACATGTGAACATCTCCTGCAGTACTCATGCAAGTGGCTTATGCCAGTAGGCCCCATTCCCTGGGGCTAGTTTGGCTGTGGATGGTGGGTACAGATCCATTCTCATGAGTGGGAGAAAGCAGCATCCTCTGCTCCCTGGCATTGCTGTGAAAAGATCCAGAGAACACAGGCTTGGCTCCATTTACACGACAGACTCATGCATGGAGCTTTTGCTTCTGGGACATCTACAGAAGAGTTCAGACCATGTATTAATTGTGTGGTTTTGGTTCTGGAATTTGTTACATTCTGCTGTGAATGTAACAAATTCAGTGTGTATTATCAACTACCCTTACTCCAAAAAATCATGTGCACTATCAAAAAAAGCTGGATGCCTATAGCTCCAGCAATCATGTGACTGGGAAGAGGTGCTCAAGGCAATAGGGAACCTGTGTACCAGTCTGCACAATGCAGGCTTAAGTGAAGGCCAGCAATCCCTCATTCCTATAAGCAAAGCTTATACTTAAAATTTTTAATTTTATTAAAACAGAAAAAAAGTTTTGTGGCTTAGTAGTCATCAGCTATAGTTCTGTATTCCATACTAATTAAAACTTGAATGCCCTTTCACTATTTACCACAACTCATACTTTACACATTGCCTTTAAACAGCAAGTGATGAATTTCAGCCACCCTCTCATAAAATACAGATTGATTCTGCCAAATTCCCTGCCATGCTCCTCATTTGATGGCAAAATAACAGAGGAACCATAATTCACTTGCTATCACTCTTTTCCTGCTAACGTTTTATTCAGAATTAGCTTCATTAGTAAAGATGAAACTTTGGACTCATGACTGCTCCATGTTTACAAAACATACAGGCTCCTTTACATCGTGGTTAAGCATGAACAATCACTGAACACACAATTTCCTAAAAAAATCCTGCATACCAAAATTGCATATTTTGAATTTTTAAAATTCACTAAACAAAATTTCACAGAGTGAACCCTAAAGTCTGTTTGCCAGCAAAGCACAAGCCAACAATGGAAGTTGGGACCATCCAGGAAAAAATACTGGACCCCAACACACACACCTTTCCTATTAAACAAGCAAATAAATACACATTCATACAGAGTAATGTGCTCTAAAAATGCAGGTGCTTGAATAATTACCCACACATTTTAGCATAAGTTTTGGTTTCTCAAACAGAACTGAGTCACAGCAAGCTTCTGTCTTTCTTTTTGGTGGAACTAGGCAGTGACTTCTTACTGGACACCAGAGAACAAAAGCTAACCTGGAACCTGATGATTTTGGCACAAGTCAAACGTGTTTCTCCACAAAGGAAAGATACAAAGACAAGGCTGGTTTTTAAAAATAATAATAAAAAAATTAGCAGTACTTTTTAATGCCAGGCATTGAACCAAGGAATGGGATAGACTGCACTGCATTTTTAAAGTAGTGTGACTATTGACATACTTGAGAAACATTTTAACACTGTACATTACAACAAACTATTTAGTTCATTTCTACACAAGTCAGCAAAAAAGCTAGGTGATCTAACATATATAACAGCTGCAAATTTAAAATTCTAGTCACAGTCTAAAGCCAGAACAAAAACTTTTCCAGAACTCCTATTCATAAAAAGGAATAAACATACACACCATGCGCGTACACGCAGGCAAAAATCTTGAGGTTTTACTTATTGCTCTTACACAAGGCTGTGAGCAGGCAAATGTCTGGATCAGAAATTAGGTCAAACATGCATTTCAGCAGGCACAAAAGTACAGGAAATTCATATTAACAAAACAATGAACTGTGTTACGTAGTACAGGATGGTATTCTGCTAATATAACACTTAACGTCATTAATTCCGGATAAACTCCAGGTCTGCCTGTTGTATAATATGTTATGCAGTATGGTATTTTAACCTAATTTCTGATTCCTCTTTTATTGTGCACTCTCCATAGAGAGATGAAGAGGGCCTTTCTTTGCAATGTCAGAGAATCCTCGGCCTCAAGAGCTTCAGTTGGGCGGGTATGGCTGGAAGGAGGTAACGCTACCACCACTGTGTGTGTCACCAGGACCTGCTCCCTGACTGCCTCGTGGTTTTGTGCATTCACTGATAACTCAGATAACAAATGCTGAACCTGGCACAAAATGCACCAGCATTGTACCCAGAGCATCTTTCACCTATGCCATAAGCTTCTGGTACACCCAGAAATTGCTACAGGATAAGGCAGTAAAGGGTCAAATCCTGTGTCTGGTCAGTTCCTCAAGAGTCTTGTAAAAGGCAGGATTTTTTGTGAACTGGCTTTCCTTTACACAACAAGCAGCATAGCATGGATGTCAGTAGAAATCTGGCTAGCTACTGGCAACAAGAGACGAGCACGTTCACAAGACACATTTGGGAATACCTGGTGTTCCCTACTGCAACCACATGAAACATGCTGTGGAGAGGTGTCCATGTAATTACAATACTTGCAAGCCAGATGCAAGACACACTGCACATGAGCCTTGCACAAAAAAGGCATTGAGTGTTTTATCTGAAGACTTTTTTTTTTTCCTGTGCTATGCATACATATGACAGTAGATAAAAATCAGCACAATGGTTCCTCTCCATACGTGAGCAAACACACATCATTACAACTAAGCACCCTATATTCCATTCTTCCCTTAATGGAAATCAAGGAAGAAAATGGTGGTTTAGAAACAGGGAGGGAAAGAAATCCAGCATGAAGTCAGAGGTATTTTCCTAACAGAAGTGTGAGCTGAGAATGTTTATTGTGAACCAGCAACTGGATTTTGTGACAAAACCAGAAAACCAAGGATGACTATGGAGCCAACTTGGGCACTGCATAGTCAAAACTATGTTATAATATGGCATTCAGCAATCTCCAAGAATTAGAAAGAACAATAGGTAGACAACAAGAGGACACGGTTCAGGGAAGTTACGTCTTGTAATCACAAAAAGAAGCGGTGCAAATCAACAGATTTTTCTGTCTTATTAAAGGTCTGCCACGTGCCCCTTGATCCAATCCCTAAATCTCATCTAAGTTTCAGCAATCAGACTTGCCAAATACCCAAATTCACACTGGGCTCTATTTTACTTATGAGCAGTACTACTAAAGCTAGTGGGACTGCTTAGAGCAAGGTGCTACTACAGTGAACATTCAGGAAGTTGGCTCTTCCCAAGAAGTGAACTGCAAATGACTGGGGTTTCATGACAGTCACAGGAGACTGTCATGAAAGGGAGGAGGGACACTTACTGTGTTTGTTTTTCAAATCTGTCCTCATGAAATCAACACTAGTAAGACTGAAACATGGGAAGAAGGTTCTGTTAAGCTCACCCTGACATTCTGACACCAGGACAGTCACAGCAGTTCAGGAGGAGTGGCTCACCCAGTAAGAGGTTAGGCTGGCCTGGATTCTTCTCCAAGATACATCACTGCCTCTTACTAGATGACTGCATACAACAGTCCTTGGTCTCAGTTCCAATGGTGAAGCTTTCTTAGAGCAACACCTCTGTCACACCACCCACTAGTGCACAGTTGCAACGCCTAGGAAAGAGGAAGGCAAAATAGATCTAGATTCTTCATAAACAAGTAAGTAAACCTAACCTGCAGAAAAAGAAAATTAAGAGCAATATGTTATCACATCCTTGCAGGAGTCCCAGGACTTCTCATGACCCATTTCTTCACTAATGGCTATGAAAGCCAGGTAATCAGGAAGTCTGCAGCCAGACTGGAGGTAAAACAGCATGTCCAATGTTTACCATGCAAAGCTATCCTTCCCATAAAGCCAGTGAGGCAGAACTGTTTTGACTGCACTTTTTAGGTTTCCTTTCTAGTCCACTTTGAATCCCTTCTTGAAAGCGCCTTCAAATAAAAGATGCTGGAAGTACCACTTTTCTGTAGTTGAAAGAAATGGGGAAAAACAGAGGCAAAAACCAGACACCAAGGAAGAAAATAATTGCTTCTAAAATGCTACCTTTTAAAAACTATTGTACAATTCCCTAACTTGGTTTAATTAATGCGCCATTTAAAACATATAAAATACTTTACCAGCTACATGATTTCTCTGTTTTATGAATCTCCCTCCCTCCCCTCATTAAAAAATAATGCATGTGTAGACTGGTATTAAACAGCTCGTACAGTTGTGCGCCAGTTCTCATTTAATTCTACGTAGAGCAGTTTTGATTTTAATACACTGTGTTTAAAGAAGAGCCCGTACTGTGTACTTCACAGTATAACCAGCTACATGGAGGTCTTTAATCTCATAACACAATAAAAAAAGATCACTGTGAAGTTGCAGTCCCTTTGATAGATGGTTGAGGTGACACATGCAGTCCTCCTCAGTGCCACGGCCGCCAGACACGGGATGTGATTTTCTCCGCAGGCTGCCGACAGACCTGATGCCACCCCTCTGGGGGCCACAGCCAGGTGAGCACCGCTGCCCGGTGCACAGCGTCCAGCAGTCACTGGGGAAAGCTGCACGGAATTGTCTTGCTCAATACCACCATCATCAACCCGACCCAACCTGACCCCGGGGGAGCACGGCCCCCGCCGCCTCAGCCGCAGGAGATCACCGTGAAGCGCTTGGAAATGCACGACATGTTGTGGAGGACGATGCCCAGGAGGAAGACCAGGACGCAGGCCACCAGGATCACAGTGCACACCCCCGACCAGGTGGAGCTTTTCACAGCGCCTCTCCGGTCTGGCTCCTCCGCTCCCGCCTCGGCGGGAAGGCCGCCCTGCAGCGGCTGCTGCTCCGCAGGGATCGTCACCACCGTCAGGGACTTCTGCTGGCTACCGGGCAGGAGACGGCAGCCAATGTCTCCCGGCAGCAGCGCCCGCTCCTTGGAGAGAGGCAAGGGCAGCATGTAGCACCCATTGCTGGGCAGTTTGATGAAGACAGGGGTGTGCTCCGAGGTGTGGGGGATGGCGATGACGGCGATCACCTCGGGGTCATCGGGCAGCTGTGACACAGAGTACCCCGGAGGCAGCTTGGTGATCCCACGGCACCAGGGGCAGCGCAGGTCCTTCTGGCTGGTCCTCATCTGCTGCAGGCACACGGAGCAGCAGGTGTGCTTGCAGTCCAGCAGCTTGGGCCGCCGGCGGGGGCTGTAGTAGTTGAAGCAAATCTGGCACTCCAGCAGAGAGTCCTGGGATAAGGTCTCCATGGCAGCCAGTGCAGGGAAGCACAGCAGGCCTTGTGGTGAGCCCTGAACACCCCAAGGCAAGGGGTAGGAGTCTTCCCACCACTTCTCCTCAGGGCAAGAGGTAGCAGCCTTCCCACCACTTCTCCTCAGGACAGCACCCGCCTTCCCAACACTGCTTTCCTCAGGGCAGCACTAGGCAGCAGCTATGGAGAGCACAGGAAAACATCCAGCCTGAAACTTTCAGCACCTGAGAAAACAGAAGAACATGAGAGAACTGGTTATTCACAGGAGCATGTGGGAACAGAAGGGTCCAGCCAAAGGAGAATGAAAACTAGCACTGACTTTGTTATCTGGTGGGAGAAACAAATTTGTTGTCGTTCACTAGAAAGCATCTTCCCACCACCTTCACCAAACAGCCCAGTGGCAAAACTTCCAGTCAGTCATCAGTACTATCACTAGGTCTCTTACTGGGGTTTTTCCTCCTAATTTTCCCAGCAATCAAACCCCCATCACCCCATCAGTCCACCACTCACAGTTATATTTATGCCCATAACAGAGTGGCTGTATAGTTCACTAGCCAGGTCCCACAGCAACAAGCTCCTGTCATACTTTCAGCACTTTTCAGCCCTTCCTGCACCAAAACAATTGTTCTCATTTAATCCTTTAAATCCCTGAGGATTTTGAGCTATTTGGCTCAACTGCTAAGTCTGCATGAAAGGTGGGGGAAAGAAAAAGTATGTTTAAATGGAAGCATTTCCACAGGCTCCTGAATTTGCGCCTGTGCACGAATGAGCAACCAAGCAACTATACTGCAACACCTACATTTGCACATAACGAAAACGAATTGTATCATTTTCAGTCAAATTAACTGTTGGCTCAGTTACACAAGCAGCTTGTTGAACATGGCCCTCTGCAACACAGACCTTCTCACTAATGAAAACCTCACCCAAGACAAAAGGCCAGGACCACTGAACACCACAAAGAAAAGAAATAAAACAGAATAATAACAGAACAAAAGATAATGCATTTAATTAAAAGCAAATGGTTACTGATCTTGTTCTAAATCCTTATAAAGGGATTCCCTTTACAATTCCCATTTTCCCACTTATTATTTACATCTTTGCCAAGAAGAAGGCATCTGTGTTTACCTGCAGTGCGTAGTTCAGCTTTGTTTGATTTTGGTCACTCCAACACAATTAATATGAAGAAGGGGTGACAGTTTTACAACATTTTACACTTCCTTCTTTCCTGTGTTTGAAGAAGTATCAGCCTGAATTTGCTTCCAGAGAATAAAGAAAACCCAAAATATCTGCAGGATGACCTCTGATCTTCTTTTATTACAATGTTATTTCCAAACTAGAGTTAACACCCAAGAACCACAGCTTTCAGAGGACTTCTTCCTTTCTATACAATAACTTCTTGCTCTCCTCTCTAGATTATAGCACCTAGATTGCAACATACTAATCAATGGGTGATATCAGAAAGACAAATATTGTAGTTTAAGAAGAGAAGGCAGGCATAGACAGGGGATTTGCAACCCAGGACAGTGCTCTGGACCTCACTGTCCTGTACCCTACTTCTGGCAGTTACCAGTATTTGAATAGGGAAAACAAAATTCACGTCATCTCTTCAGATGCTGATGACTGGTAGACCGACACTGGCAGAACTGGCCCTGCTTGCAGATTTTGTAACAGCAGTGGATTTTGGCTCACAAGATGCTTCAACAAACACACAGTGATAATCCTGACTTGGGAAGGAGCAGGGGGCAGTCGGAAGGCAGGAGCTCCTAGAACATGTAAAACAGCTTCAGGGGGAACTGGCACACCCTGTCCACCAGCACTTTTGGGATGCCTTATCTTAATGTGGCACAGAGACCACTGCTGAGAGAGATGCCCACCTTTATGAAGCCCATGGGACACCCAGCTCCACACCAGCACCATGCTACACAAAGGCATCAAAAGATACTCTGTGTGCTGGGGAGCTGAACACTGCTGCAGAAGGGGCTACACATCTGTGTGCAGGCCACACCGAGAGAAAGTGTAAGAAAATGAGGAGAGGTTTTATCTTCCTTATTTCCTTATCCATTACTATCTCCATATCCCTATGGTACAGGCACACACAAAGGAAGACTATCAAGAAAGGAGCTGACACGATAACAGACTAGCATACAGCTGAAAGAGAAAAGTGAAAGAGAGATATCCATGATGCCGGGCAATTTCTGGCTGAAAAAAAAGTATTAAGAGACAATGGCCAGAATAGAAATTAGTTACAGAAACTCAGAAAAGAAGCAATGAAGCCACCAGATCCAGTTTTCAGCCACAAGCAACTCAGCAGTTTTGCATTTTGCACAGAAGTATCCATACAAAATCTGCAGTTACAGACCATCCAAATCAAAGTCGAGCTCAAGACAGTAAAAGACACAATTCTTACCTGCTTTATCTGCCAATCTATCAAAAAAGCTTCAGGTATAACAATACTGCAGTATTACAAGAAAAAATCCCAATGCCCAGAAATTCAGAAATTAAGGCTTATCATAAAATCATAGAAGAGACTCAAACATCACCTGGTTCCAACCCCTGCTGTGGGCAAGGACACTTTCCACTAGACCAGGTTGTCAGAGCTCCATCCAGCCTAGTCTTGAATACTTCAAGGGATGGGGCAGCCACAGCTACTCTGTGCAACTTGTTCAGTGCCTCAGCACCCTCACAGTGCATGCTAATCTCTAACCCAAACCTACTCTCATGTGACTAGTCTGCCCAAGGACAGAGTGGAAGTACTGCTTCTGCAGATGTAAATCAGTTTATCTGCAAGGTCAGGAATGGGCTTGCCACCTACGTGACAAAAACTGCTCATACTTTCCCAAAACATCTCAAATCATAATCAGAGGTGTGGATCAGCAGTAATGACCACTAAGTAGAGAGGTTAGTATGATTCCTTCAGAACATAACTAAAGACAAGTTAAAGAGTAGCCACAGCCATCTAACCCCTTGACCTTTGCTGACATTGCCTTGTTCAAAGGTTGGACGTGCAGCTTCACAGGTGCAATGCAACCTTATTCCAACCATACAACTCTCTAGCACTCTGTCACAGCTCAGTTTCAAGATAAAAGAAAGTCAAGCCATCATCTAGTAGAAAAATCTATTTGAAAAAAATTTGCACTACATACCTAAGAAGGAAAAATCCATGGGAGCTCTCAGTACTCTTCTACCACTTCACTTTAATAACTATGCCAAGAGGAGCAGGTTTCCTCTTAGACAGGAGACCAAGCTCTTTAGCTTGTCCCCAATGCACCCTGACACCAACTGAAGGTACTGAGCTGCCACAGGCGAACAGCTCATTCAAAGCTTACTCAGACTGGACTCTTCTCTGTGCTTCAAGCACAAAGGTAGAGAGGCAGCCAGGACTGCACATGAAGGCACAGCTGACATCAAGTATCAGCCAAAACTATTGTTGTGCCATTTGCTCTCATCACGCAGTGACACCCAAGGTGGACACAGGGAGTGTTGACAGAAGAAAACAGAGTGGGGAGAAAAAGCAGTAAATACTGTCAGGGATATCCACAGGTCCCTGCAAAAGTGATAGCACATGTATATGTGTGAGTAGGGCCACATGTGGAATGGGGACAGGGACTATGACAGTGAAACCACAGACACAGAAGCAATGGCAGCTACAAGCAGTGACTGCCTGGCACAAACCTGACAGCCCTGCAAATTCTTCAGGGCTGAGATCTAACCTATAACACAAATAATAACTAACTGGAAATGAAAATCCACAAGATTCAAAACTCATGTGTCAGAAAGGCGCAGCAGAAGCAAAGGCAGCAAGAAGCGATAGGCCATGAAAAGCAGACTCTCTCCCTGTCCTGCATTCTCTTTCCTTTCCATTACATCTACCCAATATCCACAAGGTTGCCAGTGGCTGGCAAGGAGAGGAATTCGTAAGCAGTTACAGAAACCCACAGAAAAACCTGCAAAGCTGATGACCTCTGCAGCAGCCAGGTGGCTGAGAACATGGCACAAAGGTCCTCCCTGCAGATTTGGGCTGCCCTTTGCACAAGCCGTGAGTTTTTCAAATTGTACGACCCAATACCAGTAAAGCCCTGAAGAATAAAGCAAGTATTTCAGCTGTTAGTCATGCTATCTGTTCAGCCAGTACCTCACTGGAGACCACAGCAATGACCCAAGTTCTCTCTAGGTGAGCAGGAGGCCAGGAATACCAAGGCATCAGCTTCCTATTCCTAAAAAAGCAGAAGGGGCATTTGTTGCTCTTACTATTGACACCTTCCCAACACAATGTGGGGAGGTGCTATGGGAGTGAATAGATGAAGGTTGTTGTAGCTGTGACAGTGAGAGGAAGAAAGCCCAAGTTTGCTCTGCACAAATGCTAGCTACAAATTGGCCAGGTCACAAAAGACAGCTATTTTTGGAACCCAGTGCTAAGCAAGACACTGAACACTCAAGCCCAGAGCTGTACATAAAGTCAGAGAACACAGTAATTAATGGCAAATCCTTGCCTAGCAACACAATATTTTTCCTATGTAAGGACAGCCCCTGTGATATTAAGCAATGGAAACCACAGCCCAGAAGGGGTGATGCCTTCACTGAAGGACTCAGAACTACCTTAAGACATATTTCCTAACTTACTAGGTTCCAAAATTTTATTAACTTAAAAACCCCAAGTATATACTTCAGTGATGCCTGTGGAACCCAGTACAATTCACAGATGACTGAACATCATATAACATTTTAAAAAGCTGGCTCGGGGCATGCTGAAGTAGTTAACTGATCACTGAGAGAAAGCCTCAAAACTTTTCACAGACTTACAGATGGATTTAGGCAGTCTACTTGCTGTACAGCAAGGCTGTAACATAATTCCGGCAAGGCAGTGCATCGACCATACTTCACCTTTACCAAGAAAGGTTCATTATGTAAACTCTCCAAACACATAAGCAATTCTTTGGCTGTATTACTGAGTATGTATGATTTATGAAGAAGAAAGAATCATTCGTTTCAGGTGTCCTTAGGCTGTAAAGGAGATGGGGTGAGAAGGGAGTGCTGTTCTCAATAGGAGAACTAATTGCAAGAATCATGTGCCCAAAGATATGGAAGGAAATGTGTGTTACAGCCACCTCCAAAAAGATAATTGGAAGCATTTCTGCTACAAAAATTCAGCATCAGTGAACATTTTTCACAAATTCACATTTAGACAAAACACACTTGGGCTAACTGCAAATGCCCAGGATGTACTACCTGATTTCCCCTGAATATCCTTCACTAAATGATCTTCTTTATTTTTAGGCTGTTCTGTAGCACTAATTACCATAGTAACTGAGAACAGCACAACGAACAATTAATTTATTCGTCACAACACCCTTGTTAAGAGACAAGTATTATCATCATTATATTCTTTCATCATCTAAGAAAAGAAGCACTTAGACACGAAGCCGTTGGTCCAAGGTCATGCAAGCACCACCCAGATTGCCTCAAGTTCCGGTACAATTTCATCACAACTCTACTTTTCACGTCACAAACCACAGGGCAGAGGTGACAGATTCTTTTGTGCAATAAAGCACAGACACCTACACATTTTTCCCCACCTCCTTCAGCTGGCAGCATCCCCACGGTATGCCTAGGACTTGGGGGGGGGGGCTTTCATTAAACATATCAACATATTTTCACATATAATGAAAAACACGAGAGCCTGAGCCCCAGAAACTACCTATCTACACTGGCACAGTTCATGTACCATACAGAATACAATTGACAAATTATATGCATTTTGAGGGACATAAAGCTAACAATAAAACAGCAAAGTAAATCCAGTCTTTTCTCCAGAATTACCTGTTCTCCAGGAACCTTCTTGTAAATCAGGCAGCCTACACTCACCATCCTTTCCATTTCATTATTCACAATTGCACAGAAATATTGCAGAAGGAAAGTATTTTAATTCAGTCAAAGCCTCAGCCAGTGCAAGCTGTCCTTTAGTTTTAGTCTAAAACTGTCTCCTTTAGTTTTAGTCCAGCCCTTGCCAAGATGAGCATCTTGGTATACAGTCCTGGGTGCATAAAGCCACAAAAAATAAAGCTGAGTGAAACTGTGATATATGAGTCTGTAATACCCTGTGAACCAGGGGATCCATGCTGATGGCAAGAGAACCTGCTGTGGATGATCCCAACATCAG
Organism: Ammospiza caudacuta; assembly: GCF_027887145.1. Lineage (NCBI taxonomy): Eukaryota > Metazoa > Chordata > Aves > Passeriformes > Passerellidae > Ammospiza > Ammospiza caudacuta. Next base: position 72,868,188 of record NC_080593.1, on the reverse strand, counting down.
ACAGAACACCAGTTTGTCCAGCCTCTCAGGCAGCTGAGAAATCAGTGGTGGGTCACAAAAAAGGAGTCTAGTTGTCATTCCACAGCATTTACCTAAGAAATTGTCACCAGCCAGCCCTAGGAAGAGGAGACAGAGGAAGAAAGGTCACCTACAGGAACATAATGAGATACAGACAATTATGGGTTTGGAGCAAAAACAGATCAGGTGAAAACACCAGCCTTTGGTGTTTAGAGAAAACAGAGAGAGACTCACATGCTGCTCCATGTTCCATCTCATATCACCAGCTGTGCTGCTCCCTCTTTTTATCTGCAAACTTTGACACGTCCACATTCCCTGCCTCCAAAGACCTTATTTTGGTCAAATATGACCAGGATAAGCTGCACTTTGTTCCAACAGCAAACACTACAAATCACCTGCAACATGCCAGGTCAGCAAACATTTCATCCTGTGCAGGCAGAACAGTACAGCTGTTCTGTATGATATGTTCATCAGACAGTTTCACATGAGGACTTTACAAGTGAAAAACGTTATCTGAAATTAAAATATTCCACAGAAATATGCCCATTTCAGACAGGCAGAGACAGAGTGGACAGCTTTACTGCCTCTCAGCAGCCCTCTGTGCAGGTGATCCTAGAGGCCAGGTAATGGGAGCATGGTCTGCTCCTCACCAGCCCAACTCTGATGTCTGCAGGTTTTTGACAAGGTCAATTGTCAAGCTATGGTTCTCTAAGTCTCCTAGTCCCCCTCCATGCTGGCAGAGCACCCACAGGTGCAGCTCTGCCCTGCTAAAAGGAGTGTGATGGTACTTCTCATCATTCTTGCTGTTCTAAGTTGCCCTTCTCTGCATGAGCAGTGCACTGAAGACCTGACTGTGGTCCTAAGACATATCACATCTGAAAATGTTCCAGCGCAGGATATAAAAAGGTTCCTTGCATTTTGCAAATAAACAGAATCTCCAGCATTCAAAGCATCCCAGGGGATGATGCTCATTTCTACAGCCCACTCTGAGCTTGCAGGGCCATTAGCACTTCCTCGGTTTTGTTGGCTGCTCTTAATTATGCCTGAATCACTTCTAAACCCCAGGATGAGAGGAATGAAAAACCAGGTTTTTCCACTACCATGTGAGAGATCCATTTGCCATTCAAACTAACACTGTGAAGAATGGCAGTGGAAGGTGTGGTGTGAAAGGAGTTCTACCTCTCAGCCCTGAATAAAAGCAGTAGCTACTCATGACCAGGACAGAAGGTGCAAGTGGTTGGTTAGGTAGTTGGCAAGACAGATTTAGAAACTGCTCCCAAACTTAAAGTGAGGTCACAAGTTAAGTCACTGAGGCCAAAATCCCACAAAATACAGGAGGAGCTAGTGGTGCTAAACTCACACTCAGTAAGAGCTTTCAAATGCAATGTAACATCCTGTTTCTAAGCGATTTTCACTTACGGCAATGTGACATACTACTGTGGCATTCAAACTGCTGAGAGAGGCATGAAGCACCTGATCACTTAAATTACAAATTTTATTCTCCCATTAGAGCTTTATGCTTCATCTGCCATTGACAGAATTTGCCTGATACCTAAATAGAAACTTAATTAAAAGATTCTTCCCTCCCTCCCCTGAGGATCTTGTATTAGACTTAGGAACTACACCATCAAAAAAAATTAATTTTAAATAAAGCTCAAATGCAGACTTTTCTCACTGATACAGGTCAGTGGGTGACTGAGTCTATTAAGACACTAGTCTATAATTAGAGGAGAGAGTGCTACAGCTCTCCAAGGTCATTGAGTGGATTTTCATAAAACTAGGATAAAATCTACCTGCCTATGGGCCCAAACAGCAAGGAAAGAAATCAATGCTTACATGTTCATACACTGCCTATACAATGCAAAAACTGCAAACTCAGCTTCACACTTACCTCAGGAAACAAAAGCCCTTTAAATGACAGTTTTAATTGCTGTGTCTGCTCTGTGCCCCCACCTCGTACTCCCCACGACGTGCTTAACATGGTTTCTGCTCTCTGCACTCATCCAGCACAGTTTCCCTGAGGACCTATGTGACCCACCTCCACCTGGCTGCTCTCAAGGCCTGGGATGGCCTGAGGTTTGTTTTCTTCAAGTGCAGGAAGGGGTTGTTTCCCTTTTTTGCTTCAGAAAACATGAGGGGAAAACCATAATAGATCTAGAGGAGTCAAAGTATGCATCCTTTTACATTGAAGTAGATGGAATTAAGGAATTGGAAAATATTTTGTTAAAAGCCCCACGACAATAAGTAAGGAAATTCTCTTCTTTCATCAATCATAATTGATAGAATAAGGTCTGAAAGAGATTAGAAGGGCACAGGAAGCTTTGTTCCTCTTTTTTTACCTTTCTTCTGCAATCCTCTAAGCGGGCAGTAAAAGCCCCCTGTTTATCAACAGAGAATGCAGAAAAGCTGTGCCAAAGCCAAACCACCACTTCCAGGAGTTCATCTTCACAAGAGAGGGGAAGGTTGCCAACTAATATGCCTCCTCAAGGTCAACAGCTCTGTCATTTCATAATGCAGACAAATCATGATCTCCATGAAGTTCTGGCCTCTGATAAGCGCTACAGCTACTCCAGGTCACAGCACTGGTCATTCAGGTTTGCAGATTACACCAAAAGAAACTGGAACTGATCCAAAAGCTCCTTTCTTATTGGAAACTAATCATTCACCCTGTAACATTCTGTCAGCTTGTAATATTAATACCACTCTCGCTTCCGGGATTTTGGGAACAGTCCAACTCTGACTGCAAATATGGATCACAAGCAGAGTTAGATCAAGTTGAACTGCATAATATTGATTATTTCCTATTTCATGATTTATCTCTTTGTCTTCAGACCAGTAAAATCCTTCAAAGAGATGCAGCAGGTTATACCACATAAATAATTACTTCCAATACTTTTCCAAACCACATGATTCTACCTGTGACTGTACAGTCCACAATTTCCAGTTCTGACAAGTTATCAAGCGCATGACCTGATGTTAGCCAGGGAAGTTAATGGGATGACACATGCTCTTCAGATCAATTGCAGGTTTACATACTCAACACGTGATCCATCAACACCACCAATACAGAACCCAGTGCCAGAAGCCACAGGCTGTTTCCAAATGCTGACACCTTTGTTTCCCCTACACCACGCTGAAAAGGTGTGATCTGAAGAAACACAATGATAACCTTCCCAAAATAGTTACAACTAAACAAATTGGTTACACATCAACTATCCCAACCAGCTCCACACAGTCACAAAAAGCCCCAGCACGATCAGATGAAACTGCAGATTAGTGGTGAGATAACAAACTAACATCAGGAAAGGCTCCCGGCTCTCTCCATGCCCATGGACGTGGACATCAGCATGCCCATGACAGAAACAAGACTCCCAAGGATGGACTTCTAGAATGAAGCCTGCAACAAAGTGAGCAGATTTGCACCCAGTCTCTCCACCAGATGAACCAGGACTGTTTTCAGACAGAAGTGGTCCTGCAGCTAAAAAAAGCAGTGCTCTCTCTCAAGGGTGATGATCATAACTCAGGTTAGTGCTACCACAACAGTCTCTGGTGGGCTGAGATAAATTACAGCTCTGGGACACTGAGCTCAGAGCTGCTACCCCTTCTGCTGTGGCAGACACGCTGCAGTGGCAACTTGCAATTGGCTGCTCAAATGCTCAGGTATGGGAAGATGAACCATTCCTGCCCACATTATGTGAAAGATACTGTTGCTTTCCTTCACAGAGATGGTACTGAATTCCAAGATCCACTCCTGTAGCTGCATGAAGTTCATCAGACCTGCCAAGCTTTGTTATTTTGAATTTCATTCTTTACAGTGAGTTTGAAAGTTTAGGCCAGACATCGCCCATCATACTTCTGCCAGTCAAAATCTGCTTTTGAAACATCCTGGTGTGAAAATACCTTCCATTTGGCAGCACTTAAACTAACAGTTTACAGCGTTTTTGCTGTATGAAGGAGTGCAAATGCTCAGAAAGGACTATGTTACGCCACAACAGAGCAAAACAAAATGAAGCAAACTGCTTCACACCTCTTAATTTTTTGCTTGGTTCTGCAGTCCCTGCAATGTAACAGCACAAACTTAGGCAAGGAAACTAGCATAATGCTGCTAATGCTCAACACATCATCACAATCCTAAATAGTCTACGGCCACAGTGAGTCCTAGGCTCACAGGAGTATGGACAATCAAGGCAATATTCTGTAAAAAAGAAGGCTGCTAGTCCAGTTTATCTGAAGAAAAGCCTGAAAGCATGAACTTCAGATGCCAGTTAGGTAGGATCTCTAAACTTCAGTCTCTGATTTGCAGGCCAGTCTCATGATTTCTGCATGAGAGTTAGAGCTAACTAAAGAAAAAGTTTTGAGCTGAACAAACTCATTGGCAGTTTCAGATCAAATTGTGCAAATACTTTCTCCTTCAGCAAAAATGGAAATTTCCATTAAGATGTCAGCTTAATGGAAATTCTACCTCCATTTCAATTTGACCATTTTCTTTCAGAAGAAATTTTTTAAAAGGTAATGTAAAGGGCAAACAAAGCTTTTTGTACTGACTCTGGAATAATTTTTCTTCTGATTTGGTCGAGCCAGAAGTGTCACTCACAGTGCTCTCCCGCTGAATGAGGAATGCTTAAGTCTAGTGATACACCATGACTTTTTTTTGCTTTCCTAGTTTAACAAAGGCAAAAGAGATACACTGAAACCATCAGCTATAGTTTTATGAAGTGTGCTTTCAACAATTGTGATTCACCTTTTTTGCTTGCTGGCTTAAAAATAAAACCACAAAATGGGGCGTTTTCAACATACAAGTTACATTTCGCAATGTGACGAAAAGCTGAAGAGGACTATGTGGTCAATAGGATTGCTGGCTTTGTCAAGTGTTTCTTGAAAAGGATTGGAAGGATCTTACAGCAAAAAGACAGGTGGTTCACAGATTTCTTTAAAAAAAAAAAAGGAAACACTCATCCCAATGTTCTCCAGCATACATCCCAAGATCATTAATTACTTTTGAGGCATTACATCAGAGAAGCCTTACCACGTATTTCCAACATGTATTTCGCCTTTAATTCAGCGTTCATTTCTGGTCCGCATGCTACAAGAGGAACATTCATATGTGTCCAAGGACAGGCAGCAGAGCTGCTGATGGGTCTGGAGCACAAGCCTGATGAGAAGCATCTGAGGGAGCTGGAGGTGTCAAGCATGGAGAGAAAGAGGCTCAGGGGAGACCTTATCACTCTCTAAAATTGCCTGAAAGGAGGGTGTGGTGAGGTGGAGGTTGGGCTCTTGTCTCAGGTAACAAGTGACAGAACAAGAGGAAATGGCCCCAGGTTGCACGAGAAGAGGCTTAGATTAGATGTTAGAAAAAAATTATTCACTAAAAGGATTGTCAAGCATTGAAACAAGCTGCCCAGGGAAGTGGTGGAGTGACTGTGCCTGGAGGTATTTAAAAGATGTGGAAATCTGGCACCTGGGGACATGGTTTAGTGGTGAACAAAACAATGCTGAGTTAATGGTTGGACTCAATGATCTTAAAGGCTTCTTCCAACCTAAACCATTCCGTGATTCTATTCCATGCAACATCACACTGAATAGCAGTGAGGAACCAAGGAGGTGCCTTAGGGACAGCTCACTAAAGAAGGGAAAAGTCTAGAGAGTATTGCACTGGATGTGATTATCTCAGACATGGTGTGAATACACACAGCCTTATGCATATCTGCAAGATCTGACCATTTTCCACTCAATTGAGTTCTTTACCTAATTTCTGTTATAGCATTGTATCTGTGTCTTACAGTGGCACACTGAACATTGGCAATGCCAACGCACACAACCAAACTGATGCCAAAGGCACCACACTGACAACACCCATTTAGGCTCTGACCCACAGATGCAAAATCAGTGTTAAAAAACAGAATCAAAAACTGCCTCTTTTATATTGCCAAAACAAGTTCTTGAGTGGGATGAAAAAAAATTCAGCTCTGGACCAAGATCTGCTTTGTGACACAAACTACAATATCTCTTGCTTTACAGCCAAAAGGTTTTCAGAATTATTTACTGACATAATTTTTACTTTTTAGAGTTGAGTCAGTGTTTTCTTAACTTTTGCCTAAGTGCCTTCACTGTCAGGTGTCTTTCAATAGAATGGTTACTGCTTTGAGGTTTTTTTTGCCAACCACAGAAATGGTCCAAACATTTTACTAAAGCAAGCCATAAATTTTAAAAAATGCTTCATATTTTGCCAAATAACAGCATGGATTGGAAAAATAATTTTCTATTTTTTAAACCACTCCTTCACACTGTGCTCTCTATTTTTTAAGCCATGAAACCTCTGCCAGTTTCTTTCATGCCAAGTTTGCAGAACACCTGCCAGAGTGTGTTCTTTGCCAATAAACAGGATCCATAAGTACCATGATGATCAAAAAAATTATGTAAAGATCAATACAAATAACTACTACTGTTATTCTTATTAACATTCATGCTTTTTTGCTCTGTGTTCTCATCTTCTGGAGCAGCTGCCTCCAGAAAAGAGCAAGCAAAGAGAGAGGTGCCAGCAGGTGGCACTCCAGAATATAAACCATTAAGCACCAGGGCTCCCAGGACCAAGGAAGCCAGTTCTGCTTGGCTGTCCCAATACACCTTTAGCACCCTTCAGGAGGATTGGTTTAGAATGATCATCTCTACCTTCCTTCTCCCAAAGAGCAGGGAAAAGTGCTGCCAGTCGCAAGTTTTACTTACAAGCTGGATGGGATGTAGCAGCACACTGAGATGGACCTTGCACGGTCCTTTCTAGAAGCAAGGGGCACCAGCACCCCCAAAGCACTGAGCTCATTACTCATTCCCTGAGCAAGGGGAGAGCTCCCACTGGGCCCCTACTGTGGCTTTCCCACCTTGTGCATGCAGAAGTGCCAGCATCTTGCTGCCTCCCACCACTCTCCTACACTCCTCCCAACACAGGACAGAGCTGAAGCAATGCTGGCTTTTACTGCTTTAAGACAGCATTGCCAACAAAAACCAAACCCCAGCAATCAGGAGACCAGTTCCTCTGTGTTTGTCTTTAGCTGTACCCTACACACACAGAACAGCTACAGCACTCACCTGCACAGCTAGGAAGTGTCACTACAGATGGTTCCCCAAGGTACCAGGTGAAGACACCCACCCTGCTGTGAGCTTTCAGCATTGCCCCACCACTCACACAGCAAAGTCAGTCACACCAGCACTTCTTCCAATCAAACACTGACTGTCAGTAAAGCCTACCTAAATGTCTCAGCAGCCAGAAGAAATAAATCCACCCCAAAGAGCTGTGGCCCCCCTAGTCTTTGCATCTCCCATCCAACTCTTAACAGCAATCACTTATTTTGCTCCTGATGACAAATGCTCCCAACCCTTCAATGTTCAAAATTAGGCCCTTGAAAACACTGTGTAACTTGAGGGAGATAGAAGGAGGTATCCTTAAACCCAGAAGGATTGTGCTGATCCTTTAGAAAATGAAATTTTAAAGAAACTGTAAGACAGTTGTTTTGTCCAACTCTAGGCATCAAGCACAGCAGTCAACATTTAGAGAGATAATGAATTGCTTCATTTGACAAAGATGCAATTTTCACATTGTTCTACCCTGGAAGAATTTAGAGTTTAAAAGTACTGAAGGTTCATACAACTGGGTGGAAAAAAAAAAAGCCTGCCATTTTTATCAGAAGTCTTTATGAATTACATAAGCTACACAAACATGGAAAATAACCAGCCCTCTTAAATAAGCAAAGTATTTACTGCTTAAACTCTCCTTAAAGGCAAACCTGTACCACAGGATCCATCTGCTCATGTGGAAATAGCAGAAAAGATCTGTCATGAAGTAATTTCCTTTCCTCTCCTGTATATGTCAGTGGATCAGTGGCATTTCCCTGCCCCCCTCCCTCCAAACTGACCCCAAATATAGAGACAGAAAACTGGAAAAGTTTAAGGTCAAATCTGTGTATATGAACAACAAATGAAACCAAAGTAATGTGTCCTTCTTGCAGAATAGGCCCCACAATCAGTGCCATGACCTCCACTGTGTTTAGGGAACTCCTTTGTATTTAGAATTTCAAACTCATTTCCTCATAAGCTATAAGCAGCTCTTTTCTTGATGGTGCACTAGTATCAACCCCATGAAAGAGGCACAATGCAGCTCAAGGTTTATGCTCTGCACACAAGTTTGCTCAAAACGTGTTTTTAGAGTAAGTTATCTTTAATACACAAAGATGGGCTGACAGCGTGGAAAGAAGAATGAGGCAACTGTTCATGCTTACTCTACCTTCCTAGCTGCTATCTCACTGTGGATGTGGACCATAAAGTATTCACCTGTGGGAAGACAGATTATGAAGCATATCTGTAACCTATACACAGAGCAGCAATGAAGTGTGTAACTGGTTAATACCAGAAGTATTTCCAAGTTCAAAGTCACACAGTTGTTGCTCAAAGAACTTACTTGAATCTCCTGTTTCCACAGATGTCCCTGAACAGATGCACGGATGCTTTCCTCAATATCCCACCCACCTGATCAGGAAGCAGAACTAAGGGGTGATGAGGCTTCAGTACTCTCCTTGCTATTAGGTGCAATAAACCTCCACCTCTAGTGAGGAGATTGCAATTAGTGTGGACTCTCAGGAGCCTTAATGTTGCCAGGCAGCAAAAAGCAGGCAAGTGCATCGTAAGTGGGGTCAGAAAGGCACACCAAATTCTCTGGCACTGACTAGTCAATAGATATGAAAAGGGTCAATCCCTTTGTAAGTTACGCGATTCTGTGAAATTTGGAAGAAAATATCATATATTTAATGGGGGTGAGAGACCAAAGGAGGAGCATTAGAATAAAAGCTTCTTGCTTTAAAGACAATAGCTTTCTCCACCTATATTCTTTTTTTAGCTTGATTTTTGCAAATGAGCTCAGATTTTGCAAGTAGACTTTCAGGCTCCTCAAAATAAAGAACACAGGTGCAAGACACAGGTGTGAGTTGTACAATCATAAGAATAAAGGCATATGACCTCTTGTAAGAAAAAAAAAATCATTAAGTATTTTCATCCCTGTATGTTGATCACCACCCCTCTAAAGAAAGCAGTAAAGGTTGCTGAAATGCACAGGCCTTTGCTGATGGAAAAATGCTATTGTATATTGTTTAAAATGACACAAAAGAAACCAGCATGAAAGCTAGAAAATTAGACCTTTAAAGGAGTGAGCTGAAAAATTCCAACTCAGCATTATATCCTGATTTAAAAATGCACAAGTACAGGTTATGGACCTCTATGTTCCTCTTCATTTGAAAAAGCAACAGTATTATAATTTCATTAAAGGACAAATTTCTAGAGTTGTCTTCTTAAAATTGCCAGTTCATGTTCCTTAATTTTTTTGTTCTCATTTCATAACCACCCATTAACATACAGAAGAAGGGGTTTTTGCTGCAGCTCCTCCAAGAGCTACAACCATGAAGTTCCTGTAGTTGTGGGATTACATTTCCACTGCCCCTCACCAAAAAACAGCCACTTATCTTTGGCTCACACTAACTCCAAACATAAGGACAGAAGCAAGGAAAGCCAGCATGCCACATAATCCTAACTTTTCTTCAAATAACTCCTTACTACCTTAAGTAGCCCAGCTCACACCTTGTTGTATCAGGGATGCAGCTGCAACAGAAGAGATCTGCACAGTATATCAGGACTCCAAGAGGTAAATGAATATGAGGGAGTTTCTTCCCTAAACTGCTTTTGAATACAGGCAAAATAAACTCTTAAAATGCACATTTTCCTGCCAAAATGCTTTTCACTTGTTTACCTTGCCTTTTTGCAAAGATGTTCAGGAGCACCAGTATGATAGCATGAATTTATTTTATGCATTAATATAATTATAAATTTATATATGAGTCTAAGGAAGTGTATCACAGACACTTTGTAGGTGAGCATACAATTTCTTTAAAGCTGTGAAAACCAGACCGCGTCCAATTCTGCCAGCATCTCTTTCTGCCACTGGCCACTCCATACAAAGCAGTTCCACTGAGCTGGGTGAAGTTCCTTTCACAGTAACTGCTCTCAAGAGCAGATTTGAGCCAGACTTGCCCAGGAATCCCTACGGTGGAGAAACCATCCTGGTCAAATTTCCAAATGCCAACACGTGTGACACATGCTGTCTGAGAGAAACAGACCTTCCCAGCCTTTAGATAAAGAGGAGAAAGGCTCAATCTCAAACATTCAGTAAAAGCTTTCAAAGAAGACAACCACTGGATTTTTAAGACCACCTCAAAATCATCCTGACATGCCCTAGATTTCACTATCTATTTTAAAATTCCCTTTCAACCACTATTACTTGTGTTTTCCATAGAAGTCACACAAACAGGGAGAGTGGCAGCTTGCAAAAGACTGTAAGCTGAAAGCCAGAAGACAGCCTGAAATGGAGAGTATTAAAAAATCCAAGTTTCTGTATGCTTGAAGACTTTCAGGAGGGTTGTGTTTCTGTCCAAAGGGGGTTGCTAATTAGCCAACTGTAAAAGTAGCAGTTGTAAGCAGTCCTTGTAAAAATAGTTATTGAAAGCAAATTTGTGAGTAACACAACTTCACTGAATTCTAATTTGCTATTGCTGACCAGCTTCTCTCTTCTACACATCCTTAAACTTCATACTGACACATCACCTACTCCACAGACTATCAGTCTGTTCAATTAACACAATTCCAGCATTTCTGCTGATTTCTATTTTAAGAAGGGCATCTCATCTACTTCAGAAAGTAAAATCTGAACTCTAAAGTCTAAAGAGTAGCTTATTCCTGTTCTCAGTCTAGCTCTATACCACATGTCAGAAATATTTATGCCAAATAAGAGGTCTCCTCAGATAAATCATATCACATCCCCTATTTGCTACACTTTGAACTCACAACTAATTTCAGTATTCTAGTATCACACTTCGTTAGTGTGGGACAAGCCCATAAAAGTGGTATTTTGTGCTTGCAAATTCAGCCATGATGATTAAATAAAAATAGAGAAAAGTGAGTTTTCATGAAAATTTATGAATTTTCAAATTAACACCTTACGAATTATATGAAATCAACAGCTATTCCACCTGTCTTAAAGGAAGAGGTACCTTTCTACTAAATAATGGAAATTTGGTAGTCCACTTTCAGAACTGTGAAATGCCGCTTACTCCAGCTTAAGGTACTGCAGACAGGATAACCCTTGTTACCAGCCTCCAACAGGGACTGGGCTTCCCAGCTACACTGCAGCTCCCACAACCACAACAGCAACTAAACTTTAAAAGAGGAGATGGAAGTCAGCCATGAAGCCAAACCCCAAGGGAAGAATGGGAAATAAAGTATGCTAATTACAGTTCCCATGGGGTATGGTGCTAGCATTCCTACATCTAACCCTTCAGTTCTATTTCTCAGTGAAAGAGATTTGGAGGGGGGGGGGGGGGGGCAGGCTGTATCCCTTCATAAAGTAAACCAATGAACTTTCACAAAACCTTGGATGAACCTTGACAAAATTAGGATGCAGAAAAACTATTCCAGAAGGCAATGCAGGGCAAATCCTCAAACCAGCTTAAAACCAACTGAAGAAGCAAACAGCCTTCACCCTTGCACTGCTCAGAATCTAAGGAGGAGGGATTTTTCTAGGAACATTCTTGAAGCTTTGTACCAATATATCTCTGACCAATATATCCTTTACCATGGAGTTCTTCCCATTTCTGCCTTTAAAGAAAATCACTACACAGGACTGGATCTTTACACACTTAACTCTCAAGGCTTTAGCTAGTTTGTCCTGGCCCAACAGAAAGGCTTCAGTATAGAGTCTTCATGGTGGTGCCCCAGTGCTTGACACTGAACTGGAATGGAATTAAGAGAGGCTCATGGCTTCTGGATGCTGCAAACACACTATTTCCTCATGCCACTAATACCTCATCCTCAAGTTAGAACATAAATTTGTCAGGGCTTAGCAATGGGACAAAACAGCCAAAACACAGCAAAGTATCTCATTAAATATGAGGGAAAAACAATTCTTTTCATCATCTCCAGGATCTCCGTGCAAGTTACCACACTGAACCCCCCCCCCTCAAAAAAAAAATTTCAGAGAATTAGGTACAAGCAATCTAGCCTGATGAAAAAACTAATTATTTCAACACAATCCAATAATCTAGCATATCAGTAGTGCTGATAACCTGCTCTTTTCAATGGCCCCTTGTTCTTCTCCTTACTCTGAAAAAAAAGCTATTCCAAGCTGCAATGCACCTGGAGGAGCAAGGAATGCATCTGTCACAGGGCCGGTTCACCTATGTAAGATGTGGCCTGAGAATTGCAGCAACCTCTCCAAGGGATATCTAGTGCTTACTTTCCTCAAGGCAGAACCTCAGAGAGATGATAATGTTTAAATTAACCCTTTTGCAGACAGTCTTTCAACAGAGTCTCAAGAGTGGCTGCCTCAAAGGGATCTGGGGAAGGTAACTACAAAAGGGAGACTGTTGACTGCAAGTTTAAATTCCCAGCAAAGATTACAGCATCGTCATTAAAAGCTTAGGGGGTACTACTTTAGAAGAAGTTGAAACACGCATAGTTGCAATACTGGGTCGCCGATCTGCAATTTAGAAACCACCCCCATTAACAGTTATGCACTGGAATGAGCATCTAAACTATTAAAAACTGACATTATTGGAGGTCTCAGCTTTACCTGCAATAGCAAGATCTAAGCTGGCCTAAACTGAGCTTCAAATGAGCCTTCAGTTCAAACTGAGCTGCATGCAACAGGATCAGGACTTCCCCAAGTCACATGCTAGTAACAGACTCAGTGAACCCGCACAAGAACCTGGGTATGCTCACAGCAGAAGGAAACTTTTCTTCACTAAGGGTGAATCTGACTAAATTACAATATTCTTTTCCCTTATCCCAGATAAAGTTTCAAGTACCAGGAATTTCAGTAGTTCAGGGGAGCTTCACCAATGCCTACTCCTTAACCCCATTCCACTTCGAAGTGCACAATTCAATATCAAAGGAAAAGTGAGTGTGAGGGAAAGGAAGTTCCTTTCCCTGCTCCAATCAATGTCTAATTATTTTATATTAAAAATTAATTTGAAAAGGGGCTAGAATCCAGGCAGTCCAATGAATTTACCTAGGAAGAGAAAAGCATCCAGGATGAAAAGTTGCTAGATAAAGGTGGGAACTCAGCTTCCTTTGGGCTGAGTATCAGACCTAGCCCAAAGAGAGCAAGCCCTAGCTCCTCCAAAGCTTACAACTCCACAGAAGGTACTTAACTCCAGGAAGGAATACAAAGCAGAAGTTCAACTGATTTTTATGCAATGGAAAGAGGGATACCGACTTAAAAGTCTTCATCTTGATCCTCCCTTGTAGCCAGTTCAAGTGTCTCCTGATTTAGGATGCCAGCCTTTGCAAATGCTGTTCCAGCTTTTCTCTGGGCATTGCAAAAGAAGCTGTGCTATACGCATAACACAGAACACAGAGCCCAGAGGCTTGATACTGCGGTACTTTAAATCTTTTGTGGTGGACCAACTCTGTTGCAAATGCTCCCAAGTTGCTTAATGTTTTGAAAACCATGTGATTAATGCTACAAATGACAGCCAATCCAACTGAGCTAAACACTGAACACCAAGTACTGTACCTTCCCATCCACTGCTCCCCTTCAGCTGAGACGAGTCAGGAGGGTGCAGGGTTTCAGACACTCATCTGAAATCACACATGAAGAGTTAGTCAATATAAAGAAAAAATTGAGCTATTCAGAGGCATTTCACATGCATAAGAAAAAGGTCAGCAAATAAATTATCTTTAGCAAACAACCCACATGCAGTGGGCTTTAGTTTTTGACTTAATACATCTCAAAAACAGGACAAGCTAGCAGACTTTCATGCCAGTGAACGAAAGCCCCACAAATAATCACACAGCCATTAAAAGGTTAAAAAGGGTGGGTGTGAGGAGGCATTCTCTTTGCAGAATTCAGGAGCTGCATCTCCTGTGCAAACAGGAAGCCATGACCTGGGCCGTCCCTCTGGCCAGGCGGCCAGACCGGGACTCACTGGGCTGCCCGCACAATCAGGCAGCACCAAGGCGGCAGCAGCACATCAGCTGGCAGGCAGGATGCTGCAAAGCTCTGCTTAAAAACTGCCCTAGCATGGCCACCTTTCCCTGAGCACTGGGCTTCAGCTTTTAAAATAAAAGCATGTGTGACTGTGTCACCATCTCAACCAGAAGTGTCCATCCACAGCAGACGTTAAAATTAATTTTCAAAACAAGCTGCTTGATTACTTTATTGTTATTTTATATGAATCCTCATTCAGAGCCTGGCACCATTACTGCCCTCAGCTAAAGCCACATGCAAGGGACAATACACCAGGCAGCTTTCACTGTGTGAACTGGGGGTAGACAGGAGGGGGCATTTCCTTTGCTTTCTAGAAGCAGATGAACTCCCACTCAATAGTTAATTCAGACTCTAAGCTATTTTCACCAATCACTTGAAAGTTAAATAATTATCACATTTTAAAAAATCTAGCAATTATATTTTGCATTCCCCCCCTTCCCAACAGCTATTGCTCTTGTGACAATATTCATCTTGTCCATGATGTCTATTATCTGCTATATAAATATTGATGATCTGAGTAATTGCTGTTCTGTAGATATGCTTCTCAAAGATATAAATTTCTCTGCCTGAAGTAGGCTGCTGACAAAGTGCTTTCCTCATTTTGCATGGCAATGAAACATTACTGGAGGTGTCACTGGGAGGAGGGGAAGAAATTAAAAAAGCAGCGAGTAATAACAGCCTTTGAAGAGGAGAAATGAAGTGATGTTTGTCTGTGCTGGGAAGACCAAATAGTAGCAAAGAACAATAAGTTACTAAGCTGGTATTCAGGCAGCTTAAGTTTAGCTTATGCTGTGCCAACACCAAGCACAGCTGAAAAGTAAAGAACTCCTCTGGGCTTAGTGCTGGCCACCACTAAACTGGGCAGGCCTAGTAGTGACATGTTGTGTACAACATCCATACTGTACTTATCCCCTGGTGGCAAGGGTTACTTCTTCTAGATCAAAATCCAACCAGAAAGCCAAGCCAAGGAGGAAGCACACCACACTGAACATTATGCTGGGACAAACACGTATCCAATGCCACCCTGTGTAACCTTTGGCAGCACAAAGCCAATGTGTCACACCAAAGCAAAGATGGTCCTGACGCAACCCAACACTCAAACATGGATACCACAGGCACAAAACACAGCATTGCTTCAATATGTTCTTACTGGTTCAGTGCATTTGCCCAGCAGGCCTTGGGAACAGCCAGGCAGTCCTCTGTCTTCCTGCAATTGATGAGAATCACTAAGAACACCCCACTGCACGTTCTGGCTCATCTGATCATACTGCCCTCTGGTGTGGCAACCCAATTTTGAGAGAACTCTCCCAATGGCACATGGCCTCACCCTTCCAGACTTGAAATTTGCCTCTGGACAGTAAACAATATGTGACAGATGAAGGCTCTTCCTTAGTAGGCACAGACTTCCTACAATACAAAACCTGAGTCTGAACTTCAATAAAATTACCCCTCTGGAATTATGGGTCAAGAGAACCCATAATTTTTTTCAGTCATGTAGAATTTGGTAAAGTTTATACTAAGAAAGTTTCCTTGTAGAAATAATCTGAGGTTTTCACCAATCATTTACAGTATCTGGAAACAAACACTGGACAAAGACCTTTATTAAATTTTCTTTTTAAATCTTTTGAACTTATATATGCTACAGAAATTAAGGGGGAACTAAACTCTGCCTGATTTACATCTGTATTACTGAAATTTAGGAAGTATGTGAAGAGGCTGGAGAAGGCAGCAGGAGTAAAGATACCAGACGCCCTATGGGAGCTGGAGGCCAGGGCAGGGGCAGGAGGTGGGTAGGGACAGAGTGGGCAGGAAGCAAGGGGGAACACAGATAACAGGCAAGCAACATTTGGCATGTCCAGAGCTGGAGAGAGAGGAACGTTTGTTTGTATGAATGTTTGTAATGAGCATAAGAGGTACATCTGGAAGTCTTATTTCTCTCTTGCCTAGTTCTAACAACTACATAATAAATCATTATACATAATCATAGCAGCCACTTTTTTATATATGTATTACATGCACACGAACAGACTCAAAGTAGTTTACTAAACACTCATACAATCTATCTTCTCCCTGCAATACTGAATGTTAAGCCATCTGCTTTTTCAGTGGACCTCTTGTCATATAATTAACTCTCCTTACAGTTTCTACAGCTGGTTCCTTCCCCCATAATTTCTACAATGCTTTGGGGTTTGTATGTTACAATCTCTCATCACAACCGCTGCTCATCTCTGCATTTTGAAGGGAAGTTGCTTCCAGCAGAAAACTGAAGGTTGAACTGTTACCAGTAACACTGGGCATGCTTAACTACTACTAAGCCACACAGCATAGCCTAATTAGTCCAATAAGTCTTTAAAAAAAATCCACATGACCTCGGTTCTTACACTGAGTCACTTTGGAGACCAGTTGAAACAGAGCCCTGAGTAATTCTCTAAGATCAAGAGCAGACTGCATTACTTAAAGAGGACTGGATCCTAACTAAAACAATCATTTAACCCCCATCATCTCACCTCCATTTTTCTCCCTCTTCTGTTTTTAAGACAAGACACAATTTAGTGACCTCCAACAAGTAGCTCATCTTAATTACACGGCCTCCTATATTTCTCAGAACCACTTTGTTAGTGTGCTGATTAGTTGCAACACATGCTGTATGCACATGGAATGCTCTCCTGCTAATGCAAATTACTTTGCATGTAAACACAAAATGCAGATGGGCCAAACCACTAACTACCCAATTCACAAGCACAGACTTCATACTCTCAAGCTTTCACATGCATATTCATTTCAATGCACTGAAATGTAAAACCCCTTTAAGAAATGTGCCTCAAATCTAAAGTGTTCACATTCCTGAGTCACTAGAAAGTGAAATTAAATTATTTTCAGGTAGTTCTTAATCCCATGTTTCACTGTGAAATCACAGTCACGTAACTTTACTAAAGCTATGCCTGTCCAGCACATCTTTTCCTGCACAGCAACGTCGGTCTGGAGCATGACAAAATACAATCTCCATCCACCACAACTGCATCACCGAATTTCCTCAGAGAGGATGCAAACCAGCAGCATTCCCAGCTCAGTGTGTTTTCATGAAGAGAGCAGCGAGCTTCATCACAGCTGTGCCAAAGTCACTATGTCCACAAAAAGAAATGCTTCACTGGATTTGTATCCGGCTACAGTCTCTCTCACAGAGATATGAAAATGCAATTTCACTATAAAAATAAATACAGTGGAGTGAATAATTTCTTGCACTGGGCACATGGCCATCTAATTTCACTGCTTCCAAAAAGCCACTGTCCTAAGACCTAGGAAGCAGACAGTGTGTGGACTGCAGGACCTGCTTCTCTAGCTCTTTCCGATTTGCCTCAGCTTTCCCGGGGAGTGCAAGGCTTCCAGCATGGTGTCTGTGCCTCCCAGATGCTGAGCACCCTTTCTCAACAGGTAAGGGCAGGAGCACCTCTCTCTGCTGGTGCAAGATCTGTAAGGAGGCTTTGCAGCGGCAGCCAAGGCACCAGGAAACAGGGATCCTTGTTCTGTGATGAAGGAAGAGCTAAATCACCAACACACATCCACAAAGTAGCACAGAGACGTTTGTGGTTTTGGGAGAAGCAGCACGCCTCCTAGTCTTTCCCTTTGATAGAACACAATTACTTTGCACCAGCTTTTTACAGCAAAGGAGTTCACAAGAAGAAATTTTGCCAATACCTGGAGTTTTGTGCTTTACAAAGCTAACAAAATCCAGTCAAAAGACTTACAGAAAGTGTATGAGAACTATTCTAATTAAATTTATTTACATTATGTACTTCTGATACAAAGCACCAGCTACCAAATACATCACCCAATAATTCAAAGAAACCAAATAAGCAGTTTGAGATTCCAGGCAGTCCGCTGAAATTGCTACTCCTACAAGCATCTTTTTTCTTGATTTTAGGCTACAGAAGGTAACGTGCCAGCAATCTATCTTAGAACAGAAGCTGATGAAATAGGGGCATTTACAAAAAAAAAAGGGCAATACAACACAGTTCATGAACCCATTTGCTTACCAAATGAACATGTTTAGCAATTTCCTTCTATGCAGCACTAAATAAATGCAACTTGCATTTCTTCTATTTATGATTTTTGTGACTTAAAACCTTTTCCTCTTCAGCTATAGCTAAATGGCTCCCAGTTTTCACTTTGAGAATATTCCAAGAATATTCAAGCTCCAGATGTCTAAACACATGTATCCTGACACACAAGACTAATCCCCACTTTCTAGGTGCACTACAACCAAACCACAGCTTTGTTTTCAAATGAAGTTGATCTTTAAAACCTTTAAAAATGTACTGAAATAAGGCCAGCAATAAATTTGGGATTGCCTTGAGGAGGAAGAGGAGTGCTCAGTCCTCTTTGTACTTATCTCCAAATGTTGACAGTTTTGTGGCTTTTTTCCTTTGTTTCTTTTGCAGTAAAACTCAGCTGGTTTAAACAATTGCCTTCAATGTTCTCATCAACACAGGAGAAAAGAGGAAGAGCTGATGCAAGAAGCTTTTCCTTTTGGACAGTTCAGAGCTTTCAGTGCTCTGGCTTGTAGGTTTCTGTCTGGTTAGAGCTTTGAATGGAAAACACTCATGAGATCCACAGGAGGTCACAAAACACTGCCAGAAATCAGATGCAGGTAAGACGCAATAAAGAAGCAAAACAACCAAACCCCCAAAGTATCTGCTCCCTTATATTACTTTTCTTTTTTCTTGCTTGCAAATCTTGCCACAATTGGAAAAGTGGCAAGAAAAGAAAATGTTAATGTGGTCATAGAGTAATTACTTAACTCAGCTTTTGAAAGTACAGTCAAGGACTTTCCTCTCGTGGAAGAGACACATTTCACACAAAGAAGCTCAGAACTTCTGTCATGCCTGGCAGTACTGAAACACCCAAAACCAGTTTCATCCATCTAGACAACTGCATGCATCCCTTTCACTGAACAAGTAAGCCATGCTGAAATATAAAAGGCCCTGCACCTTAAGATTTACAAAAGGGGGAAGCTGATACATCTCACAAGTATGCAGCACATCACACCCATGACTTCAGACCCTCTTGAGGCAGGCACTGCTTTTGCTCAGACACGTGTCACAAAGGAAATGGAGAAGGGAGACTCCCAAACTGTGATGCAGGTCAGGACACTCGAAGATGTGCACTGCACACTTCAGAACTAAGAGTAGCCACCACCTCTAGTACTAATTAATAGCAAAAAAAAAAAAAAAAAAACAAAAGCAAGAAAACAATGAGCTGGAAGAAAATTAATTGGACATGCCTATTCAATACCCTAAACTAGTTTTACATGAACAGCAACTGTGCTGTAAGTTAGAAAAGGATATGCAGCATTAAGAAATTGGAAAAGTAAGCCTATGTTTATGTACCACCAGAATACAAAGTGGAATAACTTGTAAAGTTACAGCAAGTTGGTAAATGCAACTTTTTCATACAAGTAAATTTATGTAAATCACTGATTTTTTACCAGCCTGTTTTTGGTAAATCAGAAACATCCATATATTTTGGTTTTTTCCTCCATACATACATGTATGAATGCCCATAAAAAACAACATCTTCAACCTTTTACTTTTCTTATTTTGCCACCAAGAGAAACATAAAAGAAAGAGGGTGAGAGAAGGAAGCAGAAAAGAGGGATCTTTATGTATTTTGCTTTTAAATTAAAAAAACAATAGGTGGAGTACATTTCTTTGCATAGATTTTTTCTGGTTTGGGAAAAAGCATTTTCCATTTGATTAATTCAATCAACTAAGCATGTGACAAGTACCAAGAACAAACAGTTTTGTACCAAAGAGCCTGGCCCTTTGATTTCAGCTATTTCTAAAAAATGGGTACTTCTATACAAAGAAAGCCAATCATCAAGATATGAAAATCAGATCCCCCTGCACTACACTGTTGATCCACAGCACAGAGGAGCATCTAAGCCTCTGTGGACTGCATGCCATGGCTGCCTTTGCTCCCATTTGAGAGCACAGGACACAATTAGCATTTTCCAGCTTCTCCTCCCCACTGACACTATGGAACAATTAAGAGCATGAATGAAGGTCTGAGCAGCAGCCCTCATAAATTACACACACACAGAGATCCTTCTGTTTGAACCCACTCTTCCACAGGTCTCTAATGAGAGCCTTGAACACCGTCTACTAATCATCTCATCAGTAATGCAAATAACCATCTTGACCTCCCATCAAGTGCCTCTCCAGCTTGAACACTGTGCCCTCACACTGCGCAGCCCTGGGTGCCAAAGCTGCCATGTCCCACTGGAAGAACCTCAGCATGACAATGCTCTGTACATCCCACAGCCTGCTGAGCACAGCCACGCACCAGGAGCCAAAGCAAACCCTCAGCCACTTCTGTCCCTGGCTCTGCACGCCCCCAACAGCCAGGTATTGCACAGGCAGGGATCTCAGATCTCACAGAGGACGCCTTGTTCAGCTGTGGCAACACATCTTCAGGCCTCCTAAAACAAAACACTGAATATGCAACACAGCAGAATGGCTACAGCACAGGCCTGGCAACAGAAAAATGGAAATACGACCTTGGTTTTGACCCGCAGGGACATCACACCCTGCTCTGGGGATGCCACAGCAGTGCTGTTATCCTGGACAAACCTCAGGGTCATCCTATGCCCCCAGGGCCATTTCCACCCCCCATCTCCTGCTGCTGAATGGTCCTTGATCCTGGTGCATCATTTGCCATGCCTAAGACTGTGGATGGACCCTGTTAGAGCACTTTGAAATCAAAATGAAAAGAAAGGCATTCTTCTGTGAAACATCATTACCACCCTGCCAGCAAAGTGTGAATTGCAAGAGTTTCCAAAATAAAAATAAATGTGTTTGTATTAGTCCCTTACCCTTGGCATCAGGCCCATACTGCCAGTTCTCATAACATTTACAGGGAAACTGGCATACACAACAGTGCAGCAAACAAAAGGAAATTCTGTGAGAATCAGATCAAAACATACCAAACAGGACTTGATACCAGAAAAGCAAAGACAAGCTTCACCTGGGCAAGGAACTTGTAGCTGTAGTCACTGACATTAACAGATCTGCCACGGCAGAGGGAAGAAAACAGGCTCCCAAGTATCTGCAAAATAGCATTTTTCAGGTTTTCTTTTAAATAAATAGATTTGGAAAGTATTGCTAAGAGGGAAAAAAAGCTTAAAGGATTTAAATATTCCAAATAACATGCCAGTACTTCAGCACCTCTGGTTCTGCTGTGGCACAGCTCAGCCCCTGCCAGCAGTTCCCTACCCCACTGGAAGGAGAGCTGGGCTTCCAGTGCCACTCTCAGCAAATTTCTACTTTCTAAGCAGCAAGCGCCTGAACAAGAGAAACCCTCCTATCAGCACTAGCAGCTGTGCCCACAGCACAAACAGCACAGGCACGTACGCTGCAAAACCTCAGCGTTTGCTTGTGTGTAAACAGCACACTTCTGGAAAGGCAGAGAGAATATTTTCAGAGTAAATACTGCAAAGATTTTGTGTCCTTTAGGATGTCAGAAAGCC
Source organism: Ammospiza caudacuta (assembly GCF_027887145.1). Lineage (NCBI taxonomy): Eukaryota > Metazoa > Chordata > Aves > Passeriformes > Passerellidae > Ammospiza > Ammospiza caudacuta. The sequence goes on along the minus strand of NC_080593.1, from coordinate 72,846,565 downwards.
ACTGTGATCCACTGCTCATCTTCCCCACTTACCTCCTGCTTAGCTAAGGTGCCTCTAGAACTCATGGGAATCACAACCACATCTCGCAAGCCTGTTTTCCTCCCTGCAACAATGGGAGGAACTTTTCCTCTTACAGCAGTCCAGCTCCTTGGTGTGCTACCCTGCCTAATGTTAGCTTACAGACATTAAAATACCAACCAGTTCCAGAGCAGGAAAGGAAGCCAGAGGAACAAATTTCTAAACCTCACCACTAGAATGGCAGCTGCTGCCCCATAAAGGTAAGTAGGGAGAAATGGGGGAGGCCCCTCACTGCCCAACTCGATCCCAGAAATACTTACAAAGGTATGAGACAGATGGAAGAAACACACAAGCTAAAGCATTGAGGCAGAAGACCATCTCTACCCCGAATTATTATTTTTCAGAAACAGAGCAGCCCTCCAAGACCCCAAAGATACCTTCCCTTATGCAACTGCAGCTGATGGAAAAGAACACTTGTTTGATGCAGATGCCAGGACTTTGAGACTAGGACTTTAATTTAAAGAGCCCACTCCTGAAAGGTGTCCCTTTCTCAGCTTTTGACTTGGGAGGAAGCAGGAGGAGGCAAGAAAGGACTGATGCTTTCTTTTCTTAACCACCTACACAAGTACTTTTTCAAAACATGTAGAATTATAGCATGTTATGTTTGAATTAAGTAGCCTGGGGGGAGAAGGTCTCAGTAACAGAGGAAAGAAAAGCTAGGAAAAATACTACAAAGAAAATTGGTTTATTTAAAACCTGAAGAAAAATGAAACTTAGAAGAGAGTGTTTTGGTCCAATCCTGGATGAAGCATACTCAAGTAAAACACCTGTCCAGAAGAAAACCTCATGCTGCACAAAACTGTTACTTGCAGACTGAGCATAAGGGCTTCATCAGCTGAAAAGGAATCTCCCTCAGGTTAAAGGCCAACACTGCTGGTCACCCACCAGCCAGGCAGCTCCACCATCCTCACTCTTTTCTATGAGGATGAAGGGCACACAGATGAAATTACAAGTCTAGAACCTAGGTACCCCTTACAGGCTTGAGGACCTTGACACCACAGGTGTTTGCAAGAGCCTCTTTTTTCTCTAGCTGCATCAGGACAGTATTTCAGATCTGATTTACTGTCTAGACACAGCATACTATCACACAGGACAAGTGAAGAAGACTGAGAGCAGCAGAGTGTGGAAAACAGACTGGCCCAATCTTTTTCTTTCTTTTAAAACAGTACAGTGTGCAGTCCACATCAACATCCTCACAAAAATGCTGGATCTGTCCTGCACCTCAGAAGCTGACTGCTGAAAACAATCCAGAATACAATTAAAACATGGATTCTGTTAACTTTCACTTCCCTCTGCAATTTTGTAACCGTCTCATCCATCAATTTTGAAAGAACATTAATAGTGGCATCAGCTGGCTCTCCACCTCCTCTGCTGAGCCAGCTTTTTCCAACCCCTGTCCCTGCCTCTAAGCATCTGACCACAGATGCTGTGAGGAAGAGGAGAGGAGAGAGGCAAACCAGGGGTGGAGAGAGGCCAGCAGGGCACACCTAACACGGGGGCCACCCTACAGAGGAGCTGGTTTTTTCCCAGGGCAGCTATTGCAACTTACAGTGCCTGAAGGTCTGCCTAAACATGCTCACTTCAAAAGAAAACCGCACACACAAAATAGAGAGAACAAAGTTCTATCAGGGATTAAGTGAAGCCTATCCAAGCACAGACCAAATCCTAGGCACACAGGCTCACCACCACCTTCCACAGGCTGGAGATGCCTATGCAAGTGTTTTTTGCTGTTTACTTTCTCCCCCCACAAAACCTGTCCCTCACCTCTTTAAGATGTGTAGATGTCTCCATTGATACAAGCCATTTCTCCCAGTAACTTTCCAGAGGCTTGACAAAGTCCCTGGAACCCCAAGAACTTTCAGGTAATAGCTGAAGACCAGTCCCATGTTCCTGTTAATTGTCTCTCCTCAAACACATGAAGTTCAGTAACCAAATACTGGCTCTTGGACTTACAGCGGCAATGCAAGTAGAAAAACCAGCTGGTGCCAATTTTTAGCATCTGGCTTATTAATTATTTTTGTAAAGGTGTACAATCCTTGGAGTCATCTGAAACTTTTTAAGACACTCTGACATTATTTTATTAATCTAGTTTGACATGGTTTATAGTGATCATGGCCATGATTCATACCACAAACTCCCAAGAACACAAGCCTGACTTTTAAATTATTATCATCCCAAATGTTTCACTGCAGGTCAGCCTGGTCTGTTCCAAGACGAGATTTGTTGGCAACCATATTTTCTTTGCTGGTACATCCACTTTTCCTCATCTAGTAAAATGAAACAAAAAATCCTTAAGTTCATAAAGAAAGCCTATTGTTATGGTCATTTGAACACAATCAGAAATTGTCTACATCGTCCTCTCTTACTGCTGTGTGAGGTTGGTATTAAACCACCCCCCTCCGCTGAATAAAGATGTAGGAAGAGACTCATTGTAAATTGGTCAGAAGACAGAAGTGCAGACATCTAATGACTTGCTGGAACAACAGACACCACTTTTCTGGAAAGCAGCCAAGTTCACCAACTTGCATTTCAGCTGGAAGCTCAGCCTCCAGAACCCGCACACTCTTTCTTGCACTATCATGCTGCTATTCATTTCCAGAAAATAAAAAAGCATGAGCAATTAGTGTTCCTCACTATGAATTGTTGCAATTTCAGTAACATATTTCACCCCATAGAAGGTAGGTGACATCAAGCAAGACTGCGTACAACAAAATACTGAAGAACAGGGTGGAACACAACATATTCTTTAGATATAAGGTATAAATAGAGTTAGCCTAAAGCAGCCATTTCCCCATAGCTCGATCTCAAAGTATTCCCACAGTAATGGCTGTGGTCTAAAAGTAAGGAAGATGAATCTTTTAAAATGCTTCAAAGGCACTGGGCTGGCTTTCACCTACAGTTTGAATAGGCAAAAATTACAGATCTACACTAGAATCAAGATTGTACATAACTGTACCAGGCTATCTGGGACCTCTGGAAAATTATAAGTGGCACCAGAAACAACAGGCTAAGGTGATGTTACATGAGAACATGGAGAGAAGCAGATAGCATTTGTTAGGGGAACACAGAAACAGAGGGAGGACTGGGAAGGGCAAGTTTAAGGGGATTACTAGGCTGCCACGCAGTACAGAGCAAAAGAGACACAAACAAGTTAGAGAGGACTTGGGAAGCACTAGAACTCTGCCTACCCCGTCCTTAACTGGGATCTGAGGATATCCAGACTCTGGGCTGCAAAGCCCCCCACAGTTACAGCACCACACAACCTGCTGAGCATGTCATCCCCCTCCAGCCACTGACCACCATGCATAACAAACAGGGCTTCCTCACCAGGCCCTTATCTCATGGGCTAGAAATTAATGTTACATCCCAAGGGTCTGTGCTCTCTGGATGACTCAGGCCACTGCAGATTCACATGACAAGGCCTAATTTTTATTTATCTCCTGCTTTTCCCTTTGTGCAGTTATAAAATTAAACCTAGCTATGGTATTTTTTTAATACAAAGACTGCAAACTTGGTCACTTCAAAATTAGGAGGTGTCATGAAGACTGCCTATACAGCCTTCACCCTACCTCTGTATATATCTGCACTGACTCCAATTCAATGATCACAAACCATTTGAGCTCTAGAAATGAACTGCTTTCAAAAAAAGGCAGTTAAGGTTGTGTGATAAAAGCAACAGCTATCCCTCAAACCCTGACTCTCTCGGTGAATGTCAGAAACAGTGCACAAAGCAACACAGGAAGAGAGAGACAACCACCTTGCATGAGGAAGTTGGACATAGCACCTACAGGCAGGAATTACCTCCTCCTTAGCTTCACACTTAACTTTTTAAGAAGTTCAGCAAGTCTCTGAAACCAGTTTTCTCTTCAGGTGACCCCTAATGGGGCAGTTCCACGCTCAAGTCAAGGCATTTAGGGCTAATCTACAGACACCAGCAGCTGAGGTCAGCTGTCCTTACACTTCCAGCAGATGAACTGCTACATCATGCCAGGTATTCTGGGATGAGTGAAAAATAAAATCATACCCAAGTATCTCTTTGATGTAGCCAAAATTGAAGGTGCTTCTATCTTCTGAGATTGATTTGTTCTTCATTCCTCAACTATGAAAACACAGACAATACCTGTACCTGATATGCTGCAAGAATAACTTCTCCACCTGAGAAAGCTCTCCAGGAAGGAATTAGCAACTGTTCAGTTCAAGGTCTGGGTAGGGTGTAAATTAAATAGATGTAGAGACACAGGGAGAAAGTAAATGTGGGGAAGAGAAAATGAATTATGCAGCAATTACCTATCCAGTGAAAAAGGGACTCTGTGAAAGGGAAAAAATGATGCAATTACAGAATTAAAGATTGTATCATAATGCAGATGCAAAGGGGCGTTCTGCAACATTAGCCCTGGAACTTCATTGCTTTTGTCCGCCTGATTTTGTAACCCCATTGTTCCCCTGATATCATTATTTCGTAAGCAATTGAAATGCAACACAATTATGTGATCATATGTTTATATCTTTTCATCATTAATAACATGTGGAACAACCAGCAGCCTCTGCTCCCAACATGATGGATGTCTCCAGCAGATGGCTGTGAACAACTCCCTTTCTTCCACCTTTATCTGAGGTAAAGAGCAGGGAGAAGAAAGTGAGCTTTTATGCTTCAATTCCATGCACAAACATTTGAGGATTTTGGGGTTGTTTCAGAGGACAAAACCAAGACCAATATCAATCACCTACTCTGAAGCTGATTGTCACAAACCAGATTTTATGAACAGAGGCACTGAGCAGCTGATGTGCTTTGCCCAAGGTCAGAAGGAAAGCTCCCAAGGCCTGGATCCCAACTGACCCCACTAACAGCCTTCTGCCCAAGCCACTGAATCCCTCCTACCTCCACAATAACACTTTTTAAAGTGTAATCATTGCTCCTAACTGCAGGTCAGGGAAGAAGCCCATGATCTCCAGGCTGTGTTTCTGTGTTTGTGGGTAGATGCAGCCAATGAGCAACTTCAGGGAGAGCATCAGATAAAATACAACTGGCAAGCAAACATTACAGCTGTATGTGCTCATGCTGAATGATAATTGTTATATTGGGTCTTTTAAGTAAATTACCTTGCATACATCTGACTTCAGGCCAATTGCCAACATGTTTCTCAGTGTCTGGGTCACCCTGCTTTGTGAGAGAAAGCAGCTGCAATAGCAACAACCCAACTTGTTTTATTTGCAAGATGGTATTAGCTGGCAAGAGGCAGTACGTCTGACACCATGTTCCCTATGCCTGCTTCATGCTTTTTAAAAAGTCTTATTTGCTTTTCTATGTCCCCAGTTGCAAACACACACCCAGGCTTTCTTTTAAGTAATACTTTCACCCTTTTCTGTGGGGTGCTGGCAGCTACTACCACAAGCTTTACATGATCTTGTGCACCTAACAAAGCAAGTTTCACTTCTATCTTTCCCCATCCTCAGAGCAGAGTTTGCAAAACCTAGAGCTATCAAATCCCTGAGGGGCAGTCAGAGCCTGCAGTGTCCCAGGCACTCAGGTCACACCATCTCTTCACAGTGCATATCTTTTGGAAAAGCTCCACCATGGAAAAGTCCACTGTGGCTGGTAATGGAAACACTGCAATCCTTCCTCCTTGGCATGCATGCCTCCCTCCTGCTCAGTTCAGTTTAAAAGCTAACAGAGAAAGCACTGCACCATCTCTAAAGGTATAGGGGTAGCACAACACATCTAACAAGAACAGGCAAGATAACACCACAGCCATGTGTGACCCCACATCTGCCTGCTTCAGGATTTCTGAAGCTTGAGTGGCTGCTGGCACCTTCAGAGGAGGGGCCTGCAAAGTCCTGTCCAAGCCCAAGAGTCCATTCTACCACAGTCACATACCATGCCAAGCTACCGGTGGTCAGACATGGTGTTTATGGAGGGGAAAAGAAGTGAAGCAAGAGATGTTCTGCTTCACTAAGTGACATATCCCTAACAGAGTAGAGAATTGCATGTGGATGCCAGAGATGCCCAGGCAGAGATTTTGTGTGGGGAAAGGGAATAGCATTTTGCCTCATTAGCATGACTTGATGCTCCACATCCTCTGCAAACCATGATGGGGAGCCAGCTATAGAGTTGCTCCCTTCACCTCACCTTGACAGATGCATCTGGTTTTACCTAGATCTATATGGGTGTTTGAGATTTACCTTGGCCCTCTAAGGTGTCACATAATATTTTGACATTAGAATCTGACACCGGTGGTCTCTGCAGGGCCATGCTCTATGCTCCACACCAACAGGTATGCATCATCTGACAATCAGCAGCAACAAAAAGGGTAACAAAATGCACAGTGAGTGAGGAATTGCATATGCATCCCATAAATGCTCAACATCTCTGACACTTCTATTTTTACTGTCAATGCTTGTCTTTTCCTTCAGTCCAAGTCTGGAAGAAATGTGCTCACCACATCCAGCACAGCTATACTGTGTAGCACAGACACAGCCTGGGTGAGGGTAAGTCTGATTCTCTCAGTACAATGGTGTCCAGATTTCAGAGGCACCCCTCAAGACAGCCATGCCAAACCAGCTGGGATGCTCAACAACACAAAAGCATGTCCCTGACATCCCACAGCAGCACCTCAGCCCGAGTGCACACCTACCCAAAGTCACTCTGGGGAGGGAGAGAGCTGTGTAGGAATCCGAGACTGCATTCACTCACAGAAGCTGCTGTGGGAGAAACATACAACACTGAATGTTACCAGTGTCAAATTATCACTGAATTCAACAGGATGGCTGGCATCAGTGAACACCAGGTTACCACAGTGCCACTGCACACGTGCAGAGTGTTTGCCCATGCACACACACCTCTGCTAAGTCCTGCCCAGTGTGTATATTCCCATCTGCTCCAAGGCTCCCCTCCCAAGGTGTCCTGGAGGTCAGAGAAAGCAGGCCTGTCAGCCCACAAGCCTTCCTAAATCTCATGTGGCTCTAGTTTGACAAACCAAAGGGTAGCCATGCTGCAAGGAAGAGTAACAAACAGGACTCATCTGTGGGACATCTGTGTCCTCTGCCCTCCTGCCCCTGCACTTCCCCTCAATGCTGCCTCACATCCATCCCTGCCCTGCAAATTGGCCAGGGCTGCAGAGCTGCTGCATGTTTGACCACCACACAAGCAATGCCTGGCTGGACAGCCACTACCAGGCAGAACAGAGAGTAGCTGTAAGCAGTCTAGTTTTCATCAGAGACAGCACTGCTTCAAAGATTTCCCTGCCACCCACTACTCTTAACAAACACAAGTGGGAAATGAGTGATCTTCCAGACTGCCAACCATTGGTGCAATCTGGTTGAAACTAGCCAAACAGGAGACAAACAGTGCTCATTTCCTGGGGAAACTAAGTTAAAATGAAATAAAATAAAACCAGATGAAAATCATGATGTTTCATTAGTGGCGTTCCCATGTTCTGCTACATCCCAAAAAACAACGCCCTGCTCAATCCAGCCTGTGAGCTGCATGGCACACAATGAAGTTCAGCTCTGTAACTACCCAGATGTTACACATCTGGAGCAGGAAGGGGCAAATTTCAAACTTATTTATGTCTGGGGGTTGCCCTGAAGGGGTAATTTCTGCAGCAGAAAAACAGGGCAAGGGGATTTGCATCACTGAAAGCAGTGAAATGCTTTGTCAGGGCTGAAGAACTATCATTCAGATCTCAGGGTGAAAGCAGCTCTCCTTCACAACCATAGAAACGAATTCATCCTGCCTCCTTGCCATCCCCAGCGTCCCCTTAACCCATGCTGTTGGTGCCTGGCCACCATCGCTGCCTTTAGGGCAGGGGGCAGCTCTGCTGCAGTCAGACCAGCAAATATTGAGCCCTGGCCAGTCCAGAAGCCAGGGAGAGGCTGCACTGATGAGGGCTGGGAGGGTTTCCTCCAACCCCACTCAGTGCGACGGATGATGCTACAGAGCTGCATCAGTTCCAAGGACTCCTCTGCTCCCTTCGCAGAGCACAGCACAGCAGGAGGAAACAGCAGCGACAAAGCAAGAAAGCAACTCCAGACAGACTCAGAAACAGCTGTGGAATTTCTCTGAAGAGCTGCTTTCTGTAAGGGGAGGAAAGCCCAGCCTTCCATCTGACTTCCAGCCACCCACCCACTGGATAGAGGCAAAGCATAAGAAGAGGAGAAAATTTAAGGCATGCCAAGATCCCAGTCTCTGGAAATTAGTTTCCCACATGCTCCACAAAAAGAGCACTCACACCCAAAATCTGCTGCTTTGAACTTGGATTGCACACCATTTACTCAGCTGAATAACCACACTCAAGTCAGAGACACTACTTGCCTGACTACCGTCTACTCAGGTGTACGGAAGGGGGCTGCAGAACTAGGTGACAAATAAATACAGGTATACAAAAGGCAGTCTAAGGACACTTGATCTTCTTAAAAAATGCCTGATCTTCTTAAAAAGGCTAGAGCCCTAGGCTAAGTCCCAAAGTCAACAGCCATGTGGTCAGAACCACAAATCACCAGGTCTTCAGTAGAGTCATGTCAACTGATCAGGGAATCATCTAAATTCATTCATACCAAAGACCTGTATCCTCCAGGCCCCATCAACTGATTGAGGTCACAGTCTGAAAAATATTTCACTGGCTTAGAAAACTAAATTCTGCTCAAAAGGATGGCTTGAGCATTTAGGAATATAAGCCTCATTAGCTTCCAGCAAGACTTCAAGCCCCAAGCACAAACTAATGCTCCATAAAACTCCAGCAGAGAAGCACCACTGCTCCTTGCTCTGCCAGTACTGGTCCCAAGTATGGTCAGCTGTTCTGGATGGAGCCCAAACATGATGTGGCATTTGTTCTCAACCCCATGCAAGGCAAAACAATGAGCAGTTCACACCCTAGAAAGCTTATGAGAGGCAGCCCTGAGATTGAAATCTCCATATGTAAACTTGCTTTCATGTATCCCTCTAATTTCACTGGGGCAACTCACATGACTGAAGTTAAACCTATGCTGAAGCCTCTGCTGGATTGTGGCTGATGGAGCTTCTGATCCAGTTCATCGAGGGGTCAAGGTGAGAACCCCAAACTGAAGCCAAGAGCAGGTATGAGAAAAACATATCCACAGATTTTGGCAAAGCTGAAGGACCAATAGAGTCCCTCAGGGAAGAGTGACCAGCACTCAGAAGGATCTACTTGCCCATTCGCTGGGCACTCTGCTAAGCCACAGCAGGTCGTTGAACAAGAGGCTCATTCTGAGCTCTTGCATTTCCATGTATAACCTAAACACACAATATTAAGGCCAAAATAATATTTCTTGTCTTCCTGGCATTTCTAATCTGGATATCTCACAGCACTATCCAATACTCCCAAGAAGATTTCACAATATATTTCTATCACATGTGGTCCAACCAACTTTCTCCCAGAAAAGCAGCAAAAAACAGGTATCACTTTACTTTGTCTTCACATACCTGGCCAGCTGTCCAAACCCTCTGAGAGACCTCACAGCTTTGAGCCAGAGGCTTGGGCTGTTTAACTGTACTGCCAGCTTGAGCATAGCGGGAATTTTCCACAGAGCCCTGTCCCAACAGCCGTGGGCACGCCAGTGCCACCAGTGCCACAGCCAGCAACAGCACAAGGCTGTCCCAGCTTTGCACTCCTCAGCCAGGACTACTTTTACATTCCACCTTCCATGCAACTAGTAAGAGGTGAAATCCAGCCACACACAGTTACTTAGCCAAGAACAGAGTTTTCAGCAGAAGGCTTTTTTTCCCAGATTGCTATTGTTGTCATCCCATAGGCTCTACATTAGCGCAGACTCGCTGGGCATTTCAAAAAGGCCTGTAGTACAGAAAGGCTGAGAACAGGACCTTCATACTCATCCTAAATTGGAAGGCTACAAGTAATTTCCAACAGCCTAAACGAGACAAAAAAATCTAAGTAAATCTGTATCAAAAACTCTCTAAAACATACTAGTTGAAAACAAAAATAAAAAGCAAACAAAAACAAACTATGGGCCATATCGATGAGGAGGAGGAAGAGTTTCAGTGAGCAAACAAGCGCAGAGGAACTACCATGTTTACAGTTCAATTAATGGGACCTTATCAAAATCCCGTTTGCGCTTTTTTTTTTTTGTGAGACACCCATTACACAAACACACACTCTTAATGCCTCGCCGGCTAGCACCCTTGTGCACGTATCCTGGGTATCCACATTTCAGGAGAGGCACAGCTACTCCCGGAGAAGTCCCTCCACCGCACGGCGTATCGGAACAAAGCGCTTGGGTGACGGATGTCGGCAGGGTCCGTAAATCACATTTTTGGCAGCTCGACCTCAGCTGGGTCGGCATCTAACGCCGTAAGGAAGTCTGAGCGCTGCCGCTCCGTACAGCGGGGACCCTACCTGGGCAGAGGGCTTCACGCGTCTCCTCCAGGCTGGTTAAAAAATTAATTAAAGCCTTTTTCTAAAAGCCCGGCGAGATTTCTGGCACTTAATGACAGCACCCGAGTTACCGCGTATCTTCTCCGCTAACTGCCGGCATAAGGAAGGGAAATCAACCCCCAAAAAAGACCAAAACGAACCCAAACCAACGCAAAAGCACCACCGAACCTCCCGCTGGAACAAAGGACCCCACCAAACCCCGTCTCTAAGTTATCTGGATTTACTTGCTCGCAGAGCACACGGATAACCCTCCTTCGCTCACAACAGCGCTGGTGCGATGCAGGCGCGACCCCGCCGGGTTCCGAAGTAACCTCGGCTCCCGCCGCCCTCCCGGGACGCGGTGGCGGCGGGCGCTGCTCGGCCGCTCACCTGCACCGCGCATCGCGCCGCGGCACCGCCCGGGGGGACCCCGCTCTGCCGCGGCCACCCGAGCGCGGCGGGGCCGGCTGGGACAGGCGCTTACGAAACCCGCGTCTGCCCCTCGCCCGGGCAGGAGGGAAGGAGGGAGGCGTGGCGGGGGGCATCCGCGCCCGCGGCGGCCCCGCTCCCCGCCGGGAAGAGGAGGAGGGAGAGGCGCCCCCGCCGCTGGATCCACCGCGCGCGAGCATCGCCGGCCGCCCCGGGGGGAGGCCGGGAGGGGAGCCCCGCCGGCGGGCAGCGGGCGCTCACTGACCTTGCCGCCATCCGCCGCCGCCGCCGTGCCTGCCCGCGGGATGGCAGCCCCGCGCCCGCCGCCGCAGCCGGCGCCTTCGCCCCGGCAGCCGGCGCCGCCCCCCGTCCCCCCCGCCCCGCCGGGGTGCGGGGCCGAGCGAGGCGTGGCCGCGGCGCCGGGGAGCGCCGGAGCCGCCCCGGACCCCGGTGCGTCCCACCCCGCCCCGGCCGGGGCCGGCCGCTGCTCCGCGGCGGCTGCCGCTGGCCCGGCTGCCCGGGGGGGGCGGAGCGGGGCAGCCTCGCAGCAGCGGCACCGCGGACAGCCCGTGCCCCGCACGGTGCCACCCGGCCCCGCCAGCGGCGAGAGGGACGATGCAGCGGCCGGGGGGTTCCTCAGGGCTGAGGAAGGGCTCTGCGGCTTTAACTGCAGCGTGTTGTGCCACCTGGCCCAAGGTGAGGGACAGCCGCACCTGAGCGCATTCCCGGCGGGACGGAGCGGCGCCTGCCCCGCGCACCCTGCGGAGCTGCCCCCCCGGGAACGCGGGGCTGTCGGACACCCCGCGCTAGGCAGGTTCTCCGGCTCAAGTGACTTGAGGACCATTAATCTCAGCTGGAGGCTCAGAGCTGTATTAGTAGCGCACATTAAAGTGGTATGTACATGTGGTGTGTTGTCTTACCACAGCAGACCCAGGGCCAGGCGAGGGAATAAGGCCTCGTTTTTATCCACTGCACCAAGGCCTATGCTGGCAATAGAGCACGGGACCACAGACTCGTTTCTTCTCTCCCTGCAGAGAAAACAATCCTATTTCCATCAGCAGTGAAAGAAAAAATGCATATGTACCTCCTAGCGTGTCACATGGGATCAGTAATGCCAAGCGGCAAGAGCTACAAATGGCAACAGTAGGCAGGAGTCTTTCACTCCTCATTGCCTCATCTTTTTGCATATCCAGTGTTTTTTGGGGGCAAACAGTTGCAAGAGGTATGAACACAAACCTGTAGGTTACCCAGGTGTCAGGTTTGTATAGAACACCCTTCTCCTCCCCATATCCTGTAGCTCCGCGCTGAAACTGTTGCCTAGGAAAGGAGTAAGCCCTCTATAATCAGCTAAATAAATAATTTTCAGAAAATAAAATTCCTTTCCCCCTTCTTCACTGTACTGGGGCTGTTTGCAGCGCAAGGTCTCCAGCAAGCCAGGTTTACCACTAGGGAGAGTCTATAATGCATTCACTAGTACAACTCCAGGTTCTGCCATAAATATTTAAAACTCAATTACCATTCTCACAATGAACGTTTGAAGCAGATTTTTGCATCCCACAGTGCTTCTTGATTCAAAACTTTCTAATGAAATAATTGAGATAACACAGGAGAAGTCAAATAGGTCAAATTTCAGCATCAGTTTGAGTCTGGTTCCCCCTTCATGTCTGTCTCTGAAGTATTAGTCACTACCATCTCTGACCTCTCACGACGTATTTTACACCACAGGCATCATTTTAGCACATGCATCTGACTTTCGCTTCCCTGTTGATCAGCTGGAAGGACTGTGTGAAATATTTTGCCCATCTCCCCTTCCCCCCTCCCATTGCCAGCTGAGTAATCTGAAGAGCAAACATCTAAATTGCTTCTTCTGAGGTGTCCCTTAAAGGAACAGGGGCCTCCTGCCATCCTTACCTCTGCTCTTGGGGATGGGCCGTGTCCCATGGCCCCTGATGTGACCCACACCTTCCCACCACAGCCACTCAATGTACTACAAATTTTGTTCAGAAAAAGCCTTTGAGATGCTGGAGAGGGGGGCTGTGCAGGTTTTTTTTTACAATTTAAGAAGGTGCTCATGCCAAATTCACATCAGGCATTTGTATAACATCCTGTCTTTGAAGAGACACACCAGGTTTGGAAGGCACAATTCCTCACATGCCTCTGTGCTCCATGTCCCTACCCTTCCAGAGGTCATTTTCCCCTTTCTTCTTCAGAGAACAAGTGGCATCTGCACTACAGGCAGTGCTATGGTACCAGATCTCCATGGACTCAAGGGAGGAAAATGCATTACAAAATGGAACCAAATGTCACTCCAACTCTGCACTGGTCAGCCCTTCTGCAAATTATGTCCACCAGTAAGGCAGGGAGGCTACACAGATGTAGGAAAAGATCACACGCTTGCTGAGATTGATCTCGCAGTGCAGTGTTGAAGAGCATTTACACAATGACTCAATGGTATTGCAGTTGTTGCTGCTGTGATTGTATCATTACAGCAGAGTTTAGCCAGCTCAGCTGAGACCAGTTCACCCCATACACCCCCATCCAGGTTAAGCAGACAGCAAACAATCAAGTCTTTCAGATCCCACATGCAAATACAAGGTCCTGGTCTGGAGGGGCTACTGTAGATTTTAGCATCTGACTCCCTGTGCTGAATGGATTCCATGCACAGCTCCTGGCAGAAGTGCTACCAGAGAGATGCAGCAGATGAGGGGAACTGGAAAAGGTAATTACTCCCAGGAGGATCCCTGGATTGCCGCCATCGTCCCCAAGGCTGCATCTGTTATGAGTAGAGTCTGTATAAGTCTCTGGGGAGGAAATCTTGAAAAGTTCACGGCAATAGGCTTGGGAAGGAAAAAAGAAAGATAAATAGATTTCATCTTCAGATTGCTTCACATGGTTTATTTCGATAAAACTTTTCACTAGGAGACGGTTTTGTAAAAGGCAGCAAGTTCTTTGGTACTGCCCTTTTCAATTCCTACCTGAATAAAAAGGATGAAAAGGGTTCATCCAGTGCCAGAGGCATCAAAAGACAGAGGAAAGACATGTAAAGGCAGCTGTGCTCTTCTGCCCTTTGCTAATCTCTCACCAGTCTGGCTGGATATGGGGACTTTTTTTTCCCCCCATCTGGATTCTTCTAACAATTTGTATAATTTTAATTTTTACATCATATCTAACAGTCAATGAGAGCAAACTGCTATCAGATGCATTCATTCAAACATACCCAGTACTGGGGAGGTGGGAACACCTATCATTCACAGAAATAACAGGAGCAGTCCCTGAAAGTGCTGGGGTAGCACTGGGATATCATAACAAAGGTAGCTAACTCATGGTTTCTCCATTGTGATCACCTAAAAGACCTCTAATACACAATATGTATGTAAGGCCTCAGTGTCAAACTTTCAGTTCCAGGAACAAGTCACCAAATAATCATAAAACCAAACGGTTTTATGGGAGCTTATGAGCATTTTAAAAATAATCAGCACATAGGGGATCCATTCCTTTTCATTTCTGAGTCAACACTGGAGGTTTAAATCATATTTCCAATGTTTATTCTGTTATTAAAAAGCCTAAGAACTCTTTTTAGCCCAGTTTCCTAGAGAAACAAAGTTTATATTACCTCACTGTGTATCCTTCTATCTTCCTGTATTCTTTCAGCTGCTTTGAAACTGTTGGCAGAGGATAAGAAATCAGACAGCAACATCCCTAATTTTTGTTGTTGTGTATTAAATCATTAATGGGGCAAAGAAATCTTCTTTGAGGGAATGGGGTAAAGAAGATTCTTTGAACCCTCCCCAAGCAAGAGGCAGGGAGAGTTTAGCTCTTTTCCCTTCAGTGTGGCAGCCAGCACAAATGCATGAGACAGCAGTACCTCACCAAACTTCATCATATCCCCTGCTCAGGTAACATCTTTTAGTGGGAAAAAATGAATACTTCTAGGATCTCAGAGTTCTGGGACTAAAGGGGGAAAATTTCATTGACCATTAAAATTGCTACTGAATCAAACTGTCAAACCCCACACCTTGCACAAAAGCTTCACAGAAAGATGTTGCCTAAAACTGTGAGACAAAAGTAGAGCCCATAGCGATTAAATGATTAAAAAAGCATGTGTAGGTGGGAATAGCTTCAAGCCCTGCTGATCACAGGTAATTGTCACTTCTCATATTGATACCCTGTGATAAAATTACAATGAACATTTTGGCTCATTGAAATCTGACAGGCTCATACACATTCCCTCGTTCTCTTCTATAAAACTGCTTTATTGTATGCTTTAAAAGATTCAGCAGAGTGAGTATTTTTACAGGTCGCTAACCTGAAAACAGGCACGTAAAAAGGATGCATATTTGTGGTAACTCCATTTAATAAATTGCTGTGAAACCCCAGTCTCCCTCGAAAAAGAAAAAAACTCCACCCTAACATTAACAGGAGAGCCTTCACCCCTTCACTAAGATTAAAGGCTTCCAGCAGGAGAAGATGGTCAATGTGCCTGCCTTAAGAGAGCAACAAATTCTCTATTCACCAGTGTGCCATTCAGCCCACTTTTTGTCCTTGGGTTGGATACAGAAATTTGATCAATAATTTTCTCCTGACAATAATAGTTTGTAAATGCTTATCTATTAATTATAACTTTAATAATGAATCATAGAATCATATAAACATAGAATGGTTTGGGTTGGAAGGACTTTAAAGATCATCTTGTCCAAACTCACCTTCCATGGGCTGGGACACCTTTCACTAGACCAGGTTCTCAGAGCCCCATCCAGCCTGGCCTTGAACACTTCCAGGGTTTCCACATAATCTCTGAGCAACCTGTTTACAGTGCCCCAACATCCTCACAGCAAAGAACTTCCACTGAATTTCCAATCTAAACCTACTCTTTTTTACTTTGAATCAATTATCCCTTGTCCTGTGACTACATGCTCTTGTAAAAATCCTTCTCCATCTTTCTTGTAGCCTCTCTTCAGGTACTGGAAAGCTAGGTCATCCTGGAGCCTTCTCTTTTCCAAGGTGAACTATTCCAACTCTCTCAGCCTGCATTGACATACCAGGTGATCTAACATATGTAAGTACAAAATGTAGGGAAGTTGCTCCTTCAGTACCCACTTTGAGCCTTTACACTCAAAGGGGAGATGTCCTTCGAGGTAATTCACAGAAGAAATCCATACTCTGAGTCACCTTCTTGCTGCCTGGGCTAATCTCCCTCCACAGATAAGATAGGAGGAAAAGCTTCCTGCACTGAAGTTTAGCACCCAGAGATAAGTAGTGCAAAGAGCCCCCCTGAGGCTCCCAATCTTGGGAAGCACCTGGATCTGCTGACACATCCCTTTGCTTCCTTCAAAGCGGTGGCCCATACTCCTCTCTATGAGTCACCTTGGAGGAGCCACAAACCCTGTCCACAAACCTTGTATCCCACCAACCACAGTCTCACTCCTGGCACAGTGTCACCTCCTGCCTCTGGGCAGCATCTGTGGATGTGCCTGAGATGTGCTACCCATGTTGTCAGCACAGCATAACCGAGGAGGAAGGGGACCTCTGCAGATCCTCCTGTCCATCCCTCTGCTCAAAGCAGGGGCAGCATCAGCTGGGCACTCAGGGCTGTCTCCTGCTGCTTTTGGAACATTTACTGCCAGTACAGAGAGCTGGATAAACACACCAGGGTGCTACTGCAGCAGTTGCTCTCTGTACAGTCCTGGATATTGTCTCTGCTGCTGCAGCTGTCACAAAATGAAAGGGAGGGGTTGTTTATAAGCTCTGGCAATTATCTCCAGAGCTGCACTTTTCTCTCCCCTTATCCCATCAAAAGGCGATATTTAGAAAAATACACTTAGACTAATCTCATCTTTGTTTTTTACTGTACTGAGTCATGCCTGTATCTTCTTAATAATTAATAGTTCACTGTATATTTAACAAAAGAGAAAACATATGTGAAAAATATTTTCACATCAGTGAATTTCAATTACCAAAGCCTGATTATTTTAAAAACCCTAACTCTTCCTTTATCCAAAGCAACACTGAATTCGTTGCTGGGCACTAACTATATTGGAAGTCCATTAGTTAGACAGCCCCTCAATCATCCATGTTAATTCATTCTCCTCTGAAGTAGATGAGTGTTAAGAGAATTACAGTCCTCATATACAAACAGCACCACAAATAAAAGGCATGAAGATATTTCATCATAATTTACTAAGTGCAACAACTACTTCACTGTTCAGGACTTGCATACTAAAGCGTCAGGATAGCCCTTTGGCACCAGCTCTACAAAATAAATACAGGTAGTCCTATCACTGACAAAAAGCTCAATTAAAAGGAAAACTGAGGTTTCAAACATAAGCATTTAAAATTAGAAAACACCCAAATTAAGGCTGACTATGCAAGTCCTTCCGGACATAACCACATGCTTCCATTACACGAGTGCATGCTGCTTTTCACAGCATCCTCAGCTTCCCTTCAGATGCATGGGATCTCAGAAGCACAACCCCTGCTCCCCAGTGCCAACCTCCTCTGTCATCTTCCCCTGTGCCACCACCCAGGTTCCGTGTCCCAGGCTCCCTGTTCCCTCATTCCTGGCTCCCAGCCCTGATAGGCCACTTTCTTCTCTTCAGCACCATCTCCTCCATTTTCCTTGCCCAGCTGTTACCCACATTTCATCCCAGCAGTTTCCAGCCTCAGTTTCCAACCCTAACTCCCGGACCACGTTTCTTATAGTGAGGCCCAAGTACTTTCTCCACTCCAAGTCTCCAGTTCCGGTCTTTCACTGCAGGCTGCTTTAGTCCACCTGTTAATGCTAACTCTACAAATAAAGGTCAGGTCCCTTCCTCACTGCTGGGGATCAGGAGGTCACTGACAGAGCACAAGTAGCCATGGCTGTACCAGGAGGCACCAAGAAGAGCATTGCCAGAAACCTCCTACTCAGTCCCTGCAGCCACAGACAGACCAGAGCACAAGTCTCCACAAACTGAAACATCAAAGAGAGCAGCAGCCACACTTAGAAGCCTCTGCCAGGAGTGTGCAAACTGCAGTTTTCCAAGAATTTATAATTTAGTTGAATCTGGATATTTTTCACAGGAGCCAGAGTTGAGTTGCACCACTTTTCCACTTTTTTTTTTTTTTTTTTTTTTTTTTTTACTCTTGCATTTTGGAAGGGGAATCACAACCAGGCAGTGTTTAATATTATGCAGAAAATCTAGTTTCAAGTATTCAGTCTTTCAAAGGAAAAAATGTCGTAGAAAGAGTTGAACAGCCAGAAACATCCCTCCAGAATCAGACTGAGGTATTCACCTGGCACAGAAAATGTTAACCCATAAGATTAAGGTTTCAAAGTTACAGAAGATGAAAAGGAAAAAAAAAAAAAAGTGGTGCAACTAAACTCTGGCATTAATTAAAGCAAACTGAGTAGAAGAAAGGTTATTTTCTCTAGCTTAGCAGAAGTACCAGATATATTATTCTTAGGATAGTAAGAGTCCACAGTTCACACTACAGGCCTTGAGAAAATGAAATTGCACTGTGTAAACACTTTAGATATAGTTCATTAGGACCATTAGGACCAGTCACCAGGTTCAGGGTGCTTTACACCCTGTGACTGGTGTTATAAAACCCTATGGTTACCCCAGGCAGAACACCCAGCCCATGTCCAACAAAGTCCAGCAATCGTCCAGACATCATGTCTGCCATGGTGTACTTTAGCAGAGAAAATAAAGTGAGGTATGCAAGTCTCTGTGTTTATGCAGACTTGTTTTCTTGACTTTTTACACTACAAATTTCCAAGCCGCTGGCTGATCTTTCCAACTCTTACCTGCAGGACAAGCTGCTCTGAAGCATCCTCAGCTGAGTAACTTCACTCACTCAGTGTTAACAGAATGAGAACCAAGGCCTAGAATTTCAGAGTCAAATGTGAAGCACACACAGAAAAACAAGCACACTGAGATATTTATGTGCTGGGTGCTGGCATGGCAGTGACTGCACTTCATCCTCACACTTCCTGAAAATTACATTATTTATCATTTAACGGTACAGCTGCAGATTCCCCACCATTTACAATGAATTAAGTAGCAGAGCTCTTCAGGAAACCCCACGGATTTCCTGGGATAGACAGTATGGCTAGTTAAGTACATGAATATATGATGTAAATATTTTTTTGTTTTATTGGGGTTTCTGAAAATGAAAGCATCCTGTCTCTGCCTCGCAGAGGGGAGGGCATTGCTGGTAGCCATTAAACAAATCAAAACTAATGCTGTCCCTGCCAGACGTGCCTGGTCAAACTACACTGGTTGATGATAACCTTGCACAGCACTCTTTCATTCACGGCTTCATCCTGCAGTCCTTGCACCCCTGGAAGAAGCTTGAGGAATTTCAGTGCTGTCTAATTTGAAATTTATTTCTGCAAGCAAATGTCTTCGGGACACACCAGCCAAGGCAGACACATTCAAACCTATGTCAGTGTGTCCAAAGTCTGGGGGACTACATTGCTGCTCAATGTGCCCTGACGAATTCAAGATGATTCTGAGGGAATTTCTGCAGTCACAGAGCTTCAAAACAGTCTTTTCCCAGCCTCACTCAGTTAGTAGGTGCTTTCAAACAACCTGCTTATGGTCGGAGAGAATAAGCTTCTTCTTAAGTTCATAGATCAGTTTCATTAGTACTCATTTTTCTAGAGCTCCAGTTAAGCATGTTTGTGTTTTCTAGAACAGCATTGCTTGTATCTCACATAAGATTGCTGCCAGAAAATAAGTGCAGAGTTCCCAGTTCAGACCTGTGAGCTGCAAGGACTTCCTTAAATCCATGTCTAATGTCAGTCCTCTAACATGGTATCTCTTACATTTAGCCCTGATTTAAAAAGAGGTGCTCAGAACCCCATTTCCATACCTTCCTTAAAGGAGTACAGACCTCCTTAGAGATGTGACTGAAGGGCAAAAAACTGCCTAAGTCTTCTTTCTGAAGTCAGATGGGACTTCCACCCTTAAAGCTTTTGAAAAATTTACTATGTCACTGTTTGGGCTGAATAAAAATTACCGGTGAGAAAGGCTTTTCTTTTCAGCACTCTTTTTAGGCTTGGAAAAGGCTTACTCTGGAAAATAATTTAAAAGATTAGGCTGTTTTTCAACTTCACAACTTTCACAATTTTTCCAGATTCTCTGAAGAGGCCACTGGGTGCTGGTGGGTGTGACTTTCAGGGCTGTGAGCCTTGAAAGGGCCACACCAAGTCCCATTAAAGTGAGTGGTGGAGTTTCCATTGATTACAGCAGGATTTGGAGGGTCCCATACAGAAGGTGCTCTAAATCTAGGAGAGCTGATGTTCCCACCCACCTGTTTGCAAGGAGTGAGCGCAGGACATGCAAGGAGGAAGTAAAATACATTTCTCTTTTTTGCAAGGAAAGTTTGCCTGATTCTCATTTATTTCAATCCCAGTATCTATATTTCAGCATTAATAATGGACCGACCTGCAAAAGGAGCTCATGGAAGCTGCCAGGTTTCCACCAGGGAGACTCAAGTTTGGCTGCCCAAGGCAGAAAGGAGCTTTGGAAAGTGCTTTGTTTAAAGTTGAAGCGTTCAAAACTGTTTTGCACATTCATCATCCTCAAAGAGAAGTGCTTGGCTGCCCTCCATGGAGGGAGGGGAATGTGCAGCAATGGGACCCTCAGCAGCTGCCAGCAAAAAATAATCCAGAAGAACTATGAATAAATAAAATACATTTTGCTAGACCTAATATTACACAGCTTTCTTCATGCTCTCCCTCTAAAGCTGTAATTCCCTTCCAACCATTTCTGGTTTCAGTTTTTATCATTGGTTGCTCTCTTCCTGTCTCTCTTCCTTTAAAGCCTAAACTGTGGTATTCTCCTTACCTGAAAGTTTCCCCTCTCCATTTCTTAATTTCCTACTAATTTCTCTCTTTTAATCTTCTTTTAAAACCATTCTGATGCAACTCCACAATACTCTGGGGACCTCCAAGCCTCTTTTATCTTACTCTTCTCTCTGCAATGTTTCCTCTCATCATCCTCTTCCCAACTTTAACAAAGATTTGCCTATGTGTGGCAGAACTCAATTCCATTTTAAAGTCAGAAGTGTTTTGCTTTCTCTGAATATGTTTCTACGCCAGTTGTGCTAGTGACAGATGAGAAAACACAGATTATCTACTGCACTGTATCAGAAGTGGAAAAATCAAGTGGTCTGCGGGCTCTGAACTCAGAATCATCATCTTTCAGGCAATGCCTGAATGGAATCATGAGAGAGACCAAATTCAGCAAGCCCTTTTCTTGCTTGAGATGTCTCCTTTCCTACTTGTCATAGCTGGCTTAGGCAAATTGGGCTGCTCTCCACAGGACACTCACTGGCCCAGATAGTTTCAATCTTGTTCATTGTGGCTTTATCAAAGTTAGATCAGGAAGCATAATTCTCAATGCTAGGATTTTATTTTATTCTTTCCACCTCATGGCAAATTAATTCCTTCCCTGCTGCTATGAAGTGCTGCTATGAATGAACTCCTTAACCATCCTCCTCATCCTTGCTGTCTTATAAATAACAGCATCCTGCTCCATCCAGATCCAGCCCCAGCCAGCTGGTTCTGTCCTTACATTTAAGAGGAAAACTTCTCTGATGTGCAATGGTGGCTCCAGGAGACTGCCAGGTGGCTTTTGGCAGAAGTGCTCGACTGAACAAGGAGGACCAAGCTACAAATCTGAGGTGAGGAGGAGCCTACCTCTGGTGCCTTGGTCCTGCTTCTCTCAGTGCAGCCAATCCTTGCCTCACACTGAATTACTTCTGAGCCCTAGAAAAAGCTGCAGTTGCAGGTTGCTGCTTGCCAGAGCCTAATGCCAAAGTCCTACCTGTCCAGACATCCCATATAACAAGAAAGTGCTGATGGCAGCATGACAAACCTCCCTTTGGAGCTGATGCTATGTAGTCATGTCTGCAGCTGAAGCCCCAGCACAGCCTCACCAGCGGGTTGGTTCTTGTGAATGCTATTTTAAGGCAGAGGGGGTGCAATGGTGTTGCCACAGCATAAGAAATGAAATTTAAAATTGTGAATATTTACAGAGCAAGGTTATTCTGACTGTCTGTGAGATGTGATCTTTTTCTCTGAGGACATGTAGTGCATCATCTCATTTCATTCTGCCACCTGTAAGCTTAGGCAAGAAAAGTGTGCTATGGTATAGGGTTCTGCATATGGACTCACCGGCGTTTCCTACAGAACTCTCACATGCTGCTAATCACTTCTGGGACGTAGGGTTTGGGGTTTTTTGTGGAGTAGTATCGGAGGGAGAGTCTCAGTTTAAGAGCCATGGCTGCTACTTATCCACAGATGTTTCTGCATGCTTATCAAAATCGATAAACAGCGTCAGTCACCCCCCCAGTAATACGCCCTCGCCGGCAGCGATTGCTCTGGGTCTGGAAGTTGTCAAATCTCTGTTCATCTGCTGATGGCTGAACTACTCTTGTGCCGAGTGTGCCTCTTTCAGGAAACATCCAGCAGAGTACTCATGCTGGCCAGAGATCTAATTGCGCTAAACCTTCATCTTTTAATGTTGCAATACTGTAGCAGCTGCAGATTGTTTTAATTTAAAAAAAATTAAAGAAACCCCAAAAAACTAAAAAAAAAAAAAAAACTAAAAAAAAAAAAAACCAAACCTATTTAAAAAAACCTAAAAAACCCCAAACGAACAAAAAAACCCAACACCACCACAACTCCTAACCTGTTTATCACCAGATAAAGATATCTGTTTTCTCCAGATAATGTCCCGGCAGTCTCGGCCAGGCCCCCCTGTGACTATAAAGAGGTGTTTCACTCACTAACCTGTCCTCAACGTCTCTCCTGGCTTCTTCCCTCTGTGCACCATGTGATAGCCTGGGATGTGACTGGGACGTTCCCTCCAGAAGCTGATAGTAATCATGGTCTTTGCCTCCTCATCCTCTCCCTCCTCTGTGAGTCATCAGGAATCACTCCCAGTCTTTTGTCTCTTTACTTGGGTGTAATTTGGCTGTATTCATGTTCCTCGTCTTTCTGCTCTCGGCCCTTGATGGCCTAGGTCTTAGTTTGTCCCCTATTCTAACTTGTCCTTTGCTTGAG
This sequence comes from Ammospiza caudacuta, assembly GCF_027887145.1. Lineage (NCBI taxonomy): Eukaryota > Metazoa > Chordata > Aves > Passeriformes > Passerellidae > Ammospiza > Ammospiza caudacuta. Next base: position 72,823,615 of record NC_080593.1, on the reverse strand, counting down.
GAGTTGTGTGCAGGGGAAGGGGGAGGGGGGGCCTGTGATGGTGACAACCCGCTAAACTGAAGAATTTCTCTGTCCTTAGAAGGAAAATGCAGCAAAACCAAATTCCTGTTCACCCCATTGCCATACTTTGCTTTGTCCCATTTCTCATCTTCCCTCCATCTGGGAGCTCCCAGCCCACAGCAGCTGGTCGTAGCCTGAAATGGGTGGCTTTCTCCAAAACTGAAGCAAAGCCCACATGCATTGGAGGATGACCATCGTAACAGAAATGTCACCAAAGTAGAAAAATTTGGATGAAAGGGGGGGAAAAAAATACCAGCATTGTATCCCACACATGAAAGTGCAGAGTAAGCAGTTGCTGCCCTATGAAGCTTGTTTAAACGCCCACGGTTTTGAGGGAGTTTGGTACCAGCTTTGGCTTGCACAGTTGAATTGCAGGCCAATGCACATTCATCACTCTAATTTTATACAGCTGCATTATTTTCACAGTTTATGGTGGCACCATCTCATTTATGAAGTACACACTGCAGTTACACATATGGCTGTATTATTTTAGGCGTTGAAAGTTCAATTAGTAGTTTCACTGAGCTAAGACTGTCAAAACAGCAGGAGTACACACCGTATTGTAGCTGCCCAAAATTTATATATGTTTATGCAATAAATACACTGCAGCTTGTGTGCTACAATTTGGGTCACTGGTTCTAAAATAATACCAGAAACACCAGGTGAAATTCACTGTCACTGACTCAGTTTCAACAACTGTGGCTCCAGCTCTCCATTTACACTTGGGATAATTATGGCATGATCATGGGTCACAGAAACTCTGCTTCCTCCCTGCCCAGAGGTGTCATGAGACAAAACACTGATGTGAGCCACCGGCTCTCTTATTCACAGACCAAGCCTTTAAATACAAATTCATGCTCACCCCATTGCCCAAGCAGGAGGGTGCCAGAAGCTGGCCTTTGGAGATATCTCTGTCCATAATACTTTATTTGAGTCACTTGCCAGCACCATAAGTGATCTTCCCCATTAAGAAACAGTTTCCTAGGGAAAAATGGACAGGATGGGGAGAAGGAGAAAAATTACACAAATTTCCTGGGTGATTGTGCTTGCTGAAAAATGTGCCAGTTTGCATGTCGCTGATTTACTCCCGGTGCATTAGTCATTAGGGAGGGTAAAACCACAGTGATAACGGAGGTGCTATCGGGTGCTGCAAACAGACTGCAAACTCTGCTTTAGTCGACATCAGTGCTGACTTTCCCGAGCATTTGCATGCTAGCAAATTTAGCAAAGAGGTAGCTGTTGTTCAAAGTTATGAGAAAGAGCTTGGTTCCTCCCAAGCACTTGTAGTGCTTCTGAAATGCTGACCTTCATGCAGGTGCTGAGCAGTAGGAAACTCTGAAAATCAACTTTTCAATGCTCCAGTTTCACAATATGCAAACCAGAGAGAATAAAAACTACCTTCAGGTGCATTCAAAAACTTGTTTATAGTCTTCCAAGCTTTCTTCAACCCCTGCCTGGAAGGTACCGCTGGGACATGAAGTGCGGTGAAGTTCCCTTCAGCTCTTATGGCTGGTTCTGGTACAATGAGAAGAGGAAATGGCCTCAAGGCACCAAATCCAAATGAACAGATGTTTATAGCAATCCTGTCTTCCTCCTTGCTCCACAAAATAATGGATCTATCCTTATCACCATCCCTTACACATGGCCAAATATAAATATAAATAGGAAAATACTTACAGCAGGAAATGAAGACTTGTTGTGGGACTCGTCAGCCTCTGAGCACGTTTTTTCACATCCTGACAGCGCCTGGCATAAATTCAGCTTCTGACACACAAGGGAAAGTATACCTTTTTTGCTCTACTTTTTTGGCAGTTGTCATTAATTTGGCTCGCTTTCCCCTGCAGTAATGTTGACAAACACATTGCTCATGGTAGCATTTCAGCAAGCCCATTCAGGCAATTTATGTTTCAATATTTACAGACAGCACTGCCTCATGCCAATTTGATCTTTTTGTAATGAATATGTTTTGACTTGAGACGGAGTGGGAACTTGCCTGTCACAGCCACTGCGCCTGAAAGTTTATACCCCCAGTTTCACACTATAAAGAAATGTATTAACCTCCATATTATGTGGTTTTCTAGGTTTAAATTGGTGTGTTTCCTTCCTGTTCTGCTCATTGACTCATTTCCTTAAATCTGACTTGAGCTTGCTATTGAGTTTTAGCCTCAGTGCACCAGTAGTGGCTGTAACACCCCCAATTCAGCAAGAAGAGAGGTGACAGCAAAAGACAAAACATTTTCATTACTTTCACAAGACAGTACAAATTATTATTTTCTGATAAGAGACGAGGAGAAACAACAGTGGACATGACAACCAGGAAGCAACTGAAGTATTTCTTTCAGAGGGAACCTTACCTGTCACTCCAATGTCCAAGCATGTCTTGTAAACCCCACAGAAATGCTGACCTGGATTCACAGAGTTGTCATCAATTCTCTTTTGTAGTTGAACGTGTTTGAATGTCCCCTACAAAAGAAGAACAGAAGCCAGAAGTGCTTTTTTCAGGAGCTGAGGAAATCAAAGAACAGCTGCTTTTCTCCTCTACCTTAACAAACATTTAACGTTTCTGGTATTCATTCTGTCTGTATCACAATGAATATTTTCCATAATATAAGTTCCTCTACTTTTTTTTTTTTTTTAAGTGGATTAAACATTTATGATTTTAATCCATCAGAGCACAGAGCTTTTCCATGCTCAGGCAGATACTAGCTCTGAGAGAAGCCTTTAAGTGTAAATACCAAGGATACAGCAAATGTTCTTGATTTAAAATTGCTTTAAAGCTAGCAGCTGTCTGTTCCTTTATATCTAGTCCATGATTAAAGAAATGTTTTATTGAATGCTTGCCCCTGGCTCTCTTTCAGCAAGGTGAGAGACCTATTCCCTGTTCGTGAGATGAAGCACATTGTTGTAGGAGTGGCTGGCTATTCGGTGTCAGCTGGGCTGTGCCCAAGCCTCCAATGGCTCAAGCACAATTTCCTGCCTGCAAGTGCACCCATTTAGACATCTAACTACATCTGCAAGGAAGTGCTGTGGCTCTAGTTTTTTGCCAGCACTTCAGCATAGATTTAATAATGAACGGCAGGCACCCTACTTGATACTCACATTTAATTGCACCTGAACTGTCAAAATGCAGCCTTTGATCAGGGGCAAGTTTCAAGCTCTTGCTTGCGGTTAAGGAGGAACTTACAGGAAGCATCAGGCTAAATTTGCAAAGAGCCCAGATGCTTTAATTCATGGAGAATTTGTGGGTAAAGACACTATGAGAATGAATTGAGACCCTGCTTTTGGGACAAAGCTTTAGGAGTCCAGAATTCACACATAGTCAGGCCTTGATATTCTTTGGTCTTGGGCAATTCTTTTAGCCTGTTTTGCACCCCTAAAAGGATAACAGTGATAACACCTCACTTCCCTCACAGGCCGTAGTGTGGTAGTGTGATCTCATTACTTAGTGTCCTTAAGATACTGTGTAGATAAAAAATGCAAATGACAGCAAAGGCCAAATCCTCATCTTATTTATCCCAGCTGATATTAAAGTGAATTGAGGTGGAGCCAGGGAAACCCGGAGGAAGACTTGGCTGTAGGCGTGAGGCACCATGACTGATCTGCCTCTGCAGAGCTCACTGAGGAAGCTTCTTAAGGAAGCTTTTCCAACCAGCTCTCTGGCCTCAGCTGGCACAGAAGCCCCATGCTTATTTTATTTTGTTGCTGCTTCTTTTTTAAATTGGCTGCCAAGGACTCAGTACTCCTGTTTATGAAGCCAATAGGCTTTGGCTTGTGTGGATCTGCAGGCAGAGCAATCTCCTCAGGTTCTGCAGTGCAGGAGGCATCACTTTGGGGCAGGCAAAGGTGACTTGGAGCCACCTGCATCCAACTCAAACTCCGTGGGTGAACCAGCACCAGTGTGCAGAAACAAGCCCCAGAGAAGCCCTATGAGGCTGGGGTCCCCTGGACTGGCTGCTGTAGTCATCAGGTAACACTCCACCCTATAAAAAGAGCAGCAGAAATGCAGGTGTGATGGCCAGGGTCATCCCTTCAAGTGAAACAAAAATAGGAGACTCTCCATCAGCTGAGTGAGGAGGCTTGACTTTTGAGGCTGTCCTCTCTGTTTTGGGGACAGTGGCACTGGGTCAGGCAGGGTGAGGGGTAAAATCCCTCTGCCCCAGGCAGCTGGAGCACTCTGCAGGGACCCACCAGCAGCACACATCCAGGCCCCACCTCTCCTTCTGGGGTATTTTGATTGTAGTAAAAGGCTCAAGAGACAGAGAGAGGAAAAGCTTGTTCTATGCTAAATTGACATTTGAATTGTGAAATGCTTCTAATAAATTGCATCTTAAGGAGGGGTTTCATCTGATCAGCATTTGGATGAGTCTGATACTGAATGACATGGTATCCTATAATACACTACATCTGAGATTATTATTATTATTATTATTACTGTTACTACTATTATTATTATCATTATTATAATTATTATTATAATCTCAGGGTCTTGGGAATCCAATCAAGAAAATATACATGGTGGTTTTATCTAGCCTAGACTATACTAAAAGAAGATAGAACTTACTGTCCCTTCTGCCTGTTTAGTGAGAAAGGAATGTCCTCTACATGTTCTTTTGGGAAAAAGGAAAAAAAAACCCCATAAAACAAAAAAAAAAAAAAACCAAAAAAAAAAAAAAAAAAAAAAAAAACCCACCAAAAAACCAAAAAAACAACAACAAAAAAAACCCCATGTTCATGATACTGGCTCACTCATCCATCAGAAAATCAGGGGAGACACTACTAAGGATCAAAAGCTTGCCATACACACAGCTGTGAAATTACTAGTGGGGTAAAGGATTGTTTCTTCCTTCTCTCCCAACCCCACAGTCCCTTGTCGGTCTGGTCCCTGCTTCATGCTGGGAATAAACACATTCCCAGACCCAATGGACACCATAGGGTTTATCAGCTGCCCCAAAACTAGTGCGATGGTCCAGCTCATGGAAAAGCCTCAAAGAATAAAAAACACATACAAGCAAAGGCATGGTACATATCATCCTGAAACATGTCCAGGCTCAGGCATTTCCCTGAGTCATGGATGCACATGACTTTTGGGTTCCATGGACCTGCCCTTTGCATGTGCTTCCTGGGCCATGTAGCTGCCTTTACACAAATCATACAACAGAGAAGGAGCAAAGCACGAGTAACAGCCAACAACAGTATCATTAGCTTATCAACGTTGATTAATGGAGGTGAACAGCTTTTTATGGCAGGCAGAGTATGTAATAGTGGCCATCTCAGGCTTTGTGGTGATAAATGGTATTTTCAATACCAACATTATGGTTTTCCAGGGGTAACCTCTGATATTGAGAATAAATATGCCTTTCTGCTCATGGCAGGGAAGGCAGCCGGCAGAGCCGTGCCAGAAGGGCTGCCCACGGTCCCCATCTCTCCCGCCAGCCCTTCTCACACGGGCAATCAGGGTGATAGCAGTAATTCACCTCTAGCCCGAGATCCAAGAGCCTGAAAGTCACAAGTTACATTGTCATCACCTCGTGTGTCTCACCAACAGCAGTGGTGCCTCAGAGAGGGGAGGGGAGCAATGGTGAGGTTGCATGGAGAAGGGTGGGGAGGGATGGCTGTGAGAGGAGCACTCACAGGGTGGTATCCATGGCACTGCCCAGCCATGCTCAGCACTCTGAGCTCACAGGCTGCCAGCACCACCCCAGGGAGAACCAGCATCCCAACTGCATGGCTTCCTGTGAGGCCAGCACACAGGAAAAATTGCCCAGGTAGGTCAGCAGGACAAGGGTTTTCTTTTTCTGATGAAACTTCTCCTTCAGGCAGACTGGGGTAAGGTGCCATCTGTAGACACTCTGTGCTAGCAAAACTCTTTGGTGATGCAGGGTTTCCCCACACTGGCTTTGGTTAAAAGCCTTTAAAGCTCTTGCACACTTCTGTTGCCCAAAGGGAGAACTATCACCTAAAAGTCTGGCACTTTATACATCAAAGGATGTCAAGAGTAAAATTAAGCTAGATGTTTTCATAAAAGACTATCATCTTAAAATCCACTTTGGTGTTGTTGAGTGAAGAAGCTAGGATTTGAAGAGAAGCTTAAATAAAAGCTTTACTTAAAAAACAAAAATATAAATACAGAATATTTGTACCTTGGGAAGTTTGTTTTCCCTTTTGAGACCCCTCATGAGCTATGCTGGTGTTCAGCTTCTGACTCATGCGCTTGTTCTGAGGAAATTAAACACCATATCCCTGATTTTTTCTTTACATGAACATAAGATGAGCCTGTAAATGTAAGCTGTCTCCACATTTCTTAGTGAGCATATTGCAGCTCCTACAATTATCTAAATAAAATGCACATAACTGTAAGCTAAATTGCCTCTTACACCATTAACTCAGATTTTATCTGGCTGTTGTTAGGGACAACCACATGTCACTTATGGAAAGCAAGGGGTTTTGAGATGTAAGCACAGGGGATTCATTAGTTCCCCAGCATCTGATCTGACCCATCTTTAAATAACAGGCTGGCTTTTCAGAGAGACGATCCTCACCACTTCCTTAAATTGCTCAAGCCTCCTTTAAGTGTCTTAGACTGAGCCCATTAATGCAGAACTACCCCTGGCTGTGTGCAATCATGGTATTTGTGTCCAGCTAAAGGACTAATTTTTTTTAAATATCAGACCACCAGCACTTGTATAACCACAAGAATAATCCAGAAAAGAAAAAAAGGTTTGACTAACAGGATGAAAGAGACACCAGAGGGACAAACTTGGTTCAGCATACACATATTATACAAACAGTAAATGCATACACAAATATACATTAAAACAAAAATGCAAAAATACCACTAATGCTCATGGTTCTTTCCTCCAACCCAAGAAACACTATAAAGGGAAATATTTTTGAATTTTCCTTTTTGTCCTAGGTCCTGAAAGCAAAACTGGTAACTGGTTGAAAAGAAAAAGGAAGACAAATTTCACTGAATAACCCCCAAATTAATTAGAAGCAGCCATGCAAAAAGATTGGCAAATACAAACATGTTGAATTCAACCCTTTCATGTTTTCTTCACTTGCAGTAAGTCATGGCCATCCTATAAACACTGGAAAAGATTTTTTTTTTTAATCTTTTCAGCCAGTGGTGCCTGCTCAGAGCTAATGTGTATTGTGCTGTTTACATCACGGCTGCACCGGGCTGTTTCCTGAGAGACTGGCTTTGCATTGCCTCCAGCGCCCAGCAGGACAGGATATAGCATATTACTGTCAGGATGCACCGGGACAAGTACAACCAGTCCAAACAGTTCTCTGCGCCAGCTCAAGCAGAAAACAAAAGCTAGTTTAAAGTGGCTTTAAAGTAGCTGCTCCCAGAACTCCATTAATCATCAGTCTGCAGGGTCTTCCTCAATCCCATAAACGAGCAGGTAATCCACCTCTGATTGGTAACCAAACAGGGTTGCCTTGTTCCAATGACCTGGGAAGGAGGAGAGAGAGCTGGAGAGCAGAGTTTTGAAAAGTATAAGGGTTTATGAACAGCAAAAGTGCCCTTCAGACTTTATGAAAGGCTGTTATGCACAGGGGCATCGTACGTGCTATGCCACTGTAGGCCTAAGTCCTAAATTTGTATTTTATACACAGAAACTAATGTGGACTGAAGATATGGACTGCAGAAGCACGTATTTAAGTCCTTTTGCATCCGTACAATTTTTCACACTCCTTTCTGTATAGCTTTTACACTCATCTGTCCCGTGAAAAAACCCTCCTTCTAAAACACCCATAACTCAGCAGTTTTGAAGAGGCAGGTTCAGCCAAGCAGAGAAATGCAAAGGTGGGAATCAAGATCTAAACCTGAAACTCTCTGAGTTCAGACTATAGCAGGGCTTTGATCCAGAAACACCTCTGGTAAATAATTCTTTTGTTCCCATATTGTTTGGGGTGCCAAGAGGGTGCACTCTTTTCTGTCAGGAAACAAAATCCATGGAACCCTCTTTTGGGGAAGGATTTTTCCTATGGTGCATAATGATAAATAGCCAGTCCTTCTCTTGTACAGCTGCCAAACCTCTTTTGTCACCTAGGCTTTCTGAAATACAAATCTTAGTTTAGGATGACATTGGGGCTGCTTCTTTAAAAAGACCAAACCAAGGAACCAACTTCTTTCTCATGCAGGTGAGGCAAGTTTTCTGATACTTGGGTGTTAATTCAGCTCACAGCTAGCAAAGGGCATGTTCCTAAACAAAATTCAATTCTTCAAAGCATGGTTAAATAATGCAGCATGTTCCTTGGGGGTCCTAGATACTTCTAGAAGTCCTTCACAGCCTGGAATTAGTCTGGGGGACATTAGACTTTAAATGGAAAGGCAAATTTAGTCCAACATCCTAAATATGGTCCTAAGCTGTGGCTTTAGTTGGCATGAAACACATTATTACAGAGGACAGCAGTGACAAACGAAACAGCCATTTCCTCCCCCACCCAAGGCAGAAATCAAGTGTAAACCGAACCCTGCCAATCATAGCACACTATTAACAGTGGCAATTACAGATAATCACCACAATTACTAATAAAACATTATCAAGGGTAATGGAATGGGTAATTGCTACCTTTAATTTAAGAAGGTCCAAGACCATGGCAAGACACTCTCAAGAAGGATGATTCCCAGCTCCCTTCCTATTTGATGGCACCCGTTAGGACACCCCACAGCTACAGCTCAGGAAGAGAAAAAGCAAAGGGGTGTCAATCCTCTTCCCTGGAAGCAGATTCCAGGGCAAGACTGGAAGCACAGCTGCAGTAAAAAGCACCAGCAAAATAACTACTTCTTAAGCACTGTGATATCTGAGTGTGACTGAGATGCCCATGGACACCCTAAAATATTTCCAGCTTGATGCTTCCCAGAGCCACAATTGAGGATCATGCTTGCAGGCTCTCACTCAGGAGAGGCTCATGGCAAACTCTGTGGCTTGGCTTGACCCTTAGCACTGATCTTTGGTGTCCATCAAGCAGGAGAACACACATCCTCCCTCAGTCCCGCAAAATACCTGGGTGTTCACTCCAGACTCTGAACACAAAGAGCTGTGGGAATTGAGCAAATCCTCAGTTTCAGCCTAGTGTGCATTTGCAAAGGCAAAAGTTAGTGCAGTAGAATTGTTAGGCCATCAGCCTCCCCTGGCTGAGGGTCACCTCTTTACATGGTCATTGAGGGACATGGAGAAAGGTGTTTTTCCAGCTGACCTGCTGTCTTCGGAGGTTTGCATTTTACCTCACTCTCAGATTGATTTCCCACATTCCACATTAAATTATATATGAGTAAGTGGTAACTTGTGTGCAGGGTGACACAGACCAGCAGCAGCAGTTCCCATGCTGAAGAACAGCTCATACACTTGCTTATTCTGTCAGAGGAGCTGTGCTGAGATGGATGTTTGTGTCCTCTGCAAAGAAACAGCAGTGGCTGTAACCTGGTGCACAGGCACTGATTTGACTGGCATACATCTAAAGCATGGGTACCCAGTTCCTTGGGGATTATTCCATGTCTAGACCCTCTGAAACCATTTGGGTAGGCATGGTGTGTGCAGCATGGTCCCATTTTGTGGGGACAGTACTGTTTGCACAGGGTGCAGCAGCAGGAGGCTCATCTGGACAACAGAGAAGCTCAGTTTGTTTGGCTCATTTTAATATATTCAAGTAAAGGAAAGGAGTCTCAGCAATGCAGAGGATAAGAATAAGCTCAGTCTTGGTCCAAAAGTGAAGCAGAGAGTAAAATTATTGCTCTTCTACGTGTCTTCTAACAGTTCACACTGAGCATCAAATCAGGAGCTTATCTCAATTCCCAGCACATGCAGCTTTTTTTCCCATTCACCAGAATACTTGCAGTCACAGGTAAAAGTACCTTTTATTGGCTTTACAGTCTCCTTATATTGCTGCAAAAGAAACAGGATTTGAGTCAGTAGCAACTATGTGTTGCTGAGCACAGAGCAAATTCCCAGGGCTTTTTATTGGATTTCTCTACCTGGTACTAGGCAAATCCCCCAGGGGGATCAAAATTACTGCAAAGTCCAAGAGGAGCAAAAGTTTCACAATAAATAGCTGGCCCAGATCCAGCAGGCAGCCTGGAAGGTTGCCAGGCTGCTATGCCTCAAGTAAAGATGGCTGGAGTCTGCAAGTCAGGTCCCAGTAGTGTGAGCAAATTCAGGGTGATTAGCTGGCAGGTTGTGGCAGCACGCACTGGAGTGGGAGGGAAGTCAGACAGGTCTCCTGAGCAGGTGGCAGAAGGTCAGGGAGGAAGAGGACACCAAAAAGGAGTGAAGAGAGAGTCTAGCTGATCAATGCACAGAAAAAAAGCCCCTTGCTATTACAGAAAGTAGCACAAAGGCATATTCAAGTACTTCATTGCACGTCTGCCACGTGTGTAAACGGGTGACAAGAGTATCTGGCTTAAAACAAGGGCTGGAAAACCATTAAAACCACTTTCAAAAAAATCCACCCACTTTAAAGTGTATCCTTTGTTGACAATAGCATGACCAGCAGGTCAAGGGAGGTGATTCTTCCCCTCAGTTCTGCTCTTGTAAGAACTCACTTGGAGTGCTGAGTCCAGCTCTGGGGCCTGCAATATAAGAAGGACAAGGATCTGTTGGACCAAGTCTGGAGGAGGAACATGAAGATGACCAGAGGGATGGAGGATTTCCTCCTCTGTGGAAAGGCTGAGAGAGTGGTGGTTGTTCAACCAGAAGAAGAAAAGTCTCTAGGGAGACCTTATACCACCTTCCAGTACCTAAAGGAGGCCTGCAAGAAAGCCAGAGAAGGACTATTGACAAGGGCATGTAGGGAAAGGTGTCCCTGCTCATGGCAGGGGGATTGGAAGTTGGCTATCATTAAGGTCGCTTCCAACCCAAACTATTCTTTGAAGATTATATAAATTTACTCTATAGTTAGAGAGGCTTACACACTGTCCAGTTGCCTTTCCAAAAATGCTTTATGGAGAAAGTGGGGGCAACTACCCTATGACAGCTCTGCAAGAACGAGCAAGCCTCTGAAACCTGACCAGCATGCATAATCTCTCGACACAGTCATGAAGAGATTTGAGAGCAGCCATAAATTCCATACCCTGAATAACTGAGGCATTCTGGCCACTCTGCAAAACATCACTGTCAAGAACTTCTCCATTCTGAAGTCAAGCCCATGCTCCCAGCAAGAACAGCCTACAAGGGCTATGGTGGAAGCTGCTTCTCCCTTTTCATAATGCTGCTTTGGGGCCAACCCAGAAATCCTCACTGTCACCTGCAGGGCACACTAGGAACTACTATGAAATACAACTTTATCACTTCTAGAGATATGGACGTCAAGTATGAGCATCTGGAACAAAGCAACTTGAGAGTGGATTCCTATGAACTGTACTGAGATATAAATCTCTTTGATGGACAACCATTTTTGATAAGGCATTTCCCGAACAGGGTGAGGAATCATGGTTAAATTCCTAGAGACTGATGAGCAGCTCTGGGGAATGGGAAAGAAACATGCCAGGTCTGAGCAAGGAGGGCAGCACTGGTTTTTTCTCAACTTTTCTACAAACATTTCTGGGGATTAACAACATGATAGATGCAACTGAAAACACTGGATGGGTAGATCAAACACACGGAAGAGCTACTTACATTAGGCTAATGCAAGTTTATGTTTTCAATCTATATAACTTTGCTATGGATTTAAATCTCAGCAAATGGGCCTCTTCGCCTAGACATCTTCACAAAGTCACCTTATCCACCCTTCACTGCAGCATCTCTGTCTGTGAAAATGAGATTAATAATACTTGTAAAATATCCTGTGATCTCTAGATACAGGGCATCTCTACACCATAGAATTGCTGGCAAATAAACATGGCTTTTCTCTCCCACTCACTCAAAGCCTCAGGTCTGGATATCAAGTTTGCATGTGCAATACAAAGGGTAGAAAAATCAGGCACACCAAGTTCCTTTGCTCTTTCATCCTTCAGCCCAAAGAGCCACAGGGTGTGAATGACCTGGGTTTTACAGCTCGGGAAGTCATGAATGGGAAGAAGAGTAGAGAGCCTGTTCTTATGCTCCACTTAGATCTGCTGGAAATCACCCCTTGCCAAACGAGGCAGAGCTTTAGCTTCATCTGTGGCTCACATTGCCCTCCCCAGGAGCCACAACCCGATGTCCAGACAACTGCTGAGAGGAATAACCAGGGCTACAGCTCAGCAGCCTCTGCTGGGGCTCCTGCCATCCATGCTCAGCCAGGAAAATATGCAGGAGGAGCAAAGGAGAGGAGGCATGACCTTCCACAACACCCTGCAGAGGCAACTCCACACCAGCTCTTTGGAGAGGAACAGTTTCAGTCACCAGGTGTAGAAGATGTGAGACAGGACTTCTACCTACTGCCACCGCAATGTAACTTGCAATAATGAGCAGTAAATGTAAACTGTGGAGTTTCCTACCACCTACAGGAAATTTCTAGTATTAGGGAAGTGTGTGTTTGTGTTTCTCTGTGACTTTGCACATACATTCAAGCTTATGTACTTTAATGACATTGGTTATTCCTAGGAACATGGATGAGGACAGGCTCCATCTGTCCTGCAAGATTTATGACAAAGGAACAAATTGATCCCTACTTAGGCATCATGCAAGACAATGGGACTGAGCAAAAAGGCAGCTCTGTCCAAACAAGCTTGTGAAGCAAGTTCAGGAAATCCCATCAAATCAAATCAGAAAGTGGGGATTCCTCCAAAAAGTCAGAGCTCAGTGCCTGCAGTGCCAAGCTGCTTGTAGAGATGAGGTATTGGCTTTCGACAGATGAATTTTGCAGAACCCATTTCTTGATAACAAGTGACACCAGCAAAGCACAAAAGGAGCAACCCTTTTGCTAATTTGTTAGCATCTTTGGAGAGGTTTGTGTAAGAGCATGTGAATTGTCTCATATGAGCACGGTTCCATCCAAGGAGACCATGAGATTCACAGCCTGCTGGCGTGAGGATAAGGTCTAAATCTGAGTTCAGAGTTCATTAATTCATGTCACGTTCCCACAAGTGGTGCTCAAGTTCAAGTCCACCTCTTCCAAGTTAGCACAACACTATTATGCTGTCGTGTTTCTACAATATCTGCTAAGAAGGAGATGCAGTGAGGTTATGGTAAGTTTTGGTCACGTGGCAGCAAAGTAAATTCTCAGGGCCTTTAAAAGGCAAGAAGAGATAAAAGAGAAGGAAGACTTCCTTGAGGAATGTATGATGTATGGATATTGCAGTGTCAGGCTATGTAAACACAGCTGCAAATCTCCACATAGAGCCAAGCTGCTTTATGGGGTGTTTATTACACATCTAGATGGATATCTCTTTATATACTTATAGAAAACAAGTATCCACATAAAACACCCTTCTGCAAGTGCTACTCAGGCCTCTTCATTGCAAAGAAATTGTTACAAGTGGGATAAGGGAATACTGTGAAGCATTCAGATCAGAGCAGTGACTACAGGTGAGCCATCCCAATGAGCTCTGTGGCAATACAGTCCAGCACTCCGCAGTAGCAACATCAAATCATCTCCTACAGTCCTGCAAGCACTGCCACCATTGGGTCTTTTAACAGCAGTTTGAGGCCATCAGTCAGCTGCCAACATGCCATCAATGCAGGGAAGAGTCACCAATAGGCCATAGCACTGGGGTATCATTGGACATACAATAGAAATTGGCTCTAAAAGAAATGCAGACATAAAACTGAATTAAATCAGTTGCCTTGGCAAGGGATCAGTCTGGTTTATCAAAGCATTTATGGATGCAGTACCTTAGCTTGCAATACCTTCGCTTGCTCCCCTGCAGGCAGTCACCAGCAAAAGAAACATGGCTGGAGGGATACCTGACACTAGATTTTGCACCTTTATAGTAAGTTCTGGAGGGATTGTTCTCAACTTGCAACCAGCAGTGTAGCAGTTTTCTGGTTCTCATATTTATTTTCAGCCAGATCAGCACTCTAATCTCCAGCTACATCATCTTCTGTGTCAAAACAAAGAGGGCAGGAACAAATAGCCAGTAAGAAAGGCATATCTCCTTTACAGTGTTTCTTCACTGGCACAAGTTTTACAACCAAACTTCCTGTTAAATTTCCTCCATACCTTGCATGACACATATGAATTCCAATACCACCTGCATGTACCTTCTTTTCTCTCCGAATTCTTCCAGATTTCTTTCAGAGGGGCTATATACTAGTCAGTAAAGACTAAGCTAGAACTAGAAAAAAAAGCTGCATATGAGGGCTAGTTTCAGCTGAGAGAATGATGACAACTTCCAAAAGAGCCATCAAAAGCTTCTCTACTCTAGGACTGACAAGTGCTGAGTAAGGGGGATGCTTTTAACAGCTCTCTTGCTACCCTTTGGCCCCATGGCACAGGAACAGTAGGACACAGAGGACCGAAGGCACAGTGGTGTCTCTCTTGCTGGTGGAAACCCTTGATGTGGCTGGGCAAGTATTGGGGGTAACTCAGCAAAACACAGATGCTACACTCCTGACCACATTCTTACTACATTACGCACCAATCCATCAGAGTGTGTTTCTTCAGTACAGGGATAGTTGAAAAATTTGGAAAATAAAATACCAAAATAGAAAGCTGGGAAGAATATCTGTAACCATCTATTGGAGGAAACCTAAACATGAGTGTGCATAAGTCCATGGGACCTGATGAGATTCCTCTGCAGGTCCTGAGGGACCTGAAGTCACTAAGCCACCATCTGTCATTTTTGAAAAATTGTGGCAGTGATGTGAAATCCCTGATGACTTCAGGAAGAAAGGGAAATATAACCTCTATTCTTAAAAAGGGGCATGACCAGCAGACTCCACCTCTACTCTGCTCAGACTCCACCTGGAGTGCTGCAACCAGCTCTGGGGTCTCCAGCATAAAAAGGACACATAACTGCTGGACCAAGTCCAGAGGAGCAATACAAAGCTGATGAGAGGACTCGAGCACCTTTCCTCTAAAGACAGTCTGAGTTGGGGCTGTTCAGCCTGGAGAAGAGAAGGTTGCATGGAGACCTCATAGCAACTTTCAAGTACCTGAAGGGAGCCTACAGGGAAGCCAGACAGAGACTCTTCATCAGGAACTGTAATGATAAGACAAGGAGTAATGGGCACAAATTGAAGAAGGGGAAATTTAGGTTAAATATTAGGAAGAAATACTTGGGTGTGAGGGTGGTGAGACACTGTAACAGATCGCCTAGGGAAGCTATGGACACCTCAGTGTTCAAAGCCAGGCTGGATAAGGCCTTGAGCAACCTGGTTTACTGGGAGGCATCTTTGCCTATGGCAGGGGCACTGGGAATAGATGATCTTTAAGATCCCTTCCAACCCCTTAACATTCTATGATTGAAGTAGTTATGTAGCATCTATTGCATAACCATCAGATATTAGGGCAGCTGTGGGTAGCCTTTATTATCTCAAAATTTTCTTTCTCTATTAAAAAAAACCAAAAAAACAACCAAACTTCCTAATCACACATCTTTTCCTCATAGCTGACTTCTCACTGTAGTGACTAACCAGATATACCAAGCACCTCAACAGAGAATCTCTTAAACTGTGGTCCACACTTAACATATTCAGCATAGTTGCAGCAAGAAGCTCCATTTTATGATTTAGAATCTGAAGTTTTTCGTTGCAATAACAATTTTGCAGTCATTATGTATTTTGTCAAGGGGATTCTTATAAACTGCCCTTGCATTAGGAACGCTTTACCAACAGAGAGCTTCTGATGGAGATGCCTGGCTCTAATAAAAATATTCCACTCCTTCAAAGATTATCAGATTAGATGGGAGGCTTTTTCCTTATTTATTTTTCTTCTGGGCAGGCTTAGTACCCAACAACCTTTCAAGGACAAATCAAGGCACTGAAATCATGGATGTCTCAGACACTCTCATGCCTGCATCCCCTCTCACTGAGGGAAAAGTAGAGAAGGGCAACCAAATCCTCCCCCAGCAAAACTGAGTGGTGACAGGAGATCTAAGCTGCTTCCCCCTGCTTTTTTCTCCCCATGTCCTCCCTCTATGTGTGCCTCTGAGGAGGGTGGTAAAAGGTGCAAGTTGTTGTGGGAGAAGGAGAAGCAGCATTTCTCACAGCTGAATTTTTGCCAGCATGAGCTGTGGTTCATGAACTCAGCCTCTGGCCCAAGGCTAAGTTCAATTGTGTCTGAAGTCTGATGAAATGCTTTGCATTGCTCTAATACAAATTTCTATTTCAGCTGAGGTTTTTTCCAAGGCAGGAGACAATTCCTCTGCCTGACTAAAAAACAGGCTTTGAGCACTGTTTGTAATGCATTAAAAGGGATTTGCTTTGTTAATTTTCACAAATACCAAGTCCATTCTGCAGGCATATAAAATGTACAGTAAAAAAAAATGTGATTCATCTAAGGATCACAGAGGTTCTCTTCTTCACATTGTGTCCAGTGGAGATGATCAAGATCCTGAACTTAGGGATTTTGTAATTCATAATGAAAACCTTGACTGTAAAAAGATATTTTTAATACTAAATGGCTCTTTATGAGACAAAAATGTAACAAGATCTAATGGCTGTAAACTTGGCTAAGAAGATACAATTAATTTTAATAATCGCTAACTATTGAAAGTAATTAGCTACTAGATCAAACTACTGAATAATAACAATTTTTGAAAATCTTAATTTCTGGCTTCATTTAATTGAAAGTACATGTTCCCTTATAAGGTGCATAGTAGCTCAGACAGAAGTTACAGGGCTGAAGCAGAAATTACTCAGAAAAATGCTATGATCTGCATTAAACAGGTCAGGCTGGATGATCTAATAGTCCCTTCTGGCCCTAAATCCTATGAATTATGAATCTAGGGTGCTCTCCTCGGAGAGTTTGACAATGCTTTGCCGACACGAGGTTATAATGCACTGTCATACTGCAGGCCAACCACGGCATCACCTCAATAACCAAAATCTATGTTTTATGGCCATCTCTAAAGGGATAAACTTTACTTATTAGGGTATTAAATATTTCAGAGGAATTGCTGGCAGATCTGATATGTGGAAAAATTCCCTTTTACAAAGGGAAAGCAGGACAAATGTGCACTATGAGTGTCCCTGTGCCAAGGACCTCTGTCTGCCCAGCAGAAGCACCATCTACTTTCTAGGCTTATATCTTGATATCACCCTAGCAGAGCCATAGAGACCTCAGCTAAGGATATGGGCTTTTCCTCATTGAAAGGGCAAATAACCTGACCATCCATCTACCCCATCTCTCTGAATTATAGACAAAATACAGGGATGAAGACTCTCCTGCTTTAGGTACTGCTAAACAAGCAGTACAGCAAGGCAGTGCATGCTCATGTGGACACACTGACACCAATATTAAAACACAGGCACGTCGATGCCCCATCCCTGGAGGTGGTCAAGGCCAGGTTGGACAGGGCTTTGTCCCTGCGCATGGCAGAGGGTTGGAAGTAGGTCCTCTCCAACCCAAACTATTCTATCATTCTATGATGACAAGGAATAAATTTTCAATAGGCCACTTTAAGCTATACAGGGGTTGCTTATTTTAGTTGCAGACTAACAAGACTGCAGGCTGCAATTGCCTCTATGAACTCGGCTCAAACTTTGGAAGACTTCTCTGTCCTGACACAGTTACACAATAAAGACTGTTTCCAAAGCAGCTCAGCTCCAGGAGAAGATGTCCCACTTTTGTGTAGCAGGGAGCCCAAGCCAGCCAGCCAACCTGGCAGATACTGATGAGTTCTTCCCTTGCCACCCTCCCACCACCGGCACAGCAAGGTCCCCCCGTACCCAGGATCTGCCTGTGCTCAGCAGCCCCACAGGTCTGGCTGGATCCAGACTGTGCCCCCTGGTACAGCAGGTCTCCAGGGATTCAGCACAGGGTGCTGAGCCACAATCCAGAGCTTTCCTGGACTTCCTAGTGCTACTGAGGGGAAGCATTCACTTCTGAGGATCAATAAAGTCTGGGAAGCCTGAAGATATCCACTGAAATAGCATTAACATGCCTGAACCCAAATGCCTCCTCTTTGCAGAAACAAGAAGAGCTTCAGAGGCCTTTTCTGTGTGGCTTATAGACTGAGGAGGGCTGACTGATCATGTACAAACTTTGATAGTGAAACAAGTGTGTGAACATCAAGGCTTGGAACAATTGACTGTACAAACCTCTAAGGAAATCAAATCAGTGTGGTATCAGAACTGCTGAAGCAATGTTTGAGAGAAGAGCAGAGAGGATCATCCCAGGCTCCTGTTCTAACAGTGTGACCAGGCAACTGCTCATGCCCATGTGACTTGTGTTAAGTCCCTTGAAGCATCCCTCTGTTGCAATAGTCAAACCAAGATCTCTTACACATAAAGCTGCTATAGAATGAAGGTGAATGCTTTTCATAAAAGTCTGATCCAAACCTGTTGGAGACGATATTGCATTTAACTTCTGCAATCAAGCCTAACAGGTGTTTTTTAATATGCCACTGCATTGCTCAGCATGCCCTTTCTCTCCCTTCACAGTCACATGGCTTTCCTACTGAGTTTTATTTTGACCTAAGGTAGCATTTTCAGCAGGCACACATCATGTGAACAAACCAGAAAATTAACAGGCTGGTGATTTGCTGCTGCTCTCGTTAAGTCAGAGAGAGCACCCTTGTCTTCATAAAGCTGTGCTACAAAAAACTCAGCCAGTGAGAAGTTGGGAAGTTGCTACTCCAGTTAAATTACCCTCAGGTCTATTTTGAACCATTCTGCAATCAAGAAAAAATGAGGAACCAATAGCTTTGCTTCCTGGCTGAGCCTTTTTATCTGCTTTGGCCAAGGACTTTTTGCCTCTGGAAAGTTTGGTCCTGTTCCTTAGACTGTGCTAGGGCTTTGCTGCAGGATGTGCATGGGTATGAGGCAAGTGGGAGCTGTAAGCAGCAGAGCATTGATTGTCTCATCTGGGACAGGGTTAATGGTTCTAAATCATTGTGCTGAGGATCTTCAAGACTTGGAAAAATAGATCAAACATCATAATAAAACATATACTGAAATAAATATCCTTCTTTAAATGAGGAATAACCCTGCTCCAAGTTCAACAAATGCCTGTACTTTGTCTTGATTCCCTCTGTGTAGAGTGGGTTCACCAATATTAGTTCAGAGCAATGTGTTGAACTATGGATTGTGAAACGAACATCTACCACAATAATGGAGCTCTATAAATAACCTAAAAACACTTGGACAGACACATGTAGCTAAAGGACTTCATACTTCAGTGGGCAAAACCACAAAATACCAAAATAATTAAATTTGCCCCTCAGAAGCCTTGAAAATAATTGGGTCAAGTTTCCCTATTTCATTCCTTCCTATTTTATAAGATAATTATGAACAACTCAGTACACCCAGTTTCTGGAAGCAAAATTCTGCACATTCTTCTTTTTCCTTTCTGCTTCCAAAGAAGCAAACAAAAGAAAGAAAAACTGAGTCTGAGCACAGTTAGGTCTGCAATATGCCACTGGCTTTCCTCCACACAGCTCCCTTTAAGTCAAACCAGCTGATTAGCTCAGAGATGTCTGTCTCTGTAGAATCTCTCTTCCCAGAGCCAACAAGAAACGGAATTGTGGTTGCCTGAACCAGAACAGTGCTTCTGGGATTTTTTCATGCACTCTCTCTGTGCAGAAGAGTCAACATAATAGGGCAACATGACAAGATGTTGAGCCACAGTGCCAAGACAACTTGCACACTTTGCATTTTTCCTATTAGAGATGCATCAGTGGTTCTGGAAGGGAAGAAAGGGAGAGGAAAAGAGAGAAAATAGTGCAGAGGAGTCAAGTCCAGCTCCAAAAGCCTTTGTGTTTTCATTTTTCTATCAAGATGAGGTATTACAAGACAGTGATGATTTGTAGACTTCAAGTACTGTAATAAATTTGGCCTTTTATTAAAACTGTTTTCCCAGGGGGAAAAAACCCCAAAAACTAACACAAAACAACCAAAGAAACATCAACAAAAAACCAGTACCATAAGAAAAAAGGACCAGAACATTACAAACTACATAGCATCCTCAAGTGCATGCTTCATGCTAAGATGAGCAAACAGAGGAAAAACTACAAGCAAAACCTTCATTCTGATCCCTCCTCACAGTTCTTCTGGGAAATACTCCCCCCAGCTCACACTACCAAAAAAACTGACAGTTCCATTTCTTTTCTTAATACCAGGAATGAAGAAATACTGAAAGTTTTGAATGCATTTTCCAATCTTCATTTTTCTTCTGACCAGAGACCTGATTTTAGGCTGGTTTGTCCGGACATTTTCGATTTAAGGGAAACAGGGTTTGTACACTATCTCTGCACCCTTCCAAACCAGGGTTCTCCCCAGTGCCAGTGCAGGGTGTGGCAGCATCCAGAAGTCGGCCTTGTGCTGCAGTCCCCCTTCCCTCAGCACCCTCCAGCTGGGTGCCACTGGGATGTCCCTGGTCAGGACTCTCAGCCCATCTCTGGCTGCCCCTCTCCAGCCCAGGGTGCTGTGCAGCAGGAAACCTTTCAGCCACCCCGAGCACCCAGCGTGCCTGCTCTGAACTCCAGGGAGTGAGCAGCAAAACCGTGTTTGGGTTGTCACCCACCAGCCCAGCCTTAGCCCCCACAGCAGAGCACCAGGGCCACCACTGCCCTCGGGCCCATTTTTGCAGCCCATCCTACACCATGACCGCATCTCACAGACAGTCTGTGACTCCTCACAGCTCTTGAATCCTTTTAATTTGTAGTGACAGAGAAAGGGCTCCCCATTGCTGATGGGCCTGTCTCTGTGCTGGAGGTATGCACATATCTGTTCAGTCATTTTCAGCCTTTTTCACTGTAAATGCAGTGGTAAATTATGGGGCAGGAGGGTGGTATCATTTCTAATGGAAATTACCTTAATTATAAATTAGAAACATTAAGAGGATTATCCTCACAAAGGAAAGTATTATCTCATAATTTTTGTTAAAAATCTACTGCTCTGCTGTTTTAACACAGTCAGCTTAAAACCTCAAGGCTGATAAAAGAGTTCACTCTCAGTGTTGTTTTTTTCAAGTAAGGAGAAGATATTTGGATTGACTTCCCTCCCCACCCCACCCCGCTTCTAAAGTGTCTCTAAATTGCCCCACACTGTTACTGATCCATGAGCTGTAGATATTTGCTCTTAAAGGTCCACAAATCCCCTCTCTTTGTTAGGTGACAACCTATGCCTAGGGCCCTGGCAGAGATTATTAACTTTACCATTTAGTTGGCTTCCTGACAGAGATTTTTAATCGTGTGAATTACTTTTAGGAGGGCTACATCAAGAATTTCAGAGCTGCTTTATTATCTATGAATCAAGCCTTGGCTGCACATTCAGAACATCATCCCTACTTGAGAAGAGCAAACATATGTATGTATGGGGATATAACAAATGAGTCTTTCAGACCCGTCTTGACAATGAAGTTCATGGATTTACATCCATTCTAAAGATGCAATAGAAAAAGGACAGAAGGTCACAAGTTTCCTTCCAATATAAAGCCTGAATTTAGCCCCAGCACAGCTTTGCTGTATGGAACCATGAGCCTGAAATTTGCCAGACTCCCTCAAGTGACAGAGGGTATTTTTTCAGGAAAAGGAAAATTAACTGGAGATTTGTTTTTTCGAATATGGCTCAGCAAACACCTTCTGTTGAGACTCTGACTCCTGCACTGAACCAGTAACATTTCTGCACAGAAACTTTCCTGCAAAAGTAGTTTTTACTCTGATAAAAATTTAAATATAGAAACTAGGCAAAGAAGAGCTACTTTTTAAGACAGAAATCACTTTTCAGCAAAACATTTCCTCTTTGACCTTGGCTTTCAGTTAAAAGTGCTTTTAAGCTACCTTTTTAAAGATCATAGCATGAACTGTGAAAAGGCTGGCCTTATGGGGAAGAGCAAGGCTCTACATCAGATTTTCTTTATCCATCCCTAGGGTCACATCCATAGGACTGTCAGGGAAGTGCTGCAGACACCTTAGGCATGGAAGAGAGGGAGGTGCACACCAGATGTGCATCCTCACACCCATCTGTGCATAAAGCTCATGGAGAAATAGCTTGGCAAGCACAGCAAGCTCCTTCCTGCTCGGAAGAGTCCATGCCCTCTCCTTATGGTGGCAAAACCCCCTTGTCTTGGCAGGTAAGCACTGAGCCCTGAGGACACCAGGGCTGCAGAAACCTCTCCTCAAGGCCACCAGCCAGGCACTGGAGGTCCCTCGATTCCATGGGCTTGCATCTGCCACAGACACTGATGTAGAAAATGGCTGCAAAAGCAGCAACGTGCTGCCAAAAGGGGGAAAGCAACAGGTATGGGATTTGCCCTTCATGGGCTATGGGCATTCCAGCACCTCTTCTGCAGCTCCCAAAAACCAATAAACTGGGAGCCAGACATGCACCATGTTGGGAAGCACGTCCTCAGATCACCGTTTGGTCATGTTTATACATTTAGGCTGTATGCAAATCTCGTGGTGAGCTATCAATTATAAATCCTCAAAGGCTTTTGCACTGTTATAAATGATACAGCATGAGAAATGTTAGAGTTGCGGCACAAGTGTTTTCCGAAGGAAAGTCATACAGCCCGGAGCCAGGAATGAGGTAATTACTTGTACAATAGAAATGTAAATTCAGTAACCTGAAGCGGGGGTGGGGGAACACAGAAGCGATGCAAGTCCTTACAGAGCCAGGTCCCAGGGGTAAGTCTCAGGCACCGAGGCAAGCAGACAGGAGGAAGAGAAAGTTTTTCTATGAAGGAATACGGCAACCAGAATAGTCACCTTTAAAATCAGACGAAATTGTAAAAGAATATCCCAGCCCCAGTAGCAGTAGATAATGAACTACTCTAAAAAGCTAGCTGGTTGAGGGAATAGCCAGAAAAAATAAATACTTAAAGCTAAGTAAAATATTAATAATTCTTTTATTTTATTAACTTTATTCTAGTATTACATACCCTCAGGCCTAAGTAAATACCCTTTATCGTTCAGTCTCATCTACTGAAAATGCTGACTGTCGAGAAACATAAAACACAGGGTTTCCAATCCTTCTGGGGTGGAATCAGAGGATTAGTATGCTTTAACAACAAACAACAGTCAAATTTAAAAACCAGAAAAAACAAACATTCCCAGGATATCACAAACCTCCCCAGAGAGGAGGAAAGCTCCTTCAGGAGCACCTGGGCATGGGAGCCCCTCTGATGTTCAGAAGGGGGTGGGAAGGACCCTGGGCACAAAGGGTGTGCAGCACAGATCCATGAGCAGTTCTGGAAGCCTCTCTGCCTCGAGATGAAAGCCACACACCAAACCCCCATACAGAAGGAGCTCAGGACACCTACCTGAAGGAGCCTGAGGCAGGAGGAGGACCACTGGAAGCATCAGGAAGACCCCAGCAATCCCAGCTCTTGGGCTCAGCCGGAAAAACCCTTATTTCCTAGCTGCTTCCCATCATTCTCCAGCCCCTCTGTCTAAACAAGTCAGCTGAAACCCATAGCCCAGGGGCACGGTGGTTCAAATGGAGAGGAATAAACCAGCTGTGTTTTGGCCAGACCTGACTGAAACCCCAGTCCTACAGTCGGCAGTGCACTGGCAGTTAAAGCTCATCAGCTGGTGAAAATCAGCTCCACATGCCCACCGTAGGTGCAACTGTAGGAATTTGCATCCTGCAAGGCTCTGTTGAATGCATCCTGGCTTCCTTTTCAGTGTCAAAAATAAAGCTTGTTATTTGCTGAGGTTTGGGATAGGGGGTAGGGATGTGACAGTAAGATCCTGAAATGTTTAAATAAATGGAGGCAGCAGTGTTTTGAAGTACTGCTTGTTCCTCTCGAGGCTTTGCCCAAAAAAAAAAGAAAAAAAAGGGATTAAAAAAAAGTGTGGCCTTGTGACTTTTTTATAAAACCCTGCTGCATCAGAAAGTTTGAAATATAAACAGCTGCTTTTACTGACTACATCAGTGCAGCTGGGCTGCCTAATCCTTGGGTAGCAGTGCTTATAAATACTGCTCAGACAGGCAGGTTAGATCAGATTTTCCCATGAGCTCACCCAGGATGGTTGGCTTTCATGGACAGGCACGCTGTTATCTCTTTTAGCAGCCAGCGTTTTAACAGCCGGCTTTTGAAATGCAGACACAGTTTTCAAAGAGTCAGTCCGGGGAGGAGGAGAAGGAGGTGGCAGAGGAGAATATCTTTCATCACAAACCTGACACGGGAGAAGCTGTGCCTGGATTGATGCCAGGGGAGAATGTATCACTCACTGTCAGGCAGAGCCGGGCCATTTCCAACAGGCAGCGACCAAGCTGCTGCACAGCCCTGGGCTCTTCCCCGTGGGCACAGGCCTGTTGATACCCAAGTGCCCCTGGAACACTGGAACCTGGTTTTGCCAGGGGGGTAAATTGTGGCAGCAAAGGATATGGAGCTAACCTCCCTCTGCATCCCTGAGAGCATCCCAGCACCCTGGTACTCAAGGGATGGGATCTTCCCACTGCAAACCCTCACCCTAGAAACACCACTGGGGGCGGACAGAGAGACAGGATGTGGGTATTTCAATGAGGATTGTTCACCTTATCATACAAGCTGGGCTTTTTAACATCAAAGGGCAGCAATGCTTCCAGTTGGACCTCCTGGCACTGTGGTTCCTGCCCCTCAGGGGTATTTATCCCAGCGGCATGGTCACCTCCGTGAAGGGTGACACACCCTTAGCTAGAGGAAAGCATCTTGCAAAGAAAAGATTTACTGAAATAAAAACAATAGAATGAAGTAGAAACAATAAAATGAAGATGCATTATCAGTAGAGCTTAAACTGTAGGAGGATGACTAATCAGAGCCCAGCTTTGGATGGCCTGTGCAGCCTGTGCTGGTAAGAAAGCATTAACCCAAACCTCCTCAGCCAAGACACACAGAAAATCACCTTCAGTTCTGCTGCCTTCTTTGAGCTGATCACTACAGAGGTACTCCAGAGCAGCAAACACAGGGCTGCAGCCCCAGGGAATCCATCAGGAGGGAAAGGGGGCAGTCCCACAAGCAGAGCAGATGGAGGAGCGTTTTGAGGAGTGCAGGCAAGGCCAGTGATGCCTGAGCCACCTCAGCATTTGCCCTGCGCAGGCCTCGGTCAGGCTCAGGCGCTGCAGGAGCCACCACAGCTGCGGGGCATGGGCTGCCCTTCCTGTCAAAAGCCATTCCTGGAAATCTTGCTCTGGGCATTTGGCTGATGTGTCAGGAGAGCCCTGAGGAGACCAGGGAGGTGACATTATTGCTGCCGCAGAAGAAAAGTGCAGATAATGAAAACCATGGCTGTGTCAACAGTGCTGCTGAGGAAAGGCTTTTTCCTCTCTATGTTTCTATTTCTTCAAAAAGAGAAGCAAATCTCCAAGCGTTAGCAAAAGAAAAAGTGTTTTTATGGGAGTCCGCTGAAAAATGCAGGCAACATGAAGCCACTTGAGCTTGCTGGCTCCACTAGAGTTAAACCAATGCATCCCTCAGTGAAGGATCCTGTGGCAAAAGGGCCTTCAGCCACATTTCCTTGTCTGTCCTTATACTGATCCCAGTGGTGCCATCCCAGCTGAAAAAAGATGTTGAAAAAAAGCCACTACATCTGCATGTACACTCAGGAGGGGCATAATAGCTCCCTGATGAGGGTCTGAGCTCCAGCCACAGACCCAGCCCAGCACAGGAGACTTGCACCCAGCAACCCCACAGGGCACAGAAGCTCCTTATTTCCTGAACACAGTCAATACTGAGAGAAAAAAGCCAAAGCTCAGGTCTTCATAGCTCCCTTCCAAGTTCAAGGAAGTCAGCAGTGAACAGTGGGACAGGGTTAGTTTTGGCCCATTTGGATCACAAAGTGCAGAGGCAAAAACTTCAGAGGCCCAAAAAAGAGGTGATCCACCTAAATGATTTTTGCCAGAGGGCATGAGTTGTCTTTGATTTCCAATGGTCAAGGGCTGCAATAAGGGAGGGGAGAGAAGGATGGTCATTAGGAGGCCAGAGTTATTAGCCTGTGTCCTCAGAAATACAGACTGCATCCCTCTGCCTCTCTCTCTCAGCCAATTTCAGCTGAATTTAAAGGAGTCTCAGAGGTATAAGTCTCAAAAACAATTGAACTTCCACATGACTGATGAGCCATAGCAGTCTGGGAGAATAAGAGGTCCCAGGGAAAAGCACATGGCCAAGACTGGGCAGTGGGTCAGCAATGCCATTTGTCTGGATGACCCCCACCTGGACACTTGAGGAACACGGCCAGGCAGCCAGGGGAAGGGAGCACAGGCACAGTCTTCCCAGGGTCCACCAGGTCTTCTGCTCATGGGACATAACTTCAAACAATACAGGATATTGCTGGGGAGAAAAAACTATTTCAAAGCCATTTTCTGTGACTGCTTTCTTTGACAGGGTGTTTCCATGCTTTAGATAGAGACTCAGCATCAAATTTCTTGGCTGCAGTTTGAAGGAACATTATCTAGGTTGGAAACAATCTCCCTGTTTTCAGAGGTGATGGGGATTTGTCCTGTATGCTGCACGAACACACCATTTCCAGCACAGGGTTACACACATTCCTGCAGCAAGATCCAGTCAGGGCTGTAGGCTTCATGCAGCAATATCTGGCAGCTGATCACACTGATCCTTAAAATTAATTAATGAAAAACTGAGAGGAAGCTAATCACTTTCAGTTATAATGGTTTCATATGATATCAGGATGAATATGTATCAGTTCGACAAGATTACAAGAAAAAAGTGGAGAAGAGATGAAAAATTCCTTCATTTTTGCTTGTGTATCACAAAGCAAAAAAAAACCCAAACAAAACAAACAGATGCAATCTCTTCTTTCACAGCCCATTATACAGAGTCCTGGAAAGAAAATACCCAGCCCTACAAGGATCTCCATTAAAAGACAGATTCAGTTCCCGTCACTTCTCACATGGAAGTACATGCAGAAGTAATGAAGGTTTGTCTGCTCACAGTTCTCTGTGCATAGCTGCTGGTAATTGTTCTTACTGAGCAGTGAGGCATTCTTCTTTGTGGAAAAAAATCAGTAAATATTTAATTCATAAATGCAAGAGAGGTGATGAGCAAAATATACAACTAATAAAGACAAATGGCTTTCGTACCCATGAAGAAGTCTCATAAAGAGTCAGTGGAAAAAGCGTCCCTGCTGAGCAAAGAGAACAAAATAAATGGGAGATTATATACTGCAAACACAGCATTGAATTTTAAAAAAACAACAAAAACAAACAAAAAGAACAAAAACCAAAACTCCCCCCAAAACACAAGAGAAAATATTAATGCATCATTAATGCTGAGTGTTTAAATCTACAGAAATCAGCACAATATAAAAGGAAGATTCCTGAGGCAACACTAATTGGGACTTATTGTGGGCTCTGTTATTGATAATTACATACATTCAACTGCATAAACAAATTGCCAAATCTGTATACAACAGGAATGCAAATAAGGGATGTGCAGTCATGTGGTTTCTCCTACACTGTGAGACCCAGCAGGCAACATGTGCAGCAGGAACAGTTTACGGATGCACACACATGTATATATGTTCCACGGACCAGCACAAGGCAAAAAGTCCACCCACAGTACCTTCAACATAAGTTATTTGTGTTTGTTTATTTATTTGCAGGCAAGTTAAGGATGGGGCTAACAATGCATTCTTTTAGTGCTTGCATAATTTGTTTCATCTGTTGTATCTGAAAATGCTGAGACACGACAAGAATGTAACACTCCCTAAGTGGTAAAGTACTTCTATTTAGTCATTTCTATGGCCAAATGAAAACTTTGTGTTATTTTATGTCCCATACTGCCAGTAAAACCACAGCTGAGCTAACATGCTCCAATCCCTATGCCTGTTTTCCAAAGCACAACATCCTGGGGACATATTCTCTAAATTCCTTGCAAAGGCTTTGGAACCACACAAATGCAGCCCAGAGAAAGAGCCTCATCCATCAGCAAGGCCAGGGTCTGTCTTGGCTCCAGCAATAACATTGTACCTTATCAGCACCAGGCAGTCACAACTTGGCAAATGGCACTCAAATTGATGCTGGAGGGGGGTATTATTTGCATCACTGATATTCCCAGAAACCCCAACAGAGATCAGATTCCTGCTGCAAGTACAAAAGAAATTGTCCTTCATGTCCAGGTAGGCTATTAACCTTTTGGAGAAGGGATTAAGTGTGAGTGGGTCATCCTTTCAAACAATTCCCATTTCAGAGGGGAAGAACTGACTCTTCTACAGAGTGCTGTGGATTGAAGTGGGAATTTCGGTGTCCTGACAGTTTGTTAAAAATTAAATCAAGCTCAAAAAAGTTATCCCAGACTCTTTATCAAGGTACCCAAAGTTGCACACTGTGACAGAACCCAGAAATGCCACTCTTCCCCACTGGCATTTCCCATGACTAGCCAGTCCCTCCCCACCTCTTGTGCCTCCTCTTTAATCAGAAAAAATTAATGGAAGTGCTCATGCAGTGTTGCATCTTCTTTCTACTTTTGCTTTCAGGCTCCCCAGCATCTGAGCATGGGGTGAAACAGACAGGGGAGACATTCTGCTTAGATGATTTAACCAATCTCATGCAAATGTACTCAGCAGTCGTGGTACCCATTGTGTTTTCACCTACATAATGGCCAAGACAGCTGAATATAGCTTTTTCCAAGGATAATAGCATTTTTATGCATTATTCCTTAAAGCTTTTTGTGCTCACACACTGAAAAACAGCTCCAGCTGAGGAATAGCTGAAGTCAATATACTCAGTCTCTGTCCAGGTAATTATGCATCCTCCTCCCATGCTAGGTTAAGCAAATGATAATGATAGGACATCATTAACATGTCTGTTTCCCCTCCTCCTTTTCTTACTTTCAGCATGTGCAATGGAAAAACTGCAGTTAAGTATTTATTATCACATATTTTCCAACATATATTGCCTAGTTATCCTGCATTTGAGAAACAGGAAGGATTTTGCAGGCAAGACAAAACACAAAAGAACTGGTTTAAACCAGAAAACAATACACTTACTCTCCTGAATTTATGTGATCTACCAATTTCTTAATTGTCTGAGCCCAGAAGAAAAGGACAAAAAATCCCCCCCCCAATATATATATTATATGTATGTATATATGTAGTTTCCTTTAGTAATAGAAGCAAAGCCACTCAGTAATGATAATGGAAGAGTTGTCAGCTCCTCTTCTACATCCCTCACCAATTCTCAGGTTAGTTTGCCAGTGATAAAATCCACCTTGATATACCTTCTTCCCAAGGAACCAGGATTGGTAGTGAAAACCAGTGTTAGTGGTTTTTCCCCTCTTCGATTCTGACCAGGTGTTGCTCCTGCCCACACTTGTGGGTTGACCAATGCTCAAAGACTTCTGAGTAAAGATGGGGATTTCAAATCTGACACCAAGGGAGCTGGAGGATTTGCTGGAGGGAGTGGGGTGGGTTGCATATGAGAAGACAATCAGCTCACAGCCACCTAAAGCATTACCTGGAAAAGCTGTGGCAATGTGGCACCTGCAGTAACATTCCGGAAAGCCACAACTTCCGTATAGGTCCAACACATTAAACCCAGCTGTAAAAAAGGAATGATAGCAGACTTACAAAAAATGTAAGCACTTGAATTTTGTAATAACCAACGTTTAACTTATGCTCCTGAGAGAGCACTTTGACTGTTGATCTATCTACAACTGACCTTTCAATCCATTGGCTTCCACAGGCTTTAGGAAATTCCTGTGGATTTTGACAGCTGTTGGCTTATACCCAAGGTCCATGCCTTCAGAGGCATGAAACCCATTTTGATGCTTTAAACAGATATGGAGAAAGCTCCAGCCCTCCCACCCTCTGATACAAAAATGTGACTGCTTTCACTGTAGATGTGATCATTGTTCAGCATCTTTCAAGTTAGCTCCATCAGGAGGAGAAATTGCTGAGGGATTCAGGTAATTTGATGCAAACCTGTTGATTTTGAAAAGAAAAAAGAAATACAAAAAGCCTTGAAGACAGTCTGAATCAAATCAGAGATAATTTATCATTTTCTAGTCTGCACTCATATTTGTTATGAGAATTTGCAGCCATTCTCTCCAAATTGTATTTCCAACTTTTTTTTCTGTCTCCAGGACTGTCTAGATCCTATTTTTCCCACCTGTTTCCTGGCTATTCAGGCTGGTAACACACTCCAGTAACAGTATCTTATTGCTTAGATCTTAATTTGAGCCCTGGAAAAATATTTTCACCTTTTTCTGATTCTTGTTAATTATCCAGAGCCTATGTTTTGGGCATTGAATCAATTCATATTTATTCCAGAAAAGGAGATTATCATCTTCATTCTTGTCTCCTGAATGAAAGACACCATCACACTGACACGCTTTAATTAAGTTTCACCCAACCACCAAGAACTTCAGACATGGTTTAAGAGAGATTATATCATCAGAGATAAAATAAATTCTAAAAGAAATTAATTATGGAGCCAAAAAGTTTCACAAAATGGAAAGAGCACACAACAGCAGCATGTATTACTCTGTGGTGACAAAAAAGCCCACAAGGATTGAGTGAATGCCTGGTGAATGCACAGTAGCCACTGCTCCCAGGTATCTGCTGGAGGTGAGAGGAGTAACTCGAGGAGCAAGTCACTCTGACTGAAGATGTAAGCCCAAATATTCTCATTTAGAAGAGATAAAAGGAGAAAGCAGTGGACTTCATTTGTAGTACTCATTTGGTAAATTTCACCCAGATGCTTGGAAACATTCCTGAATTGTTACATGGAGACCAAAACCAGCTCCATCAGAATGACCCTCATCTGGGCCTTCAACTTTTGCATAACACTTGTGCTTCAGAGCAGCTTCTTCAACCTCCAGCTGCAGGAACTTCCAAATACATTGTAAGAAAGTGGTTTGTGATGAAGCAAAATTACTAAGAGGATTCTTGATGGGTGCAAAATTAATGATGGAGAAGAGTCTCAATTACTGGAAAATTAAAATACTGTTTGGAGGTTGGGGGTTTTGTTTTCTGGGAGTTTCTTGGGGGTTTTTTTTGGCCAAATCTCATTTTCAATTAAACTATTTACTGAAAGCAACATTTGGCCAAAGCAGAGCATGATTTTCACAGAACAGCAATAAAATATTTAGCATGTTTATGTTCCCAAAAATTAAAAACAAACCAGAACAAAATACACAAAACAAAACATTGTGCTGAAATGGGCAGACTAGATTAGTCTTCTGCTGCAATACCTCTGGTTTTGCCCTTTGTCTGAGAAATGCCAGGCAACAGACAATTCCCACTTCATCAATACGAGCTGGGGATGCTGCATCTGTGCTGAGCTCTGATCTGTTTACAGACCTCCTTACAGCTGCCATCCCGATTTAAAAGCATTATACTAGAAAGCTTTTCCTGTTTACAAGCTCGCTTAGCCAGACTCTGGTCCTCCTGGTCACTTAAGCACACATTTAACTAAAGTGCAGGAGCAGATTCCCCAACTTAGGAGAGGTCCTGACACTGCGAGCAGGGCCAGGTTGTCTGAAGTTAAGCACATGCTTAAGTGCTCTGCTGGATTTTTGCCCAAGCTGCCAATCTTTTATAGTTAATCATTTATCACCCCGCTTATGTTCTGGTAGTTATGCTTCAGTGTGCAAATATGTAAATTGCTTTCATAAAGCTCCACGCACTGAGCACAAATAATGCTTCCTCAGCCCTTTGCAGTTCTCCAGTCCTGTGACACCTCAGATAGATCAAGTGACACTTACAACTGGCAAGAAAGTTACTTCTCCCTTAATTAACCAGAATCATTACCGTGTTCGTCTTCTTAATGGTGAGGCACATTCACGGACTTGCAAAGTAAGCAAATAAATAATGCCAGTTAGCTCTAACCTGACAAGTATCACACATTTTGCCTCTAGAAGCATGTACACAGATCCATCTTCCTCTTCCACTCCCAGAGTGAGAAAGGGATCAAGCTGTCAAACCCATCGTAAGCATATTTGCATAACTTTGGCACAGATTAAGGCAAATCACTGCCTACAAGGGTATTTGCAATGCATCACAAGGTAATTCTCCCAAACACCAGTGACCATTTTAATTTTTCTTTCCCTCCTGAGGTTAATTGCTGTGAACTACAGGGGAATGTCACCTCCACTTACCTGTGCTCTGTTGCTTTGTATTCAGAAAGCTCACAGCTGCCGTGATTTTTCACAAAGAATTAAAATTGCCAGAAGGAGAGAAAACATAGTTACTGCCATTCAGTTCCAATATATTTATTGGAATGATAGGCAGCAATGGTGCCTCACTGAAACAGAGCCTTAAAACACAATTAGTTGCAGTTCTATAAATTGCAGAGCCAGTTATTCTGTGCTCCTGCCCATGGGCCTTCCATGCACCCACTAATAAAAAGGCTGCTTTTCCCCAGATGTCAGGTACTTTTGCAAGAACTGAGCAGCAGGAAGGGAAAATGATAGAGTCTGTTCCCTTGCTCTGTACAGCAACTTTTTGTAAAAATTTATTCTCTGTCAAGCAAACTGCCTGAAAAAAAACCCCTCAGTCAGCTACATTTTCTAAGAGGAAGCTTGAACACTGCTCAGATTGAGTCATATTAAAACAAATTAATGCTGACAGCTGGTCTCACAATCATTACTTGAAAGAAAACTAAACCTCAAGCTTTAAGTGTAAATTAACAAAAAAATCCAACTCTTAAACAAATAAACAAAGAAGCAGCAATCTAAACAAATGGGCCCTCCCGTGATAGACCAGCTGCCACCATGACCCACTGAACAGGACAAAACTCATCCCCTGAACTGTCCTGGGACTGCAAAATGCTCCTAAGATTCTCCTGCAGAGTTGGGCTGGCAGATCAGGTCCTGGGCCAACAGGACACAGGTTGCTGCAGAAGTAAAGGCAGGAGGGACCCTCCAGGGAAATGCTCATGCTTGGGAAAAATAAATCTCAGGCAGGGTTCACTGCATGGCTGTTTTGGGATTAGTGGGGAAGTAAAGCCCCAGGAAATTAGGAGCCTCGGACAAATTTCAGAAGGCTTATGTTCAGTTCAGGTCCTGGATGGAGATTTGGCCATCATCCCAAATACTAGGAGGTTTTCCTGCACTATGTAATTCTTTAAAAATGACATGCCTGTTAACTTCTTCTTTTGGTTGTAACCACCAGTTAATTACCAAGTTACATTACAGCAAGTAAGTTTGTAGCATTTTAAAGGAAATATACTGTTAAAGTAGGTTAGAAAAGACACAGAAAGATGCCACTTGTATGGAAAAATGCATGGTGGTGAAACAGATATTTTCCTTTCACAGTAGGTCAGATATAACAAGCCCTTGATGGAAAATATCCACTCACTTCTGAAGATCTAGTGAGATGGAGACACAAATATCTGAGCAGCTAAATATAGTTCTGGATAGCAGTGCTTTGTACAGTAAGTTCTAGTGTCTCTTAATATGGAAATTGATACAAAAATAAAATCACAGCATTTTCAGAGTCTCTCTCTGCTTGTGTGCCCACCGCAACTCACACCACCAAATTTCAGCCTCTGTTGAAATTACTCTGCAGTTTTTGTCTTGCACTGCCTCACATGCCAAGAAGGCAGAATAATGATGTACATCACTAAAAGGCCAACCTCTATTGAGATATAAAGGTTACTCCACAGAAAGTCAATATGAGAACTGCACTGAGCATGCCTTGTCCTTCAGCATTTCCACAAGAGCGATAAGCTAAGTTTAATTAGAGGAGTCCAGGTCTTGGTCAGAGGTTTCCCCAGCCCTAAATGCCAGTGGTTCAATTGTGCAATGTTTGTTACTGGACATGTGCCCTTTGGATCAGCCTGTGGTTGCTGAAGCTTTCAGCCAGGCTTGGGCAGGTACTGCGGGAGCTGCAAACCCCTTGAGAAGGAAGAGGGGGCAGTGGGAACAGTGAAGAGCTGTGGTAGTGACACGTGGCTTTCTCATATTTCTCCTACTTTCTCACTTCGAGGCAAAAACTTTGGACCCGGGTGTGATTGCTTTTGCAGTGATTTAAATTTAAATTCCCCAGGCCTGACTCTACATTACCTTGTCCCTCACTCAGCCGCTGGCCCCAGCATTGGGCGTGCAGGACTTGGTGGCTGTACATTGGGTCACAGGACAGTTCAGGTCAGGAAGGGCCTCCTTGCAGCAGAGGTGACACCCCGAGAGGGAGGGTGCAGATGGCAGGAAATTCAGAACAGAAGTGGGCTCCATCTCTGGCTGTGTCCCACTACAGTCACAGACAGCTTGGGGGGAACTTGGTCTGGTGCTTTTTCTCCCTGTTGCAGAGAAAGCACTGGATGATATCCAGCCATTATTAACAGGTTTGTCAGCAGTATTGACCTGAGCAAAAGGTAAACCTTTAAGTCAACTTCACTTTATGTAACATTAGAGGCATTTGCTCTTACAACTGACATGGAAAAAAATGCAAACAAAACAAGGTGTGTTGTCATTGCCTTTACATTATCCACCTTCAAAGTTAGAAAGTTATGCCAAGCATAAGTCAATAAATAAACAAATAATGGAAATATCAACAAGTTTGATTTCAAAGGTCATGGGAAGAGGGAGACTGTCATGCTTGCAAGCCTTCTTCTTCCTCTTTTCAGCCCTCAAATTCTAAAATACAGTGTCCTGCCCTGGGGCAAGGAGGGAGCTCTTTCAGGAAGCAGCTGGATTCAGAGCCTGTATAAGCAGATGAACTGGATTCAACACTACACATCCTTATGAACATAACTAGTCCAAGAGAAACCAGAGAGAACGGAAATAATTTGGTGACTGCCAGCTGCTGTGATGGTCTGTCCCAGCTCACCACAAGCCCTGTCTCATGGATGGATAACCACGACTGACCTGGGGCTGTACCACACAGCTGGCAGCTCTGCAAGCCAGGTTCCCAGACCTTCCCCAGCCACAAAAGCTCATCAGCAGCTTTCCAAAGACAACACACAGTAGAAGACAGTTTTCCACCTTCAGGCTGGATGAAGCCATGTGATGATAGAGAAGGGGGCACCTGGAGATGTCCCACCACTGTGACACACAGCACACCCCAGAGCAGGTACAAGACAGAAGTTCTTCCTTCCCTACCACAACTATAGCTCCCAAAAATATTGTCTTCAGCTGGCACCTCCTCACAGTGCCCCACCTCTATCAGATGCAGAAGCAGGGCACCCTCCACATTCTCATCCATTTTGCCAAAGGCATCTGGGTGAAGTATCCCCAACACTCAAAGCCACAGGAAAAGGGACTGCAGGGTTCACACAAACAATCTGGAAAAGTAATAAGCATTGCATCCTTACAAATTAGCTGGGGTGGTAAGAGCTGAAAAAACATTTGCATTGTGGCTTCTCCAAACCAGACACTGCAGTTTAAGGTTCGGGTGGGACCATGAATGTTCATTCATATCATTATTCTCATTCAAAAATGTGAAGACTGTACCAGACTTACAACTAACAGGCACGGCATGCATCGAAATCGCTAGAGCTTGTAAAATCTGATTTACTCTGTGAGGGAGAAGGGGAAGTTATTTAGTTTGAGTCATAAGAGGTCTTGATACAATCTAGGCTTCATCGTTTCTGAAAAAACAGTTCACTCCCTGGACAGATATCAAAAGGCTGCTGTGTACAGCTTTGATAACAAAAAAGCAGAGAACAATTCCTAGTGCTGAAGATTACAAGGCCTTTGTATCAGCTGCTCTTCATATAGTTTCTCTTGCATTACACTGCCTGATGGGCACTCTAGGTTTATGGTTAGCTCTTCAGGGATCCATGGATCTGAAATCAGGAAGACAGCATCTTTGCAGAGGTTTTTAGTTAAAACAAAAAATTAAAGTTGTGCCACCCTTGGTGTGAATAACAATGTCCATCTACCTGTCTTTTCCAGCCTGAGGTTTTCATCCTCTGGAGCCTCATCTGCTCCAGTGTCAGAGAGTGTGCAGCTCTGCTGCAGTTGAAAGAAGGCAGGCAGAAGAGCTTGGGGTAAATTCTGCCTTCATGTCCTTCCTGTGTGCTGGAAGCATCTGCTGGCTCAGAACCCCCTTCTGTTGCCTGAATCCTGTCAGGACCCCATGAAGAGGGATGATGATGCTTGAAGACCCACAAGTAGAGCAAAAGAAAGCATAAACTCATCCAAACACAGAATTTTACTCTCTACCTTAGCTGCTAAGGTTGGGGAGGATGTTTTATTGCCGATGCCATTTGTTTCTGGAGAACACACATCTGCGGGAGGGAAGAATTGACTTTGTCACACACCCCATGGGGTTGTGTAAAGTAGCTGAGTGGGAGAATTTTTGACACCTCTCCATGCTGGAGTCAACCCAGAAGTGTGGGCCAAGACTCCAGCAAGAGCCTCCCCTGGGGAGACACAAGAATAGCACAGCCAATCCTGCCTCTCCATGAGAGCTGCTCTCCAGCACTCCTGTGGCCTCTGATGGAAACTGAATTCACAAATGGCACAGAGATGCAAGGAACTGGAGGGGAAAAGGGAAAGGGCAGCTGAGGTTGCTACCACCACAGCCCAACCAGAGCAAATGGCAAACAAGAACAAACCCCTGCAGAACAGCACTGGGGAAAAACAACACGCATATTGCAAATTGCATATTCCCCTGTGCTCATTGTCCCCTTTTTCTCTTACAAGGAACAATGTAAGAAACAAAACTCACTTTGTAGAAAAAGGTGCTATGGAAACCATAAGAGAAAGAGTAACTGATGCAGGCTGTACTTTGCACATTCATTTCCATTTGCCTGCATACCACAGTACAGAGATTATTCCCACCACCACAGACGAGCAGCACCAGGTGCAGTGGGCTGAGATGCTGTTTTATTACCAGCCCCCTGTGGTAAAAAAAGGCCTTAGGCCTGAACTCCTCTGCATTCTGCCAGGGACCCTGCAGTGCCAGCAGTATCTACCTCCCAATAGGTAGGACATCCATTTGATCTTGTCATAAATAACAAGAAGTTTTGATGAGCTTGCAGAAGGTGGGACTTATGGGGTGGCAGCCATGTGAGTGCCACATTCCCAATTTTTCAGTCAATTTCTTCACTCACATCAATGCCAGCTGTTCAGCTGCTCCCATGAGTGAATTTGTTCTACAAACAGAAGTTCTGCAAAGCAGTCACTCCAGCAATGGAGTCTGGGATGGTCAATGGCTTTGAGCTTAGTGTACTGAAGGGAAGCACTGTGGCCAGAGGTCTCAAGACATCAGCTAGGGCACAGAAAGCTGAGGATGCAGAGAGTACCCACGATGACAGAGTATATGCTGTAGATACTTGTGGAGTGAGGCTAAGGTGAGGACAGCTCTCCACAGCAGACACTCACTGGATCCTGGAACAAGTGTGGCACATTCCCATGCCTATACATGGACTGTGCCCTAGTGGCAACTTTCCAGCTGCTCATGGCTGCTCCTTGCCCTGGCTGTAGGGTACAACCACCAGCACCACGCACGTGTCCACCTTTAGGTGTGCAGTCTGCAGGTACAGCCTGTGACAAATGCAAAATATCTGCTGTAACTGAGGCCAGCTGTGAGGCAACATGCCCAATAAGACCACTGGACCACCACCTAGTGGAAAAAATTACTCCCTTAACAGTACTCAGATATTCTCACAAGGTACGCTGAAGCTGCACTGATGACTGCAGGCCCGTGATGCCATTTTTTTTCTAGTACCTAAGAAGCAGATGGAGGTTTGTAACTGGTTTTTCCCAGCCAAACTTCCTGCAGAGGGATGACTAGTTTTCAGAGTGTTTAAGGACATGTGACCATGGCCAAATGCCAGATGGCTGGAAAGAGCATTGGAGAAGCCCCCATGATGCATGTCTAGCCTTGGCTGCCAGCATCACGCACCATATGTATCAGCTCCCAGATAGAAAGGCCTGGCTGCCACTTGGGAGTGTGACACAGGGATATTACACAGCACAATTTTAGTGATGCCATCATAGAATGGGCCAGAATGAACAACATTTTTTCTTTTCCTTGCTTCTCACTTGTAATCAGTACACAAGGAATCTGCATTAGATTCATTGTGTAGCCATCACTGATGCTTACAGTAATGGAGCAGAACACAAGTGGAAAGAAAAACAAGAAAACAAAAAAAAAAGCCTCCACATGGCATCACTTTCTGAAAAGCAGCAATTCTAGCTACAGTTCCATGACCTCTTTATGCTGATCTAACTGGGCTGCTAGGGAAACAACTAGCCCTAACCTGCCTGCCCACCCTGTCATGAGCTGGCCCAGGGAACCTGACTGCTATTTAACCAGGTTCCTTTTCATTTGGATCATGAGTGTCATACCTGAGTGTCTTCCTGCTCAGCCTGCCCAAGCACAGGAGGCAGGAGAAGAGCCCAGTCAGCAGCAGCAATTCACAGCAGGATGAGCTGAAAGACCTTGTCTTACAGCAACAGCCTCACAGCACACCAGCCTTAACCTGCCTCAAGATATCCTCGCAGGCACTGGCAGGGCTGGCAAAAAGCACAGCCCGTTTCAGAGATATTCCAACGTGTGTGCCACATCAGGTATATACAAACAAGCCATCTGCCCATTCATGACTTAGTCTGAGAGGTGCAAGACATGAAACTAAGCTAGAATTTTTCAGACTCCTAATGAGAGTATAGACAAACAGCTGGCAGCCAAGTTATAACAACAACAACCACCAAACAAAAAAACCTCCTCAAAAAACACAACCCAAATGACAGCTGCCTATGTATTTTAAAAATAATTTTGTTGCTGTTGTCATGTTCAAGAAATGTGTACACCTGAAGAATAATCAGAGGCTTTTTTATTCCCATATTCCCATTGGTATCTCAATGGTAACCCTCAAATGCAAATTTCAGTCTGTGACAGCATTTAATCTGTATCAGCACAGCACTCGATCACTGGATGGGATTTTGGCACTCCAGTCCATTAACCCTTATTTACATTCCAAAGCTGGAGGTTGGTTCAGAGGAAGTCTGAGAATGCTCCATCACATGGAATGGTGCTTATTCCTTCTGGGAAGTTCAAGTCTCCGTGTGGTTAACAGCTGGGCCAGTCCATTCATCACCATCATAAATATGGTCAGTGACATCACCAGCACATAGTGGCTGATGCTGCAAGGAAGAGACAGATAAAAAAAGTGAGAGAAAAATACAAATTTGCAGAGTAAAGAAAAAAACCTCTGACATGAATAACCCTCTGACTATTTTTTCCATTTTAAGTAGGCCTAATTGTTCACCTAGGATGTAATTTCATGTACACCGCTCTTAGAAGACAAGTATTAATAGCAGTCCTGTCATGTAAAAACCCAAGTCTCTGACAAAATAAAATGGTGGGGACAACAGAAAACACAACTGAGCATACATCAAGTGAGTAAGAGTACCAGGTGTACTTTTCATTCAAATGGATAATTCAGTGTATGTGAGTGAAACAATTGCAAAACTTTCATTTGCTGTCAACTATAACACAGAATCTAGAGAGAACTTGCCATCAGGAAGACATTCCTTGGTAACAAGACAACTCAGATATTTATGTTAGATGAAATGAAATTTTCTATAGAAAACACTGTCCTAGTGACAAATAGCTTTAAGAAAAAAAAAAAAAAAAAAAAAAAAAAAAAAAAAAAAAAACAAAAAAAACAAAACCCCACTACTTTTTTCCAGAACATTGCTAAAATCTGTAGAATTCTGTGCACATACAAAGAGATGAAAGAGATGAGT
Organism: Ammospiza caudacuta; assembly: GCF_027887145.1. Taxonomy (NCBI): domain Eukaryota; kingdom Metazoa; phylum Chordata; class Aves; order Passeriformes; family Passerellidae; genus Ammospiza; species Ammospiza caudacuta. Next base: position 72,783,943 of record NC_080593.1, on the reverse strand, counting down.
TCAAGAGTGGCTAATAAACACAATATGAAAATGCAGCTTCTGGGTTAGGATGTCCTGAAGCCACTAAAGCCACTAATGATTAAAAGTCTAACAAGCAGTGAGCTTCTTCTCCACTTGCTCAAATTCTGTTACACCTGAGGGTTCACTGGTGTTACAGATGGGCTATTTAGGGTCAGACTAAGATTCAGTCCAGGACATTCAGCATTCAGTGTTCAATGGGTTCAAGGTCTATTTGGAGTTAAATCTGGCTAAGGATGTCGAGAATAACAAGAAGGGCTTCTGCAAAGACACCAATAACACAAGGAAAACTCTGGCAAATGTGGGTCTGCTACTGAATGGAGCAGTGACCTTTGCAACAGAGGCTGCAGAAAAGGCTGAGATACTGAATGCATTCAGTCTTCACTGCCAAGGCTATCTCTCAAGAACTCCTGACCCAGGAGATCAGGGAGAAATCTGGAGGAAGGCAAACTTTCCCTTCATGTGGGAGAATTGGATTACAGACCATTCAGTCAAACTTGACATCCACATGTGCAGGTGCCTCCTCAGCAAGTTCACTGATGGCACAAAGCTGGGAGGAGTGGCTGATATCCCAGAGGGCTGTGCAGCCCCTCAGAGGGACCTCAACACGTTGGAGAGATGGGCAGCAAAGGACTACCTGAGATTCAACAAAGGCTGTCAACAGGCAACATTTGCTGTCAACTATAACAGAATCTAGAGAGAACTTGCCTTCAGGTAGACATTCCTTGGTAGTAAGACAACTCAGATGTTTATGTCAGATGCATGCATGCAGGGTCCTGCACCTGGGGAAGAATAACCCTAAGTACCAAGACAAGCTAGGGGACTGACCGCTGGAAAGCAGTTCTGTGGAGACAGACCTGGGTGTCCTGGTGGAAGAGCTGTCCATGAGCCAGCAATGCATCCCTGTGGCCAGGAAGGCCAAAGGTATCCTGGGGTACATTAGAAGAGCATTGTTGCCAGCAGGTTAAGGGAGGTGACCCAGCCCCTCTGCTCAGCCCTGATGAGGCACATCTGGAGAGCTGGGTCCAGTTCTGGGCTCCTCAGTACAAGAGAGACAGGGAGCTCCTTGATCAGGTCCAGGGGAGGGCTAAGAAGATGATCAAGGGACTAAGACTGGAGCATCTCTCTTACAAGGGAAGGCTGAGAGAGATGAGCCTGTTCAGTCTTGAACAGAAACAGGTGAGAAGGGACCTCCTCAATGTCTAGTATTGAGGAGTATCTGAAGGGAGGGTATCAGGAAGATGGATGCAGGCTCTTCTTGGTGGTCCCAAGGAACAGAACAAGAGGCCATGGGCACAAACTGGAATACAGGCAGTTCCACCTCAACATGAGGAAGAACTTCTTTACTGTGCAAGTGACTGAGCACCAGAACAGGTTGCCCAGAGAGGCTGTGGAGTCTCCTTCCCTGGAGAACAGCCATCTGGGCACAATCCTGAGTTATGTGTTCTGGGGTACCCCACTTGACCGGGGAGGTTGGACTGGGTGACCTCCAGTGGTCCCTTCCCACCTCAACCATTGTGTGATTCTGTAAGATCTGAATTGGGTACTGTTAATGTAAACCACTAGTCATTCAGAAACCAGAAATCTTCCAAAACCAGTGACATTTCAGGTTAGAGCTGCAGAGGAAACACTGCTGCACCCATGTCCATTATGCATCCAGTGTAACTTTGGTTTTGCTTGGGATTACTGAAGAAACTAGCACTCTGACATAAGAGGTACCCATACCTCCTGATGCACCCATACCTATTATCCCAAAGTAGATGGCTCTTTAGGACAAACAGAGTAACTTCAGACTGGATGAAGTCTTGAGTTTAGTCACAAAAAAGGATTGCAAGGAATGCTTGCTGGCTTAATGACCCAGAATTTCTGCCAGAGGACTCATTCAGTTTGAGAGTTTAGCCACAGAAGAGCAGTAAAGCTCATAATGCCGACATTATCAATCCTCACAACCCTGAGACTGTGACAACTCTGGCTCTACACAATTTAGACTTGTGAAGTGGAGAAGCACCATCTCTCCACAAAGCTGGGCTGCTAACCAGTGTGAAAGAATAAAAGTAATCAAAAAAGTTCTTCCACAGCCAGGGCGCCAGCGACCAAAGGACCAAACATGGACAACATGAAAACAGACTTGATGTATGCTGTAAGATTTTTCTGTTTCAGTTAAGTCTGACTAAAACACTTCACAAATGCCTTACTCAAATGATTAGTTTTAAGAAATCAATTAGAAAAATCCACCATCATAAAAGGGCTCAGACCTCAATGAGTGGCAGAGCAGCGTGTCTACAAGAGCCAAGCTCCTGTCCTGTTTCTGTGGGGAAGGTGTAAGAAGGGATACAGGGAACATGAAGTCAGGCACAAAGCCTTATGTCACCTCGGCAGTGCACTTTGGACTTCATTGTTCACAGCACATTTACAACAACAAAGATCAACTCCCTCAAGAGCTGCCCTTGAAAGATCACCTGGGTGTGTTGCAACTTTGGTTTCAGCTCTCCATGGGAAAGGACACATTGACAGATGAAACTCAAACTCTTGTTGCAGTTATCTTCATGGCATAATGTGGCCTTGGGGACAGTACATTCACCACAGGTAGATAAGGTTGCTGACTCCTAAGGGAACAGCCACTCTGGTTAACAGCTGGACACAGTGTCTCCTGCCTTACTTGTAACACCTCAGCTTTCCTTCTTACCTGGCACCAGAATTCTAGTTTTTCATGTAAGCAAGCAAACACCACTTTCCTTGTAACTTTCAAAGAAAGTGTGAATGCGAAATCTGAAAATCACAAGCCAAGTGAAGATCCTGCCTTTATTCCCATAGATACCCCAAGACCATCACAAACCATGCATGGTCCTCAGACCGGCATCTGAGTTCCTGTGCACCCTCCAAAAGGAGCTCTTTCAGATGTGATCAGGATTTGGGGGAGCACAGGGAAGGGCTTTCTCAAAGCAAAAAGGTCTCTTCAAACTCTGTGCACCCTCCAAAAGGAGCTCTTTCAGATGTGATCAGGATTTGGGGGAGCACAGGGAAGGGCTTTCTCAAAGCAAAAAGGTCTCTTCAAACTCTGTGCACCCTCCAAAAGGAGCTCTTTCAGATGTGATCAGGATTTGGGGGAGCACAGGGAAGGGCTTTCTCAAAGCAAAAATGTCTCTTCAAACTCTCCTGAGCCACCTGTCAGCTGAGGGACTGGATCCTCCATACTTTTCTAGAGAAGAGAGTGTTGCACACACTTCTCCCTTGCTATACTGCACAGGTCTGCATAGTTATGCTCCTTTAATAAAATATCAGACATTAAAATATATATCCTTTATATAATAAAGACTATATATTCTTTATTATATAAAGAATATATAATGCCATAGAGCACAATAAAAACAAATCTGCTTGTCATGTAATTACAAAGAGCCAGCATCTCTGTGTCTCTCAGCAACTGGCACTGCACTGTCTGTGGGCAGCTCTGCCTGGTAAATTACTTCTTAGGCTGGGGTAATGCTGTATGTAAACAAAGAAAACCAGACTCTTACAGGTATAAGCCACAAAAGCAGTGTCAATTCTTGATCCCTACACAATTCAGAACCTATACCCTTGACTGGACATGTAGTTACAGTGAAGGAGGTAATTCTCAAAACAAGCTTTCTGCATCAGAAGTCAAACCTGAGCTAATGAGGAGTGAGATTCTAGGCTCCAGGCAAATTAGATCCATGTGGAGGAAGAAGAGCCATTAAACAGGTACAAGAGAAGAGCATAATGGGGCACAGTGGGGCAATGCTTAAAAAGGATGAGATGGCAGAGGTAGCAGGTGTGGGGGATCATGGATGATCTATGGTAAGGTGGCACTGTTCAATGGAAAGGTGAGTGACCATGTAGGGATCAATGTCAACAGGCAAAGCTGGTGGTAGGAATATTTTTTATCAGGGAGCAAGACACCTGTTTCAGTGGCAAGGAACCACAAGGAGAACATATGAGGTACTACCACCTCCTGGCTTTGTGACAGTGTATATTGGTGAGAAAAAAGGAAGACAAGAAGAATCTAAGATATAAAATAAATCAGGGGGATAAGCGGTGGGAATCAATCTTGCGCCGAAACTTGGCTTTCTCCCAAGACAGGCTAATTCCTAAGATGACAGACCTGATTAGACGCTGGAAAGACAAGAAGATGGAGTAAGTCACCATAGCAATTAAAACAGCTAGGAACAAAATAAGTAAAACAAAAACAACTTGTGCAAAGACTTGGACAAGCACTCTCCAGAAGTATCCAGAGACATTATTTCTTTGTGACGTGCTCTTTGAACTGTTTCCAAGCACACACTGAGACCCCAGATTTATATCCTGAATTTTAAATTTCTTGCTTTTCCAGCCAGGATGTCACAGCCTCTCTCCTCAGTTTCACCAAAAACAAATCACAGAACTCTTGTTGTAACAGTTCAACCAAGAAGCCCCAGCACCCCAACCCCAAAATTGACTCCATTATTCCTAAAACCTAAAAACCCCCAGTTTTGTGCTTTATTTATGTCCCCTGACCTTTGAAACTGCAGAAGAGCAGTTAAGATCATATCTTTATCTTCCAGCAGCTATAAAGAGAAGGAATAGTACAGTATGTGTCTGTATAGAGCTATATAATAGCCATATAAAGAACCTTTAAGGTTTATCTTTACTATCAGGTTATACAACTATTTACAAAGTGCATGTACTGTAAAGATATAGTAGGCTTTAAAGGCTATTTCTCTCTCTTTCTGGAAATCTACAGACAGAGATAGATAAACACCTTTTAAGCTGCAGAGAAATTATTGTAGTGACACAGAAGCTGAAAAGCTAGCTATTCCATTTGGTTCTTATTCAAAAATAAAAGGACCTGTCAGAACAAACCACTCATGATCACACTAATACATCAAAAACACTAGGAAAATTACATTATTATTTTTAAGAAATTTAGTGGTGTGTTCTTCTGGGTCATATGATATAATTCAGGTTACCTCAAGGTATATAGGTAGAGGGCAAAGTGAAGCACACCTCAGAAGTTTATTTAAGCTGGTGCTTTGAGTCCTGCATTCCCTGCAAGACTATTATCCCATTATTATACCAAAACAATGAAAAGCACTCTCTGAAAGACAAGCTTACATTGATTTTGGCATCACCATTAAGAAAAGGGGCTTTAAAAATTTCTAAGAAGCCATAAATATTTATGGTAATTGATAATTTACTGAGAGGAAGGAATCAGTGGTGCATTGATAATTTGCTGAATGTGGTAATACCAGACTATATGTTGATCTGTTGTTGCTCAGCATTTCATTAATGAACTGGAAGAATGGAAGAGGTAGAAATCTGCTTCCATTCAAAGACAACACTTATGTGACCTGGTGAATTCCACTGGGAGAATAAAGACATCGTATTGTTAAGGCAAATGTGAGGCATGGTAAAATGTCATGTCATATGGTTAAGGCATAGCAGAATAGGATGCAAAAAGCCAGGAGTTAGGGGTGAAATTTTTAAGAATAGAAAATGTCAGTTCAGTAAACAAACCTTACTTCCAAACAATAAGATCCACTAGGAAAGAAAACATCAAGGTGAAAAAGCAGTGAAGGTCTTTTTATTGCAAGGGATTTAAAGCCAGCTCATCTATATGAAACTTGGCTGTTGGAAAAACCAAATATTGCCTAATGAGTCTCCTACTCAACTTGCATATTCCTAGTAAGAGAGAGAACACAGAGAACTTTTGAACATGGTAGTTAGAAAACCCATGGAAAGCCCATCACCACTAAACAGGATGAGTAAGGAAACACACATCAAAGCTTTACAAATGTGGCACATACACCACTGAGCTGTGAGAGACTTTAGAGGAATGAATCTCCACCAGGCAATTAAGCTGCAGGTTTTCTATCTCTGATTTCACTGATGTGCTAACCAGTAATATAACACAAATCCAGGTATTTTCACTGACACACACATACACACTTCCTATCAGTGTGACAAGAGAAAAAGAAAAATATGACAGCAGCTGTCCCTAATGACTTGTCCGATTCTCAGGAAAGCTTTGGCAACATGGAAAATGTTGCCTGTTGTAAGACAGCATATTTTCGGACCTTGCTGTCAAAGCAGCAACAGACAACACTGCAATGAGAATGCCACAGAGCTGTCACTGCACTTGCAACAGGAGGACAGGAAAGAGCTATGTTAGTATCTCACTCCCACTGGTTTTGGGAATTACCCAAAACCCCTTGAAGCTCATCTTCTCTTTCAGGAACAAACAAACAAAAAAAAAATATCTGCTGTTGCCTGCTAATTTTGCCAAGCCTGAGAAGCACACATTAGAAATCTGCTCAGAGGAGAAAGTTCTGGTGCCAAAATAGTGCTCATGCTAGATAAAGGAAGGACCACTTAGCTCCACACCTATGGCTTCACTTCCTTTCTTAAGCAACCTCCTTATTTTTCTGATGTGCATATAGACACCTACATATAAGACATATATAAAGAGACTACAATAAAATAACATAGGTGATAGAGTCAAGCACTCAAAAGTGAAGTAATGACAGAGGTTGCCTGAACATCATGAATTTCCATGTCAAAAATTAATCACAAATTACTTTTATCAGAGGCCTTTTTCAGTGCTTTCTTCAGTGATCAAAACACACACACACAGAGGCAGAATTAGTGGTACATAATGAGCTCTCCTAAACTCTTCAGAATAAGGCAACCTTCCAGCTGAAATAGATCCAGCAATGCATTACTGTTGTAAAGCTCTAGCTATGAAGACCGTGTATCAGAGAGGAAGCTTCTGGGTACTTGTAACAATTTACACTTTTGCTGCTAACTCCCTAATCAAAAAACTTCTTGCCCAACAGAACAGAAATTTTCTGAGGGCTTTAATATCCTTACTAATCTGCAGAGGAATTCAAACCAAAGGATGAAGCCCTCTGACTTACAATAAACTGACCATAGCAAGGAAGTGGGATGCTGAAGTGACATTTCACTGTTTGATCTAGATGTACCTCTGCCCACTAGGAACCTCAGAAAGGAACAGTGAGCAGGAATAGGAACCTCCAAAGAACATGTGTGCACACACTGCTGGGAACAAAGGGGCTCACAAAAGCAAAGCACAGAGCACACGTAGACTAAACAGAATAGTAACAATGGGTCACTATTCAGCTTCTGTTTAAATAACAGTGTCAAATGACCAGATTGGCTGGATTAGAAACAACGCGCTCCCTTACTAAGCTTACTACAGTATTTTATCTATTTTCACAACTCAGGGAATGTAAATATGAAATGTGTATTCTTTGTATTTGAGGTTAATATGACTGCATAATATAATGCAAAACAAATTCTCTCATTTTAGCTGTGATTCCTATGTGTAAATGCTAAACTATTCCCCAACTAGGGGGAGGATAAGTGCATGGGCCTTGGTAGCCACCAACATATTTACACAAGGTTCACTACTTCACAGTGAACTGTATATGGAGGCTTAACTAGAAACAAGGTAATTAACAACTTCAATAAATTGTTATTTTAACAGTGATTACAACCAATTAAAATGCAAAACATTAATTAAAATAGGTTTTGTATAATTACTCTTCAAATAGATCCTACTAACTGTATTTCTTGCCATGCTGGATTTATTACTTACTCTGTGTTGCTCTGGCACAAGTTTTAGCTTGGGATAGGTATATGTATGTGTGCACATGTGTTTCATGTATGTGGAACATCCCCAAAGCATTTGATTAAGTAGAGTAATTGGAAAAAATTACAAGAATTAGGAGTAGATAAACAATAGTATGAACCCATGAAGGTTTAAAAACGCAATGGAAGCAAAAAAGGTACTGTACCTTGTGCCAATATCCAGCCAGCTTCCATAATCTTTAACCAAAAAGAAAAAATGCTAGAAAATAAAACAACTTCAATTAGTACATCAGTACATGCACAATCTGAAAGACAAAATTCAACCAAATTTTTTTCAGGCTGCTTACCCCAAATTTCTAATTCTTCACACAGAATATGCATACCTTTCCAGGAATGATCATTGGACCACAGTAAAGAATAGTTTAGGAACCAGAAATAGATTTAACATGGTATCAAACAAAAACATCAAGAGATGGATGAAGTTCTGTCTAGCTTGGCTTGCAGAAACCAAAGAAATGGCAGAAGTTTTTCAATAAGAAAAGCCAAGATACCTCATTGTTTGAGATAACAACATGCCAAATAATGCATAGTGCCTAAAAGTTTTCATGGAATTTCAACACAAATGTCTTTGGGCAACTCTGGCAGTTCTCTACCTGTAAAGTGGGAATAATTTTGGGAGAAGATAGTACTTCCCTATTAGTGAATTCCCCTAATTCTAGTTGGTGGTCCCATTGATTCAAGACTACAAACATGTTCTCTTTTTGGCCTGCTACTTTCTCATTTCTTGAAAACAGGAGAATACATGAGATGTAAGACCTGGGTATACTGGGGCCTGCTACACACCAGTAAGAACTTGTAGTCTTCTTTTGGTTTAATTATACTGATTTTATTAGTTAAATGCTATGAATGTGGTTTGTTGGTATACTATTTATTTTCCTGTGGAAGTTACCCAAAAGCAGATTAGACACATAGACTTATTTGAAACTTAACACAGCCACACCTTCTCCTTTTCTCACTCTACAGACAAATTAGCAATTATTTGGTTTTTACTTGCTGTTTTTCCTATCAGGTGATATTTACAGATCACACTGACTAAGAAATAAGATCAGGAATGCTTACTCCAAGGGATAAAACAAAAGCAGCATGTATAAAGTGACAACACCAGCTCTACCTGCCAATTTGAAAAGGTTTCTATTTACCAGTGGCACTGCTTGCTGATTTGAAGACAGCTGGAGTGGGCAACAAAAACACACTTTTAACCTGCCAAAACTGTGTTGGGGAATTGTTCAGCTTTGGGTTGTTTTGGCTAGCTTGGTTTGTGGATGCAGGCTTTCTGAAGATAGCATTTCCTGACAGCTTACTACAAAGGGCACAAAGTGTCTGTCTGGATGTTGCTGATCTCCTGGATTCTGACAAGTGTAATGGAGCTGGTGGGTAAAGCATTTCTCCTTTTCCTCTCTTTTTCAAGAGAAGCTGGGGTGAGCAACAGGTTTGGAATTCCTGAACAATTAATTAAACCCTGAACACAGCTAAAACAGATATTCTTGTTTAATTTTTTCCAAGGAATTTGATCGTAAAGCACATGAGGAACTCCAAATGTTAACTTATTACTTCACTTTGTCTCTTACTATTATGAGAACATTACTTCTTCAGAAGCATTAATTACATGAAATTTGAAAAGCAGTGATTGGAAGAGTTTTATCTCTAAGTTATGCTAGGATTTCAATCCAATTCTCTGCCCTAGTTAGAAAAACTTTGAAGTCTGAAACAAATTCAGATCTCTCTTGATGGAATTAGGAGAACTCGCTGCTTCTTGATCTTATTTGAAGAGAATGTGCAACAACTTACCAAAGCCATAATGTCTGAAATCACAAGAACAATGAGGAAAAGGCTGCAAAGAAAAAAACCCAACAAAGTCAGACCATCAACCTTTCTTTATGGACACAGCTATTAAAAGAGCTTATTAAAACTCACAGAAAGAAAGTAAATAAAGATATGATTTCTTGCATTTGCCTTTCAAACAATCAGGTACATTTCAATCTACTAGGAACAATTAAAATACACTACTAGGAGATGTGGCATTTATAATTTCACATTCATAGGGTTTCGATTTTGCAATGGAGAAACCTGAGTGATTTTTTGGAGAACAAAAGAATCTTGCAAAGAGCATCTGGCCCATTCTTGATGCAGAGAGCTGTGTGCTGGTTGGACCAAATAAAGCTGATTTAGGAGCTTCATGATGGACTCAAGAGTGAGCAAAGCTGCTTGGCAGGTACCTGAACTGTTCAGTCCCACTCTGCTGACAACCACTGTTGGGTCACAGGCTGCTAAAGGAGCTGCTTGCCCCCTTCCAAATCTCTGGATCCCATCACCTACTCTGGGAACACCCAGCATTTTGGTGGTCTGCTCCCAAACCATGGGACTCTTCACAGGTAGCAATTAACTTCTGAAAGTTAGGCTTACTCTAGTAAAAGGAACCAGGAGGGAGGAGGCAGAGCTATTTTTTCCCCCCCATTAACCTAATCATCTTTTCCTGAAACTATGTAAATCCTAAATTACATGAAAGCAATTGCTGTATCTGGTTAAAACTGGTTTCTAAGTTAATGACACTGAAGTAATGTTGCAAACAGCTGACCCATTAACAAAAGTCTTTAACTAGAATAAAGCTAATTTATCTGTACTACCATCATAAAATTACAAATGTTTTTTTGGAAAATGTCCTGCTGCAGCATTGCATGAGCATGTACTGGGGAGATACCCATACCCAATGCCTCCAAATGAGGAACTTGCTGATATTGCCTACATCAGTTGTGCTTCATTAGTAAATCAGGATGCAGCAAACCAACTCTATCTCAGACACAGGGAAAGGCTTCTCTCTGTTAACCCATGGCTCAGATAGACAGGATGTTGCAATAATAGTGCTTAGGAGGCACTCAGCTAGAGGGATATTTTTTACAGGCAAGCTCCAAGAACATAGTGGGACAGAATATTCCCCACTGAAAAAAAAAAGTCTTTAATCTGTAATCAGGGACTTTAGGAGCAATTTGTCCAAATCACAAAAATCCACTTTTTGCCCTTCTGAACTACGGGAAGCCTTTCTCAACAGAAGGACAAGACTAATTTCAGGGCATCTTTATGCACTGCAAAGACAAGATTGTTCCCAGTGATGGTTTAATTTATCTAGCAGGGGCAGCAACAGCAGTAAGGAGTGCAGCACAGACTTCAGGATGCGCTGACAATCAGAGCACAACCTCTCCGGGGATCCCGGGTGTGCCTTGCGGTTTCTGCCTTGTTCCCAGGCGGATGCTATGGCACTATCACTGCATTTGTTACCCCAGCCCAGCTAAATGAAACTGGCACAAACACCAGACAGAGTTACAGCCACAGCCTCATGAAGTGGCACAGAAATACAGTGTCCCCTGGTTTATGAAGGCAGTATCATTTCCCCTCTCACACACTCAGATGCACATTCCATAAAAGTTTGCAATATCACCAGTGCTGCCAAGGGAAGCAGTCACAAATTAGGAAATGCTGACCTTTATGATGCTTGAGCCCTAGAAATGGAAACCACTAGCTGGTCATCTGAGCAACCCCAGGTCCCCAGGGCAGTCCTGTCCTTGAACAAGCCTTAGGGATGAGGATGAATGCCCTTCCTTGGGGGTCCAAGGATTACGCAGGCAGGATGTGCACACAGCTACAGCAGAGCAGGTGAAAGGGGTGGGGAGTGTCGTGCTGCCACTCCAACAGGGAGTCAGATTTTGGGCTGCCCCACCTCTCTTTGGTAGTGAGTGGTGTTGTACAAGGAGACAACAGGCAGGGTCAGGCAGGAGGAAAGCAAATAGAAAAGCAGAGGGCATCACAGCAAGTGAGGGCAGCTTCCTCAGGCTCAGCTGAGCAATGCGCAGGAGAAAGTTCCTGAAGCCCTCCTGCCACACACAAGCAGGACTTTTGGTCGACCCACACAACACTCCACAGTGACAAAACCACATGGCTGACAGGGATCTCCTCCATCTCAGCACCATCCATAATATCACACAATGAGTTGAGGATTCAGTCATGTGCACTGGGTCTGCTGAATGGGGTGAGCAGGGCTGACAAAATAAAAGTCTTGAGATGGGAAAACACGTTTCAAGTCTGGATACAGCACTCCCTGAGGCAGGGCACCCATACTCTGAAAAGTCCTTAGAGATAGGGAAAGGACTGGCAGCCATTTGCTCCTACTGCAAAATAATATGTAATACTGAACACATCTGGGAAGCACTGAACTGCAGTGCAAGGACATCCAGTGCCTTTTTTTAATGCTATTGCTGGTGAGGTCAATGCTACAAAGTTATAAATTGGTTACATTATAAATGGGCTACTTAAAAAATACTACCCGATAGGCAAAGACGCAGTATAAGGTAAAAATCAGACTTTAAATTCTGCTCATTGTTAACATTATGGAGGAAAAAGGGTCTTTCTGTGTATTGTCAACAAAGAATATTTAATATCTGATTGTTTCAGACAAGGCCAACACTTAAATTTATACTCATTTATCACTAAGGAAAAAACCCTGAACTTGCAGAAATCACTGAACAAAACCCCAAAGCCCAGTAAGAAATAAAAGCAACAATGAGATCTAAGAGGGTTTTTTTTTTATTAGCATTGAGACTTGAAAATTGTGAATTCCTCCAAAATAGATCTGAAACCCTTACTAATGCAGAAATACAGCATGCAATGTACCTCTTAGAAGACAGCTGTGTTGTGACTTGAACAGCTTCGAAAGCACATGATACCAGAACAAACGGGATTGCAACCTGTTCAAAACACAAGCCACATTTTGGCTTATAGTCATATTTACAAAAAGAACCTGGGCAGGTTGTGAAAATATTTTCCTGTTTTTAAAACCATCACAGAATGGGCATGTTACAAAATAAAATATTGGCTAGACAGGGTAGAAAATAATTTTGCCGGAAACGTTTTCAGTTAATTAATAAAAACCCCCTTCCCTGGTCATAGCTGGACTGCCATGAAATAAGCCACGAGGTAATATAAAAAACTATAATTAAAGCATATCCTCACTTCATTTATCCATTTTAGCACTAGTGATAAATACTTCAACAAGTCTAGAAGACGGAACTATTCAGATCCAGCATCTCACATGACAGGCTGCAGAGTTTCAAGTGTAAAGGACAATCTCATCACCAAAAAAAAGTCTGAATGCAGAAGGCTTTCAATAAGGCAAGGGTCACACTGCCCCTCCAGAGCCAACTCATGCAAATGTAAATGGTTCAGTAAATTAAGAACAAAAACTAGAAAACAGGAATGCTGCCTTTTGCTCTTTCCAAAGCTGATTTGCAATCCTTATGTTAGCAGTGTATAAAACCTGACTACTGGCATCCAGAAGGTTTGCACTATGGATCTGTGTCCTGTAGGACAACATGCAGTGTTTCTGTAACTTCAGGCTGCTTCCTCTGGGACAGAAGCAGCAGAAAAACAGTGGTAAAAAATACTGCTTATTTTGGTAATAACAAATAGATTCAGTGTCCCACTTCACCCCCTCTGGCAGATCCTTTACTCAAATACTAGAAAAGAGCTACCACACCTTGCCTGCAAACCAGAAGTGCAATCCAATCTCTGACAGACTATTAAAGACAGAAAATAATGGCCAGTGTAAAATGATAACCTAATCAGTAGAACATTCAATACCTCTATTTAATGTAATATAGATAGAGCTAATTATATATATATATATATATATCCTCAACATTTCTGCTGAAATTATACTACAGGAAAAGCTTAAAACTTTAAAAATCATTAAAGTACTTTCAACAGTTGAAATTTCCATCTTAATAAAATAAACTGACCTAATGCTGTTAAATTACACTTCCCCGCACTTCAGCTTCTCTTTTGGGAAACAAAATTATCTCTCTAGAAACACTACAAAGACTGAAAGCTTCACACACAGTTAAGAAGCCTAATGAAGCTCAAATATATATACATATGTTCTTTTGTGAATTGCAAAGTAACAACCATGTATGTGATACGTTATTTATTCCACAGTTTTCTGAGAAAATCTCACCAAGCTAAGATTACTAACCTTCAGTAAAAGCAAGCCTCCCATCATGAAGGGACTGAACACAGTCAAGAAACAATAGACAGAAGCAGGATCAAAACTAGAGAAACATGAAAAAGACATTAGATATCTTTGAAATGGCGTTTTCCATTTTAAAAAACCCTCAGTCTTTAATTACCCTGTAACACACTGGGTTGTATATACATTTTTAAACAAGGCTTCCAATTTTATCTTCTCTTGATGAAATATTAAATCAGCAGGGACTGCCAACCTCACCTGTCTTTCCCTACAATTTCTCTCTGATTGTGTTTTTCAAGGTGCCATGCTGTTGGTGGGCAACCAAGCTCTCCCTGCTCATCCTGATAACATCTAACGGAATTGAGACAGCCTCACAACCAACAAGCTCAGGCTCTTAGGGCAGATATTACAGAGAGCAGAAACAAAATAAATTGTTATCTCTCCACTGATTACTACTTTGATTCTGCTGCCCTGATTTTGTTAACTAAATTTACATTTAGTATGTCAACTGCAGGAAGAATTTTTTGTACTCTGTGTCTCAAATAAATGAATAAAATTTACCTGTTAATAGAAGCTATGTTTCCAGTGCCAAAAAAGGCTGTCACTATGAAGAAAACCTAGATGTATTTAAGGAAAATACACTAAATAAGAAAATAAAACCCACATTTCTCCTCCTTCATTCCAATTTACTTTCAAAATCTATCATGAAACTACAAGAAGCTGATCCACTGCTACAGGTTTTACAGCACATTAAGAAATCCAGAGTATTTTCTAGCTCTACCCTAGATTTCACACACATCTATACCAATTTTAAAACACACACTGCCTAGGGTAAGGTTTTAGAGCCTGTCTTGAGGCCCTTGTAAGAAAGCTGCAGCTGGCTTTTTGGGTCTCTGCCTAGCAAGATAGGAATACCCCTGGACCAGAAACCCAGCAATGCATTCAAACACGTGCTTTTACAGAAAGTAATGGCACAGGCATGTGTTCTGCACACCAAAAGAGATAGCTTTATTGAGGAACTGATCATGGCTCTTAAAAAAGGCCAGAAGTTCCTATGCTATCCTTACTAGAGATTTTTTTTTTTTGTCCAAAGATTATGCTGAGCCTACCCATGGCAATATGGGACTCATTTTCTTCCTCACTTGAGGGAGGATGACTCCAGCAGTCTCTGTACAGCTAGAAGGTTTTTGATAAACCTTACCTTTTTCATCTAGATACAACACTTGCTACTACATGAGCCCATGAAAGGTATTTTTCTTGCTCCTGAGCTCACTGGAGCCCGTTATAGCTCACATGACTTCAGGTGAAGAACAGTTTTTAACTTATTCTGCATGAGGCAGAGGGTCATAAGTCAGTGAGGATGGGCTGCTGTTGCCAGAGCTCCCTCTGGTCCTTTTGCTCCTGTTATAGCTTCTGCACTGGATCATTTAAGTCTCTCCATAAACAATTTGTTACCAACTGTTCAGCAGAATAGTTGGGATTCTGCATGCAATATTTTGGAAGGATTAGGTCAGCATAACTGAAGAAATCAGGCTTCCCAAGAGTATCACAATTTCAACTTTAGTAACACGGCAGTCTAACAGCCTGCCGGTTGAGATTTATAAGAGCAGGTCTGCAATAAAACAAACAAGAAAAAACTAGTAACACATAGGTCTAATCAAAATGCTAAGCATGAGCAATCTGAATCTTTTCCTCAAAGATCAGATTGATTTCTCAGCAGATGGCAGCTACTGGGCCTGATACAGGAGCCTTGGGACAACCTTAAGGCACACAGTTCACAGGATTGTAGCTGCAGTATGACTGCTCTAGCAGAAAAAGTTCTTCCTCTAATACCACCACTATTTCTAAACATTACACAGCATCTAAACTTAAAAAAAAGACATGTTTTGAGCAGACAAAGGAGATCTGAAAATTAGTTATTTTTTCAGGAGCTGAGCAAAACACATTTAAGTGTTTTAAAGAAGTGCTCACTTGTGGGGCAGTGTGAAGAGCAGAAAAGGCCTGGACTCTGTGCAAGCACTGAATTATCAACACTGCTGTCATCACAAATGCAAAACATAGCCTCACACGAGCTACCATGAAGAAAATTAACTCTAGCCAAAACCAGCATAGCTACATTCCAGTGTTAAAGATGTACTATGCTGGAGCTTTAAAAAATACAGTTGGATTAGTTGATTTATTTTTACTAGTATTTAGCAACTGACAGCAGTAGTTTTACTGAAGTTAGCATATTTTTTGTTAAAATAGCAAATGAAATTGATGCATTAATGGCAAGGTCTCAGCTCTTTTTAGGTAGACTAAAGCAAAGACAAACATCAAACACCTAGCAAATAATTTTGCCTTCTCTCTTAGCATTAATCTGCCTTCTTAAAGTGGTATCTATTACACTTTCTCTGCTGCAGGTTCCTAATGTCCAACAACATAGTTTCAAATTCCAAAAGTGTGGGCTCTGTGACTGTGACCCACCCTCTCAGATTTGGTTATCTGACCAACTATAAAGGCTATTTTTGTAGGAACCAGTACTGAGACAACTTCCTCCCCAGATACAGTAACTCACCTGCATGAAACCCCTCTGTGTTCTAGACTGGCTCACTTTCTCTCCCGTTTGCGCATCCATATTCCTTGCTACCAAATAGCTCTCACTTAATTGCAGTCCCACAATGAAAGAGAAAAATGACAATGTCATCAACGTACAATATTACAAAAAATAATCAGCT
Organism: Ammospiza caudacuta; assembly: GCF_027887145.1. Taxonomy (NCBI): domain Eukaryota; kingdom Metazoa; phylum Chordata; class Aves; order Passeriformes; family Passerellidae; genus Ammospiza; species Ammospiza caudacuta. Next base: position 72,767,527 of record NC_080593.1, on the reverse strand, counting down.
GCAGTAGCAGTTACAGGAACACAAACTAACTGCTATGTTAGTGAACAAACAGCTCTTCCCTCCTAATACCATATAATTTCTAACAGTAGAAATCACTTAAGATATAAATAATTCTAGGCCAGATTCTGGGAACATATTTCACTATGAGCCTGCAGGAACTTTCCTTCTTGCTTCATCTGCCTGCTACCTAACATCTGCTTCCTAACACACTGCCACACTCTAAAAATGAGAATAACTTTAATATCACCTATTTCAACTGATTTGTGAAGGTGAGCAAATTCCCTCCAGCCAAAATGAAGTCAAACAAAACCAAATTGAAAACAGAACTCCTCAGAAGAAAATTTACCTAGCTGCAATGGCCATAAGTGGGCAAAGAGCCAGATTCTAAATCTGCATTTTTAACTACTTGATAAAATGCATAATGTACATACCATCGCCTTTTGTGTGATATGAGTCAAATCATCTTTACCAGCTCCTGTTCTCAGTGAGTGCCAGGCTACAAATTTTGACTGCAGGTCCTTTTGAAACAAACCCCTTTTTTGCCCTGGAGTGCAGCAACCAACCAAAGGATACAAAGAAGAAGGACCTCCGGACATCATCCAGGTGGAGCTGTCGGAACTGAGTTATATCCATTGTACAGGTGAAGTTGAAAACAGCAAGCTGGAAAGACAGCAGAAGGAATCAACACCAAATATGAACTAATGGACTTTGACAGAGCCACTGTATTTTTACTGAAATGAATGAGAAAGAAACCTACTTCCCTATTGCCTGTTATTAGAGTATTATAATAAGGACTGCAAACATTTCCCATGTTTTCATTATACTTTAATGAATTAATGAATCTGCCAGAAAGACTGTACAAGTGAGATGATCAAATGAACAGTGAAGCTTCCACTGTTATCTACACTAAAAATGAACTTCTGTGCCTTAGACTTATAACCATCTTTTTTCATCAGAAATATTCCTCCTACACACATACACTTCCACTGCTCACATGAGCATATGGATAAAGATCCTCAGAAATAAAAGACTGCAAGTATCCTTATTTGACTTATTTTGTGAGTGAAAATAGTTAAATACTCTCCATCTCCTTTACTCAGTCCTCAGCACAATATCACTTGACTTGAAGAGGAATTATCTTCATGGAATTTAAGAGGTCAGTGAACTCCTTTACATTGGGAAAAAAAAATCAAGTAATAGACATTCAAGACTGATAACATTTTAATTTAAAATAATCTCTCATCAGAGAATTGAGCTGCATTCTCTAATACAAGATTTACTTTGCAGCATATATTAACAGGCATTCTAGGGATGATATCTTCTGGGGTAAGCATTATTGTTCCTTTCACTTGAAACCACAAGGTTTAAGTAAATGTTGACAAACAGTGAGTGACAACTTAAAACATAATTACAGCCTACCTATGTTCTTTTCATTTGCATTTGATTAGTAAAGTGTTCACCACTGTTTAATACAACTTTAATAGAATTTTATTTTACAATAACACCAGACTAACAGCAGACAGGCAAGCATCATAGATGCCTTGTAACAAGATACAAAAGTTAGAGTGGGTTTTATAGTGGAAGAAAAAATACATCCCACAGATGCTAAACATCTTCAGTCATAATTGTGGCATCACACTAATTGTAATTGTGATATTCAGATTCCATCCCTGTTGCTTAAGATGCTACAAAACACAATCACACAAATTATCATAAGTAAAGGTAGCATAAATAGAAAATGATTCCTGGTTTTGTTTTTGTTTTTTAGCCTTGAATTGGTAAATCCTACTCCGTCAAATTTCAAAACGGTCTTCATTGTAGGAACACCACAAAATCACAGCTAATGTCAAGTTCGCTCTGGTGACTGTCTTGGTGGTGACTGTCTTGGCTCAGGTTTCAACCTCCAGAACTTTTTCCTAATTATTATGAGCTGCAAAAGGAAGGAAAGATGTGTACCAACACTCTCTTCAAGTGACTCTGGCCACTCTCATGCACATGTAGCCAGGAGGGCTCATCTGGGAGAAGCCAGGGAGAGCTGTGGTGCACACCCACCCAACTGGCTCCAAGGACCCAAACCACTGTAACTGGCACTTGGGATCTGACCAAAACAGTGGCACAGCCCCAGTTGGTTCAACCCCACACCTAACCTAAGAGCTAAGTTGCAGTGTGAACAGCATGGCCTTTGCAAATTGTTGACAATATACTAAATTTTAAGGTGAAGAATTTACATTGATTACAAACTCCCTTTTCTCCTCCAGGCAAATCTGAGAAGGAGCTAGTTCCAAGTTGGTTTCTGGTTACTTGTCAGTCTAAACAGAAATAAGTTTCCATCCTTGGACAAAGTCAAATTAAGATTGCTAATATCTCCTAAGGTCTTTTCAGAAATCAAATAATTTCAGCCTCTCACTCCTGAGTCTGTGATCAGACCAAAAAAAGTACAGTGACATTGTACTTCCTCTGAAGACTTCATGCACCTTATGCTACACTTGACAGAGACAGCTCTGTGGCCTACAGACCATACCACTGTGTCTTACTAAGTCAGACTGTCTTCCTGCATTTCTAGAAATGGCTCTGATGTGCAATATCTTCCATAACATGAATTACAAATCTTAGTTAAAAAGTCATATTCCTAGTTCATGATACAGCTAATACTGACTTTCAAACTGAAAAGAAACATGAAGTGTTGCTTTCTGAAAACCACTCAGAATATTTATTACATCCTGAAAAAAAGCCCAGCTAAAGCTGTTAATTACATTGATATATCTGTCAAGAGCTGTTACCTTTGGTTTGAGTGAAAGACCATAGTGCTGCAGTGCTTCTTGTTCCATATTTATCCACACAAACATCAAACCAAACAGTGCCAGTGGAAAAAGAGCTTCATATCTGAAAAGTAATGTAATAATCATAGTAAGTGCAGTTGCTGACAACTAATTAACATCAAATGCTGACATGTTTCTTTGCTTTTTTCTTCACACAAAGAATATACCAAAACCTAGTGGCATTCTCTCCCTTCTTTCCCCATTTCCAAATACCCACAGTGGGTTGAATTTTAAAGCCATAAAGTAGTTAAATGGCAAAATTAGAAGAAACAGTTTGCTTCAGCTTTGTCATGTTTTGCATTTTTTTTTTGTTCAATGGCTGCCACAATGTTGGATGAATGCCTTTTTTAATTATAACAAAACTGGAATAAAGTTAAAAGAAACAGGAAAAAACGTGTTTGACATTACTTTTGTGCAAAAGGGAAAATTTCTCAGTGAGAGCCACTTGGAATGGAGGGGTTACAGTTCAACTTCAACAGCAGCTAGAGACTGTGTCTCTTTAGGACCTATCACACAAACTCATTATGGTGATCTCAGTTTTGTTCTAAGGAAAAACACATCTGTACAATAAACGGAGCACTACATTTCACTTCAGTGAAATGCTCTTTTCTTCACTGTATTCCAATCCCTCACAACAGCAGCATCAAGTCACACACCATGGCCACTAAGCTGTTCTAGCTCCACCCCCAATCTCTGGGTACTTCTGGCTCCTACAGCACTCAAATTCCAAACTATGAATGTATTTATGTGAGAGATTAATACCCCCAGAAAACATAAGAGTGTAAACTGAAATTGGATAACATTTAGTTTCTCCAGTTGCACTTCATGGTACCTCCCAGGTTTTTTTCTTTCAGGATAAAACTGTAATACTGATACTGACAAGACTGTAAATGTTTCCCTTTTTATTTTTTCCTTCTTAGACAAATATCTGTTGAAAAAACAAGGAAATCACTGCAGTCAATCTTGGTATTGTTACTGTTGGGCTACAAAGCAACTTCAAACTGGAACAAAAAGATTTGAATAGACATTTCCACTTTAATTATCAGAACCACAAGCAGCTAAACATGAAGATGAAACAGTTATGCTGTCAGCAATACAAACACTACAGCCCTTATAATGGCGTACACTTGCCTTCAGATGAAATGCCTTCGACGGAGTTGGTGACAAGTGGTTGCATGCAGCCATGCTCTTGGGCTGGCTTCAGTGTTTCCACTTAACCCCCCTAGAGAGGTGCTGCAATTTCCCAGGCAATGTGCTGGGTTATCAGTACATGATAGAAGAGTGGACTGAGGAGAGAAACACTGGACACTTTTGGCACCAGTGCCTTGGGTTTTGTTTTCTCTTTTAAGAACCGCTCCAAAATTTTTTCATCTATTTGGACATTGTAGGAAGGCAGCAGAGAGCTGTCAGCATTTACGTGGCCTGGTGCAGGGCCAAAATACAAAGAGGGAGATTGCCAGCCGCAGAGAGAACAACATTCCTGCTTTATACAGTAGCCAGCACAGGCTAAGAAGGTTGAGTGTAAGAATGTATGCGCAGTCAGGAGTAACATTAGGATCAAAATCTTAATGGGGAAGTGGGAGGAAGGGGAGGCAGAAGACTGGAGAAAAAAAAATAGGAGATGCTTCAACTAAAATGAGAGTATCCACAGGAGGCAGCTGTTGCAAAATGTCTGCTGGAATAAATGCCTTTATTCCACTTAATTTTCCAGTGTAATTAAATCCAGAGGATAAGTGGGAGGGGAGGCGGAAAAAACAGTTCCTATACTCCCCATTAATTATGCTCTTAAGAGCTACCAAGTCTGAGAAAAAAGAAAGGGCTGGCTGACACAGTGTTTTCTTCATTTAAAACAGCAGAGGAATTGACTTTTATCCAAAAAAAGCAAGGTCTAGTCTTTATGGGAAACAACATGCCTTTGAAAAAAAAATTACTTCCACAAAAATCTCTCAGAATGCAATTTTCCCTCATTTTAGGACTACCTGTTTCCTGGCACACATCATTTAAGCCATAACTAGACAGTAGTGCTGAGCAGCTGGGAGAGATGCTATTCCCTTTTGTTTGTGAGCAGAAAAGCACACATCAAAACAACAAAAGGCATAAACTAAACCAGACTTTCTTATTTTGGTGCAATTTTGTTTGAACACGCACCCTTCCAGCCACTGCCTTGTCTAGTTGAAAGGAATGTCAACAAACTGTGTTTATAATACAAGGAAGAATATGAAAGTTCCCCTGAATTTTTATTTAGCAAACTAAACAAGGAGATAAATGCTGGAAGCACATGTTACACCTTTAACAGAAATGTGCATGAGATTAAGCAGTTTCACATATAGTCCTGGATTTTCATGAGTAAAACCAACTGAAATAGAGTAAGAATGAAGTACCCTGTGCTGAGGAGCAGGTAGGTGGACATCAGGGAGAGCAATATGCTGAACAGTCTCTCAAAGAGAAACGTGGGGCTCAGCAGCAGCAACACTGGGGAAAAAACTGCAATAATAAGAAGAGATCCATCAGTCACAATGTGCAAAATGTTTCATCCTCAGTAACAAGACAACTTTCCTCAAATCTTGACATATTGTGTACAGAAATTCAATACAGATCATATATGACCCTCTATTTTCAAAAGTTACTTTTGCTAAAGATAACACAATGTTTGGAAAGTTTCACATTCATCAAAAGTAATTTCAGTTCTGTATCATTTTAATTCCCTGTCTTTCCACATCACAGCCTTTATAACTTCTCATGAACTGATGTTAACAAGTTTTTAAGATGACGCAGAAGCACTACCCTCGAATCCAATCAAACTTGACTATTTAATACTACTCTGATAACCAATTACCAAGGCCCCGAGGACCTCTGGCAGCTCAAAAACTGCAGAGACAAAGCCACTGCTCCACTGGATTAAAGCCCTAGGAAGGCATGGGTTGGAAGGAACCTTAAATATCACCTAGTTCCAAACCCCCTGCCATGGGCAGGGACACCTTCCACTAGGACCAGATTGCTCAGAGCCCCATTTGACCTGGCCTTCTCTCTTTTATAATTAGATTAGGAACTGGGCTTCTGGAAAAGTAAGTAAAGAGGCAGAAAAACCAGGAAAGATGGCCAGTGCTTGAAGAAGGGAAAGGGAGAAGGACAAGCACTGCTGTGATGTAATCTTTAAACCTGTTTTTTTTTTAATATTAAAACTGCATGTTTATAAAAAGTATGCTGGCAAATAATATTAATGTGATCCTTCATTGCAGTATAGGAACTTGACATTACTGAATCATTCAAAGCTTGCATCAACTGTAAGTCAAAATTAATAATCACTCCAAGGAACACAAAAGATATGGAAAGTACTCCCTTGTGATTATCATCATTGTATCCATTAGTACCTATAGAGAACATATCAATCAAAGAAGTGAGGAGGTTTCTAACTCCTGTGGATCAGTATGTTTTATTTCCCAGCTTTCAGCCTTGGCCACTGCTACAATTACAGAATAAGTGATTTCAAGGGGCTCCAAAAAGGCCCAATTCAAGGAGGAACTCCAGGGACCTCACTGAAAGTCAGAACAGTTTGAAATAAAATTCAGCATGACAACTGGCCTCTGAATGATACTGAACATATCAGATGTGTAGCACTCTGACTGCTATCATAGATGAGAACAGATGAGTGGCTAGTAGGTGATTATTAGACTTCCTCTTCCATCTCTGATGCAATATATCAGATATTAATCATCAAAAGACCTGTAGGTTTCTGCCTGACCTACACAAACCTCTGTATATGACCCCTGCACACAGTTGTGACACCAATCTCCTCAAAATTTAGCAAGTTGCTATGCTAAATTCCCACAAATGAAAATTTTAAGACATAATATACATTCATTTAGAAATGTCTGCTAATATTAAGAAGATTATGAAGAACATGGGAAGCACCTGAATTAATGTTACACCCCCTGGTTTTGCCTCTATGGTTGCAGTTAAGTACACTGTATGAACCATACAGTATTACAGCTAAAGCCACTTGGACACAGGCCTGCAGGAACCCAGCCATCACTAATTCATTTGCCTGGTTCCTCAAACACCACTCTTTCTCAAAAAAAAAAAAAAAAAAGTAGGTCAAAGTTAAAATTTTAAGAGTTAGGCTTCATATTAATCAAGATAAACAGCTGAGAAGGGGGAAAATTCCCTAGAAAACTTCTGAAGTATGACTATTATTCTGACACAATAATAAAACAGTATTCTTATGAACAAATACTGTTAACTGTGTGTTTCTAGTTGTATAAACACACAGAGATGCAAAAAGAGTTCAGTAACAGTGCCATTCCTCCACAACTACGCAAAAGGACAAAGAGGAGTTGGACCACCTGTAATCCCACCAACCTTGGAAAAACTACAGTAGAGTTTGGTACTTTAATTCTTATGGTATCCCATTTGTGGTACACCCTGGCAACAAGGCAGGTGCTAGTTGTGGGTATAGTAATGACAAGTCATTTCTCTCCAACAGGACTATTGAGGGCATGTTGGACTCCTTAGTGTTTTACCTGCTTATTTCTGTGTTGAATTATGGAAAGCAATTTCAGCAAGTACACAAAGCTCCTATCTTGTATATCATATTCACTTAGAATGATTACTTCCAGTCTGAAAGACTTTGCTAAAATATTCAATACTATGGTGGCAGCAAGTAGATATTTTGAGTACCTACAGTTTACTTCACCCTTAGCTTTATTTTTATCATCACCCACAACAAAGAGAATTTCTAATATACTTTTTCCTCATAACTCTAAACCTCTTTGACTGCCTGAATCATCTCTTAGATGAAAAATGTTTCTCTTTCATCCTTACACAGGAGAGAAATATAACCTTTACACTCAACTCCTGCTCCAGTAAGCCAAGCAGGACTTCATCGATTTCATTGACTTTACAACTGTGAGAAATTCATCCACACAGAGATCCCCATTTAGTTTTAGCAAGCTACAAAGAGTTAGGAGAGCATGATGGAAAGGAAAAAGCTCCTAAGAAAAATGCATTACTAAGAAAGCACTGCTCACACACACTGATCACAATCACTGAACTTAATCTTGAATCTATTTGCTCAAACAGAAGCAGGATTGCTAAAACTGACATGATCTGCTTAAGTTAAAACAATGCCACCAGTACAGGAATGTACAAGACAATGAGCAAGTAGGTAGCATGGGCCACAGTTCTTTCATTGAGCTGTGTTTAATTTCCTAATCTTGAGTTGTAGCAAAAAGCTGCTATCCAACCTTATATGGGATATGTTTAACTCTAAAACAAATCCCACATTTCAGATCACTCAGGGATAAACAATGCTCAACATTTTCTAATGGAGCCCTACAGAAATTACTTTATAACTGAAATATGGAAGGTATTGCTTCACTGTATTCCAGAAGTCCAGTAACAATTCCATTTGCTGTTTAATAACACTAAGATTTTTGAGTGGTGAAAAATTCATAGACTTACAAATTGTTCTTTTCTTTAATAATTAGATACTATCAGATATCAAAAATACACTATCATCATTATTTCACAGGTATTTTGCAAAGCAGCTCTCAAAATTACTTCCACATGAGTCACTGCCATCTGCTGCAGCTTCAAGTTTACATTGAATTACAGCAACAACCTTTGGTCATTTCCCTGTGTTCAACTGGATTGATGGCAGAACATCTCAGATCACCCATATCCATCACCAAGTGAAACAAAAAGGAATTTATACCATTATATCCCTAAAAGAGGTCTTCAAAATACTCAGAACACTCAAAATATAAAGCTATTTGTAAATCAAAGGTATTTGCATTTTATCACAAACTTACAAAGGAATAATATTTTAGAAGACTAACACATATCTCAAAATAACTCACTTAGGAAAGGAAACATACAGAAGAACTACCAGCAATCAGATAAAGGAAAAGAAGTCGTTCATGAAAAAGTGACATCATCCCCCACCCAGTCCCAGACTCCACAAACTGCCAGCATAGAAGTTTGAGAGGGAAGATTTTCTTACCTAGTGTCATCCAGCTAATAATTTGATTCATTACAGGTAATCCCTGTTTGATCTTAAGGCTGTTATGGGTACTGCCCACAACATATGTCGAAAGTGCAACACTGAACATCTAGAAAGAAGAAATCAGGCAAAGAAACACAAAATTAATGTACGGATCTCTGCCATTCCATCCTAAATATGTAGGTATGCTTTAGAGTTGCATCAACACCTCATTTGAATCACCATAAGAACAGGAAGTCAAAGACAGTGTTGAAATGTATAACTTTATATAACCTACAATTACTGGCTTTTTAAAACTTCCATCTAGATTACTTTTTATTAGCATTCTTGTTATTTATTTGTGCTATTTTAGAATAGTATCCACAAGTGACCTGGACCACTGATTTGATATGCTCTGCTCCTTGTCAACAGTAATTATTTAAACACTCCTGCAAACCACAGAAAACACATGCCCCCAGTCCTTCAAGGGGCACCTGTCCTCAAACAGCAGCCACAAAGAACAAGCAGAGCCTTTGGCTTTGCTGCAGAATCAGGTACAGGGAGAAGGGGAAGGTTCCTGGAAGAAGTGAAGCAGCAGCAGAACAACTTAGAGGTGGCTTTTATGGGATGGAAAGAAGCTGCTGGGTTTTTTGCCCCCCAACCGAATTGACTGAACCACCTCAAGCAGAGCCCTCAGCCTTGCAGAAGTAGAAAAGTTGGAGAGGTTTTTTCTTTTACTAATTCAAGAGACACCATTCAGTCATCAAGTACGTGCAAAGAACCTTTTGAAAATTACCCCATGAGTCAGTTATTTTTGAAAGGTGACAATTATCCAAGGAAATGCTTGAGCCAAATTTTCAATTACTGCTATTTATTCACAACTCTGCAGTTCCACTAAAAGGCAAATCAAGCATGCACAGTACTTTGCAAACATGTGCTTTAAAACTGCATTACCAGATGTAATTGCAGTCGTGGCTTTTTAGTGCAACTACACCATTCACATCCATCACTGTGTACCATATGAATAGCTGCTATTTCCCTGCTAGACTGCAGTGATACCTACTGGGATCAGCCCAGATGATACATTTAGCACCAGCGTTCTTTTTTGACAAGTTTCACAGGTGCTCAGTATCTGCTGCTTCTATTTCATTCCAAGCCACAAGAACATGTACCTTGTATTTCTCTGTGACATCAATAAACAAGGTCAAAACATTAGACATCCAAAAGCTCAGGCAATTTTAGACTTCTGATGTTTAATTTGGACACTTTTGCTGTATTCAGACCCTTTGACATATCTTATCAAGTTCTGTTTGGTGTCATGAGCTCTGGTAATTCCTCCGATATCCCCTAGACACTGGTGAAGTCACTTTGCACTAACTTTGTGTCACCCTCTGTAATATATCCTGTGCCTTGGAAGACTTGTGATGGCCTGGGAACATTAATAAGCACAAGGAACTGCTGCTAAATCTATGTCAGTGTCCAGGGAAGGGCTCAGCAGGTGCTTTTGAGAATCTGTGTTCACATTTTAAGTAATGTTCAAACTGGTCTTGGCTTTCACCAACACCTCCAGGACTGAGGTGGAACTGAGCAGAAGTAACTTGGAGAGGCAAACTGAGCTAAGCTAAGAATCTGTCTCCCTTCATCCTTCACAACCCTCTCTGATGTTCAGAGACAATTCCTGAACAACTTAAGAGCAGGTCTCAGATACCCATACCTGCAGGTCATACTGCTACAAAGAAGAAACCAGCGGTGACACCTGCAGTCCCAACACTGCCAGCTGCTCTGGCTGGGAGCTCTCCTAAGCATCAAACATCTTAAGGACCCATAGGGAGAATGGCAGGAGAACCAGCATCATCAGCTGGGCACAGGCTGGTTGAAAACACCCCTCCTGTCCCCTGCTTCCACCAGAATGACATGGATTCCTACTGTTCACTTCTATTTTAAACAGCATGAAGATGTTGCTCTTAGGAACATGGTTTAGTGCTGATCTTGGCAGTGTTAGGTTAATGGTTAGACTTGATCTTACAAGTCTTTTCCAACCAAAATTATTCTATAATTCTAATTGAGAGGAGGAAACTAATCAACTGACCACCTTGGACACACATGAAGTCCAAGCATCCTGGGAATAATAACTTGGTTCAACATTATCAATCAATCAAAACAGCAAATTTTCAGTGGTGTGGCAGAAACTGGACACCATCTATGAAACAGATGGCAAAGAGAAGGCGGTGCTCTTTCCAGCAACAATTAGGTTATACAGTAAGCACTGCAGCAGTCTAGCTGATGGATTATGAATGGCTCCTGGTTTCATCATTACTAAAGCCTTAATGACCTCTCAGAGATCAGAGAATCAAACAATTGTTGAGGCTGGCTTAGGTTTAATTCACCAGTGACTCCAAACATTAAGTAACAGCGTTATCAGAGGAAGGCATAACCTCTGATGACTGCCTCCAAACACCACTTATGGGGAACTTGCAAAACCTACTTTTAAGAAATCCCTTGTCAGATGCAGAGCAGGAATCTGATTGAGTGTGCTTATCTATTTGAATGCCAGTGGCCTGATCACCATTTGTGACAGCAAAATAGGTATTTTCTCCTGACTAGGGGATTCATCTCACCTTCAAAACTGCCTGGGAGCTATAATCAAAATTCAGGATCTCAAAATGAGCATTTTTGAAGATTACCCCTTCCTATTCCCACTGAAAGGTCCAACTCAAAGCAAAATATAAAAGTAGAATTAGGGAATTTCATTGACTAGAAAAACCAGTATTCTGACAAGCATTTTCCTTTTGTATTCCTGTACATTTCAAAGCAACTAAATGCAACCTAACCTCAAAACAAGATATCTATTTAGAAACACATAGAATACCTCTGTAATGTCCTTTTATCGCTCTACATCTGAATAATCTCACCTCCCAATCCTTTCCTTACATGAAATGTGAATGGTGGATCCCATATTTTCCATTCCCAATTAAGGTACTGAAACAAAAGTCTAATAGGGACTAGTAATTAAATGTCACTACTGTAAAATATCTTCTGAGTAAGAGGCAATTTGAGGAACTTTATGATGATCTTAAAAGTTGGGAGAAAAATGAAGACGTTACTTCAGGAATAAGCAGGCAGAACATTTTCCTCTAATTAAGTATCACTCTGTGAGTGAATTTCCTGATTCTCTACGTTTGCTCAAGAATAGTCTGGCATTACTTTTTCACTATAAACCAATTTCTTCATCATCATGAGATGCTGCAGCAGCTGTGTGGTGAGTTGAGGTTGGCCAGCCGCCTACTGGGCCGCTCCCTCACTTCCCCACCCAGGGTAAGTTTTTTCCAGCAAGAAATCCATTGCTGAGTGTATACTGGAAATTCGTGTTTTAAATGCTTAGGAAAGGAACTGACATCTCTTTTCCGCATGAAGGCTGAAAAAATTAAGAGACATCACACCATATTTGACATGCATTCATGCTAAGCTGCTAAAGCCACTTTAAGCATTCATTACTCTTTCCCTTCCTCTTTTCAACCAATCTGAGCTCCATACCTAAATCACTGATATAATGAGTGCATTGCTTTGCTCAGCAAGGAACTCCAGCACACACTTAAATCATAACAGATAAGGCTGTTCCTGAAATAAAACTATTATCTTGTAATAGGTTGAGATAAAAAAAAAGAAAAAAAGAGGACAGCAGGCATGCAAGGTATTATTAGAATCTTAAAGCTCTCTAGAACTTAATTAGCTCCAAGCATGAAAAAAACCTACCTATTTCACAAAGATATAATTCACCTGAAAGAAAACTTAACCAACAGAAAACCAGCTCAATGTCAATCTCACATTGTTCTTCTACAGCCAGAAACTAGAACTAGGTCAGCCCCCCAAACCAGCAAGCCCAAGTGTGCACATGCAACTACTGCAAAGGTCACTGCAAGTGATATACACAGACCAAAGGCAGAACAAGCTCTCCAAGCAGAGCATCAAAATCTATATGCACATTGATATATCAAGCAATATAATTATGGACAGGATGGGCTTTTGGGAACATAGCATGATGATATTTAAGTATGTGCACATGGTCCTCTTGAAATAGCCAAGGAGAAAACTCTTAGGAACAATCTTTTTTTTCTTGAAAACTGTGGCCTTGGTAGAAATATGTTCTTAGAAGGAAAGTAAAAATTTGCACATAAAAACCCTCTAACATTCAGAATTATTGAAAAGTAACAACTGACCTGATAAAAATATACTTTCAGATCTTCATTATCTCTGTACTTATTTTCACTTTTACAAAGAGATGTCAACAAGAATAAAGATATCAAGATGGTCAGCAAACCAGCTGCTGTTCTGCAAAAACAAACAAAAGAACAATAAAATCTCAGAAAACATAATCAAAAATTTCTTTTGCCACCGTACACTGTCTTGTTGCACTTGACATTCCACACCAGATTCAACCCCAGGAGCGTTTTGGGTTTCCTAATCTCTCCTGAATATTCAGTGCCTCCAGGTTCCTCTTGCATTATCTAGCCCTGCTTTCATCCCCACGTTTCCTTTCTATGCCTGAGCTGACTCAGGAGCTCCCTGCTCCTACCATACAAGTTTCATTAATGTACTAAAAAGCCCTGACTTGACAGTACCACTGCCCAAGAACGGAAACACCTATTTCTCACTGGCTTTTTGATTTCTCCCTCTTGTATCTTCTCCCCCAGTATCAACTTATCTGCAATATCCTGAAGCGTCACATTTACTTTTAATTGCTGCTTCAAACCTTTCCAGCTTCACAACTCCCTTGAAAAGTTTCAGACAAACACAGTGGTACAAAGGTAAAATGTTGTATCAGAAGAATAAACAGAAAGATACAGCCTGGGCAAGGTGAATATAAAGAGGTGTCGGAGAGGAAGATCTGTAGGTAATTTAATTCCATTTCGATTTCTAAGCTGTGCACATATATTCTAAAGAATAAAAAAGCTTCAGTTTGGACCAGCAGAAATACATATATATGTATATACAGCTGAGAGGCTGTAAGACAGTCAAGGCAAATGCTGAATATTTCTATGTGCTGAATATTTCTAATGTGCACAAGGAATGAGACTAAGAAGGGTTTTCAAAGGTAGATTTAAAACAGTAGAAAATATTGAAGGAGAACGTCAATAATCTTGGAAATATCTGGGCTCATAATTCTACCTGCAATCACATATTGCTGCTCAAATCCCATATTTCACTGAGGACCAGGCATCCTGGCTCTGCTGAGGCATGACATCTTCTACCAGCCAGCAGGAGCCATTGCATCCTAGGGTCAATTCACTTTTTCTGCAGTAACTACAAAGAGACCATAAGCCAAACCCTTCAGGCCAACCACCTGGATTGCATCCAGATATGAGAGAATGCTCCTATGACCAAAGAGTGGCTCACAAGAGGAGAGGGACAGATAGAGATGTACTAGAAAAACAATAAAAAACAACAACTTTAGAAAATCAGACAAGCAATACCAGAAAAGAAGACTCGGCATAGAGAAGCAGAAGTGGAAAAAGAAGAGACACAGGAAACACAGAGGAAGAAGAGAGCTCTGCCTACCCTGTTTGTTTTATTTCCCTGAATATCTCATATCTCACAGAGCGCTATCCAAAGACAGACTATTCAAAATTGGGTGGACAAATTCTGAAAGATGCCATCAAAAGTATATGGCTTTTAACTAAATTCTTCTTAATTTATGATAGTGCTGTTGACCATATTTACACCCCACTGAAGCTTCTCCTTTAATGATCTCCTTTATTTTCCTGTAAAATGTGCACATTTTTGTGTTGTGAGGAGTGTTTCCCTTGACAAGAAATTACAGAATAACATAAAGACCAAATGGATGTAGCAAAATAATTAAAAGTCTATTCTCACTCTTATTACTGAATAACTGGGGTCTCTATCATCATGTTATTTAAACTCTGACTTTCAACTCCTGTCTCAGCCAGCTTTCAGTAATGCAATTCCTCACAAATACCAAAAGGCAGCCTAAATTTTGAATCAAAGGGAGAATAAAAAATTTAAAGAACAAGATGAGATTCTTACACCAGAGGAATGTTTGGTTCTCTTCCTACAACAGGCATTAATGGAAATATTGCCAGGAGCACACACAGGAGAGTCCAGATCAATGCTTTTGTCTAAAAGAAGAAGGAGGTCATGTGGACAGACAATTGTCTACTCATAAAGAAATATTTCAGTGAACTGCTAACAGCTACTAGCATCTCCCATAAGCAAAGACCCTGCATCACCAAGGAGTAAAATTAGCTAAAAAAACCCCAAACAAACAAACAAAGAACCAAAGAGGCCATGGTGTCATCGGTATTACAGAGCTTCAATTTAATAGAGAAAAGAATTTCATTTATATAGCTGTCAAAATCCTATCAAAGACAATGATAATTAAAGCCAAGTTTACACTTATAAGCACTTTCTCAAAGTGCGGCCTTCACACATTGCAGGCACCAGAAATCTGACAAGTGGCCTTCTAGAAGGAAGGCATAAAACTAATACCTCCGAAGGATACAGCAGTTAATTCATCAGCATGGAGAGAGAATACAGTAACATTATCCAGTCTTTGCATCTATATGCCATTTAGCCACCATTATCAATTAAGTAGTTCCTGAAACTCTTTGCTAGGATGAAAAAAAAACAACATATCCCAGGTGTTTTATATAACTAAAAATATTAAGAGCTGTGTCATGTAAATTTCTCAAGCTCAAGTAAAATTCATATTCCTGAAAGGAAATTTCACACTACAAAACATCATCTGTGCATATCCAGCTTTAAGACAAGTTACTTGATTATTCAACTAGAACAAAAAATGGTAAATTAAACAAATACAAGCCTCCATCTTGGCAGTTTTTGGAGACCAAGACTTAGCAATTTGACTCCTTTTCTCCATCCCAGAACCCTAGGTTTTAGGTATCCCCTGAAATAAGAGATGTTGGGAGCAATGAACACAAGAAACATCTCTTAAATTTAATATCATGCCACTTCATGAAGGTGGAGGTTTTTTCCTAGGAAAAACAACACAGAAAGCTGCCTCTGAGGAACAGTGTGTCCCAGCTGATTGCAGACAATAATGAGTTGACAATTGCCTTTCCATTATCTTCAATATTTTTTTCTAATAAATTATCATATTAGTTAAAGGGTGACACTTTCACCAATCATACACATAAACACCATAGTCACTGCAACAGTGTGATAAATGATGTGCATTCATATGATTGAGTCAAGCATTTCTTAGTCATCAACAACAGAAAACTGATAGCTAAATATAGATACCTCAGATACCTCAAAACAGATACCTCAAAACTCTTAAGCAACTCTTATTACTTCTGCTGTACAACAGATCCATTCAGATCATCTTAAATTCCCTGGCTTTGCTACATGCAGCTTATGACAGAGATCAGAAAAAGAGCATAACCGAATAAGCATTCCAAAGCACTCCCAAAATCCTAAGGATTCAATCCAGCTGTTCACCAAAGCAATGCAATACCTTAGCTTGAATCCACAGCTGTGTGATCACTGGCCAGCCAGCAAAGACAAGAAGGCCAACAGTAAGCGCAGAGCGGTAGAAAAAGCTGAAGACCTAATTAAAAAAAAATCCAAGAGAGGACTGAAAATCAAACACATTAATTCCTCAAAGAGGAAGAATACAAGAAATTAGATACCCTGTTGATATGTAAGGATAAAATACTTACTAGTATTTCAATTCCCAGTATACAAACCAAGAGGAATCCTGCAGATTGACCAAGATGAAGCGACAAAACATTTGTGGCAAGGTCTTGAATGACAGGAATTCTGTTCAAAATGATAGAACAAGATAAGATGCATTTAAAAAAACAGAAATAGTGTAGCATCTTACCTTTTAAGGCAAGAATGGGGTCAGAGCACAAAAAACATTAGAGGTATTGCTGGTCCTGCCTAGACCCCATGGTTGATGGCCAGATGCTACTTCTGTCCAGTTTTACTAGATAGAAAATCTACTATAAAATCCTCCAGCTTTTTTCCTCCCATATTTGGCACATCTTTGCCAGTGTTTGGACAAGCTTCAGATTATTCACTACCCAAACTGACTCTGAGTACATGAATATTTTTGGTTATGTTGTGCTTAATGTCTGTCATAACTGATGAAACATTCAGAAGCTTTAGAGAGAGAAAAACCTTCCTTGTTAGCTTTTCCTGTGCTTTATGAGACAGCTCATTATCTAACAGCTGTTGGTCTCATTTTCTCTGAATAATACTGAGTTGGTATCTACAAATTGCCAGTAGATCAAGAAAGTAAAAGGAATCTAAAGATAACAAGCATTTTTGGGCCTGGAGTAAAAGGAGACCCAAACAAGACAAATATATTTCAATATGGGAGCACATTCCTCAACATGACTAGCAGTAGCTGGCATTCCACAGACTTGACACTTTGCAGGATCATTTTGCAAAATAAGGCAGCTGCTACAGGTATTTGCAAAGATTTTAGCACTCTTTTACAACAGTACTAAAGTTATGTTTTTATGGCAATAGCTTAATGTATTTTTGCTAATAGAAAAGATATCTTCTAGAATTGGCAACTGTATCAGTCAGTTTGGACACTACTCGTTATGTCAGCTGAAATATAAACCAGAGTCCTTTGGAATGTCTCAGGAAACACTTAATGAAGTTTTCTCCCAAATTTATGGGAAAAAATTTAATTCTCTACAAAAAGGAAGCCCAGAGTTGGTCTTATAAAACAGTAGTAATAAACTGCATTCTTTACTTACTCTTTGACAACTGCATACCATACTGGCACTGGCAAGAGACAGTATATATAGTATGTCCAAGGACATGTTTGAATCAACAGGAAAAAAGTTATTATCATTCCAGCAGAGGCAAAACCATAGAAAAGAACAGTAGATTTCTGAAATACAAACATTTGGACAAACAGTCTTTTAACAGCAATAAAATGCTTTAAACTACACTCTATTTTTCATTTGTTAGTTACACAGTAAAACAAATGCTATTTTAACACAGCCACACAAGCTGCCATGTGTCTCTACACAACTCTAGACAAAGTTGTCAGCCAGATTAAAAAAAAAACAGCAGGATTTGAAGATCTAATTCTAAATGTGTCTATTCATAAGGTCCTGGAGTAAAATCTGCATGGGAAAGACATACTTGTACAATCTGGAAGCCCAATATATGCAATGTCATTTACGTTCAATGGATACTTGGAATCCATCTGAAGCCAGAGATGCTAAGGGGTTTAGGAAAAAGAAATCTCAAATTTAGATTCTAGAAACAGACTTAATGAGAATATAACCCATCGAGTTCAAGTTCATAGCCTTACAGTCAAAGCATTTAATGAAAATTCCATCAGCACATTTCTTCTTCCTGCTTGAGACATTTGTAAGAGAACTAATTAAATTAAAATATTAAGCATTAACTCCTACCAGAAAAAACCCCACTGCTATTCAGGATCTAGGAACAGTTACAAGGAGGCATGTGACTAACATTCCACAGGAGAAACTTCCTTCCTCAAAGAACCCACAATTTCAAAATACACCAGAGGACTAGTGCTGCATGGCCCTAAAAGGTAGCATAGCTACAACTCCTTTGATATTTCATCTTAACCTACAGGTACTGCTTTGGGCTTTTCTTAGAAAAAAAAAATAGATACAAGATTGGACATTGTGTTTTGTGGAGTACATATTCTCAAAGTGAGAACACTCTTAAGGAGAAACATCAAAGAGAGAAGGAAAATTTTCAAATGGGTTATCTCAGATAGGCAGGTCAGTCCTTAACCATCAGCAGAAATCCCCTGTTTGTACAAAGAGTAGCATTAAACAGTCACTCTGCATCTGCCTTTTATCTGGTCATTGAACTATTCTTCCCTATTCAGGGACATTCAAATATCAGAAGAATCACTAGTAAGGGAAGATAATGTACAAGTTTATTTTAAACTATTTTATTCGTATTACAACTTGACATAGCAAAGGCAGCTTTAGTGTAGGTAATGACAGACACTGCTTTCTTTTACACAACTGCTAGTTTTTTGAAAGAGTTAGGTAGACAGATACACAACTATGCTAAATATGCTGAGAAGAAGACAATCAGCTCACAGTTCACCTAGATGGATTAACATCTTTTCTGACTCCCCCTCCCTGTAACTGATGTACAACTGCCTTGATCTAAAATGACAGCAAATGCAAGTTCTAAATTATTTTTAAAATAGATCTTTTGCAAGATATACCATTAGCCTAAGAAAAGATAACTCATATAGAAAGCTGACCTAGGGCAATTTTGCTTTAGTAGTTTTAAATTTTACATTTGCTGACATATAGGCAGAATGAATATGCATATATATGATATGCACACAGTATAATTTATCACTGAATGAGTAAACACACACAATCAACATTTTATTCCACATAGTGACACAAATACTATAGAGTCCAATATAGTCAGTCATGCATTGAAAGTGGAAAAGAGATTTGCAATTCTGTGAATATTTAAAATAAATTTAAAGGTTATACTTCTTGCTAGGCAAAACAACATTCTACCCCAAAAGAAAAAAAAAAAAGGTGTTTTTTCATACACAGCATAAGAAGCCAAAAACTTTTAAAGATGATATATACAGGATGTGCAGTTTCATTACTCAGAAGCTTCTTGATTTTATAAGGGTGTGTTTTGCAGGAGACTATTTGTCAATGGTAGATTAGTCTCTCAGCAAATTTCTTTAAGGTGCTTCAATATAAGCTATAAACCAAATAACCTCCCTATATGAAGCATTAGCCTCACATTGTGATTCTCTAAGTATTTAGGAACACTAAATAAGGTTCCTACAGAAAAGGGCCTCTTATGAAAACTGAAGAAAAATAAATTCTATAGACGAAGAACTAAGATCTCTTTTTTCTGCCAGTGTCTCTAGCATTAAATTTGTCTTCAACAAGTTAATCAATATATGAAATTAAAATCAATGTCAACTAAGAATGCAAATTTTTCCTTAATGTAGTTATTAATATGCCTGATATTCAGCCTATTAATTGCAATTATTTTGTTTGTATCTAAAATTACATGCATTCTGGATTATTTCCTCTCAGTTATTTGATGAAAGGAAAACTAAATTATGCAGTACAGCACTTATGAATATTTTCCACTTTAATTTTGTTTGAGCATTTTCACTAAAGGTCAACACTATCTCATTTCAGCCAGTAGTAAAAAGTTCAAGATAACATGATAGGAATTTTCTCAGAGTAACATATTGAAGACAGTAAAGATGTTAAGTGAGTGTTCACTCTCATCTACATTACAAAATAAAACAATTCTTTTTATTCTGAAACAAATGCTTGAAGTTTGAGAGAATTTCCCCTCACCACAAATGCTTTAACCCCTCTCTAGTGAAATGCTACCTTTTTGCCTATTCACCTTTTTGACGTCTCTCTTTTTGTGACAAATGACTGAAAATAAATTCTTAGGATTTTATACTTTGTGAAAAATCAAACCATAATAATCTAGTCAAAAAGAGCTTCCTTCATCTTTAAGGTCTTCTGCACACTTGCAAATCACAAAAAGCAAGAGAGCACACTATTCTGTGAAACCACAGCTCACCTGCTATCAAAACAGGCTACACATTTTAAAAATGCCATGACTGGACTGCACAGTTTCTGAGAAGAGATATAAAATTACCAAAGAGGGAAGGAATAAAATTATTTACATGCTGTGGGTTTTTTTGGCCTTACAGTTAAGAACCATCAATGAAACTGGAAGACTGAAATCTATATTCTTCCAAACAATTATTATTACAACAGTGAGCTGTTAATACTGAAAATTAAACCTGGGAAAACTAAACCCAGTTAAATACAGATCTTTTAATACTTTTAAATCACTATATTTTCTCACACTTGCATTAGCATCTTAAATGGACAGCTGTAGAAAGAAAAACTGAAGCAGCACACTCAGACTTACACATCTTAGGAATACTGATCCTAATCACTGGACTTAACAGCAACACCACAGAGGATTCATAGCAGCTGGAAAACTCAACAGCTTGCCAGTTTCCACATTAAGTCAAAAGAAGTATAAGGTATTCAATTTATCCTGCACACAGTCACTTAGCATACATGTAATACTGAAAACTGATAGAAAAAAATAATTGAATGCTTCAAACTTACCTTTTTATTAGCTGGGACAGTCTTGGTCAAATTGGTATGGGCCTTGATAATGACCAAAATCACGTAAGTTGTCCAGCCCACAAAACTCACTGCAATGCTCAGACCCAGGAATAATCTATCATAGGTGTGGTAGTAAGACAAGCCTTCCAAAGCAAGGTTAATCAGGGTTTTGCACAGAGATATCTGGAGGCAGACAAAACATTTAAGTGACAGAAGAGTGTGAGCTCCCCATTCCACAAATCAACCTGACAGCAACTGGAGCTCCAGCAGCTCTACCACTCCTGGCACATGTGTCCTCTCCATGCTCAGGGACAGTGTTTTGGCCAGCACCAACTGCTGCAGTGCACACTGCTTGGGACTCCTGCTGGATACCAAATCAGCCATCACCTGGCTCCATCACCATCCTCCCTGGCCATGGCTGGTTAGAAGGTGAATGCCACACAGACAGCACACCCTGAACATCACTTGCTACCAAGCATCCATTTGACTTTCCCACAAGCATTTGACCCTACACACTCCAGTGTAAATTATCCCCTTAAAAATCAGTCATGTGCTCCCGAAGGCACATTTACACAGGGGGAGGATTATGGATGCAGCTGAAACATGGTCACTCTCCATAGCCTGAAGTATTCCCTGCCTGGGTTTTGATGACCTCCACTTCAGTAGTACCTGATACCACGAGCACCAGCAGTGAACTCAGAGACTAAAGGGGAGTCCCAGATGCATTTACAGAGCAGCTGCTTGTAGCTCTCAGGACATAAATCATTTGGAAACAAGAAGGGCTGTACCCAGTCTAATCACAGGACCCCTCACACAATACCTCCACTGGGGAGACACCATAATAAAGACCGTGGGTTTTCCCACTGTGCCATTTGGGTGTGCTGTGATTTACCCAAAGATGGGAAGCTCATCCACACAATTTGGAAGAGCACAGTAACAAGGTGAACAATGACTACACAACGAAGCTTTCTTATATGTGCAGGTATTCAACTGAGATTCAACAAAAACAAACTCAGGAAAAGGTACAGCAACTACTGAAGAAACTACAAGTCTGCCAGTAGGCAAACTCACCCCAAAAGGCATCTATTCTATACAATCCTTCTATTCTATACAATTCTGAGTGCATATTTGCAATGCAAAGAGTTGCAAGGTTCAGGCAAACAATCATGCAAACCCCAAGTTCTAGGAATGGAAGAACCCTTTCTTCATTGCAATACAGGATGCTGAGGATAACCAAGGCACAGGCACAAGTCTGATGGGTGAGTGATCAAGAGTGAACTTGAACACCTGGAGCACTCAAACAAGCAGTAAAATTTACATATAAGCAACAATACAAAATCAAAAGTTCTACTCCTGAAATGCATAAAATATCTCCTGTCAGTAAATGTGACAGCTAAGTAGAAGTATTAAGAAACCAAAAAGAAACAGATCAAGTTATTTAAGCTGAACGGTTTCCAATTTACAACAAAGCAAGTAAAAAGGCATAAAATAGATTTACCTGTCCTGTGCAAAAAATTGTAATTTATTGCCCCAAGAATCATATTAGGAAAAAAGAACTGAACCCTAAACCATAATGGAAGTCTTCCTTGCGCCTGGCAGGTTAAATATAATCTTACGTAATCAATATTTTCATACTTTGTAACATAGATGTCAATGACCAAACCACATCTGTTAAAATGAAAGACTTCTTGGTATCATTTAACTCTACAAATTCTTTCTGTGAACATCAGAATACAAGCATTGGCGAACTGCACCCATCAAGTACCCCACCACACAGTGAGTGCTGGCAAATGCTTAGGAAAATAATACTGGAACTGAGAAGCATAATTCCATGTATGGCTGCCAGTCTGACACACTGAAATGTGAAAGTAAAACCAAGCACAGCTGGGTCAGGTAAAAAAAAAAAAAAAAAAAAAGATTAGATAAAGCAGGATCCATGATGGGGCAAGATACCAGGCTTTTTTCATGAAACAAGCAGTCTTAAGTAGTGCAAACATGAACTACATTCCTCAGTTTATCTCTCAATTTATCCTTTTCTAGTGTGGAAAATAAAAACACGCCTTGTGTGTCATTATACTATGAAATAGCAGCAAACAGTTTGAGAAAAAACACAACATGTCAGTATTGTTTATTACAATTGGTACAAAATTGTAAAATTTTGAAGACTTACAGTGGGGTTTTGAGTTAATGAAATGTGTATCATAAGGACAAAAACGTTTTACTTCTCTGTTAATTTCAATTTAAAGAAAAAAAAAATATCGACACATAGCAAAACCAGACTTACCGCTTCATCGTACTTCTGCTGCTCAATATACAGTCTTATTTTTTTTAAATAGTTGATCTGTTCAGAAGCAGAAAGTGGTCTGTACAACAGTATAAAGAGATATTAACATTTCTCCTTTTCATGAACAGAAAAAATTAACTTTGCAATTAAAATAATTATTCTGTAATGAAACCAATATATTCTGAACATCATTAGAAGCAATTAGGTAATTGAGACTAATCTATTCCTCTGCATTCATCTTCACATGTGTCAACACAGCTGCTTTTTAACTTATCTCAAAATTGCTGCATTAATAGACATTAATGTAGCTGATCCCATCTAATACTGCTGAGAACTATCTCCCTTGTGCATTATTATTGACCACTGCTCTGGACAGGAAGCATGGCACATAGAAAAATTAAGCAATTTAATTGACTTGAATATGGCTGTAAGCAGTTGATAAGACAGCACTGAGTGATTTGCTCACATTCTATGTTAACAGTAGATGACACCTAACAATCTTCTCTTTGAAAAGTATGACCATGTCTCCTGTTACTCAAGGAGCTATTAGCTGAGCAGGGGATAACAGTTACCTGGCTACACTGAGGTCAGTGATAAAAATCTCTTGGATTTTGATGAATCTGATCATCAGCCTAAACAACTGCTACCATTCTTCCCTTACAGAAAGCAGCAACCAGGACAAAAAAGCCAGTCAACCAAACTCCACTAAATGAAGGGAGAAGGAGCTGTTTCTCCTGTACCATTTTCTTTCCATTTAGGAACAGCAGCAGGCCTGAGAATCCCAGACCTACCCTGGAAAAGTTATAAGGCACATAAGTTATATGGATAAGTTATAAACCATAACACATTCTCTGTTGTTCTTGGCACCACAGCAAATCCCCATGGGCCACAGCTCTCTGACAGCCAGGGAATTCATACTGCAGGTTCCCTTCACACATGGCAGTGGCACAGCACCAGCTCTCAACATCCATGGCACAAGATAACCCAGTTGCTTGCCTGCCTGCCTCCTGCCTCTTCCCATGCCTCATTCACAACCATCCACCTCATGTTTCAGGCAGTACCAAATCAGGTCACTCCCACCATTTAAATCATCAGCAGCTGCCCATGTGGTCACTCAGCTGAACCACAGGGGCAGGTCTTGATTTCAAGCAGCTACTGCATGGAAATGCTCATTCCTGCAGCTCCCAAACAGCCATCAATCACTTTTGCCTACAACCCAGTCTATAGGCTGATACAGCACTTAACAGATACATCAGCAATACATACACACCATCCTTTGAGCCATGAAATACATTGCAAGTATTCTGTGCCTGAACAACCTGGATTTTAGTAGTAGTAACATCCTGGTATATTGTGATGCTATTTCATTAAGTTCAGAGCAGAGCAGTATCATGCAGGAATCTTCCAAAACACTGAATAATTGGAACAGCAATTAACCTTACTTTTGAGAAGAGTATTACCTGTAGAGTAGTACCCTGTATCAAGAAAATGTTTATCTCTTCAATCTAGAAAAGAATTGAAGGGTGGTATGTATAAACAAGTAGGAGGAAAGAGGTCCCATGGAAAAGGAAAAAGGGATAACAAGATAATCACAAGGTCATGGTAAGAGTTTGATCACCTTAACTTTAAGGGGAAAACAGAGGATTTTAGAAACCAGACTTGAAAAATAGCAAAGAGAATGTTGGTTGTTTCTGCACATTCATGATACATCTCTATGGAAGCCAACCTTACACCTCCAGAGGCTGAGGGCTACAATTAGAAACAGCACCTAAAGGAGGCAAACCAGACCCCAGGCCCTGCCTCAAGGAAATCTGTGGCTTTCAGATTTTGCTAAGTTGTTTGGTAGGGGAAAGGGAGCAAAACATCCACTCAAGATGGGAATTTCACCATGTGTAATAATGGGAGGAGGAAAAGTAGGAGAGGAAAAAAAAACAGGGGGAGGAAAAAATAAAAGATATCTTAGCTTTTAGGTAAGATTTAGCTATAACCCACTTATTATCCTTTTATTCTCACTGAATCCTTATATTATTAATGAACAATAGTCTTTACCTATTCCTTCTTAGAGGACAGCACCTAGGATCTCTGTACATGGATGGTGTAACAGAATAAACGGGGTTTTCAAACAGTAAAATTTTGACTAAGTCAAACACTGAAAGCAATTATTTTGTCAAACTGGGTAACCATTAGCAGGTGCATTGTTAATTTTCAATAGCTAACATCATAACACACTAATTACCTTACTTCCATATACATAATTTTCAAGAGGTTGCATTTACAATTGTCTAACAATTGCTTTTGTAAAATTTATGAATTCACCAGAAACTAAGGACTATTCATATATTACTATGAAAATGCAAGGAATTATCATCTTAAGATGTTTTTTATCTTTGTATTAAACAAAAAAGAAAAGAAGTTATTAAATATTTTTTGTATTTTTTACCAGTTTAAAAAGGTTATCAAATATGCTGATAATTCATCAATTCAAGAATGGGCATAGGTCACCATTATCATCCATTTAGGATACTGATTCACTTCCTGAAGCTGACAAAGTAGATGAGAGATTTAAAAGAAATCTAGATGTAGCAGAAAGCATAGACAAATATGAGCCATTAACAGAAGTGGAAAGTTGCCCACGAAAAAACTCATGGACTTCAGAAATGGTGATTCTATAAAATCTACAAGACTTACCAAAAACCAAGACCACAGAGAAAATTTAAATCTGAGAAGTTAAAGCTTGATCTGTGTGTAGCATCACTTGATTTTAACTTAAACTATTTTAAAGGTCTCCAGCAGAAGACAATGTTAGGAAATAATAAACTGATCAGAGCTTTTCCCTGTTGCAGAGCATCCCAGAGGCACTAGCAAATGTCAACCTATTCTCAAGGTCACTTAATAAACATATCCATGCAATTAATAGCAATGAAGTGAATTTACTGATCATTATTAGAAATATTCTCAATTCTAGAAGGAAAACTAGGGTGTATGTGTATATGCTCTTGCCAGCTATCCACCATCAAAATCCAATTCTAACAAATTCAAGATGAATAGTTTTGCCTAGTAAAATCTGAGGACTTTTTCCATAACACAAAAATACCTATCCTATTAAGAGGCACACACAAAGAGAATTCGGTCAGTGGACTCAACTCTGTCCTCCTTTTCTTAAAAGGATTGAAAAACACATGCACTGAAAAGGGTAGTACTCAGCAGTTTAACTTGAAAGAAAAAACAAGAATTCCATGATCACATAGATTATAAACAAACATGCATTCACAATATTATCAGGATTCTAAAGACTTAAGACTACATTCTTCACAGAAAATGATGGTGGTTCTGGAAGAGTTTTTCATTATGGCTATCAGAGATTAACTTCCTGGTTCCAGAGAGAAATCACAGCTTCATCCATGAATAAGCATAATTAATTATGAAACAAGATGATTGGGCTAATCATGCAAGTGCTTGTAAACTCTCCTTTCTGAGATGTTAGTTACCCCTGTCATAGGTATACCTGACAAAATTAATCTTTCCAGCACATCATTCATGCTTCATCTAAGCTAAGCTATTTGACAGCAACTCACAACAAGACTGTGATGAAGTACATTCACCATAGCAATGTCAAAGGGATCTCTCTTTGGCCAATGAGTCTTGTTTATCATCACACTACAGAAATTACATCCCCAACGGCATAGGTAGCATGCTGCAGACAAATCAGGAAATAAAACCTCTCAGAACAGAAGGAGATGCCTTGCAAATACATATGTATCCACCACTGCTAGTTTGTTGGTTTCATTATGCCTAGTTATTTCAGTAAAGATATGTAATTTTATTGCACAGTACATTTTCCAGAATTCTGCTATAAAAAGTAACCCCTTCATGTCTGTATTAGTTGGACACTTATAACAATTCAAATTTAATAATGAAAGCCAAGGAAGCACCACAGACCCATAGATGAAATATACAAGAGAAAGACAGAGATCTTTGCCTAGCTCATTGTCAGATAAAAACAAATTCATTTCAGCTGCTTACCTACACACACTCACAAACCTCATGCACCTATGTCAGCTCACGCATATCTACACCCTTCTACCACTGCCTTTTCACTCTCTCCATCAGAAAAAAAGGAAATACTTTACATCCTACAACCCTTTGAGAGTGGCAAGATTTGCAAAAGATGGTGATCACATTTCTATGTCCCTTATCCAGCAGCAAATCAGAAGTAGCTGTTCAGCTGTCTTCTATCTTTTTCATACTGGCTATTTGGGAGATGGGGAGGAAAGCACCTGCTCCTTCTGTTGATGCAAAATTAAAAAGCTAAAGAATATGAACACACATCCCTAGACCCCTGTGCCAACCCCATGATGGAGCAAGGCCATTTGAATATAGCATGACAGGATTTTGTATAGGTGATCTTCTTTTGAACACCACATAAAGCAGAGCTTCTCGCGTGCTTTGCTATGAAACTCCTAACTCCAGAATTGTTAGCAACAAAAGAGCCATCAGACTGACATCGTCCAAACAACTCCAGCAACATCTGCCAAAATGCTGAATAATTACAGCTTCTTGTCCTCTTCTCCAGAAAGAAGATCCCTGGTACCTGAAATAAATCAGCCAGGATAAAGTTGGGCACCACCCACCCTGCAGAGCATCCGAGGCCTCTGCCATCCAGACACTGTGAGGGGCAGGTGCCAGGGCCCCTGTGCTCTCTCCCCATGGGAGAAAATTGCCAGCAACACAATCAGCTGAGTATGTTCAAACTCTGTTGCCACACCCCTCTGTGAGAGGGCCATACTTCAGAGCAGAGAAGGCAACCACTCCAGCAGCCCTGCAAGCAGCTGAAATAGTACTTACAGGATCCACTATTTTGGCTTGGATCCACAAAGCAATAGTTTGATCCACTGCTGGCAAAATGCCAGCTTGAAAAAGCGGATGTAAGACAGGCCTGATGCTTTTGCAGGGCTGCTATTCAGAAGCAACTGAGCCAGTACAACAACAGCCTTCAAAAAAGCAATCCCCCATGAGAGCTGCCTTTAAACTGCCTGTGATCAACAGGATGGTACCTGAGAAAGCATCAGGTGGGTAAGGGCAGAGTAGAAACACAGATCTGTCTGCATTCAACACTATTAATGTGGCAGAAACATGACTGCACATTTATTTCTGTTCTAAAACAAATTCACTCCAGTTAGCAACCCATGAGTGCAGAGACTTTATGTTGGTGACAGTGAAATCTCAAATGAACCCAACTTTGTAATGCCCCTGTTTCTTGCTTCCTGTTTACTTTTCAAAGTACTGTGCACAGTCTTGTAGGAGCAGAATAAAATGCATAAGAGAAAACTTTCTCACTTCATTAACAGCAAAAAAACAACCACAAAGACAACGAATGGCAAATGATGCAAACACTTAAGTTCATTCAACAAAATGTGAAAAAAATTGACCAAATAAACATTTCAAAAATCAAAATCTGGAACCACGATATTTCCTTTCTGTTGAAATTGCTGTGCAATACAGAGTTCATGATGTTACCTGGGGCAATGATCAGGAAAAAGAAAGCTATTATAATTCTATGGACCTCACCAAATTAGCTATTTACATGAATTTTAATGGCCAGAAGCCAATTTTTCCCATTTTCAAAATGCA